>NC_135722.1:59310544-60523341 GCF_964656455.1 Halichoerus grypus
GGAAAAGAGAGAGAGAGAGATTTGAAGATGTTATGCTACTGGCTTTGAAGACAAAGGAAGGGGCCATGAGCAAAGGATGTGGGTAGCTTCTGAAAATTGGAAAGGCAAGGAAATGGATTCCCCATTAAGTCTCCAGAAGAAATGCAGCCTGGTAACACTTTGATTATAGCTTAAAAAGATCTCCAAACTGCAAGATACTAAATTTGTATTATTTTAAGCTGTTAAATTTGCCCTAATTTGTTCTAGCAATAGTAAGAAACTAACATACTCACATTAGTAAGTCTTAATTGACTAAGAAGCAGATCCACAAGTTTACAAGACCTGGCCAAATAGCAAGAAAGGCTATTGCTAAGGCATAGATGGAAGGGAGGATGAAAACCACTAAACTATACACTTTAAAATGGTGAATTTGGGGTGCCTGGGTGGCTCAGTCAGTTGAGTTGCCGACTCTTGGCTTTGGCTCAGGTCATGATCTCAGGGTCCTGGGATCAAGCCCCAACTCAGGCTCTGCGCTCAGTGAGGAGTCTGTTTGTGGATTCTCTCTCTCCCTCTGCCTCTGCCCCTCCTCCCAGCTCATGCTCTCATGCTCTCTCTCTCTCAAATAAATAAATATGCCTTTAATAAATAAATAAATAAAATGGTGAATTTTATGTTATGTGAATTATATCTCAGTAAAAAGCAATCTATAGTCAATCAATAACTTGCTGAATAAAGATTATACAATAATAGCCAAGTTTTGCCTTAATCTATTTTTGGACTGTTTCAATGTAACACTGATACACTTTACTATTTTTCTGCAAATGGGATTATAATGATGATGGTAGCAGTGGTGGTGGTGGTGATGATGATGATGATGACATTCATGACGATGTTAAGAATTTTGATGATGATGACAACCAGCCTTCTTATTGTCCAGTCTAATTCAGTTCCTTTAAGGGTGTGTTTTCCCACCGTAATGAAATATAATAAATAAATAAGACAAATATCATATCCATCATTCAATTACTTGATTCTGATCCACTAGCTTTGCCTCCCTAGCATTATCCCTTACTTCTTTTTTGACCATCTCCTTTCTTATCGATTTCTACCCAACTTAACCTCAGCCTAAGGTGCTCTTCATCAACTACCCTGAATATTGTTTTCACCTCTATTCCAGAGTGACCCTGTAATCTGCCTTCCAAAAGGGCATCCAGTGCCTAGACTCTGTCTTTCTCTATACCAAGATACGGCTAGCCAGTCCACCCCCAAAATGAGATAAGGATTTTGCATCATCATCACCAGAGGACTGGGCATGACTAGAAAGAAAAATAGAACGGGAAAAAACCAGAGAGGGAGACAAACCATGAGAGACTCTGGACTCCGGGAAACAAACTGAGGGTTGCATAAAGGAGTGGGGGGGGACAGGGTGATGGCTATTAAGGAGAGCATGTGTTGCGATGAGCACTGGGTGTTATAAACAACTAATTAATTGTTGAACACTACATCAAAAACTAATGATGTATTATATGTTGGCTAACTGAACATAATAATAAAAAAAGAAAGAAAGAAAAATGGAATCATGAATGAAGGAGGTCAAGTCAGTGGCAGGAAGGGAAACTATTTGGCAGTGCACCCTTGAAGAGAACAAAGAGCTTGGACCATATTGTGGGGAGATGGGAGCACAGAAGTACAGAGAGCTAATGAGCTACTATGTCCTGCAACTAAGAATACTGTCCTACAAACCACGAGAGACTATGGACTCTGAGAAACAAACTGAGGGTTCTGGGGGGGGGATGGGTTAGCCTGGTGATGGGTATTAAAGAGGGCATGTACTGAATGGAGCACTGGGTGTTATATGCAAACAATGAATCTTGGAACACTACATCAAAAACTAATGATGTAATGTATGGTGATTAACATAACATAATAAAAAAAAGAATACTGTCTTAGATATTAAAGAAAATAAGAGAAAAATAAAAGCTGGTTGAACGTATTAGTTTCCTGTTTAAGAATACTGAATGCAGTATATTAATAAATATCTCCTCAAGAATCCATTATGAGGATATATCACAATAAAACAAAGACATCTGAGTCTTCATCAGGATCAACTGTAAAGATTTTTATGAAGCTTACTTCTTGGATTCACATTTAAGATGATGGGGTCAGTAGAAAGCCTAGGCAAATATTTCAAACTGTATGAAGTATTATGTTTATTTTTATTTGTCTTTAGGTGATTGACATCTTTATTGCTTTGGAGGTGGGGGGCAGGTACTCAGGAGCTCTTAGTGGGGTGGCCCAACCTCTTCCCCATCACAGGCTTCTGGCTGAACAGGATGGTGCTGGCTCTGCAAATGGCAGCCATGCACAGATCTGGGCTGTACTTGTTCTTGCAGATCATGTGCCTGATGCTGCTGAGGACGGCCTGGGCATTCTTGCTGATGGTGGCCCACATGTAGGAGGTGGCAGGGTTTGCTGGCTGGATCTCCAATTCATGACAACCAGTACACATTTGCCATAGACTGCCAGCTCCTTGCCCACAGTCTTGCAGTGAATCAGCCCATCGTGGCAGGAGTTACAAGCCTTCAGGTTATTGGGTTCTGTGCTGTGTGTCTGCTTGTTCCTCTTGATCAGGAAGCTGGAGCAGTTCTGCATGTTCATCCATCCATTGCAGGTGGGAGAACATGGTGGCAGCTCCTCTCACTGCAGCAGCCGAAAGGGAAAGAGCTGTTTATCTTTAAGTTGGCATTTAGTGATTGTGATGGACCAAGCATTGTGATAATCACCTCTGTGTGTCATACTATGTAATCACCATAACAAATCCAAAAAGTTGGTTTACCTTTCCCATTTTATAAATGAGAAAACTAATGATCAAAACATTAAATAACTTTACCCAATTAGTAAACATTGATACCCTGATTGAGTTCTACATCTGTTTTACCATAAACTTGTGCTTTAAACTCCTTTGATATATAACCTATATATTTTTTAATACAAATGGTATACTGGATCTACTATCACCATAATTTCAGCTTTAAAAAAATAATTTGGGGTCTTTCTTTTTTCTTATCTTTTAAGGCAGACTGTGTAATTCACAAAGCAAAATATCTTATAATAATTTTTACTGTATTTACTGTTTCATCCTTTCATTTGAAGACATACACAGTAGAGAAAATGGCTGAATTTTCTCATGAAGAGAGCCTTTGCATTCTTTCAGAATTTTGCTACTATTGTAAAAGGACTGTTTTGATTTCAATGAACAAATGCAAGGATTAATGGCAATTACTAATGGAAACTTTTATCAGGCACTCAGTTAAGTCATTAAGCCCTAAAATATATTGAAAAGTATTACTCTGGAAAAGAGAATTATCCAGAATTACACAAGGCTACAACAAATATTGCAGCTTGACTGCATACTAGGAAAGGGATTCAAGATATTAAGAAACACATCAGGTTCAGAGATCTATAATTAATCTTGTCAACGGATATGGCAGGACAGATTCCTATTTAAATATGCATCTTGATGAGACTTTTCCCTCCTTTACTGTAACAGTACAGAGCACGTTGGAGACCCAAGGGATCTAAACCCATTACAGTGGTTTTATAGTCAAGTTCATGCTCATTGCATGCCCTACCTTGTACTTGTGGCATTAAATATTTAACTAACTGTGACCATGATGTTGAGAAAGTAGCAGCTTTTAGTGCATCTTTTATACACACTGTTGAAGAATAAAATTAAAAACTCTCTAAGACTCAAGGTAGACTAATGGTCAGGGGACAACATAATCTGTGTTTAGTTCCTGTAACTGAATTATATTAGAAAGCTTTCTCAATATATGTATGCATCATATCCTATAGCAGCTAGAGTCAAACGTGAAGAATCATAATAATTCCATCATTTAATTTTAACATGTAAATACAATGTGAATAAGAAAGCACGCTTTTAAACCTTGAAACAATACTATAGAAGGTAAATTACTTTGGAAACTGAGAGATGAATTAAATTATCTTTTTTTAAAAGATTTTATTTACTTGAGAGAGAGAGAGAGCAGAGCGTGAGAGAGAGAGTACGAGTCAGGGTGAAGGGACAGAGGGAGGAGAAGCAGGCTCCCCTCCAGCAGGGAGCCCTATTGTGGCTCGATCCCAGGACCCTGGTATCATGATCTGAGCAGAAGGCAGACGCTTAACCGACTGAGCCACCCAGGAGCCCCTAAATTATTATCTTTTAATAACATTTAAAACAGAGGAAACAGTTGTAGATCAATGAAAATGGAGATCTCTACTTTTAGTCAACAAATGGGTGAATTGTGGAGTTTCATTTTGATCAGACTTATTTGACTTTAGGAAAACAAGTTTTTAAAAAAGAATAAAGAATGAAGTTAATTTTTAGTTTTGTTCATATGCTTTCTACTAGTTATTGTTCTTTTTTTAGAAGTTTCTGTTATTAACCATAATTTAGCAGCATGCCACTTTAGGTTGTGATATGACATGCCTTTTATACATTTATATAATTAAGGGAATAATAAAGTTAATGGAAAATGAAAAGCATTTTTTTATTAGAATAATACAAATGATACAAAGAAGAGCTATTTGTTTTTTATCTCATTCTCAACCTCTTGAGTCCAAGTAATTTCTAATCTGCATGGTGTCAGATAGGTGGAATACGATCTATTCTACAACATGCTTTAGAATAGTGGGCAGTAAAACAAACAAACAAAAATATCAGTAGTAGGTAAAAGCCTAGGATTTCCTGGATCTAGTTAGAAGGACTCTAATATCCTGTGTAGAAAGCTCCCTGGTTTAAAGGAAATCAGAATAATTTTAGATACCTGTTATTCTAAGGGCTCATTTTAAGCCATTTTCATTTTATTTAAGTCACCAAGCATTCATTTTCTTCATATTTTATTGGTATCTAATACTATATTATATACTTATTGCTCTACTTGTTGATTATCTTCTCCACTAGAATGAAAATTTCATTCAAAATTTTTGTCTTTTAACCTTCCTATATAAAAGCTTTTGAAGATTACTTCACTTTGATGGTATGTGAGAAATGAACCATCCCATGTCTACCATGCAAACAACAAGCAGTAATTATTGTTTTTCTCTAGGCACAACAATCCATGGCTATCTGGACCTATGGCGAGTAAGGGAATAGTGAGCGTTTATCTGAAAGTTTAGAGAAGTTTTCAGAGAGTAGCCATTGTACAATTCTATGTCTTTTCTCATTCAAAGTTATTCTATTTCCTAATCTTTTTACAATGTCCTGTCCACTTGCTGATTTATACCCTAGACATACTGAAGTTCTTCCACTTCCTAGAATATATCACATGCCTCACTTGTCTGGTCCTGTGCATCTAACCTCCATCTGTCAGGATTAGTGTTTTCCTTCAACCCCCACTGCTCATTTGGTTAGCTCTTACTCATCCTTAAGGTCAGTCTGGTGTCACCTCTTTTGAGAAGTCTTTCCTGAATCTCTGAATCTGTGTTTGGTATTCCTGTTACATGATCTCATATTATCATAGATTTCCCATCCCACATTTATCACTCCTACCACCACTTCAGTTGTAACTGTTTTAAAGTTTGACTTCTTCAACAGAGCAGAAGCTCACTAAAGGTAGAGCCCACGACATGTTTCTTCATCATTGTGTCTCCATATATTTATTAGGTCTCTAACATAAATATATATATATATTTATGTGTATATGTCATGTATAATGGTAAGGGATTTACAGTTTTTCCAGTGATAAATGGGAATATCACTTGTCATAGAAAATATTATCATTAATATTCTATACAAACTGTATAGAACACAAGTTCTTTTCAAAATACTTTGCTTATAAAGAAATCTATTCATGAAAAACTCCCACTTTATGCCAGATTCTGGCACTTGAGAGGCCAGGTTTCGGTCACTTAGAGAAAGAACTCAGGTATAGAGTTCAGCATGACTACTTTGGATCCATAGGCTGAGCTGATGCTCTTTTTCATGTCAGTAGCTCTATGACATAAATGCTGGTGGCTGTTACAGATTTTCACTAAAAGGAGGCAAAATGTGTGTCATGGCTGGAATAATCTGAAATAGCAATAGGAAGACCCTAACATGTATTTTTGTTATATTATAATAATGACTCAATTATTTGTCCAAATGATTACTCTGTTTTCTTACAGGGACATTTAATTATTCTATAAAATACCCCTCCACCATCATATCACTACCACTTTGTTTTTACTTATCACCATTGGTATACAGTTCTATGGCTCTCAGCAGCCCCTTTTCTTCCTACAAGGGGTTCTTAGTCTGTGCTGCTGTATAACTTGAAGTTCCCTAGTCTCCCCTTATTGTGAGAAACATCTGAAGGATAAATGTGCACTTGTGTCACTTATCACACCTTATGTACATGGAAACTAGTTTCTGTAATGACTGAGGAGGTCTGAATCACAATGCCACACAACTGTGACAGAATTACATATAAAGTTATAGGCAACTGCAGGTACAATATAAGGTGTATGACCTGATATATATGAATTGTTATATGGAGACCAGGGGCATGAGCCAAGGTTTTCTGTTTTAATGATCATTAATTGTGTTTTGACCTTTATATAACTTTTATATGTGACTATTCTCTGAAGCACAGGATCCTGACCACTGAGAATCAGTCAATAATCTGTGACTGATCTGTGGTAAGGAAGGTATCCTTCTGGTCTGAGGTAGAAACCAGTGTGAAAGGGACCACTACTTTTTAATACCTACAAACTGCCATATAGTGAGATTATTAAAAAAAAAAAAAAAAAGATTTTACTTATTTATTTGAGAGAGAGAGAGACAGTGTGTGTGTGAGAGAGAGCAGAGAGCGAGCACAAGTGGGGTAGGGGGGAGGGCAGAGGGAGAGGGAGAAGCAGACTCCCTGTTGAGCAGGGGGCCCAATGTGGGGCTCATTCCCAGGACTCCAGGCCCATGACCTGAGTGAGCCAAAGGCAGATGCTTAATCAACTAAGCCACCCAGGCGCCCCTACTGAGATTCTTTTTGATATGCATTATTGACACAAGCCTGAGAGGTAGGTACTACCATCCCAGTTTTACACATGTGGAAACTGAGGTTTAAGTTAAGTCACAGAACAACCAGGGAAGGAATCTAGAAGTTGAATCCAGTTATTCTGGAATTCAAAGTCCAGGCAAGTGGGGATCAACAGTGCTGCCAAAGCTATAATTATGGATCAGGGTCCACCCTTTTTTCTAAATTGAGACCTCTAGGGGTGCCCTCAAAACAGCTGATGGAAGTGACAGATATTCTTACTGAAAAATAAAAATACTCATTTTTGTATATTCTTTTAGAGAATTCATGGACTCATGAATGACTTTGAGGGGTTCAAGACTTGAGTGGGGGCAGTAACTGTACATGTGGTAGAAATAGCAGAAGAACTGGAATTACAAGTGGAGCCTGAAGATGTGACTAACACAGAGGGAACAAAATACAAGTGATAGGAAAAATGTGATATATATGTTCAGTAATGCTAACATTTATGAAATGCTTGTTATGTTCAATCAATGCTTTATATATATTACGCTAGCTTAATCCTCATAACCTTATGAAGCAGGTATTCATAGGAAAGTTCTAGTTATAAAGTTATAAATATATAACTGAGATTTAGAGCAAATAAAAGGTCTTGACAACGGTCAAAAAGCTATTAAGGAACAGGGATAAGATTTGAATCTGGGACTTCTTGACCTTAAATCTCATAGAAAGTGAGACACAGAAAGAAAGTAGTTTGTCTGGAATCACACAGCTACTATGTGACAAAGCAGGGAGATAAGCCCATCTTTCTTTCTACTATATCATTTCAATTCTACATACCATTATTTAATACCCCAAAATTGAAAAACATAACTTTCCTGCTAGCCCTGATTTGTAGGTTGTTGGCACTAATTAGCTGTGGTGTCTATAGTTCATGGGATAGTAAGAAAAAGATGGATACTAATTTAGCTACAAAACCTGGGAGCTTCATTGATCTTGTGATGCTCCAAACATTTGGGGAAAAGGATGATCAAACATATCAACAATGCTTAAACCTGACATGATGCTTATTTAGACTGAAGAACTTCCCATATCTTTTCCAGTCTTATCTTGGCTCAGTCCTGTACTGAAACTACAACTGTATCCCATAATAGCCATTTAGAGAAAGTATCAAAAAGGGTGAAATGTGGTTCCTAGCACTTTATTTTAGGACATCTGATTAATTATAACAGTCAACATTAGAATGTTCAATTTTTAGCTAGTCCTAGGCTCCTGACATTTTGATACTTAACTATACCACTTTAGTCCATGTTCGCTATCCCCATAAACCAGCATCTATACATCAAATAGTAGGTTATATACATCCCACTTAACAAATAAAGGTAAATTTTAAAATACAGCATAAAGTATGGCTTACAATCATTGGGTTTAAAGTCAGTAAGACATGAATTTAAATCTTGTCTCCATTCATCTGATACTTGTGAGACCTTCAGCAAAACACCTATCTAATCTAAATCTCAGTTTTATAAAAAAATAAATTAAATAAATCTCAGTTTTATCATCAGTAAAACAGAAATAGTAAGATACATGTCTTGTAATGGATATAAATATAAGATTATATAAAGTACTTGGAATAGGCCTTGCATATAAAAAGTGCTTAATAAATGTTAACTTTATTTAAATACACGTCTTGTACGAATGACCCTTGAACAACATGGGTTTGAACCGTGTGGGTCCATTTATATGCACATATTTTCAATAAATGTATTGAAAAAAATTTTGGAGACTTGTGATAATTTGAAAAACTTGCAGACAAGCCACATAATCTAGAAATATTTTTAAAAAATAGAAAAAAGTTAGGTATGTCATGAATGCATATAATGTGTTGATACTAGTCTATTTTATCATTTACGACCACAAGATATACACAAATCTATTATAAAAAGTTAAAATCTATCAACACTTACGCACACGAAATACAGACTATACATGGCACCTTTCAGAATTGAGAGAAATGTAAACAAATGTAAAGATGCAATATTAAATCAGAACTGTACAAAATTAACTGTAGTACATACCATACTACTATAATAATTTTGTAGCCGCCTCCTGTTGCTATTGTGGTGAGCTTAAGTGTTACAAGTATCTCCTTAAAATGCTGTGTGACACTAATCATCTTTGTATGAGAAGTTCCTATCTCCAGTAAACCCTCTATCACAATAAAAAGTGATCGCTTGAGGTTTTCAGTATTAGTAGTTAAGTTTTTAGGAAGTCAAAAAGTTGTATGCAAAATTTTGACTATGCAGGGAATCTGTGCCCTCAACCCTCATGTTCTTCAATGGTCAATTATATTTTCCTCAGACTTACACTTCATTTACTAAGTACTGTTCTATCTATCTATCTTCTATCTATCTATCTACCTACCTACCTACCTATCCATCTATCCGTCTAAATCACTGGTTCATTTAATCCTCACTATAACCCTATAATATTTGATTATTATCCCCATCTAATGGAAGAGGAAACCAAAGTTTTTCAAAGATTAAGTAACTTCCAAAAATATCACACATTTAGTAAAATTTAACTTTCTTGAATACATCTTTTCCTATCTTTGTGTTTATCTATAGTATCATAATCATAAAGGGACAATAGACAGCCCTGATAAAAATAGAATACAAGGGGCACCTGGGTGGCTCAGTCGGTTAAGCATGATAACACCTAAGCCAAAGGCAGATGCTTAACCGACTGAGCCACCCAGGTGCCCCTAAATAAATAAAATCTTAAAAAAAAAAGAATACAATATAGGCACAATTATCTCTACCCTCATACTATAAAAGCTACAATAGCAGGACTTATGCAAGGAATGTAGGCTTAGAAAAACAACATCTGGGCGCCTGGGTGGCTCAGTTGGTTAAGCGACTGCCTTCAGCTCAGGTCATGATCCTGGAGTCCCGGGATCGAGTCCCGTGTCGGGCTCCCCTGCTCAGCGGGGAGTCTGCTTCTCCCTCTCCCGCTCCCCCCCTTGTGCTCTCTCTCTCTGTCATCTCATTCTCTATCTCATTCTCTCTCTCCAATAAATAAATAAAATCTTTAAAAAAAAAAAAGAAAAGAAAAACAACATCTGACCATGAGAACAAAGTAAAAAAGCTACTAGTATGAACACATTAAAAATAAAAACCTGTTTCTCTTAAAATGTGTACCCAATGTTGTTCAATTTTCATACAATATATCCAACAAAAGATTGATATGCAAAATATATAAATAACTCATACAACTCAATCTCCCCAAAATAATAATAATCTGATTAAAATCGGCAGAGGACCTTAACAAACATTTTTTTTTTCCCCAAAGAAGATGTACAGATGGCCAATAGGCACATGAAAAGACACACCCAACATCACTCATCATCAGGGAAATGCAAATCAAAGCTACAATGAGATACCACCTCACACCAGTCAAAATGGCTAAAACAAAATGACAAGAAATAACAAGTATTGGGGAGGATATGGAGAAAAGGGAATCCTCATGCACTGGTGGGAATGTAAATTGGTACAGACACTTGTGGAACACAAGATGGAGGTTCCTCAAAAAATTAAAAATAAAACTACCATATTATCCAGTAATTCAACTGCTAGGAATTACTGAAAGAAAACAAAAATACTTATTTGAAAAGATATATGCAGTCCTATGTTTACTGTAGCTTCATTTACAGTATCAAAGTTATGGAAGCAACCTAAGTGTCCATCAGTAGTTGAATGGATAAAGAAGATATATATCACACAATGAAATATTACTCAGCCATAAAAAAGAATGAACTCTTGCCATTTATGACAACATGGTTAGACCTAGAGGGTATCATGCTAAGTGAAGTAAGTCAGAGAAAGACAAATGACATACGATTTATTTATTTATTAAAGATTTTATTTATTTATTTGGCAAAGAGAGACACAGCGAGAGAGGGAACACAAGCAGGGGGAGTGGGAGAGGGAGAAGCAGGCTTCCCACTGAGCAGGGAGCCTGATGCAGGTCTCGATCCCAGAACCCCGGGATCATGACCTGAGCTGAAGGCAGACGCTCAACGACTGAGCCACCCAGGTGCCCCATGACATATGATTTAAATGTAGAATGTTAAAAAAAAAATGGAACAAACAAATAAATGAAAAACAGAAACAGACTCATACATACAGAAAACAAACTAGTGGTTGCCAGAGGAAAGAGGGTTGAAGGGATGAGCCAAATAGGTGAAGGGGATTAAGAGGAACAAACTTTCAGTTATAAAATAAATAAATCCCAGGATGAAAAGTACAGCATAGGGAATATAGTCAATAATATTGAAATAATGGAAATAATGTTGTATGGTGACAGATGGTGACTACACTTATGGTGGTGAACATTGCCTAATGTATAGAATTGTTGAATCACTATGTTGTATTCCTGAATCTAATATAATACTTTACATCTAAAATGAATAAAACATGGTATGTCAACTATATTGCAATAAAAAAGTCCAATAAAAATTCAATATTATTATTTTAAATCTATTGTACTACTTCATTATTTAATGTTTAAAGAAACATTTGGGATAAAACAGTTATACAGAAAAGAATTAAGAATTAGAAAAATGCAAGTTGCATGAAGCAGCTCCCTTTAAAAAAAAAAAAGAAGAAGAAGAAAGAAAAACTGACTATAAAAAACCGAGGATGTGAGACCAAATAATATAATGGGAAGGGAAAGAAATTTAGTGTCTATCAACCTAAGTTCAAATCTTGGCGACCTTGGCCAATTACTTCACTTAATCTCTCAGAGACTCATTTTTTTCTCATCAATAAAATAGAAATAAAAATAAAGCAAAGATTCTTGCTATAGTCAGTCATATTTCTGTGATAAAGAGGCATCTTGGTACACTATAAATGGCATAAGCATTATGAAGAGCTAGTTTTGAAAAACTGACCACAGAAGTATGCATTTTAGTTTACCAAAAGTCCCTGTAAGCAGCAAGTACAAAATAGATATTTGTTGATTGGTTTAATATAGAACTTTAGAAACACTTTACAAAATAATAAGAATGTGCATAGAATTGGATCTTCAAAGCTTGAATTACGGGGCTCCTGCCTTGCAGTGGATTTACCTTTCACCACCTTGTAGCCTCAGGTTATACAATACTTTGTTCATTTAACTCTATTCAGCCAAATGCCTTCCCCTATCTAAGGTTATGAGTATGAACTGTTAAGGTCAATTTGTGAAGTTTGGCAACAGCTGGGATTTACAATGGTGATTCAATAAGCACTACTATTTGAGTTTATTAACATTCATGAGAAAGTAACGCCAAATGAATTCTATGGAAAATTAGGGGAGTTTGATCAACATTATAAATCACAGTTTTGTGATTTTTTTCAGTGTTTTTTCCATTTCAGTGCAAATATGATTTAGAAAGCAGTAGTCATCCTTTAGCATGCCCTATAAAAATCATTATGGACTATTACTACCTTTCTGAATGTGTCAAATTATTAGCTCTAAGTTCCAATTTCATTTTTTTAAAGTAGGACTGAAGTATAGACAATAGAAAGGTTCATGAATTACATTACTACTTACACTTCTACAGACAAGTCTAGTCATTTGTTTAAATAGAAAATCCTGTTTCTATCGAACACATTAGGGTTAAGAAACTCAAATAACAGTTCTTTTTGATTCCACGTTATCGTGCCATCTGTCACTAAAGTATACAAATTATCTGCTTCACTTACTTTCTGTACTTAAATGTCCGCCAGCTTCCTGAAGCTTCATGCAAATGCTTCTAAAATATTCATACTCCTCCTCCACTACCATTGTCACTTAGTGAAGGAACACATCATGTAGACAGTTATCCTAGGCTCCTACTCAGTCTCTAATCTGTCTTCAGTCTCTCTCCCTTCTGACCTTCCAACAAGTTACATAATCAGTGATTAATAAATACTCTTCCTGTGCTCTTGCCTCTTCACTACTTTTAATAATTTAGGTTGGCCCTTCTCCAGCCCCAGGCTATGGACTGGCACTAATCCTCAAGGTATTGTAGCTCTACAGATAAAGACTGAGCCTGAGGAAAAGCCACTTCCGAAGCTTCACCCCAACTGAGACAGCGACATCCACACTCCATCTTCAGAAGTGGTATGGAATATCTGCAACCTACCTTCTATACCACCACCAGGTACCTTTCTGAAGATATCTCAATCTGTGCGTAGCTCATGAACAATACTCTCCCACTGCATACATGTACAATATAGCATGTAACCATGTGACAGCAGATACATATTTTTATCTCCTATTACATGCCTCACTATGTAGTTTTGCACATGCTGTCCCCTCTCTGTAAAAAGATCTTTCACCTATCCCCTGTCCAGGAAACAGTGGATAATCCTTCAAAGCCCACTTGAAAGGACACCTCCTACCACCTGAATCCTTATCAATGCAATTCACCTGCTTCCTAACATGAGGCATTGACAGTTCTCATACAGCACTTTGATTTTAAGAATCTCTCTCTCCAAAGGGTGCCTGGCTGGCTCAGTTGGTTAAGTGTCCAACACTTGGTTTCGGCTTAGGTCATAATCTCAGGGATGTGAGATCGAGCCCCACACTGAGCTCTGTGCTTAGCACAGAGTCTGCTTCAAATTCTCTCTCCCTTTCCCTCCTGCTCTCTCTCTCTCCCAAACAAACAAACAAATAAAATCTTAAAAAAAAAAAAGAAAAAAGAATCTCTCTCTCTCCGAAAACTTCTCATGCTGTAGTTGAGTTGGGTACATATATCCCTGTTTCCTTGACAAGGCTGCAAATTCCCTGAGGGAAGACATTATGTTGTACTCATTTCTATTATTTCCAATGCATGCCTTAGTGCCTGCCACATAAGTAGGACACAACAAAAACCTTGTTTGAGTGTTTTAATCCCTATTTAAAAGATATCCTTTAATTAAAATGAGACAAATGGAAGAGATATTGGAATGGAGAGTGATAGAGGACAAAGAGAGAAAATAGGACTTGTTCTGTCCAAAATTAATATTGTCAAAGGCAAAGATCTGAAGCAAGATACTAGCCATGAATAAGTAATTCAAATAGTTTCTGGACACATTAAGAAACAAGGGAAGAAAACTATCATTTATTAAGCACTTATTGTATGTCAGTCAGTGTACTAGGCACTTTAATAGTTTTAACTCATTTAATCGATACAACCTTCTGAGTTATACATAATCCTCATAGTACTGGAGAGGAAACTGATGTTCAGTGAGATGAAACAGTTTGCCTACAAAAACACAGCTGTTAATATTATAGCTAGGGTTTCAACCCAAATGTGTGCAACTTGAGAGTTAAACATTTTTCCCTTTAAATGCTCATTTCAGAGACTCATACATAACAGGAACTAGAGACAGGTGTAATAATAATAATAGTATTAATAATAAAAATTCCTAACACTGAACATTTATTATATGTCAGGTGCTGGACTGAGCACTGGGGACAGAGAAGTGAATTAGACATGCCTTCTTCTCTAAAGGATTTAAAATGCACTTGAATTGAACTGAATTGAACCTAAAGCTTAGTGTATCCAACCTTAAAGTAATTCTGGGGTTTATCAAACAAACAGAAAGTGCTTAGTTTTGTTTGGGTTCTGTGACCATATAAGGAGGAAAAAGAGTCTCTTTATCAAATAGTGTGGAGGCAAAAGGCTCTCTTCCATGCCAGCAGAGTGACTTCAATAATTACCAAAGGAGCTGGAGACATCCAGCTCTTCCCAATTAACTTCTGTTACAGAGCGCTGTTGACTGTTCGGCTGACAGCCACACGCAGATGGGGGGAGAGGAGTATGTGCAAGATTTCTTTGCATTTCATAGTTCACAGATTAAAGACAGTGTCAAGTGCAAGTCAAAGTTGAAAAATTGATTTATTTGGCACTGAGTGTGTGAGGAAGGACCACTTCTGAGTCATTACAAACAAGCTAAGGTGCTTTCATATCATGTTCTGCCTCTTGGTACACAAATCAAACCATTTTTTGCCTTTTAGATGCATTTACTCTGAGAGTTTCATTGCCAGAAAACGTGGCTAGATCCAGCTTTCTTAAATCCCAGCACTGACACCCTTAGTGGTAGCTGTTGTAATTACTCTAGCCCTAACTCTTAATGCTTGCTTATAGCTGCTGATGGAGAATGCGAAAAAGTAGCCCCTAGACTAGTTAGAGAAGATTCAGGAGAAACTGATCTCAGCCAAAAAGAAAGCAGCCCAGATTGTCAGACCCAAAGAGATATCATAATAATACATTAAACACAATATAGTTACTTAATAATAGCAACTACTCAAACAGCATCTGCTTGTGTAAGGCTTTTTTAGGGGTGTGTGTGTGTGTGTACACATACAAAAATGTACACACTCACATGTATGTGCACACACACACAGTCTATATATATGTGTGTGTCTGTATATATATGATGGACAGACTATGCAAATACCCTATGCCTCATCAAAATTTCTCCCTGGATTAGCATCCATTAATGGCTCTTTTCTGATCCAGTCTTTACTATGACAATGCAAAACATTAATTTTCTAAATTGTATGCTTCCTTTGCATTAAACAATTGGCCCTTGGAATTTTACTGTACTCAAGGGCCCTCCTTTTCCCTCCAATGACTGGTTAATTGATTTGATCTATTTATTATTGGATATGGTGAAATTAATTTCTATTTTTTAAGGTTTAAAATTATTTACTGTACTTAATCTTTTTTGTGTTCAACTTACTCCCGATCTGTCCAGTGAAAGCTCTGTCACACAACTTCCCATGTTCTTGGGACATGCTATCATTATTTTTTGGAGCACTCCATGACTTTTTAGCTAATACAATTCGTCAGGCTCATCTTGTACCTAATTGGCCACCTCTCTGAGGATCTCTACTTTATTACAGTGAGGAACGGTGTTAGATATCAACATGTAGAAACTAGGTTTACTTATTGCTGTTGGAGTATCTTTGATTCCTGGCCCTTGTAGCAGACAGAACTAGGAAACATGCATACATATATACATAAAAATATACATGAGTGCATACACCAAAATATATGGACACATGCAAATGCATATATAAATGTACAATGCACAGAGGCACACATACACATATGTATATTAGAAATCATGAATTCACAAGTTCCGGAGAATCGTTTTTGTTTTTTGCCTTGTATCATTTCATATTTGTATTATACTTCAATCACATTGAAACCCCAGTCTTGCTTTAATGTCAACATATTTATTCACTGACTCAACTCTATAATATACCTAAAATACTTTTGGAATTACTTTGTCCATACGACCACCAAAAAGAAAAGAAAACTATTAAAAAGAGTTTGGTTTGTTGGCATTTATTCCTCCTATTCACACCTCTTACTCCTGACTGAGAGTACAAAGTCAAATTCTATGAAAACTTTACCTTAAATTAATCCTTCCTTCTTTCCCCTTCAGTTTAGTTTCAGTTTCCCCCCTCACTCTAATTAATTTTATTTTTGGAATATGTAGAACATTAACACAATTTCAAAGATCAAAACTATATAAAAGAATATACTCAATTGTCATTTCCTCCTGTATTCTTACCACCCCATTTTGTGCTCACTGTATCCTTAATATTTAACCAGTTCTTATTTTCTGGCTTATATTTCTTGTTTTTCTTTTTGCAATTAAAAAAAGATACATTCAAATTTTCTTATTTTCACTTCTTTCCTATGCAAAATGTAGGATGGCATATATGCTTTATGTACTTTTTTTTAACTTACGCTGTCTCCTGAAAATCAATCCATATCAGTTCAGAGGTCTTCCTCATTCTTTTGTACAGCTGTATAGTACTCAAGTGTGTGTGTGTGTGTGTGTGTGTGTGTGTGTGGTTTACACACACCATAGTTTAACGAATATTGTTTGGTTAGAGATTTGAGTAATTTTCATTATTTTGCAGATATAAATAATGATACAATAAACACAGTTGTGCATGTGCAATTTTATATGCTTGGTGGTGTATCCTTAGGGTAAATCCCTACAAGTGAGTATTCTGGGTCAAAAGGTAAGTACATCTGTACAACCTCCATACTAGTTGTACCATACAGCATTCTCACCAGTAATGCATGCGTTTCCCCACAGCCTCACCAATGGACTGTAGGGTCATGTTTTTCAATTTTTGACAATCTACTACATGATAAATAGTTCCTTGGTCTAGTATTTTGATTTCTCTTAACATGAGTGAAGTTAAATATCTTTTCATATATTTAAGGTCCACTTTTTATCTTTTGTGAATTATATATTAACAGCTTTTGCCCAATTTTCTGTATTTCTTTATTTCCCTTTCAATTTTTCCTTTAAAAATTAGGAATATTTGTCTTTTCTCTCTGATATGCATGGCAGATTTTACTTCCAGGTGGTCATTTTTTTGTCTGAATTGTTGCTATTCAAAATTTGTTTTCTTATTTTTATGTAGTCAAATCTATCAATTTTTAAAATTGCACATGGGTTTTTACTGATAGTTAAAAAGATTTTTCCTATAATTAGACTTACAGAAGACTTCACCTGTTTTCTTTTTTTTACAGCACTTACAGTTAGAGCTCCCTAGTTCCTCTGGATTATCTATAGCTTTGGTTTCCAAACAGTTTACAGCACCTTATGGCTCCACAGAAATGATTCAGGAGGACTGAAAATGACTAATTTAAATTATATTTTGTCAGTTAAAATCCTTAATTAAAAACAACATATCTACTTAAATATGTCAAATAAAATTTTAACACATTGAAGATAATTAATATACTAAAATTTGCTGCCAGGCAAAATAATTTCAGTAAAGCTAACACAGTACAGTTTCTCCTTCCATATCTGGATATGTATATTGAAACTTTGGGAATGTATAAATGATTAGCAAAATTGTAGTCCTACCCTGATTTATTTTTTAAATTCAGGCCATGTCTGCTGAAAACAAAGCAAAACCGCTATAAACCAGTACATCAGATGTGCCATGCTTAATTAAAACTAGGCAAAGCTCAGATATATCTGCTTTATTCATGTCCTTCATACATTGCAATAGTGAGGTTTGTGAAGGAGCAAGTAAACACTTAAAACACAGTATGAGATGTCAGAGTGTTGGCATCTGTGGAACTCAATGTGAGTTTTAAGTCTTTCTTGTCTTATATTAATTCATTCCAGGATCATTTGTTAAAAACCTAACATGTGTAAGGTATACTACTCGGTCTCAGATATTAAAGCAATGAACAAAGTTTTCATGTTCCTTGCCATTTCAGAACTTTTAATTCATAAAAGTACTTTAATTTATAACAGCTTGTTTATATGTCCAGGAAAGACATATTAAACAATTAATTAGAATCAAAAGTGATGAGAGTTATAATAGAAGTACCAGATGTCATAAGGTTCTATAAGAGAATATATGGCCCATGAGGTACGGAGGGGGTTCCTCATAAAATAGTGCTTAAACTAAGATCTGAAAAATGAGTATGACTAAGTAAAATGTCCTTTAACTTGTTTCTTTATTGGGGTTTCTCATGAGGTTGTGTTCAAAACATAAAAGTAAAATTCATTCTACTGTTGGCAAATCACATGTTAAAGGATAGAAAACCAGCGTCCTTAAGATGATAAACAATTGTATATCTTTTTTTGGAAAAAAAAAAAAGTCTGTTAAGTTCCTCTGCCCATTTATTATTATTTTTTTAAAGATTTATTTATTTATTTTAGAGAGGGAGAGAGAGTGGGAAAAAGGGAAAGGGAGAGAGAGAATCTCAAGCAGACTCCACACTGAGATCATGACCTGAGCTGAAATCCATAGTTGCCACTTAACCCACTGAGCCATCCCCTTCTGCCCAGTTTTTAATCAGACTATCTGTTCTTTTGTTCTTGAGTTATAGGTGTTCCTTATATATTTTGGATATTAACCCCTTAACTGATACATGGTTTGCAAATATTTTCTCCCATGCCATAAGTTGCCTCTTGGTTCTCTTCATAATTTCTTTTGTTGTTCAGAAACTTTTTAGTTTAATGTAGTCCTACCTGTTTATTTTTCTTCTGTTGCTTGTGTTTTGGTACCATATCCAAAAAAAAAAAAAAAAAAAAAGATCATTACCAAGATCAACGTCAAGGAGATTTTTCCCTGGTTTTGGGGGGGTAGTTTTTACAATTACAGGTCTTATATTTATGTTTCTAATCCATTTTGAGTTAACTTTTGTGAGCTGTGCAAGACAGGGGTTCAATTTCATTCTTTTGCATGTAAACATACAGTTTTATCAACAGTTGTATCATTTATTGAAAATATCAGGGGCGCCTGCGTGGCTCAGTAGTTAAGCGTCTGCGTTTGGCTCAGGTCCTGATCCCAGGGTCCTGGGATCAAACCCTGCATCGGGCTCCCTGCTCTGCGGGAAGCCTGTTTCTCCCTCTCCCACTCATCCTGCTTGTGTTCCCTCTCTCACTATCTCTCTCTCTGTCAAATAAATAAATAAAATCTTAAAAAAAAAAAAAGGATCATCTTTTCCTCATTGAATATTCTTGGCTCCCTTGTCAAATATTAGTTGACTGTCTATATAAGCGGTTTATTTCTGGGAGTTCTATTCTATTCCACTGGTCTACGTGTTTTTATGTCAGTATCCTACCATTTTGATTACTACAGTTTTGTAGGATAGTTGTAATCTGGAAGTGCAATACTTCCAGCTTTGTTCTTTCTCAAGACTGCTTTGGTTATTTGGGGTCTTTTAAGGTTATATTTGAATTTTAGGATTTTTTTTTCTTTGAAAATTACCATTGGAATTTTGATAGGGGTTGTATTGCATCTACAGGCAGTTTTGAGTAATATGGACATTTTAACAATATTATTTTTTCTGATTCACAAATATGATATATCTTCCCATTAATGTGTGTCTTCTTTAATTTCTCTCATTAATGTCTTATAGTTTTTAGTGTAAAATCTTTTAACTCCTTGGTTAAATTTATTTCTATGCATTTTATTGTTTTCAATGCTATTGTAAAATATCTCTAGATATTTTGTTGTTAGTATACAAAAATGCACATCAAATCATCACATTGTACAACTTAAATTTATACAATGCTATATGTCAGTTGTATTTCAATAAAACTAGGGGGAAAAAAACTAAAAAAAAAAAGCAGAACCCATTAATTTTGAAAGCCTCCCTATCAACCTCCACCATTCAATCACTGTTAGGTACTTCTACTAATTTATTGCTTAAGACTTGTATTAAGACTTGATTCAGATATTGCCTTTAAAAGGATAATATCCCCTGTTCTCCTATCCTCTCTAGGCCTATCCTTTCAGTTCTTAGAGTATCCTGTGTATTTCTCTCTCTACTGTGGCATTTATCATACTTCTCCTCTGCCCCTACCACTAGATGCTCAGATCCTCCAGCTCAGGATCCAGTCTTGCTCATTCAGCACAGTTGCTAACATTTTGCAGTCACTCCATATATATTTAATAAATGATTTTTTTAAATATCATTTTATCTTTGCCAAGATAAAAGAGGGAAGCATATTATGGAAGAGAACAGCACATTGTAAAAAGAGGACAAAGTATGAAAAAGTATTTCAGGTTTAAGAAATGGGGAAATAGGTGTTTGGGGAAAAAATTTCTTAGGAATTTTAAGAAATGGGAAAATAGGTGTTTGGGGAAAAAATTTTCTTAGGGATATAGAAAGCCATCAGGGAAGATCTGGAGAGAAAAGAAAATGAAGGTCAGACTCATAGAGGTCTGTAGTCCCCGATAATAAGTATGGACTTTATTTTATAGGCAACGGCAAACTTGTAAGTTACATGGAAGACTGATAATGGTCACCGAGGACATCAGGTCCCAAGAATCTGTAAATGTTACCTTACGAGAGAAAGAGGTTTTGAAGATGTGTTTAAGTGGAGGACCTTGAGATAGAGACCTTATCCTGGATTATCCAGGTGGGCCCTACATGCAACTGCATCTACCCATATAAGAAAGAAGCAGAAGAAAATCTGACACACACACAGAAGAGCAGGTGATGTGAAGACAGAGCAGAGAAAGATTTGAAGATGCTGGCTTTAAAAACTGGAGTGAAGGTATATATATATATATATATATATATATATATATATATATATATACACACACACACACACACACACACATGTACAATGGAAATTTACTCAGCCTCAAGAAGAATGAAATCTTGCCATTTGCAATAACATGGATGAAACTAGAGGGTATTATGCTAAGCGAAACAGAGAAGGACAAATAACATACAATTTCATTCATATGTAGAATTTAAGAAACAAAACAGATGAACATAGGGGAATAGAAAGGAAAATAAAATAAGATAAAAACAGAGAGGAAGGCAAACCATAGGAGACTCTTAACTATGGGGAACAAACTGAGGGTTGCTGGAGGGGAGGTGGGTGGGGGGATGGGGTAAATGGGCGATGGGCATTAAGGAGGGCACTTGTTGTCATGAGCACTGGGTATTATGTGCAACTGATGAATCACTAAATTCTACCTCTGAAACTAATAATACATCATATGTTAAACAAATTGAAAATAAATAAATTTAAAAAAATAATTTAAAACATTTAAAAAATAAAAAATAAAAACTGAATGATATGACTATCAGCTAAGCCACCAGAAGTTGGAAGAGGATAAGCACAGACACTCCTCTGAGTGTCAGGAGGGAGTGTGGCCCTGCCAGTAACTTCAATTCAGCCAGCAGTACTAACTTAGCGCTGCTGGTCTCCAGAACTGTGAGAGAATGAATTTCTGTTGTTTTAAGCCACCAATTTTGGGCAATTTGTTACAGCAGACACAGGAAACTAATACAGCTTCAATATAGGAGAGGTAGAAAATTACTTATTTGTAACAGGATAATTCTGGCATTAGTGAGGAAGGAAGCCAGGAGAGGGAACTTCAGGGGCAGGGCAGGAAGTCAGTTGGGAGATAATGACATTAATGCAGGTGAGTCATCAACAGAGCCTAAAATAAGGTGGCACCATTATTAAATAATGGTGAAAAGTGAAAGTTCACTTGTAAAATATTCCTAGCTACAATTATTGATTTATGTGGTAAAGGATATTTTATAAAATGTAAATGCAAGTGTTTTATTGTCTTACAGTAGTTTAAAACAAGAACATCAAAAATACATATCTTTTAATCCTTGTAAAAAGAGCATTTCTTGGTCATTTGACTTCTGCTGGTCCCACATGCAACTCACCGCCACCACAGACAGCCCACACATGGAGCTTTGCCTCTTATGTACCCATACAGCAAATACTATGAAATGTCTTCCATATATATATTGGGTACTTTCCTAGTCCTAGAAATTCAGCAATCCATAAAAAAGATTCATGGAACTTCCATTCTAGCAGGAGATAGATAATAACCAAGGAACCAAATACATTAACAAAATAATAATCAGATACTGATGACATGTGCTAGGAGGAAGATAAAACACAGTAATAGGATACTGGATATTAAAATTCTGTGAGTAGGGAAGGCATCTCTGAGGAGGCAACATTTGAGCTGAGACCTGAATGGCAGGTAGGAGCTGGCTATGCAAAGGCCAGGACCAGAGTATTCCAGGCAGACATAACAGAAAGGCAAATTTCTGAGAGTGGGAATGAGCTTGGTCTGTTTAGAGGACAGACAGAGGTCAGTATGGCTGCCACATAATGAAGGGATAGAGTATCTGAAAGTTATAGTTACAATTCCCCAGAACATAGACTTCAGAGCATCAGCAGGTGGCTGTGTGTTAGAAGGAGAAAAGCACTGGTTAGGAATTCAGTGACCTGAGTTTTATTTCTTTCCCTTTACTTGACCAGGTGTGTGCTCTAAGATTTTTCTTTGCCTCTTTAGATTTCTATCTTCTGATATTTCTGATAAGTGATGCAGTCAGGCTAGATCACTGATTTTCAAACTGTACTCCATGGAGGCGGTAAGGGGCCTGGCTGATGTGGCTCACATCTCACCACCAGCTTCATTGGAGAAGCCCTATTGTTCGCATTTTCAAAACAATTTTATTGATGGCTGCATAATATTCCATTGTATATATAGACCACGTCTTCTTTATCCATTCAGCCATCAAAAGGATGAAATCTTGCCATTTGCAACAATGTGGATGGAACTGGAGAGTATTATGCTGAGCGAAATAAGTCAATCAGAGAAAGACATGTATCATATGACCTCAATGATATAAGGAATTCTTAATCTCAGGAAACAAACTGAGGGTTGCTGGAATGGGGGGGGTGGGAGGCATGGGGCTGTTGGGTGACAGACATTGGGGAGGGTATGTGCTATGGTGAGCACTGTGAATTGTGTAAGACTGTTGAATCACAGATCTGTACCTCTGAAACAAATAATACATTATATGTTAAAAAAAAAAAAAAAGAAGAAGAAGATAGCAGGAGGGGAAGAACGAAGCGGGGGGGAATCTGAGGGGGAGACAAACCATGAGAGACTATGGACTCTGAACAACAAACTGAGGGTCCTAGAGGGGAGGCAGGTGGGAGGATGGGTTAGCCTGGTGATGGGTATTAAAGAGGGCACGTTCTGCATGGAGCACTGGGTGTTATACGCAAACAATGAATCATAGAACACTACATCAAAAACCAAAAAAAAAAAAAAAAATTATCTAAACAAAGGATTCTTGGGGTCAAGAAAGTTTATAAACCATCAGCCAAAATTATCTATAATTATTTCAAACATCAGAATCCACTGATTCTAAATATAGAAAAGGCAATTTTGACTCAATGAAACGAAAAAAAAAAACAATCGAAATATGAAATGGATAGCCTTGTGAAGCAGTACTTCATCAGCACAGGAGTTTGCTAAAACAAAGGCAAAAACAAGCAAAAAACAAAACCCTATGTTTAGGGAATGCTGTGTCACACACATTTAAATCACTTCTTTGTTGCAAGTATTTTCAGAGCCTTTAATGAGCTAATGTTATTTATGAATTTCCATGAGAAAAAATACAGTGTGTAGCATATCCCAGACTTTCTTAGGACCCTTGTTTTATGGAGTATAAGATCAGTGTTTCATAGAACCCTTTATTAAAACTGTTTCCTTATCACTCTTAGATACTAGGATTCTATGCCTTTATTAACTCTAAGAGAAACAGGGTCATCTCTGTTCTGTTCCCAGCTATATTTGTAATGTTTTTTACACCGCTAAGATGGCAATATTCTATTAATAAATCATTATAAAATGGCAGAATGAATGAGTGAGTGAAAAGAAAACAGGAAATCTAACTTTGTCCCTGAGGAGAGTAAACCACTGTAGCTGCTCTCTGATCTTACCAACACACCAAAACCAGAAACAAGACAAGGATCCATTATTCTGACATTACAACCCCAACCTTCTTCCATGAGATTATAGTTTCCTTAAGGCTCCCACTTTCTCTTACAGGCACTGTTCATTTATTCAACAATGTTGTTTGAATATCTAATGTTCCAAATACTCTAACAGGTTTGAGGAAGCAATGATGAGCTTACAGTCGGAGAGGAGATATAGGTGGTAAAAAGATAATCAAATATATAATTACAAACTTAATACTGTAAAAGAAACATACAGACAGCTATGATTTGATTTAGTGTTGAGACTCATGAAAGAGTTCCTTGAGAAGTAATATATGAGAGTCGACATCTGAAGATGAGTAGAGATTAACTATATAGAGCAGATGGAGGAGAGTGGTTAACAGACAAAAAAGAACAAGACCCTGAGGTGGAGATGAGCATGACTACAACAGATGAAGACATTCTCAGAGAGGCTAGAATGAAGGAACTAGAACATTGTTCCTGAGGCTGGGGACCTGGGCAGTCTATTCAAGCCTTGTGGCATATTAAGGATTTTTTTTTTTTCCTAAAAAGGATATTAAGCAATAAGAGATAAGGAAAGGAGCATTATCATTTTATTCACTTCTTTTTTTTTGAAGAAAACTTCACTGTAGCTGCAGAATGTATATAAGATTAGAAGAAAAAATAAAATGAGAAGGCTTCACCAGGGGTGATAGAGTATAGACAGAGAAAAGAGATTCCTGAGATATTTAGCAACTAAAATGTATAGTATGTGATACTATAACACATGTAGCATATAAAAAAATAATGACTTATAAGTTGTGGACTTGTGCCACTGCCTTAATGGTGGTGCCATTCAAGGAAAGGCAGGAAAGAATCCACTCTGCAAAGGAAAGAATAGGAGTTCAATTTTAGACCTGCTGAGTTGTGGTTTCCTTGGGATATCCAATCACAAATGTTGAAAATAAGACTGGGAACTCAGAAGAGAGGTCTATATGAGAGATGTCAAATTATAAATTTCAAGAATTAAAATAGTATTTTGGTCCTTCAGCATGAAACAGACCATTCTGAGACAGAAAATATAGCATGAAAGGGGAACAATGATACACTTTGAAGAATAGATATAATAACAAATAGTATTTTTTTTAGCATTTTCTATGTCTGAGGCACTATCTTAAGCAATTAAATCAGTTACTCCTTTCAAAAAAATATTTTGATGAAGTTAATAGTTTTATCAGCATTTTTATAGAGAACTTATCTGTGCTGACTTACTGCTGGTATGATTTACATCCAGGATTTGAATCTGAACAGGCTGGCTCCAGAGCCTAAACTCATGAACATGAGGTTATAGGATGAGCCAAAAAGAAGCACAGGAAAAGAACAGCAGGTGGATGGGGGGAAGCCATGAGCAAAGGCTATCACAAAAGTTAAGAAAGTTTTAAGAAAGAAATAGGCATCAGGCTGAAGGCTGATGGTAAGGAAAATAAATGAAGTATGAAAATTGCTTACTGTATCTAGCAATGTGGTGATCACTGGAGATCCATCTTGATGGAAGGAAGAATGCAGAAGCTACTCTGAAGTAGGAAGATAAAAGATGGGGAGGAAAAAGAAGAAAATGAAAATATACACTTTTCTGAAAATCTTGGTTAAAAGGGGAGAAGGCATATAAGGCACTGGCTGGTAGAAGAGAAGCCAAAAGTGGTTTTGTTTTGTCTAAGAAACAGAGAGTGAGCATGTTCTGGTGCAGTGGAAAGGATACAGCAGAGACAGAGAGATTGAAGACAGGGATTGTTAATCAATCCTGGTAATCAATGCTGTGAAATTCCAGAGACAGAAGGAAAAATCAGGAAACAGCACAATGGAAAGCCACATGGGATACTGAGGCAGAGCACTGGCAGAAACATGGAGAATTAGGGGACAGGTACTGGTTAGAGCATAAATTGGGAAGATGAAAACTGAGGTGAAAGTGCTTGATGGCTCTTTGTTGGTTTTTGAAGGGGGCGGGTGTAAGCATTATCTATTTAGTGCAAAAGGAGAAATTAGTTGGTGGAGGAAGACTCTGAAATCTGTCAGCTACAGAGAGGGCTTAAGTAGTCATTGAAAGGAATACAGGAGGAAGTAAACCAGAGTAAGAGAGTAGTACTGCTGGGTAGTGCTGAGAGCAAGCTGGTTATGACCTTAATACATTTTGGTGATGCCAACAGCTATGTGTGTGATTTGCTTTGGAAATGTTAAGCTGCCCAACCATGTGTGCTAAAAATGTGAATATTTGCTTAGGAAGTAGAAGCCAGACTCAGGAAAATAGAGTTTTGTTTGTCTGTTTTTTAGAGAGAAAGAGAGAGGTGGGGAGGGACAGAGGGAAAGGGAAAGAGAGAATCTTAAGCAGGTTCCATGCCCAGTGTGGAGCCTGACGGGAGGCTTAATCTCACAACCCTGAGAGCATGACCTGAGCTGAAATCCAGAGTTGGATGCTTAACCGACTGAGCTACCCAGGCACCCCAGAAAAATATAGTTCAGAGTGTTCATAATCAGTATTTATTTTTGTTTAGATGACACATATTACTTAAGTACAGATCTTCCTCAACTTACAATGGAGTTACATCTCAATAAACTCACCATAAATTGAAAATACTGTTAAGTAGAAAATGCATTTAATACACCTAACATATTGAATATCATAGCTTAGCCTCGCCTAATATGTTCAGCATACTTTGTCTATAGTTGGCCAAAATCAACACAAAGCCTATTTTATAATAGTGCTGAGTATCACGTAGTTGATTGAATACTGTCCTGAAAGTGAAAAGAGAATGGTTGAATGGGTACACAATGGTTGCAAATCTATTGGTTTACCCTCCTGATCCTGGGGCTGACTGGGAGCTGCAGCTCACTGCCGCTGCCCAGCATCGAGAGAGAGTATAGTACTGTATATCAGTAGCCCAGAAAAGGATCAAAACTCAAAATCTGAAATCTACTGTGTATCACTTTTACACCATCATAAAGCTGAAAAGTTGTACATCGAACCATCTTAAGTCAGGGACCATCTATCTATATTGGGTTTACACATACTTCTGATACTTTTAATCATGCCCTATGTCTCAGCTCCCACGGGGAGTTCATCTATTCCCCACTCCTCTTGATTCTTCCTACTTCCTTTCCTCCCATTTTTTCCCTCTTTTTTTTCCTTCCCCTTCCTTTACCCCTCCCTTCCTTTTTCTTTCCCTTTTTTCTTTTCTTCTCTCTTTTCCTTCCCTGCTTCTCCTAACCTCCATTTCTTCTCTCCATAATTATAAAGCAGGAATTTTCAACTCTGGCTATAAATTAAAGTTAGCTAAGAAGCTTCAGAAATTACCCATCTCTGGATTATATTAAAGTCAAAATTAATTCAGGATGTCTAGGGTTAGGGTCAGGGCATTAATACTGCATTTGTTAAATGAACAAATATCATTCCAAATCAAAACGCAATAAGAACAGTTTCTTCTGTAGGCTTTTACAATACATTAATTTGATAGCATGCATAAAAACACAAAAATTCAAAATAAGAAAAATCAAAAATAAAACAGAACAAAACCAAATGTTCCTCTGCCCCTCACCTTGCATCCTTAGTCAGTCTGATAGCTCATTGTGCTTACCAGTCATGTTAATCTGTCCCTAGGGATGCCTAAATTAACTCTGGTAGAGCTTGGGGAAGATTAGGGGCTACCTTTTTATGATGAAATTATGTGTTGGGAGAAGTAAGGAGGTTAGGGTTTTCTCTCCACTTCTTCCCTCAACTTTCAGCACATGACCTCACCCCTCAGAGTTTCAGTTTTCTCATTTATAAGGTGGAATGTTAGCATGTCTCTTATCAAAGATGTAGAGAGAGCACATGTAGCCTGTACCCTATAACACACCACCTGTTCATATTTGCACCATAGAGCAATTTAGTAAATGCCTTGACATTCAAAGTACCTGGTACAATAGGAACACATGGTAAGTAGCACTGAAGGATCTAAAGTGACTATGACTTCAGTAAATGGCTTGTAAATACTTGGTGCTTCCTTTTAAAAACAAAGTTGTTTATATGAATACAAGTCCTCAGACAATCTTAGGATCCTTGAAAGTAAGAGGTCTCACCCATTCTTTGCCTCAACCACCAAAAGAGATCATTGTATCCACAGTGAAATGAAATTAATCACTAGCCACTGAATCATTCTTAGGAGGTAGATAAAACAAATGTTTGGGAGTTTGGATACCCACAATCAAATGAAAATGTTAAGTGTTACCTGAGAGAAGAGAGGTATCATTTCATTCAGGATGAATCCTAGCCTTTAACTTATATTTAAGAGATGGACTATTTCTCCTTAGAAATTTTTGTTCATTTTCAGAAGATGTCTTAGTCCAAAGTTAACTAACACTTTGTAATTCAAGCTCAGACTTTTGGCTTCTGAGAGCAATTCTAAGCTCTCAGCCTAACCATGGGGCTTTCATTCTTTGCCAGACCAGAGTGACCACAGAGCTGCTGGGTAAGCCTTCTGAAATCCCTTTCTGGGTTACTATCACATTTTCCAGACAGCAGGAATCTGGCTGTATGACAAAGTCTTCTCAGCTTTCATGGGGCTCCAAGACTCCTTTGTTTATAAAAGAGGAAGGAAATCTGGGTAGAAATATACTTTTCTGTTTGGTATACTGGCCTCCATTTAACAGGAAACGATTTTTAGATTATTAGGCACCTACAGTGTTTCCCTTAGCCAGCTCTGTTATCTATAAGAATAAAGTACATATGTCACTGTATTCTTGTACTTATTTATCCATTTTTTAAAACGCATTTAGTGTACCAAGTAATTTGCTAGACATCAGGTATATGAGAAAGGGTCCCAGAATGAAACAAACAGCAGGATCCTAGATTAAAATCAGATTGTCATGATTCAAGGAGGGTTTAAAAAGAAACTATTTACAAAGGTGTGAGCAGGGTGAAGAAACAGTCAAGAGGTAGCGTAGATTCCTTCCCACCTTGCCCTGGGGCTAGTGAAAAAAAGATGTTAGAATTTCTAGGATTGATGGAATAAGAAAAGGAAAGAGTAGCATACATTTATTCACTCTCCCTCTACTCAGCCCCCATTTCCTGATAGAGCTTCCCACTGGTTGAATCCAACCAGAAGCCAGAAGCAGAGCAGAGCAGGCTATAGAATGGATCCAGAGGGACAAACAAAAAGTAATTAGCACACTGGGAGTACAAACGTAGTTTAAAGGGTATGTTTCTACCCAGATTCTTATCTAAAACGTAACCATAGGAGAATTACTGATGAAACAGAAATCTATTTTTTTTTTTTTTCTGATCAAGTGAATTAGGTTCAATCCACATGAAATGGTGTTCTTCTTAAACTATTATGCTCTATTCCTTCTCTGAGGCAATGAACTCTGACAAAAAGAACTGCTAGGTTTTTAATAAATCCCCTTCAAAGACTGACTTTGTCACTTACCATCTACATGACCTTGGGTAAATTATTTAACCTTTCCAAACCTCAGTTTCCTTGCCTGTAAAAATGGGATTAGTTATACCTGCCTAGTACTATGCATGACACATGGTAATAGCTCAGAAGATACCTTTCACAATGTTTAATAATGTTATGACCATATAAATATCAATCCTAAATTATTAGTGATTCTGTGTTTCATCCAATATGTAGATGTCTGTAGAAAAGTAGATATTTAAGAAACAGCATCCTTTGTCCTACTATACATTGACTTTTAAATTATTTATTTGTTTTCTATTATCAGTTAGCCTTGACCCTCCATTGTAAACATAGTTTATATAACTATGTTATATATATAGTTATATATATGGCTATATATAACTATTACAGTCTTGTGAGTAAAGAATTTTCTTATATGGTATCATTTGGAAGTCAGGTAATTATGTGTGGCCCCAAAGTTCATAGTCTATTACAATATATTATGTGACCTATTGTGGCTTGGCAACCCCACCATACAAAAGCTATGTTTGCATGTAAAAGGGAGAGAAGACAATAGTAAAAAAAAAATAAAAATAAACAAGCAAACAAAACCATGAGGTATGAAAGAGTATAGATTTGAAAGACAGCAATGCCTTATTGTGGGTTCAAGGCAAGATAATGGAGAGTCGGGGAAAAAAACAAAAAATCAGAGTGGTAATTATTGACTAATTAGCTAATGTTATCCTAGAAAAGGAAAAGCTTAAGAGGAATGCTGCAAATATATCCATTTATTGAAGGACGGATATAAAGAACAAGGAAAATAAAAACTAAAATTTAAAGAGCAATTATAAGAAAAATATCCTGTTTGCTGGAGGTAAGCAAATAAAGGATGAAGGAAAATTAGTAATATTGTTATGCTAAGTGTTTTATGAAGAGGAAATTGGTCTAGAAGTCTACAAAAATGTTCTCCAAACTCTCAAATTCAATCTTTCTCTATAATTCTGAGGCCAAATTTAAGTCATATATAAATCAAACAATTATTTAGTGATTATTACATACTGTCTTAGACTGGGATTTTTTAAGTGCACTTAAAGTAGAACTCACTCAAAATCATTTAATCCAAAAGGGGAATTTATTGGAAGGGTATAGATGTTTCATGGGGCATGAATCACAAAGCCTGGAGTCAGGAACTGGAAAACGGGGCTCAGATTACTCCTACTGTTTATCATCTCTGCTTCTCTCTAAGCATTTCATCCATCCTCTCTGTAGACCTTTCCTCTACCTTGGCATGTGCATATCCACCATAGCTCTGGCTTCACATGGCTTCTCTGTTCAATTGATCATACACAGATTGGAGTCTTAATTAGCAAAAAAGAAAATCTGGCAAGCTCAAGTCATTTCAGGTGCTTTCTTCAGCCCACATGTCTATTGGGAGGTAGTGTCATTGAACTGCAGTCCAGAGAATGATGGAAACAAACTAAGATGGGGCCATGAACAGATCCTATTAGAAAGTTAGAACAAAAAGAAAAAGACGATTCAGAAAAAAAATAGAGTGGAGCACGTGTATGGATAAGTTATATGCAGACAATACAGAAATTGTTCTAAAAGGCATTACATAGTGCTCTAAGTTTACTACAGAATATCAATATTCCTATTCAAATTTCTTCAAAACTTTTTTAGACTATATACCATATAATTCCTTTATCATTTTTCATCCTATCCTTGTGCACTAAGCATGGTTTCTAACCAAGAACTACATTAGTTTTCCTTTTGGTTTTCCCTTGTGATTTACTTATTTATTTAGTTAACACCACTTTGTACAACAGGCTCAGAGTGGTCAGGAATACAAAAACATTGATATTAGGATGAACAGACAGAAAAAGATAAGTGTTTCCAGCTCTTATTCCAGAGGGCCAGGCAAGTGACAAAATGAGGAGGTGAGCCAGGGGGGCCTGGAAAGGCCACTTCCTCCCTAAGGTACAGTTGCTCCTGCTTAGAGACCACTGCCTTGAGGAGACTCATATCCACATTGCCAGATCTGATTTCTCACAGGATGGCAAAATGCAGATTTCCTGATTTACAAATATCAGAAACTCAACTTTAAAAAACTTGGTTCGAATTTCTGTGGTTAGAAGTCATGTGGTGATTTTCCTTGGAGGCATGGGGATGAACAGGAGAAGAGTCAGGGGGATTGCCAGTAAAAGTAATGAAAGTTAATTGTAAAAAATTGGGGGGGCGGGTGGATAGCCGGAATCTAAAGAAGCAAGCCCAAAGCGATCATCCTACCCAGCAAGAACCAATGTTAACATTTTGGTATATGGTCTTCAAATTTAACTACACACGAACCCATTCATGCCCTTGACCTTATTCTCTACATATTTTAAAGTGTTTTTTGTAAATTAATAGCTAAAAAAATTATTTTCTGTTATTATTGGACATTCTTTCATGGTATGGTTTGTAATAGCTATATGGGATCTCATAAGTTTCTGAGCAAAAAACATGATTGTTCCAATTTGTCACTGTTTGTAATGTTAGAAAAGATACATACATATATGGATATTTACATATATGTAATCTAAATTTTTGTGCATATGTCTGATTATTTAAATTCCTGAGAAAAGATCAATCATTGAAAAAAGTAAGATAAGCTACATGACTCTGAATAGATATAGTGATCCAAAAAGGTTCTGCCAACATATATTCTCCAGTGCTTAAAATATCAGGGTTTATGTGGTCAAAAAAGCAAAACCACTATCACCAACAACAAAACTCGCCAACTGGAAATGACAAAATATTTCATTATTTTAATTTATTATATCACAATTAACAAAGTTTAACAGTTTAAATTCTTATAACTGATTGGTCATAATCAATTAACTGTTACATGAGATCTTTTGAAAGTTTCTCCCCAAGACTTTCATAACTAACTTCTATAACATATGTTTTACTTTCCTACAATCTTTTTCAAAAGAAAACATTCTGCTATGATATTCAATTTAGATGACAACTGTAGAGTTTGAAGAGGCACTGACAATTGAGCCGTACAAACTGGATTCAGACACACACTCTGATATTTAACCTGTTAGACTCCAGGTAATCACATATAAGGTGGAAAGAAGAAACCTTACTTTACCAGTAAGGATCCATTTTTTTTCTCACTACTCAGAACTTGTAGAGTGCCATCTCTTTCATGACTTATACTTTCTTATTTCTCTAGTTTCAGAAATATTGCATTTGTTTAATATCTTGTAATTTTCCTTATTCTTTCCCCCTCAGGAATTTGTGTTTCTTCTGCCTAAAATAATCTTCTCCCCCATCTTCCTTACTCTTACACATCTTTATTATTTGAACTTTACATTCACATAAAAATCTTTAAAATTAAAATTCCATTCATGTTACTGTAAATGTACCTGGTTATATGCTTCAAAATTTCCTTTTTCATAATCACTGCATCTGATATTTCTCTTTTAATGTCTGTGTTTCTTTCTAAGCAGTTAAGTTCTTTTAAGATATGGCCCATTTCTATCTATTGTATCCTCACTGTCTAGAGCAGCACCTAATAACCAATGAATATTTGTGTAAATTGATAAATAAATGAACCACTTTCTTCTTCTGAACCTTATTTCATCTTCATTTAATTCTCATCATCCTTTATCATTCATTGAAAATACTGTCCTATTTGTTTAGTTTGAGGTACCTAGAAGAAAAGGCTATCCTTATTTGGTAGACTACTCCTTGTTCTGCTAAGAATAAGGGAGCTCTGCCAGCCTGGGTCCTTAAGTGACTATGTAGAGCAGAACTACCCCTCCTCCCCATGATCCCCATGAGATATTTAGAGTGAGCAAGATAGAAAACTGTACTCTAGGAATTGTTTATTATTGCAGTATAACCAAGTTTATCCTGACTATATCAGTGATAATAAGGTTTCTTTTTAAAATAATTCATTTAATTTAAAATAAGATAATTTGGGGCGCCTGGGTGGCTCAGTTGGTTAAGCGACTGCCTTCGGCTCAGGTCATGATCCCGGAGTCCCGGGATCGAGTCCCACATCGGGCTCCCTGCTCAGCGGGGAGTCTGCTTCTCCCTCTAACCCTACCCCCTCTTGCACTCTCTCTCTCTCTCTCTCTCAAATAAAAAAAAAAAAATTAAAAAAAAAATAAATAAATAAAATAAGATAATTTGTAGAAATACATTAAGTAAACAATATAATAGTTCAATTTGTCATATGAAACAGCAATTCTACTTCGGGGTATATACCCCAAAGTTTTGAAATCAGGGACTTGAACAGATATTTGGACAAACATGTTCACAGAACCTTATTTACAATAGCCAAAGGGTGGTAACAACTCCAAATGTTCATCAATAGATGAATGGATAAACAAAATGGGATATACATATAATGGAATGTTATTAAGCCTATGTTGATTGGTTTGATTGTGGTGAATATTTCACACATATATACCAATATCATGTCATCAGGTTATACACTTTAAGTGTATACAATTTTTATTGTAAATTATACCTTAATAAAGCTGAGGGGGAAAATTGAAATTCTGATATATGCTATAACATGTATGAACCTTGAAAACATTATGCTAAGTGAGATAAGCCTGACTAAAAAGGACAAATTGTATTGTATGATTCTACTTATATGAGGTATCTAGATCAGTCGCATTCGTAGAGACAGAAAGTAGAATAGTGGTTAACAGGAGCTAGGGGGAGGGATTAATGGCAAGTCAGTGTTTAATGGATGCCAAGTTTCAGTTTGGAATGACGAAAAAGTTCTGTAGATGAATGGTGGTATTAGTTACACAAAAATGTGAATATACTTAATGCCACTCATAATACTTTTTAAAAAGTTTAAAATGGTAAATTCTATGTTACGCATATTTTACCACAATAAAAAATAATTCATGTGATATTCAGATATCATAAAAATCAACCAGATAATAAACAAATATTTAAAGGTTTTGAAAAACTGACACAGGGGATGAGCATGAACTTTCAGAACAACCTGAGATTTGAAGTAGGCCTGCTGCATACTCACTGAGAACCTTTGGCATGCATTGACCTTTCTCAGCCTCACTTTCATTATTTATAAAATAGGGTCATTGTAAAGACAAGCAAGGTAACATGCAAAGTAGGTACATTGTAGAAACCCAATTAAAGTTTCCAGTTGTTATACTGTCTTTGTTTTTGTTATGTTTTAAAAGAAAACAGGAGACTGAAGTGTTTTCCATGCAGTGGGTTTTTGTTGTTGTTGTTTTGTTTTCACATAACATAAATTTGGTTAGAAATCAAGTTATGAAAAACAAGATTTCGTTCCAGTAGAGTTATTGAATATTTTATCATTTTAGAAGTCCAATTTTCTTTACTCATTCTCAGTGTCTTCTGTCTTTATAAGATAAGGGACAGATTCAATTTATACTGTCAAACACTAGCTACCTAGCTATCTAAAAGACTACTCCTTTTAACCTTCTTTTATGTTTACCTTGCTGAAATACAGTTAAATGCTTTCAATAAAACATAAAACCTCCAACAGTCAAAACCTACCAAAGACTTCTATCCCTCCAGATATAAACAGATCTTTTAAGACAAATGGCCTACATAGCTTAATAAAATTTTACATTCTTGACTTTGTAGACAACTTATAAGCAAGCATGGCCATTTGTATTTTGTTGAATGAATTTTTGTTGAATACCCATTATGTTACCATAATGTCTGGGGTTATGGAAGAGCAGAAAAAAAATATCTCCACAGACCCTAACCTGAAGGAGCTATAAATCTTACAGCCTAATTGATGACGTGAATGACCTCCTCTGGACAAAGCCTCCATTGGGGGAGTTTAGAATAGGCAATAATGAGTTAAGCCTTATTCAACATTCCCTAAAACAAAATATATGTTATATAATGAAGTCCCCCTATAATATTAGTATCTGCTCTGTTATTTCTTAATCTTTGCTTCTATTCAGCTTCACTGTCTAGAGGGCCCTTCGCTCCTGTATATGCCTATCTACATCCTATACCATCTCTAAAGTCCTTTCTGAAGTCAGTACTGCCTATACAATAGTGCTTCACAAATCATTATCACCTTTAACATAAAATTCTAATACCAAATTGCATACTGTTCTCTGTTTACTACCAATGCCTAGAGAGAAGATATTCATTTCTATTTAAATTTAAAACATTCTGAAGAAGAAAAATGCATTCCCTTATCCATTTATATTCATAGTTTGCAGAAAATTGATTATTATAATTTAGGCATTCAATAAATACTCACTAATAATGACAGCTAAGATAATTGGATACAGGCAGGTTTACTTGGTCTTTTTAGTTACAAAGTGCAGTGATAATGCACTCTTTTTATTATAGACATTGCAGAAATTCCACAAGTGTTTAAGTTGTATTGGTAGCCCTTATAGGAAATTAGTTCCCAGTATTTCTCCTGTATCTTGGGCATTTCTGCCTTATTATTCTAATTATTTCATGGGAAGAGTCTACCATGAAACTTAAATGCAATCTACTATGCAAGACAAACAAATCAACCAAATCAGTCAAACTAATAATATATTTATAGAGTGGAATAACTATATTACAGGGTTAAATTAACATTATAATTTAGGAAAATATCCTTATGCAATGATAAATAAACCATACATTTTTAATGTAGCAGCCCTGCCATTAAAAGTTTTCAGTTCCCTAGTTATTTAATTTGATCACTTTATAGACAGCTATCGTTAAATATCTTTTGTCCACACCGTTATGCTATTTTTTAAAACCTTTAGTAATGGCCACATGTGGTTTGTGTAATGCATAAAGTAAATTAATAAGGTAAATTTAGACCTAGTGATGGCAAATGAGAAAAATAAATGATCAGTCTTCCCAAATCCATTCTTTTCAAACATCTAAATGAGGATTTTCAAAAAGAAAAAAATTCAGGGGAGAAAAACAATCTATTTTTTTCTTTGTTTTTAGACCATTAGGGAAAGACCTTATTTAAATTAATTAACTATAAGACTTTTCGTGTTTGGCTGACTGTGTTTGAAATAACACGAGAAGAAAAAAGCATTATTTTAAAACTCTATCTACCATATGATTATAAGGTCACTGATACACACCTTGAGTGCAAATGCCATCACTTCAGGTTGGGTCTCCTTTTAATCTCTCACAAGGTTAAGTTAACTACCCCATTATCTAGGATATCCTGAGTGTCAGTCACGTACCTATATTTTATCAAACTGTAATTTATTTATCCACCTTACTTTATCCATACATCCTTGAAATATACATATATTTCCTACCAATAAATTGGGACAGTTTACATTATGGCTTGGGTTAAACATTTAGATAATGTTAAGGCAAATTAACTGAACTAAGTAAGTTCAACTATCAGCCATACAAGGAAGACATGTAAAGAGACGGTGATGATGATGATGTTCTGCTATGACTCATATTGTTATTAAAAATAGCAACACAATGACAACAATAATAATAGATTATTATAGTTACCAAGATCTAGCATACTAGGTCTTTTACACTTGATCTTAGCCAAAAGGTCAAGAAGCGATAGCATACTAGGTCTTTTAAAAGTTCTCTTATTTTTTTTTTTATTTTTTTTTATTATTTTTTTTTTAAAGATTTTATTTATTTATTTGAGAGAGAGAGCACATGAGAGGGGGTAGGGTCAGAGGGAGAAGCAGACTCCCCGCCGAGCAGGGAGCCTGATGCGGGACTCGATCCAGGGACTCCAGGATCATGACCTGAGCCGAAGGCAGTTGCTTAACCAACTGAGCCACCCAGGCGCCCTAAAAGTTCTCTTATTGAATCCTCCAATAAATGTGAAATTAGGTATCATTCTCCCCATTTCAAAGGTGAGACACCACAGCTTAGAAATGGTAAGTAACCAGCTTGCACAAAGCTATACAACTCGTATGCGGCAAAGCTGAAGTCCAGCTGCAGGTCTGACTGGCTGCCACCTAAACACAGCCCTGTCAGAATGAGTCCCGGCCTGGGCTTTTTTCTGGTCATGAGCCATTTCTTTCACTCTGCGGAGTGGCCCCAGTATTGAGCTGTCTTTGCTTCTCTTTCTATCTGGACTGTTGTACAATGCTTCCAAGCAACAGCGGCCACTCCCACTGGAACCCATGGTCAGATTTGGCTCTGTTTAGCTAATTGCAAACATATGCTTGAAAAGAATGGCTCACTATATAGGCAACTGACTGGCTTTTAAAGCTCTCATTTGATGTTTAGTATTATATGGACCAAGTCTTACCTTTATACTGTCCCTTCATTTGAACAGATGTGGATCAGGGAAGATGGAACATGGGGAATCAATTAATATGAACGACTGACTGGCATATTTTAAAAATGGACAGTGATGGCCAGATACACTAACTATTCACGTAGCTAGCAATTGGAACAATACCGATGCCCCCATGTCTATATATTTTTGGTGAGTCAGTAATTCTTCCTGTCTGTGGGGATTATCCAGCTGTCCTCTTTGAGTGGATCAAGTATTTAAAGAAAAGCAGAGGAAGAATTTTCATCTCTCTGGCCTGGGAAAAGTGAAATAAGCCCTATCAATAAACATCTCTGGACTTCACAAATTTCCATCTTCCTCGATTATTCATGTCTTTTCAAACCTCAAGCATATGTCATGCAGATTTGATAGTATACAACTTTCAGTCAAATTGCCACAAATACCCACAGAGAATTCAGTTTGACTCGGGGATTATCCCTAATTTTTCTTTGATCAAAGTTGCAGCCTGTAGATTTTTTTTTTTTTTTTTGGACCACTTCAAACAACTGCTTTGGAAAGAGTTCATGTGTGTGTTTCTGCATGCTCCAATCTCTGATCATGTAGGCTCTATTTGGGTCAACTAAACAGGATCTTGGACTCTTTTCAGACTCTCTTAATTAACAAGGAAATGAAATTGACATCCCCATGAGAAAACTAGAACTCTTTAGAGAATCCATTCAATTCTTTGGAAGTAAATACTAATCTCATATTATAATTCTAACTTTAGAGATCTTGTGATCTTTATATCACTTCGAGAATTTCATATGTGATATTACCTTTCAGGGAGAACCCAGAAATGCTTCTATATGACACACACTCTTCCTTCCAAAGAGTATCTTGGTAAAAAGGTAGTGGCTACCTCAAAAAGACAAAAAACAAACAAACAAAAAAAAACATGGCATGATAAAAATAACTCCTTCTTCAACAATCAATCAGTATCTGCTTTGTGTCAGGATTTAGATACAGGCCAGTGATACAAAACACCTTAATACTGATTTCAGGTCCTTCTCACCTCACAAACTTTGTTTCTCCCACTACTTTACCATCTCCAGTCCCCACCATGATTTCCTTCCAGTTTCCTGAACACGCCATGCTTATTCTTGCCTATTTGCACATGCTGATTCTTCTGCTGAGAATTCTCCTCTGTTCTTACTTTCCCCTTTCGGCTGACTGAATTCTACTTTGCTCAGGACTCTCCTTGAACATCTATCTTTTCCTCAGTGAGACCTTCCTGATTTCCCAATTCTGTGTTCAATGACCCTTCTATATATTCCCATAGCACCTTGTTTTAACCATGTCAAGGCCTTTTACACACTGCAGGAATTGCTTCTTTATTTGTCTGTACTCCCCAGGAGATTGTAATGGAAGGCAGGGGTTGTCTCTCCCTCTATTTAGTATTGTATGGCTCAGCATCTGGCACAGTGACTAATACATAATAGATGCTTAATAGACACTTCTTGATTGAAAAATGGTGACCAGCATTTATTGTATCTATTACTTCCCAGGGACTGAGTTGGGCATCTTAAACATGTTATATCTACTGCTTACATCAATCATAGAGTATACATATTATTATTTTCATTTTAGATATGAGGAAAGGGTGTAAATAGATTAAATAAGCTATCTAGGATCTGTGAATCCTCAGCAACAAAGCCTGCACTTTCATTTTATACAGCACCTCCAAGAAGACTGTATCCCAGCACATATTTTAACCTCTGATAATAACAAACAAATAAAACTTATATGTGAAGCACATAAAGATTCTTAACTCATTTGGGTTGAAATATTTTAAATTTGATAAGACAGTTATGAGACACAATAGTATTTATTGGCAAGCCCTTTCTAAGCATAATTATAACTACCCTTCCATTCTTGCTCTGTGAAGGCATATTTTCTTCCTCAACGCTTATATTCTAAAGCAAATCACCTTGAAAGTAATAGGCAAAAAGGAGTCAGAGATAAGTTCAGTATAAAATCTTTCCATTAACCTGGTGTGCAAATAAATGACCAAATACAGACACTACACTGTGGAGATTTCATTATTCCCAGTTCTTTACATAAATTGAGTGTGATTCTTCTAATAACAGTAATAGTAACAAAATTCCTGTTAGATTGGTATAGAGTTTTGACTTTTGCAAAGTGCTTTCATCTACATGATTGTACTTCTCAAGCTTATCTATGAGGAAGAAAGGGCATGGTGGTTGGACTTAATAGTGGGAACATGAGGTTCAGAAAAGTTAAGTGGTACTGAGACAGTAGTGAAATGTGACCCAAAGGCTTCCTACTACAGGGAACCTGGAGTATAACTGCCATAGCCCACCTGCTGTCCCCAGCTAATGACAAAGTACAGCTAGGCTGCCAAGGCAGACCTATTTCTGGGAGGCATGAGTCCCATCTGATGGCCTCCTTTGGCTCACACCTCCTCAATGCCTCGCCTGCTAATGCCACTTGAGCCTGTACTGCGATCTGAGACACTTTACACCCAGCCCCACTCCTCTTCTCTCCTTCACTGCAGCTCACACTTGCAGTCAGTTGGTAACACTTCCAGCTTTCTCCAGTTCTCTCCCTATTCCCAATCACAATCATTTCCCTTAACACAATGTTTGCATGTTTAATCCCATTGTGGCATCTGCTTCTAGGAAAACCAGACTAAGGCAGCTGGCTTTGTGTTATCCATCTTATGTAGCACAACCAGATCTCATGGTTCATGGCTAGGAAAATCATTTCTTTAAAGCAACCACAGTAACTATTGGGAAAGGCAAGAATCATTAAACAATGTTAAATTTGGATCAGGGAGTACACTATTCACACCATGGTCTTAAAGTATACTCCCAAAGATTACTTACTGGTAATAAAGGGAAAAAATAGGAACTACACAGGGAGAAATAAAACAGTGTCTTGATGGACTGATCAATGTGGCAGATGGATATATCTCCAGATGTGATTCTCTTGAGAGGTTCACAGTACCATCTATCTAGTATTCCAGGTAGAAATGTATAACCTGAATCTAATCATGAGGAAACATTAGAAGAAGAAGAGGAAGAAGAGGAGGAGGAAGAAAGGGGGAACAGGAAAAAGGAATGTCCTATTTTGAAAAGAGGGAAATGCTATTAAAAAAAATCAATGACATAAAAGACAAAAAAAAATTACGAAAATTTTCCAGATTAGAGAAGACTAAAGAGGCATGATAATTAAGTACAATATTAATCCACAACTTGATCCTGTGCTGGAAGAAAAAAATGTATTTTACATAAAGGACATTATTGGGTTAATTGACAATATTGAAATATAGATGATATAAAGGAAAAGTGTTGTATCATATTTAGTAATTGATAACTATTTTGGATTACATAAGAAAATACCCCAGTTTTCAGAATACGCACTGAAGCATTTTGAATTAAAGGGCTATGGTAGGTGGGCAGAGCAAGATGGCGAAGGAGTAGCAGACCTGGATTTCGTCTGGTCCCAGGAATTCAGCTAGATAGGGATCAAACCATTCTGAACACCTACAAACTCAACAGGAGATCGAAGAAAAGAATAGCATCACTTCTCTGAACAGAAAAGCGACCACTTTATGGAAGGTAGGATGTGCGGAGAAGTGAATGCGAGGCGATATTCAGGAGGATAGAGGGCGGGGGAGGGGACCTCGATGGCCGCTTCTGTCAAGTGATAGAGCAGCGGAGCACAAAATCAGAACTTTTAGAAGTCTCCTCCGCTGAGGGACATCACTCCAGTGGCTAAGTGGGGGGTGGAACCCTCGCGGGACAGTGTGGTCTCAGGACCCTCAGGGTCACAGAAAGACTGGGGGTGCCTGAGTGTGGCAGAGCTCCCCAGATATTGGAGCAGGGAAGCCGGCTGCAGAGACAGAGCTGAGGAGTGGGCTCTCAGCTCGGGGTTGCCATAAACCATGATCCGCAGCACAGTCGGGCCACTGCTCCTCCAGCAGGGACCCAACAAGCAGCAGATCGCAGGAGACTCACCTTCCTCCCCCGGGAGGAGCGGCATGGGAGCGCACTGCAGGGATCTGCTGGGTTTAGAGACTCCACATGGGGTCATGTGCCGGAGATAGAAATGCTCTGCCACAGGCCGGGTAAGCACGGAGAGCTGCTGGAGACTGGGGAGACGGGAGTGATTGACTGCTTTTCTCTGGGGGCAGACTGAGCAGTGGGGCCCCGAGTTCTCAGCTCCTCTGGGGCGGAGATTGGGAGGCCGCCATTTTCACTCTCGTCCTCCAAAGCCGAACAGAAAGCTTGCAGGGAACAAAAGCGCCTGAGAGCAAACCTGAGCAGATTACTTAGCATGGACCAGCAAGAGCGGGGCAATTCCGCCTCTGTCAAAGACATTTGAGAACCACGGCAACAGGCCCCTCCCCCAGAAGATCAGCAAGAACCGCCAGCCAAGACCAAGTTTACCAATCAATGAGAACAGCAGAACTCCAGCACTAGGGGAATACTGCACATAGAATTCATGGCTTTTTCACCATGATTCTTTAGTCTTTAAAGTTAATTCTTTTTTTAACTGTCTTTTTGTGTGTGTGTGTGTGTGAATTTTTCTTTTTCCCTTTTTCAACCAACATCTTATCAATCCCTTTTTTAAAAAACATTTTTATTTTTCATTTTTAGAGTCATATTCTATCCCTTCATAGTAGTTACCCATATTTTTGGCATATATATGTAAGTTGGTCTCTATTTAAAATTTTGAGATAGTTTCTTCTAACACATCCAAATATACCCTAAATCTCTAGTGTATGGTTTTGTTCTAGTCTCCTGCCTGATCAGATTGTCTCCCTTTTTTTTTTTTTAAATCCTCTTCTTTCTTTTTTCAAACAACTTCTTATCTTATCAATTCCTTTTATAAAATCTTTTATAATCTTCATCTTTACAGTCATATTCCATCCCTTCATCATATTAACCCTTACTTTTGTACATATATAAGTTTTTCTTTCTTTAAAATTTTGGGAGGCACTTTCTTCTAACAGACCAAAATACACACAAAATCTTGTGTGTGGCACTGATCTATGCACCAGCCTGATCATATTTGATCATATTCTGGTTTTTTTTATTTTGTTCTGTTTTTGTCTGCTTTTATCTATTTCTTTTTCTTTTATTTCTCTTTTTCTTTTTTCTTTCTTTCCCTTTCTTTTCCCCCGGTTGCAGGTCTTTTCTGATTTGTTTAGAGTATATTTTCTGGGGACATTTTTACCCTGTTAGCATTTTGTTCTCTCATTCATCTATTCTCCTCTGGACAAAATGACAAGATGGAAAAAATCACCTCAACAAAAAGAACAAGAGGCAGTACCGACTTCCAGGGACCTACTCAAATCGGACATTAGTACGATGCCGGAACTAGAGTTCAGAATGATGATTTTAAAGATACTAGCTGGGCTTGAAAAAAGCATGGAAGTTATCAGAGAAACCCTTTCTGGAGAAATAAAAGAACTAAAATCTAACCAAGTCAAAATCAAAAAGGCTATTAATGAGGTGCAATAAAAAATGGGGGCTCTAACTGCTAGGATAAATGAGGGAGAAGAGAGAATTAGTGATATAGAAGACCAAATGATGGAAAATAAAGAAGATGAGAAAAAGAGAGATAACTACTGGATCGAGGGCAGAATTTGAGAGATAAGCGGTACCATAAGATGAAACAACATTAGAATAATTGGGATCCCAGAAGAAGAAGAAAGAGAGAGAGGGGCAGAAGGTATATTGGAGCAAATTATAGCAGAGAACTTCCCTAATTTGGGGAAAGAAACAGGCATCAAAATCCAGGAAGCTCAGAGAACCCCTCTCAAAATCAATAAAAATAGGTCAACACCCCGACATCTAATAGTAAAACTTACAAGTCTCAGAGACAAAGAGAAAATCCTGAAAGCAGCTCGAGAGAAGAGATCTGTAACCTACAATGGTAGAAACATTAGATTGGCAACAGACCTATCCACAGAGACCTGGCAGGCCAGAAAAGACTGGCATGATATATTCAGAGCACTAAATGATAAACATATGCAGCCAAGAATACTATATCCAGCTAGGCTGTCATTGAAAAGAGAAGGAGAGATAAAAAGCTTCCAGGACAAACAAAAACTAAAGGAATTTGCAAGCATGAAACCAGCCTTACAAGAAATGTTGAAAGGGGTCCTCTAAACAAAGAGAGAGTGTAAAAGCAACATAGACCAGAAAGGAACACAGATAATATACCAGTAACAGTCACCTTACAGGCAATACAATGGCACTAAATTCATATCTTTCAATAGTTACCCTGAATGTAAATGGGCTAAATGCCCCAATCAAAAGACATAGGCTATCAGATTGGATAAAAAAACAAGACCCATTGATATGCTGTCTGCAAGAGACTCATTTTAGACCCAAAGACACCCCCAGATTGAAAGTGAGGGGGTGGAAAAGCATTTACCATGCTAATGGACACCAAAAGAAAGCTGGGGTGGCAATCCTTATATCAGAAAAATTAGATTTTAAACCAAAGACTGTAATAAGAGATGAGGAAGGACACTATATCCTACTTAAAGGGTCTATCCAACAAGATGTAACAGTTGTAAATATCTATGCCACTAACGTGGGAGCAGCCAATTATATAAGCCAATTAATAACAAAAGCAAAGAAACACATCGACAACAATACAATAATAGTGGGGGACTTTAACACCCCCCTCACTGAAATGGACAGATCATCTAAGCAAAAGATCAACAAGGAAATAAAGACTTTAAATGACACACTGGGCCAAATGGACTTCACGGATATATTCAGAACATTCCATCCCAAAGCAACAGAATACACATTCTTCTCTAGTGCCCATGGAACATTCTCCAGAATAGATCACATCCTAGGTCACAAATCAGGTTTCAACTGGTACCAAAAGATTGGGATCATTCCCTGCCTATTTTCAGACCACAATGCTTTGAAACTAGAACTCAATCACAAGAGGAAAGTTGGAAAGAACTCAAACACATGGAGGCTAAAGAACATCCTACTAAAGAATGAATGGGTCAACCAGGAAATTAAAGAAGAATTTAAAAAGTTCATGGAAACCAATGAAAATGAAAACACAACTGTTCAAAATCTTTGGGATACAGCAAAGGCAATCCTAAGAGGAAAGTGTATAGCAATACAAGCCTTTTTCAAGAAACAAGAAAGGTCTCAAAATACACAACCTATCCCTACACCTAAAGGAGCTGGAGAGAGAACAGCAAATAAAGCCTAAACCCAGCAGGAGAAGAGAAATAATAAAGATCAGAGCAGAAGTCAATGAAATAGAAACCAAAAGAACAGTAGAACAGATTAACAAAACTACAAGCTGGTTCTTTGAAAGAATTAACAAGATTGATAAACCCCTGGCCAGACTTATCAAAAAGAAAAGAGAAATGACCCAAATCAACAAAATCATGAATGAGAGAGGAGAGATCACAACCAACACCAAAGAAATACAATTACAAGAACATATTATGAGCAACTACATGCCAGCAAATTAGATAATCTGGAAGAAATGGATGCATTCCTAGAGATGTATCAACTACCAAAACTGAACCAGGAAGAAATAGAAAACCTGAACAGACCTGTAACTACTAAGGAAATTGAAGCAGTCATCAAAAATCTCCCAACAAAAGCCCAGGGCCAGATGGCTTCCCAGGGGAATTCTACCAAACATTTAAAGAAGAATTCATACCTATTCTTCTGAAATTGTTCCAAAAAATTGAAATGGAAGGAAAACTTCCAAACTCATTTTATGATGCCACCATTACCTTGATCTCCAAACCAGACAAAGACCCCATCAAAAAGGAGAATTACAGACCAATAACCTTGATGAACATAGATGCAAAAATTCTCACCAAAATACTAGCCAATAGGATCGAACAGTACATCAAAAGGATTATTCACCACGACCAAGTGGGATTTATCCCTGGGCTGCAAGGTTGGTTCAACATCCACAAATCAATCAATGTGATACAATACATTAATCAAAGAAAGAACAAGAACCATATGATCCTCTCAATAGATGCAGAAAAAGTATTTGACAAAGTACAGCATCCTTTCTTGATCAAAATTCTTCAGAGTATAGGGATATAGGGTACATACCTCATTATCATAATAGCCAGCTATGAAAAACCCACAGCGAATATCATTCTCAATGGGGAAAAACTGAGAGCTTTCCCCCTAAGGTCAGGAATGCAGCAGGGATGGCCACTATCACCACTGCTATTCAACATTGTATTAGAAGTCCTAGCCACAGCAATCAGACAACAAAAAGAAATAAAAGGCATCCAAATCGGCAAGGAAGAAGTCAAACTCTCACTCTTTGCTTATGATATGATTTCCACTTTAAGTGGAAAACCAAAAGACTCCACCCCAAAACTGCTAGAGAAAGGAGTCGATTCCATTTACAATTGCACCCAAAACCATAAGATACCTAGGAATAAATGTAACCAAAGAGACAAAGAATCTGTACTCAGAAAACTATAAAATACTCATGAAAGAAATTGAGGAAGACACAAAGCAATGGAAAAACTTTCCATGCTCATGGATTGGAAGAACAAATATTGTGAAGATGTCAATGCTACCTAGAGCAATCTATACATTCAATGCAATCCCCATCAAAATACCATCCACTTTTTTCAAAGAAATGGAGCAAATAATCCTAAAATTTGTATGGAACCAGAAAAGACCTCGAATAGCCAGAGGAATGTTGAGAAAGAAAAGCAAAGCTGGCGGCATCACAATTCTGGACTTCCAGCTCTATTACAAAGCTGTCATCATCAAGACAGTATGGTACTGGCACAAAAACAGACACATAGGTCAATGGAACAGAACAGAGAGCCCAGAAATGGACCCTCAACTCTATGGTCAACTAATCTTCAACAAAGCAGGAAAGAATGTCCAATGGGAAAAAGACAGTCTCTTCAACAAATGGTGTTGGGAAAATTGGACAGCCACATGCAGAAGAATGAAACTGGTCCATTTCCTTACACCACACACAAAAAGAGACTCCAAATGGTTGAAAGACCTAACTGTGAGACAGGAGTCCATCAACATCCTGAAGAACACAGGCAGCAACCTCTTCGACCTCAGCCGCAGCAACTTCTTCCTAGAAACATTGCCAAAGGCAAGGGAAGCAAGGGCAAAAATGAACTATTGGGACTTCATGAAGATAAAATGCTTTTGCACAGCAAAGGAAACAGTCAACAAAACCCAAAGACAACTGAAAGAATGGGAGAAGATATTTCCAAATGACATATCAGAGAAAGGGCTATTGATGATGGTCACTAGTTAATAAGTTTTCAAAAGTAATTATTTTCATTATCAACATCATGAATATTACTCACAGGACTCAGCTTCCTCAACTCATCTTCTAAGACTGCTGTTAAGATTTGATATATGTATGCAAAGCATCTAGCACTTCCTAAAACATAAAAATCTTTCAACAAAGGTAATTATTACTTTTTAAATAAAGACAGAGAGCTGGTTGAGTTGGGTGGTCTCACACAATTCTCATATTTCCACCCTGAGAGCCAAACTCTCAGTACCCTCTGAAACCATCCTTTTTTCTTGTATGCTCTAAATTTCACTGTAAAGACAATTTTCAAAACAGTTAATCAGATCAGGCTTATGTATATAGCTTGGGATTCACATGTAGCCAATGGCTTCCCTAATTTAGGTCCGACTCTCTAACATTTCCATCTGGTCTGGAAGCATTTATTTTCTTTAATGATCTCACTGGAGACAATGATTCCCCATAAATGACTTTGCTCTTTGGCCATATGAGTCAGGCAATGCTCTGTATGTGGAAAGTAACACCCATTTTCCACCACTTTGCCTTTTTCTTTTTTTTTTTTAATGTCTTTTAAGCTGCAAGCAAAATAGTTGCAATAACTCTCCCCAGACACTATCACATTTCTTCCTGCTTCTTTGATTATTGTCTAAAAGTTAACTGGGGAAAATATAACTAAGTTCTCTTCAATAATTAGTTCATTGGCCAAGGAAAAATTGGCTTAGGAAAGAGAACTAGTGATTCCATTCTCTCATTAAAGCCTCATTATTTGGGGGTCCAGTTAACACCATTTTATAAATTAGAACTAAGAACAGCTGGTGGATAAGATGAAAGATGCCAAGTTCATTTCATTTTCTCTATATTCTGCCTCTCCTATTATTAAAAAAAAGATAAAATTTTATTGCTGTAAATGATAATAACAAAAGTATTGGCCAACTTAGAGTTTGAATGCATGTTGATATCATATAATAAAATAAATACTAATTAGAGTATTGTATATTTGAGCTCTGCTATTATTACAAAATCACTTAACCTTTCATGTTTTCAATTTCTCCATCACTTCCATCGAAACAGCACATATCTTAACTATATTATAGAGCAATAATAACAATTAAATGTATAAATTTGTGTGAAAATAGTTTGAAAAGTAAAAAAACTATATAAATTTTTATTTTTATGTTAATCATACCACTATTTGTAAAATCTTCTGAATGTAGCTTTGCATTAAAGCCACGTAGTTTCTGTGAAGACAGAAGACCATTATTTTATTCCAGTAAGTTTATATTATCTTCAGAAATCCTAACAAGCATTTTCTGCATAAGTGATTAAAAGTTAAAAAATAGGGATGCCTGGGTGGCTCAGTCGGTTAAGCATCTACCTTCAGCTCAGGTCCTGATTCCAGGGTCCTGGGATCGAGCCCCACATCAGGCTCCCTGCTCAGCGGGGAGTCTGCTTCTCCTTCTGCCTCTGCCCCTCCCTCTGCTTGTGTAGGCATGCTCTCTCTCTCTCAAATAAATAAAATCTTAAAAAAAAGTTAAAAGATAAAAACACCAGCATCAATCAAGTAAATTTGGAAAGTATTTTCAAATAGGTAGATTTGAATAAATAGAAATGCGTCCTTGCTTGATTTAAAATGACAAAAGTGACAATGAGGATGATGGTGGTGATTATGAGATTATGATGAGGATGACAATAATGATAATAATAATAGTCATGTATATAAAGCACAGATTCTTATAATGCACTGGTATTTCTTATAGTATTTAAGTTTTATGAAAACTCTGAAAAAAATAAAAATGGATACATATTACCCTTATATTCTGATGAGGAAACTGATAGACAGGTGAAATTCCCTGACCAAGTGGGAAACTCAAGAGTCTTCATTCATTCCTTTGCTAATTCAGAAAGTCATTCAATCAACAAACACTGAGTGTTTGCCACCTGCCCTAAAGTGTGATAAACACTAGTGATTGAAGAATGAATACAATGCAGTGGGATCAAGATATTGATAGTTTAGGAAAAGGAGATATAAAATAATTAAATAATTTTAACATCAAAGTGTGAAGGCAATAATAGCACTATTTGTAAGATATTATGGACGCAAAAGAGAGCCACTCTATTATCCCAACTTGTTCCATTGTGATTTTTTCCATAATCAGAGTGTTAACTCCACTTGCTTCCCTGCACCAGTGCAGATGCACATGGTTTATAAAATTAGTAATTTCATGTTGTTCTTCATCAATGTTTTCCTTTTTTTAAAGATTTTATTTATTTATTTTAGAGAGAGAGCATGCATGCAAGCAAGTGCAGGGGCGGTGGGGGCAGGGGGAGAGCAGTTGGGGAACAGCAGAGGGGAAAGGAGAGAGAATCCCAAGCTGACTCTGAGCTGAGCAGGGAGCCTGACACAGGGCTCCATCTGAGGACCAACCAGGAGATCATGACCTGAGCCGAAACCAAGAGTCGAACACTTAACGGACTGAGCCTCCCAGGCACTCCACTTCATCAATGTTTTCAACTACTTTTATCTCTTAATACAGCTTCTCTAGATCAGTCAGCAGAGCAACAAGCCCACAGAATGCTTCCAAGTATGTTGGCCATGGCAACACTCTTTCAAAAGAGTCAGTCCTAAAGCTGGAAAACGAGGAAGAATCCTATGGATTTTTCTTTCAGGATTTCTAATTGACTAACCTTCTTCTATTTCCCTGAACAATGAATCATTCCTTTTAAAAATGCATCTTTGGAAATCATAAAGAAACTGAGTCTCAGAGGATCAATGTAGCTAGAAAATAGCTTCAACCTTCTAATAGCAAACAAAACCCAGAAAATTAAAGGTGAATACAGTACCACAAGTCACTACATTTATGAGATTTAGTACTATAGAAAATGACCCAAAGGGGCGCCTGGGTGGCTCAGTTGGTTAAGCGACTGCCTTCGGCTCAGGTCATGATCCTGGAGTCCCTGGATTGAGTCCCACATCGGGCTCCCTGCTCAGCAGGGAGTCTGCTTCTCCCTCTGACCCTCCCCCCTCTCATGTGCTCTCTCTCTCTTTCTCATTCTCTCTCTCAAATAAAAAATCTTAAAAAAAAAAAAAAAAGAAAATGACCCAAAAAATTGAAAACAGAAATATTTACCCTGAAAAAAAGAAAGATAATTCAAGAACATAAAAGAACTTAAGAGCCCTCTAATTAATATATCCAGAGGGCTTTGAGGATATACTTTATCCATAAAGTGAGAACTTGCTGTTATGGGAGAAAAAAAGCAGAGTACAAGAAATTATTCCTAGAGTTTAAAGGTATGAGTATAAACATTTTAAAAATATCAGTAGGGGGTCAAAAATATAAACATGATGAAATTTCTCAGAATATATAATAATAGCAATAAAAATAGACAGACAGAAAATAAGAGGAAAAGGAAGAGATAATGAAGCTTAAATCAAGAGATCCAAAATGCTACCAGTAGGATTTCTTGAAAGAATATTGAACATAGAAGAAAAAATCATTAAAAAAAGGAAAAGTATTTCTTTGTGGTTGAAGAAAGACATAAGTTATCAGACTAAGAGGACCATTGAATATCCTACATATGGATAATAAAAATAATGGGGGAAAAAAGCTAATTGCATCCTTGTGAATTTCAAAACACAGATACCAGTGTTTCCAGAGAGAAGGAAGAAAGTGGCATATAAAGGAATAAGAATGACACTGGATCAGCTTCTAAATAGTACTCTTAGTTGCTAGAAAACAAAGGCAATGCTTTTAATATTTTTAGGGAAAACAATTTTTAATTAGTATATGAAACATGGCCAAAATATCAATAAAGCATGAGAAATCAAGGTATTTTTAACACAAAAGTATTCAGAAAATTTATGTTCCACATACTATTTTTTGAAAGATTACTTTAGGATATACTCTATTAACTATATCAAAACAAGAAGAGTATATAAAACATGGAATCTGGGAAAAGGTAAATCTAGTTTAGTGGAATAGTGCAGGGAAGTCTTGGAATTAAGGCTGGGTAGCAATTGTGAGAAAAGAACTAGTCCAGATTGATACAGGAATATAAAAGATTGCAACCCAGAAAGTCCAGGGAAAAAAGAAAAGCCATTAGAAACTCAAAAAAAAAAAAAAAAAAACATAATTACTATGCAAGAATATAATGCGCCAAATATGAAGCAACTTAAAATATTGATGGATTTTAGGCAAATGACAGAGTGCAAAAAAAAAGAAGAATTAATTTGAATATGTATCTAGGAGTATTCTCCTTTAAGTGGCCCAAGGTTTTGACACTAGAGTCACAGAAAAGGACATTCATTTTTGGTCTAACACTGGACAATATTTATTTAGTCATTATAATATAAATGCTGTGGACTGGTCTTCAGCTTTTAGATTTAAACTATGCACAAAGCCACAGAGACTTGAGTGTGGCTTCAGGAGACAAATATTAAGAATTTTGATCATACGAACATAAAAATAGAGCTGTCAGATGATGAGTCTCAGAAAGCAGAAGGAAAATATTAAGAGATAATATCAAAAGCTGGTAGAATAAAATAAGGATATAAAATGATTAGATTGTAATGGCAATCAATAGACAAGGTAAAACAGTAATATAAATATGCATTGTTATTAGAAGAGAGAGAGAATAGCAATCAAGCATGTGAGCTGAAAATTTATCTTCATATTGGAGAGTCAATAGATACTATTTAAAGTTGATAAATTAAACTAATAAGATATATTATCTAGTTACAGAAAAAGCCACTATAATAATTAAAAACCGAAACAATTAAGGGCTGGGAATAAGATGCTTTTTATCATAAACCTTCCTCTATTTTTTTTTATCATCATATACACAATTGAAAAAAAACAAAAACAAAATTCAGTAATACAGCATTTCCTAAAGTCTGTAGCTTAAATATAAGACCTACAATGCTGGGAGTAGGTGACATGAGGGTAGATTCTATTGTTTTTTTTTTTTTTTTTTTTTTTTTTTTTTTAAAGATTTTATTTATTTATTTGACAGAGAGAGAGACAGCTAGAGAGGGAACACAAGCAGGGGGAGTGGGAGAGGGAGAAGCAGGCTTCCCGCTGAGCAGGGAGCCTGATGCGGGGCTCGATCCCAGGACCCTGGGATCATGACCTGAGCCAAAGGCAGACGCTTAACGACTGAGCCACCCAGGCGCCCCAAGGGTAGATTCTATTGTTAAGCACACGAGAAATACTGCCAGTTTGGTGATTCAGAAAGCAGAGTACTACACTAAAGTTCACAGAAGACTGTATAAAAGAGGTCTAATGATCCCCAAACTTCTTTGACAAAGGAAACATTTTTGTTTATCCTGTTAAGTATACCCATTTCCCATCCAAGGAAGAACCGTTCTTCAAAACTCACTTTCAGAAAAACTTATTCAAACAAGAAGAGAGAACTTTAAAGTTTAGTGCTTAACTTTGAAATGTAAAAGTGCATTTGTAAATGATTAAGTGATAGTTAATCACCAAAAATGCTAACTTGGTCCTCTTTGCATCTTATTCACTAAACCAAGTCATTTATTTTTAAGCATATTGTTTGATTTCCTCTCTTTTATCCCAAATTACTATTTCTAAAAGTAAATAAAGGCATGGAGCTGTCAATTTTTGCTACAGCAAAATTATATCCCTAAACTTCTTCTAAATCCTGCAATAGGTTTCTAAACTCCAGTCCTGTCCTCATAGCCCAAGCTCCATCCTTCCAAAGATATTACCTTGTTAATGTTTATCTTTCTTTACTTCATCTATATTATTTCTGTATCTATCTCTGCCCTCCCCTCCACACTCATGCATACACACACACACATACACTACTGAAAGAGCAAGGGACAACTTCTATAACCCTCCCCCTTGTCCCAGCCTCTAACCCATCCACTACATTAATACCAAAATAATCTCAGAAACATGCATTTAAGAGGAATCATCTTTAAATGCTTGTCTACAAGACAGCATGACAGGCAAAACCCTTGCCTGAGAGCAAATTCCCTTTACAAACTCTTCTACTGTATCTTTTCCATGAACGCTCTCCAGTCATAGGGAACCACTATCTAGGGTGAAAATATGTCTTCATGTGCATTAATAGATATACATCTTACACTTTCCAACATGCATTTCACTCTATCAACCAAGCAAACTCCTACTCTTCCTTCAAGACCCAGATCAAATATCCTTTTCTCTGAGAAGGCAAAAAGGAAGAGAAAGAATACTTAGTGAACTCCTACTGTGCACTGGTCTAAGAGTAGAGGCACAGGTTAGATATTTAGTTATAACAACACTCTAAAGCAGGTATTATCACCATATTGCAGATGGCAAAACTGAGTCTCAGAGGAGTTAAGCAAATTTCCCAAAGTCACATATTTTAGAAATGGCTGAATAAAAATTCTGCCTGACTTCAAAGCCCATTCTTTCTCTGTTTCACCATTCCATTAAAAGCTTCTGCCTCTGTATGTCCACAATCCTTTTCTTACTTACACATTATACAGAGCTGTCATGCCATATACTGTTTGATATATAGAAGAAATTTAGTAAATTCTTATTGAAAGAATGAATGAATATAAAAATAAGGGAATTTCAGAATCAGAAAATATTGTTATTTTTCAAAATCTTCTTTTACTACCTATATGGTAATTAATGATGGTATATTAAAGATCCAAAGAAACAGCTTCATTTATATTTGGCTCCTATTTGGTTTCTTCTGTTTCAGTTCATATTCCTGGGATTATGGGCATGGGTTAATCAACATGAAAATTTAGAGCTTCTAGGAACTGGATAGATTGTCTAAGGTTAACTAACTCATACTACTTTATTAAAATAAGGTTCAGAGAGGGGGAACCACATTTCACTCACTGAGCTAATAAGATGAAGGGCTGAAACTTGAGACCAAATACTTCTTCTCCTAAGCCAGGCTTACTTTCCTGATACTATGAAGACAGAATTACATAATAATTTGAGATGTACATAAAAATAGGTTCAGCCAGACTTCAGCATAGATCAGACCAAATGGAACTGTTTATGGCTATGCGGAATCAGGTTGCAACCAGAAGGAATCCATTCCTACATGAGGATCCATTAAATGGCCATCTCCTCCAGATTCCACATTTTGTACATCCATGTAACATTCTATACTTGGCTGATATTTCTCTTCCCACATAAGAGCACAATTGGTGTTCGGAAGGAGAGGTTGAATATGGTGTAGATTTAGAAAGGAAAAAATGAGCTAACATTTATTAAGTATTTATTATATGCCTAACAATTTACACAAAGTCATATACTACTCCTCAAGTCTCTAAGTCTTTTAACTGTATATATTTTATAGATAGAAAAAAAATACAGATTAACAAAGTTAAGCAATTGCCCAAACCTCACAATGTGTAGGTAATGGGGTCTAGAATCAATCCAGGCAGTGACAATGCAGTATCTTCTCTCTTAACCAGTACTCTCCCTTGAAATAGTCACCCTTCTCTCTTCATTTCAATAAACCTTGTTTCTACTTGGCTGCCCTCAAAAGGTAACATGTTACTGAGGTACCCAAAGTTGTCAGCTAATACAGTCCTTCACAATATTATCCTAGAGACCAGGCCTATGGGAGCAGCCTAAGAGTTGGGAGGGAGAAAATTCACAGTAGACAAACCTTGGGACCCATATGAGCTCAACTCTGTAATTCCCAAGAGGATAGTTTTATTATAGAAAAGATAAAACTGACTGTTAGGCTCACATAAAATTAATTCCACAGTTGTTCTTTACCAATGTATGCAAGTCTAAAAATAACCATTGTAAGTGAAAACAGTTGGTTTATTAGAGGAGTGGGATTCTGGATGTTCCCTGCTTCCTTCCTATCTTCCTTCCTTTTTATTTTTTTAAATTTATTTTTTTGTTTGTTTTTTGTTACTCTTGTAACAATATTATTTATTAGATGTTTTCTATAAAAGTTATTTTAAATATTAATAACACTAAAGAAATAAGTGTTTCTACTTTGTCCCCCCAAAACTCCAAGATGAGAAAATTACTAAGATAAGAGAACGATGGTTAATAGAGTTTTACTAGAGTCTTAAAATGCAAATAAAACACATACATGGGGGGAAAGCAATGCCTTTTTAGTGCACCAAGCAATTTGCATTACAACTTAGAACAACTCATCTTCTACATGGTCTTGCTTATAAAAACTGAGTACATATATAGCAATGGTAGGAATCTAGTTTTCATTATGAAAACTATAAAAAATAAATGTGTGAATATAAATGATCTATTTGTAACCAGACTTCAGGAGCCCTGAAATAAAAGCCAAGAAGCAAGATGGTGTACAATAATATTGCTTTTGAGCATTGATTTATATGATATTCTGGTGCTGGCAGGAGTTCCTAGTTATTCTTGCAGCTTAACAAACATACAGCAAGGAGAATTTGGCAGTTACTGTTCACTTAGAAGAAAGCACATTTCTTATTTTTACAATATGCCGCAGCTGGCAAAGCCATGCTGTCATTTGTACATATTTCTAACAAACAATGATGAAGTGCCTACTATGTGTAAGGCATCGAATTAAGGGCTATCATAAGGCAAGGGAGTTAGTTGAAAGAATTTCTAGGAGATATAGATGTGTATGTGCATTTTATATCTTGCCCTCAGATGATCCTCAAAGTGCTAGAAAAGACAGACATTCACATATACTCAGAAGACCTCTTAAACTCTGCTCCTGATGACTCCTCTGCTATGGTTTTGTACTCCACACATTCCATTAATTTAATCCCTATTTCTTAACAACATGGGGAGCATCGCCCTCCACCTTATGCCTCTGCTTGACAATCTTCAGGGAAAATTCATCATTCTTTCCTTTATGCCTTTTTATACAATAGGTGGCCTCCATATGTTCAATTGTTCATTACACCTATTTGCCAATATTTCAGTGTACTACATTGGACTATAAAATCTTTGAGGGCATTTCTGTACCTCCAGAACTCAACAAAATGCCATGCTCATGGAGGGTGCTCAATAATACTGAGGTGTACATGGTAATTTAGATTAAAGTAAGAACCAGTACAATGAGAGTATGGGGAAGGAAATGAACACTAAAGAAGTTGAAATGGGGGAAAGGTTTTGGCTTATACCCAATAGTGATCACAGTAGGACACAGAAATCACTCTCCAAGTATAAAGTATTACATAAGCTGCTACTGGTGAAAGATGATCATGGTACCCTCATGACAAACATTTACTGAGAGGACAAAAATGTAAGGGGTGCTTTTACCTACTTGCATATTCTCTTTCTCCTCTTTCAAGAACTGAATGATTCTGACTCATTTACATATCTAAGCTTTCAATCTTTCAACTCACCCTTCTTTTAATGAGTATTCACTAGTCCTTCTCATGCCACTGGGTCTTTTCAGGAATATCTTGTTAGTTTTCCTGCCTTTCCTTTCTCTCCTTTTGGTCCTACCTAGAAAATCTAATCCCTTCCTTCACATTCACCCCCACCTACATTAATAACCTGCAGGTGGAACTCTCCACTTGCATCCACCCCTCTCTTCTGTATTTGCTTATCTCCAGCTGTCTCCATTATCGGTTCCTCTCTGTGTCACTGCCAGCTTTGACTGAAGATATGAAAAAGAGTCACTTCTTTTTTTTTTTTCATTCTTACCTATTATTCTTCTTTCTTTTCTCTGTCACTGTCATTGATTATATTTCCTCCATTACAAACGCCCATAATTTGTATCACACTTGATCCTTAGCTCTCATTTATATTATCACATTATAGGTTTTTAATTCCATAATGAATATAAGTTGAATTTAGGTGATATTACACAAAATCTCTTCTCCATCATCGTAGGTAGTCATATATTAAGCATCCTCCATTTTGTAGGTGTCATAGTAGACTGCAGATATTATAATAGCTAATATCTACTGAGTTTACATTTTTTTCAGGCCCTCCATAAGTTATATAAAATACATACAATTCCATATGCACACACAAACACACACACACAAAACCTTGATTATAAGGTCATTATTTTGGTAACAGAAAAGCCTAACTTTGAAGTAGCAAATAACTGTCCCAAAACCCCTGCATGTTCTTACATAGTAGGGAATGGTTCTCTTTCAAATAAGTAAATAAGAACTATACTAGAAAACAATAGACCTGTGATTTTTAATTTTTTGCTTGGTAGTCTAGTTTTGTTATTTTCTACAGCAAAATCTCTGAAGTGTTCCACAGTGTCACTACAAAATAGCCTAAGTTATATTCAAAGTATTAGAATGTACTTATTTATTTTAAGAGGCTATTTCGTAGACCAAAAAAAAAAAAAAACAACCAGAATGACGATTTCCAAACCTTTATAATATATAAAGATAGAGCCACTGACATGTGCAATTGCTTCTCATTACTTATTTAAGGGGGATAAGGTAGAGTGCAGATAATTATAGGTTCATTAGGATCAGTTAGGGTGGGGTAAGAATTGATAATTACCATAATTTTTAGTCAGTTTTGTACTAGAAGACTTACAGAATTTAAAAAATAATAATAATAAATAAAAACCTGACACTTTGCCATGCTTCCACAGAACTATTTCACATATGGCAGTCAGGGGATGAAAAACAGCAACAACAAACAGACAAAATAACACTGCACCCTGAGATAAACCACAAATAACAGCAACACCTGATTAATTCTGGTCCCCAAGACAACAAAACCTTGGAGATTTCTCATAAACCTGGACTACCTATAAAACAATTTTATCTCTGATTTTTGCTGTGCTGATGTCTGAATACATGGCATGACCTTTATGAATATGATAATTCTGTGAGAAAGTTTCTGAATATCTAATAGACATTTGGTAAGCTTCATTATTTTGCAGTGTTACCTTTAAATACTTCTGTATTTTATTTGTCCAGTAAGACAATCAAACTCCCCTGCACTCTTTGCAGGTCACCTATGTCATTCCTTTTCTAAATTTCCTTTGTCTTTCAGACCTTTCTGACAGATTCTATGATCTGGAGCAGGCAACACCCACGCCACTGGTAAGCCTCTGAAATCTTACATTCAAGTATCCTTCTCTTTGACCACAAACTTATAAAAGTTCAGCTTTCTCGCTAAATTCACCCATGTCTCCGGACCGTCAATCGTATTTAGATAGCCAGTCTCCAGTCTCATAATTAGGGTTCCGTGTAATTCTCAGTTTTATTTGCAGCACTCCCCCCCCCACACCCCCACTCCCACCCCACACACAACCACTTAGGTGAGGCAGGAAAGCTAAAGCAAGCTGGAACTGTAATTCTCTGCCTCCAGGTCAGTTACACAGGCGTAAAACCCCACTGACTTAGGCTCTGGTAAAATAGTTTCCCTTGAGGGCAAGCCTCCTTAAGCAAAGTACACCGGGGGGGTGTATTTTGAAAAGGCCACTCCGTCCCCTGCCCCGCCGCCCCGCCCCCACCGTCACAGAAGCCCTCGGGGACTTTTGTGGGATCAACACTGTGAGAAGCCGAAGTAAAACTCACTAGATTCCCCCATGACTCGGTCCCCTTGCACTTTCAAACTCTAAAACTTGCACCCTGAGCCTCCAGCAATTCCCCGTTACAGTTCGGGTTTTCTTACCCGGTAGTGGTTCCCAGAGGTTTCTGGTGTGTATCTATGCATTGGACTCTCTTTTTTTGGTGGGGGCAGGGGGGCACGGTTTGCCCCGTGATTTCTCTGACAGACCTCGGAAGAGTTGCTGAGTTTCAGTTTGTTCAATTTGCTGGGGTGGGGGGTGGGGGGAACACGAAAGACGACTTCCAAGCTCCTAGCTTGCTTCTCACTGGTCCAACCGGAACGGGAACCTGGAAGTCGGCTCTCCAGTCTCTAGTGGTCCCTATATTTGTTTTCTGTGCATCTTCTCTTAAGACTTGTTGCACGCTGTTTCAGTCACCCACCAGCATAATTAAGCCCCAATTCTGAATCAATCCAGCTGCTTGGCTTCTCTCCCTTTCTGTACTACTGAGGATTTGGGGGGCGGGGGGGAGGGGGGAATTGCAAGTCCTTCAAGACTTCATGAGCCTGTCCCTCCCTCAATACTTCCTTCCAGTGTACCTGTCTCCACCAATCACTTGAATCCTTAAGGTAGAATTCTTTCGTAGCCCCTCCCACCAAGGGAACTATTCTTCCCTGTCCGCTTAGGTTCACCATTAATGAAGGCACGTTATCTGCTGCTTTCCTTCTGGTCTTTTATTTGCTCTGCCTAACTTTAGCTTTGATCTTTCCAATCCATTTCTCCATATTGTGGCTAGATAGATGATTCTAAAATGAATTTAATTGTGGTGTTCCCATGAAAAATCTCCTTGTTCCTCACTGTCTTCAGGAGGGAGTCCATACTCAATATGGACTCAGTAAGGTTTTCAGACCCCTCAGGATTTGGTGTCTTCCCTAGCTCTCCTGCCATGGCTCTTTTCATTTAACCTTTTATTTTATTGAACCAAATTGTTCATAACCTCCAGATTCTAGAAGTTACAATGGTCTCATGTTTTGTCAAGTCTGTATGAGCTGAACTCTCTTATATCTCAAGCTAGATACCAATAATCCCAGTAACAATGACTGTTCAAGACTTGGCTACTCCTCTGTCCTTCCTCAGAAGCTTGCCCTCCCCTTATTATACAGTCCATACTGTACTAAATTTTATTTGCCCCTTATTTTATCTCTTTCTCATGAGGAAAGAAATCTTATCTCTCATTTATAATTGTATCCTCAGCTTCTAGCATAGTGCCAGTCACATAAAATGCAAACAATGAATATTTATAATGAACTACAAGAGAATGCCATATGGGATTACATAAAACATGAAACTAGTCTCTATCTCTGTATTCTTAACCTGCTTGCTGACCTTATATGTTTAAGTTCTTACTGTAAACTCTAAGTTACTATACTCAGCAGAAGTTGCAATAGCCAGCTTATAGGCCGAAGGCTGCCCACAATAATGTTTGTTTTGGTACATTCAGTGGTTGAGAGAAAATGGAGTCAATATTTAAAGATCCAGAGATTAAGTATTTTAATTTCCAGATGATGTTAAAAGTCAGAAAACCTAGAAATGCAGACTGTCAAACAGGCTTTGTGGTCAGTCAAATGTGGGTATGCATGGATACATAAGTTTTCATTTACAAACAGTGTTCTTGGTCAAATTTCTCAACATCTCTAATCCTTAATGTACTTCTCTGTAAAATAGACATGATGCCTAGAATTATTGTGACCCTCAAGTTAATTAATTAGGTAATATATGAAAGGATTTACCCCATTATCTGGCATAGGGTAAGCATTCAGTTACTAAATTATTGATTTATTATTATTTGATATCATTTAAATCAGTTATGGGCTTCTTTAGTCAAGTTTGAATGCATGTGTTACTGCCACTAAATCATGAATTGGTTCAAACAGCTATTAACTTTACTGAATTTGATACTGTAATGGAAGGCCCTAGGCCATTGGGTGGTTCATCCCTTCCATTGTTAAGGGTTATTGCCTCTCCCTCTATGTATTAGTCACCACCTCCCAACCGATACGACTCAGTATAGTTCTCACATCCTTTGTCTCCCAGTACCTTACAAGCTGAGACAGGAAAAAGCCTCAGTTCTTCTGCCTACCTCTGCACCCACACTCGTATCCTCCTCAAAGGAAAAAGAAATTCCAAACTGGATTTTCAGAGTTCAAGGCATTAACTGGGTGACCTTTACTATTGGTTGTGATCAGGCACCCATTCAAAGTCCCTCCTCTTCTCATTCCTTTCTTCCTAGGGTCAATAAATCTCAGCAAACCTAAACCATAGTGCACATTGTCATATCTCTTTTCTGCTCCTCTCCTTCCTAAGGAGGCGGATGATGTGTTAACTGACTAAGAAGCAGGGACGTCATGTTTCCAGGTCTGCTTTCCTCTTTTATTTCACTACTAAGTAAACTTGCCTTAAAGCTATTGGCCTGATGTGCAGTCATATCCTAAGCCAGTCTGGCCCTAAGTATGAAAAGCAAACATACCCTTCCTTCTTATCCATCTCTTTCATCATTTGGAGCAATGATAGGGATACTTTGAACAGGTATCTCCTCACAATACAGAGGCCCTGATATATAGGAAGGTGAAGTACAGAGAAACTTGCAAATACATACCTAAAATATAAGTACGGTTTCCAGAGGCATTCAGAACAAACTATGACACTGAGAAACTAGGTTGCTATACTTAGCAAACCTGGACAGAATTGGTAGTCAGAAGAACAGGAGGAAAAGAGGAAGTTCCCTTACAGACTTTGGACCAAGGCAGCTGTCCTTGTGGAGGCAAGTTACGTGTCCATTGGTTACAGACTTTTCAAACACTGGTTCTGGAAGAGCTTTATTATCCTAGCTTGTCATTCCACTCTCTATCATGTTTCTAATCCACGGATGCAGGCTAGGCTTTCAGGCTATATAAAGCAGCAAGGCACTGCTATATGAGAATTATGGCCCATGGGTTGTTTGTGCTAGGACAAGGGGAGGTCCCACAGATTGATTGCTCATTGTGGATATTTTTGTTTGTTTGTTTTGCTTTCATGATTTCTCTCACCACATCACTCTTCCATCTTGTTTCTCAATTATATCTAAAGGAACTTGTCTAGAGAAAGTAGGGTACAGGCTGAACAGAAATAATGGAGTTTTTGCGCTACCATTGAAGTATGAGGTAGAAAAATGTTTGGGGGGGATTAAATAAGAACCTTAAATTAGTAGGCAGCAAAGTTTGGGGAGGAACATATAACAAATAACATTTTTATTATTGGATCTTTGAAGGCACAGACTTGGAAATACTTACAGAAATACTTCAGGGCTTACAAGGCTTTCTGAACAGTCCAGTAGAAGCAATGACTGTTCTGAAGATCATACACCACTGTGGCCTTAGAAAACTCACATATATTCAATGACATCTTGGTAAAGTGAAACTAAAAATAACTAGTTTTTTTCCCCTCCTGCATTCTCTATTTTGATTTTGCTAGATATCAGCAGATTTAGATAAACATAAGAGAAATATTACCTCTGCTTGGGAGTATCTATTGCTGCAATAGCTACTATAGTACTAAATTTTGCAGTCAAGGGACTGGTGTAGCTCTATACTTATGTGATTGTAGAATCACTGAACTTGGGAAAATGAACACATGAGAAACTAGGGGCTTTGGTTTTCAACATTAGAGTGTTCTAAGTGAAATAACTAGATATACCTGCTCCAGGGAGAACATAACCCATGATGTAGCTGATGAAGACATGCTCCACGCTGGCCAGAAATGAGGGTGCTTTTAGAAGAAATAAGGGAAATAATCAAGAAGAGAGTTTGAGGTTCCAACTACCTCAGGGGTGGGGGGGTTAGATGAATTTTATATTTATATTCCTATTTTTTTATTTCTTTTTTTATTAAAGATTTTATTTATTAACTTGTCAGAGAGAGAGAGAGAGAGTACACACAAGCAGGGGGAGTGGTAGGCAGAGGGAGAAACAGACTCCCTGCTGAGCAAAGAGCCAGATGCAGGACTCGATCCCAGGACCCTGGGATCATGACCTCAGCTGAAGGCAGACACTTAACCGACTGAGCTACCCAGGCATCCCTGTTTTTTTGTTTTTTTTTTTAACAGTTTATTAAAGGAGGCACAGGAGGTCATTCATAATAAAGCATTGTAACATTTGGGCTGTTGAGGTGAATTAGTCTGGAGAATGTGGGACAGTATAATATAAAAAGTAGATTTAAAATAAGGGGATGTGAAGTTTGGCTTAATTTACAAAGTGGTTTTGAAGTTAATTATTGTCCTGACTCACTTAAGGGACTTCTGAGATTTTCAGTTAAACCCTCTATTTCACTGGTCAAAGACACAGAACAATGACTAGACCTTACAGGCAGCAATGTAGACATAGAGAGAGGCTTTCCTTGAAACTCCAGTGATCCATCTCTGAGTGATCCATCATAGGAGTGACTGCTTCACTGAGCACAAACCGAGCCACAAGCCACATGGGGGAACTGAGGCAGTAGGAACTGCCCTCAGTCTGTGTGCTGTCTCTCATTCCTTCACTCCCTATTCTTCCCAAGGGAAGAAAGGAGAAATTTCTAACCTTACACATGAGAGCCCAGCATGTTGACTGGGAGTCATAGGGTCAATGTGGCTTTAAAAGTTATGCATTGCCCATGGCTGCCTTTATCTCTCTCCTATTTCCTGTACTCATTATGTATAGGACTTGATAAGGCAATTCAAGTCCTCTTCTCTCAGCATACATGTCTAAGGGTGCTGGTCATTGAATTGAGTTCCTAAACCATATAGGTCAAAGACGATACGACTGGTCATCTTTAATTTGGGAGGAGAGAAGCAGCCCCTCTTAGATCTTAGATTCTAAATCATAGGTACCTAGCAGTTCCTTCACCAGAGTTTTACATGGAGTAATTGGAAACTAATCTAACAAATTTTCATGTGGGACTTTGTGTTCCATTCAGTTGCTCTTCCATGTAGCTTCTTTTAGAAACTTTTTCCATAGAGGTTAATATTGAGAGGGCAATATTGCTCCATCCTACTCAAATGCCATCAATACCAGCAATATACAACAGACTGCTTATGTGCTCCATACATTTATTTTCTACGGGCTAAATTCTGCTTTACCTATTCTTCAGCATAGTATTTTACAAAATTCCTTCAGAAATGTCTCTGCTGGTCAGGATGATTAACACATAACCCGGGTCTGAAAATACAAGCCAAAGTTTCTCTAAAGTTCTGTAAAACAGCAGAGCAGCAGCAAAAACAACAACAAAAATAATAATTATGCAACTATAAGATATGGCCAACTTATGTTTTTAATTATGTTTTAACTTAGTTATTACTGATTAAAACCAATTGAGCAGGGGAGGTAAGGAATCAGGCTTTGTGATCATGCAGTGTGGGTTCGAATCCCAATTTTCCATTTACTAGCTGTGTATCCTTGAGCAAGTTATTTACCAAACTTTGAGCTTCACTTTCCTCATCAGTAGAAAAGTATGAAAGAAAAAAAAAAAATCTACCTCGTTGGTTTAATATGAAGATTAAGTTATTGTGTATAATATTACAATGTATGCACAATAAATGTTATCTTTTTTTAGATATCCCCCTCTTTTGCACATCATATACCTCTAGCCCAGTGTCTTCAGTTTCCAGGAGTAAGCCTGCTCTAGTTTGAGAAGCATGAATCTAGGTGATGAGAGCCATTTCTGGAAGATGCATTCTCTCCTCCAGGCTCTTTGCTCTACATGGACAGACACAGTGATTTGTTCTACATTTACTTCAAAGAATGAGGCAGAAAGGCACTGTCCCAAGTTGCCTTACCCTAGGGAAATGGATTCACAGTTTGCTTTTGGTTTAACTAATCCCTTCTTCCTCTGGGCTGTTCATTTTTGTTTCTCTTTTTAAAAGTCTTCCAGATTTGTCCATGCCTTCTAGCTATTCCTGCTGTCCAGAAGGCAATGATGGATTCTAATATAGCAACGACAGCTGGAGAGTTCCACATTTTCCTTTGGGAGATCCCATTGGTTGGTGAAACTGAAAATGAAGACATTTTTAGGCATTTCCCTAAAAGCGCTTCTCTACCATCCTTACAGCTAGTTTGTTTGCTCACACTGCTCTAGCAGAGGTCTGTTAACACAATGATTGCAAAACATCTGGGATAAATATTTAGATATAAGGGGTTGCAGGAGTAGCTTTTATTGTTATTAATGAAACCAGCTCACCATTTGGCACAATGTCCTATGTCTTCCGAATGCTGTATAAAGTAATGCCTGATTGCCTGAGATACGCTTTGTCCCCAGGATTCACTGCCAATTAAAATAATAAATAAGCAACACAAGCTATAGAGATTAGAGGGAAGGATAATTGTCCTTCCTTGTCAAATAAATGAGGGGCTAGCTGGGACAAAGAAGAGAACTAGAGAGGTATGTATTTTCCTCTCTTGTGGTGTCATGTTTATTGTTATTTTATCTACATGACAATGGGTGAAAGGGAAGATTAAGTCACATCACAGTAATAACAACCATCTGAAGTATCGTCATCCCCATAACCCAGAGACAGACAGTTTCCTTTCAGTAGTTCTGACTAAAATCCTATCTCAAGTTCCCCTCATGACTCCTGTACGAAGCTTGAACACAATTACTTCATCCAAGTAACAGGAGTAAGTGAGAAGAGTCCATTAGCTTTATCCTAATGAGAGAAACCAAGAAAGGCTGAATGAATTCAGCAACTAACTAACTAACTAACTAAATAAATAAATAAATCAAGGATAGTCTATCTCAGACTGAGAATAATGAATTTTTTGTTATTCGTATAATCTAATTGTAACATCATCAATAATGGCTGTACTCTGTAAAGTGCTTACTGTGCACCATTCACTGTGCTTAAGAAATAACCTCTATTATATTATATAATCTCTTACAACAGTTCTGGAGCTACTTTACCTCTGTAAAAAAATGAACAATTAAAATTATGAAAGAAGATTCAATCGCTATCCTCCCATTCTGACTTAATCTGTTTTAATGGATTTATTATCACCTAATATATTACTATGTACTTGTCATCTGCCTCCTCATGGTGGAATATAAAGAGGCACTTTATTTCATTACTGCTGTATCTTCAGTGTCTAGTGGGCCCAACACAGCCCACCCCTTGTAAGTATAAATAAAATTTTATTATAACACAGTGCCTGTTCATATTGACTATGGCTACTCTGCCTGAATTGAGTCCATGTAAGAGAGACCATATGGCCACAAATCAAAAATATTTACTCTCTCATCCTTTACAGAAACAAGTTTGCTAATCCCTGGTCTAGAATAATACTCGCATGTAGTGGGCACTCAATAAATATAACTGATAAGTAAATGATAGAATTAATAAATTCAGGGCATTAGTCTTAATTATTTAATGTTGTTGGCTAAATTAACCTTTTTGAGCTTTGTTTCCCCATCTGTAAGATGGGATAATAATTATATACATCTTAAAGGACAAAAGTGAGCATTATATGAAATATATGTAATTGGCAAATAGACATATCAAAAAACAGAAATACTCATTCCCTTCCCTTTCTCGCCTTGAAATGTTGTGTCTATGAAGGTGATTTCACTGGCTTCTTGGGGGATCCTTTAATCAGGTAGTTGGAGCGTCAGCAATATGAAGCCAACAGAATAATATGGATTGACCCATGTAAGATGTCCTCTGTCCTTGGAAGTTGTGAGATCTACACTGTATAGTTGTGACAAAGGGTAGAAACCAAGAAAAATCACATGCCTCCAACTTCCAAGTCATCCCAGTCCTTTAAAGTCAGTATATCACTATTAACATTAATATTATTGTGGCAAAAAAAAAAAAAAAAAGCAGTAGATAATAAACAGAGACATTTGGGATTGATAAAGATACTTGGAATACTTTCCTAAGGCACTGGCCTTCACCTTTCTAATCATTCCAGAAAAGCCTTTCATTATTCATGGCTTTCTCTACGGTGTCGTGCATCATTCAATGCAGCTGTCAAGACCATTCAGACTCTTAATGTTTTTTGTATTTTTTGTTATTTTTTTTTCTTATGGTTGTTGGATATCCAATGAGGAAGTTTTATTATTTTTTTTAAAGCCACTGAGCTTTTAAAAAGTACTAGTACTGAAAGCTATTATAAGCTTTTCTTAAATACACACACTCAACCAAGGGACATATTTTCAATTTTATTTTGAAAAGGGACTTGAACATTAAAACTGAAGCCTTTGGAATTGACAGTTGCTAAGCAAGAGAAAGTAGAAAAGGCAGATATTTCCATTTTCAAAAAGATATTATCAGGTAAAAAAAAATACAACAGAGAGAACAGAAAAAGTTAGAAAAATAATGCTATGAAAAACACAAGTGTTCAACTCTTTATCTTTTAGGCACCAAATACTCCTATATTGCCTGCAGCAGCCTCAAATCACATTATACGGGCGCCTGGGTGGCTCAGTCAGTTAAGTGTCTGACTTTGGCTCAGGTCATGATCCCAGGGTCCTGGGATTGAGCCTCACCTCCCTTGGGGCTCCCAGCTCAGTGGGGAATCTGCTTCTCCCTCTCCCTCTGCCCCTCCCTACCCCACCCCTCACCACCCCTAATGCTCACACTCTCTTGCTCCCTCTCTCTGTCAGATAAATAAATAAAATCTTTTTAAAAATCACATCATAAATAGCATAATTCCTATTTTCCCTGATATCAAGATCTTTTGTTATTCATTAAGCAAATATATAGTGACTTTTTGCATTTTGTGACACAGTATGCGAAGTAATGAGGATACTACAGAGAATGAAAGCCCAACCCTGACCTCAAGCTCACTATCAAACAGGGGACATGGACTCAAAAATATATTACATACAAGTTACTAACTCTGTGAAAAGGCAATATTAACTTTTCTTACAAAGAAAGAAGACTAGTTATAAACATGTATAAAAACATCATGGGATAAATATCATTCATTCATTTGGTTGACAAATATATTTTTACCATGTGTTAAACAATGCACAAGGGGCCGAAGAAGACCATAATACTACCTCAAATAAAGCTTATCATAATAAATATTTTATAGGAATATGTATGAGCTAGGAATATTTTTCACATTTGACTTTTGTCCAGTTAACAATAAATAAATTTCAACCAAATTTAAATGATGTGTTAAAAAAGAATGGTTTGCAAACACATTTTAAAGATGGTATACTTTATCTACTTGTGTTTCATCTAAAGTTTTAAATCTTAAATTTTTGAAATTTATGATATTAAAAGAGTAATTGTGATTATTCTCCTACTTTGTTTCTAAATGGTGAAATAAGAATTTTTCAGGGTGGGGCACCTGGGTCGTTAAGTGTCTTCCTTCGGCTTAGGTCATGATTCCAGGACCCTGGGATCAAGCCCTGCATCAGGCTCCCTGCTTGGCGAGGAGTCTGCTTCTCCCTCTTCCACTCCCCCTGCTTGTGTTCCCTCTCTCGCTGTGTCTCTCTCTGTCAAAAAATAAATAAAATCATAAAAAAAGACTTTTTCAGGGTGCTATTTGCACTTTTCTCCAAATAAAAGATTTAGGGTATGGGTAGTCTTGGTTGATAGTAAATGAAGAACAGATTGTATATATAGTCACTATTTTTTTTCCCTCTCTTTAACAGTGGCTTTGAAAAATTAGAGACATCTTGATGAGTTACATAGTTTTGATCAAATGACCACATTTTAACAAACCTAGTAAATGTTGGCTTACTGTGAATTTGCAGATTTTTTTTATTTTACTTTGTGATCAGCATTATCTGATTTTTAGCTTGTTTACATAAGGTACAGATGTTACTAGACAGTTTCTTCAGTTAGACTACCTGAGTTCAAGTCCTGCTTCTACCCTACTGTGGGAAAGAATTTAACCTCTGAGCTGCAGGTTTTTGAACTGTAAAATGAGTATAATAGCCCCAACTACTTCCTAGAGTAGTTGTGAAAATTATGTGAATTAGTTCAGGTAAAGTAGATTGGGCATTTTAATACTTACATACTAGTACTTCAAGGTATTGCAGAAAAATCAGTGTATATTACATGGAGAGAACATGGTGGTACTTTCAACTCTTCAAATTCTCCACATGGTCTTATATAAATCACTAAGCATATCAGAATCTCAGGTGCTTTTTTTTTTCATTTTTAATAATGAAAATACCTACTAAATAGGCTATTCATGAGGATTGAATTGAATAATAAATGTAAATTAGCATACTCATTGGCCCATTGTAGTACTGCATTCCTATTTTTAAAAGATTTAGTCAAGGGCGCCTGGGTGGCTCAGATGGTTAAGCGTCTGCCTTCGGCTCAGGTCATGATCCCAGGGTCCTGGGATCGAGTCCCGCATCGGGCTCTCTGCTCCTTGGGAGCCTGCTTCTCCCTCTGCATCTCTCTCTCTCTGTCTCTCATGAATAAATAAATAAAATCTTTAAAAAAAAAAAAAAAAAAGATTTAGTCAAATTCATGGGAAAATATAACAGAAACACACCTAAAAAGCAAGTCGCAAAGGGCAGAAAAATCTTGCTATAAATATAGTAGCAAGGTTTATATTTTTTTCATATACAAAGAGTTTTTAGAAATCAATTAAAACCCCACTAAAATTTCAATAGATAAATGGATAAAGAACCAGAGAAGGTTAATTGCTAGAAGAGAAAAACCTAATGGCAAATAAATATATATATATTTTTAAATCAACCTCATTATGTAATGAGAAAAAAAATCAGTTTTTTTTTCCCACTTATTACAGCGTGCTTCCCATGATGTGCTGGCTCAATCATATAGTCTTGCTGGAACCTCGGGATTAGTATAACCTCATGAGACCTTTAATTATTGTAACCTTTGTAGAGAGCAGATTGACGATATGTATCCAGATCTTTAAAAGTGGTCATAGCCTTGGGCCAAGTAATTCATGCAAAGGAAATAATCAGAAATGCTGAATAACTATTATGCATAAATTTGTTCATGCATATCATAATATTTTAAAAGACTTTATTTATTGGAGAAAGAGAGAGTAGGAGTGGGGGGAGGGGGAGAGGGAAAGGGACAAGTGGACTCCCCACGGAGCCCAGGGCTTGGTGGATCATCCCATGACCTTGAGATCATGACCTGAGCTGAAGTCACTCAGGTGCACCATACCTTAATTTTTAATGGCAAAAAAATTGTAAAAATTCCAATTTGCAACAAGAGAGGAATTGATTTAAAAACAAATAATACTAAGTGAGAGAAACTATTTATAATGTTAAATGAAAACAGCAATTTGAGTTCTGTTTCTATGTGCGTGTTATTGATTACACAACCAGGTTATTAATGAGCGAGACTCCTTAAGGTTCAATTTGGAAGAGTTTTACTTTTCCCCAACACTATATTCAATATGCTTTGCTAGCTCTTTCTATCACATCAGCAGGATAGTATCTTTAGCATGTCACATAGCTGCCCAGTCATTAGATCGCTCTTACTTTAAGGAACTGAGAAATCTAGTTCACAATGGCTGCAGTGGAGGAAACATTAGAGTGCATTCTGCTCCTATGAAATCCATTCAAGAAATCCTCTTATCTTTGTCATCACAATAAAACTTTAGCCATTTGTACATAGCTTGGCAATATGTGATGGATGGGCTATCTGGAGCTTCTGGAATGATTTTGGCCACCTCTCAGCAAGTTCAGAGGTGATATATCAAGCACTTCTCAGAACAGGTGGGTGATCACCTGTCATCCTGAGCTGTGTTGTTACTCCAGCTCCTCTGTTCAGAATATGTGGGCAATTATCACTTACAGTACTCAGCGTTGGGGCCTTTGTTAAAAAACTAAGTAAAAACTACTTTCCAACAATCTTTTAATTTTGGGACTGCAGATCATTTCTGTTCTCTTCTTTTTTTTTTTTTTTTTAAAGATTTTATTTATTTGACAGAGAGAGACACAGTGAGAGAGGAAACACAAGCAGGGGGAGTGGGAGAGGAAGAAGCAGGCTTCCCGCGGAGCAGGGAGCCTGATGTGGGGCTCGATCCCAGGACCCTGGGACCATGACCTGAGCCGAAGGCAGACGCTTAACGACTGAGCCACCCAGGTGCCCCTGTTCTCTTCTTGATATTGTATCTGTAAGTTTTTTAGGCGTCTGATCTATATTTATAAGAACGAAACAGTAACTACTAAGTAATTCCATTTTGTTGGTACCAGTGTGTATTATTCACATCACCTAAAATACATTATAATCTTCTTGAAGACAATGATCATTTCTGTTTTTTATACAAATCATGGGTACTGAATAAAATCACTGCTTAGAAAAAAGTTGGCAAAGGTAGATAATTAGTTAATCAATATAGATCTTTGAGAGGGAAGAAGGAAATCAGATTTGGGATGCATTTTACTCATCCAAATAATAACATGGTATATCTTTACTACTACCCCTGCTTCTGCTTAATAGCACTACACTACTTCTGCTCACTGTGGGTTAAACTCTATGCTAAATGTGTTATACAAAACTTTCTAGTTTTGTCCCATGATATCTCTAAAAATAAGAACTGGTCACTTCAGACAGAGGTTTTAAGAAGTGGTATATTTTTACCAAGTTTACTCAACTATAAAGTTGGCACAGCTGGTATTCAAACTGGCTTGATATAACTTTGCTTCAGACTAGAGAAACAATTTATTAGGAAAACTGTGGAGCATGGTGTTATCATTATATTCAAAATTCCCTCTCTTGCCAAAGTGAAAAATCACCATGGGTCTCTGGTCCTGGATAATGAAGGTACACAAGATTATTGGTATCTGGCATTTTTGGATAAAGAAGATAGCTAATGTAAATAGGATATATAATATATAAAAAATCTGATACAGTGTAGCATAACATGTTCCCATGCAGAACTTATTTTGTTTTGTAAAGGGAGATTTAATTATTACAGCTTACAAAATCCACCTTTTATTGAGATTAACAAGGTAGAATGCTGTAGCCACATGCTGAATCCCAAGGCTGGCTCGAATCTAACAAGGACCAGTTGCTTCATTCAATTTCTTTCTTCCTCCAAAATGCAATTAACAGACCATGATTAGTTGAACAAATTCCAAATCGTATTCAAATGAAAGCAATTTACCCTGAGTCTGGTCCAACAGGTAATCATTTTCAAAGCTCCTGGAAGAATTAGATGGTTTCATCTAATTGTTCTCAGGAAGAAATGGACTTAAATGCATGATTCCAACAGGCCCCTCCAAGCACAGCTCATGTGGTGGTTCAGTGCTGGCCTTTCAGCTTCACTAACCCAAAGGGTGGCCTTGTAATTACATCTTGCTTCCAAAATATTCTTATGATGAACTAAAATGTTTCAATCTAACACAAAATAACAGCTGAAATTTCCTAACTACTAGGCAAAGAAAGTTGTTGGGGTATGTGTGAGGGTGCAGGGTCTTTGTGGGAAGGAGGGTTGTTATTCAGAGGAGGAAGATGGAGAGGAGAGTAGCAAAAGACTAATAGTAAGCATTGTGTGCTGGACGTAAAGCCAAAAGATACCTTACTTACTTTTTTTTATTGTGAGGGTTAAATGGGCCATGGAAACCGTAAGGTGTGCATTATTTTCTTCATTATTCCAAGGAAGAAAGGAAGGCTTAAGAAGTATTAATAAAATTTGCATAAATCATACATGGATTGAACATGGAGAAGCAAGACATTTAAAACCACATAGCATAGGTCCGCACTTAACCACAGGGGAGATGTTCCAAAATCCCTAGTGGGTGCCTGAACCCTATATATACTACATTTAATATATAGTACTGGACCCATCTTACTATGTTTTTTCCTACACATACATACCTGTGACAAAGTTTAATTTATAAATTAGGCACACTAATAAATTAACAAAATAATAATAAAATAGAACAATTATAACAATATACTGTAATAAAAGTTATATGAATGTGGTCTCCGCTCTCAAAATATCTTCTTGTAATGATGTGAATGATAAAATGTCTATGTGAATAGATAAAGAGAGGTGAATGATGTAAGCATTGTGACACAGTGTTAGATTACTGCTGACCTTCTGACAATATGTCGTAAGGAGGGTCATCTCCTTCCCAAAAGAGGTGGATCATGGGTAACTGAAACCATGGAAAGATAAACTGCAGGAAGGGGGGATTACTGTATAAATACATAACATTAAAGGCCTTTTTATCTTTCTTCTCCATCAGATTGCCTTTGTTTGTATTTTAAACACCATAGAAATTTAGCTGAAACCTTTTATCTTCAGTTCACCTAAGAAAGTCTAATTTAAAAAGAATTGCACACAACCTCCCCACCCCCCACCACAGACACACACTCTTTTTGGCTTCCAGTTCTGCATATAAAGACAGAAGGAGCTTCAAAGTCACAGCTCCATTATAACAACAAGTAAAAAGGTGACAGACTGAAAATCACAACTCTTCTTGGATCTGTAAGAGAGGTGAGGGCATAGGGCAAACTGTTGCCCTCATGACTGGAGAGACAGGTGGGTGAATTCAGGGAGTCATAGTTTATAGGAGCAGTGACTCATGAGCGGAAACCACCTTGTATGCCAATGCCTAGGTAGAAAAATCTGAACCCTAACTGATGAATTGCTGACGGCTCGGTATAGACACGTCTGGAAATTAAAAATATCAGGGGGACCCAGAGCTATACACTTTTGTGAGTTTTACTTCAATAACTTGATCAGGATATCACCATAAAAGGCAAAGAAAATTCCTCTCATGCTTTCAGTAGGGAGAGGGGAAAAGGAACCATTTTGGAATAGACCAGTGCACTTTGTTCTTTTTAACTGGGCCTGCCCTCATGAGAAACTGGTTAACTAGCACCTTACCTGCCAGGGGAATTATCGTAGTTTAATTAACATGGTTAGTTAGAGTAGTCTGGCGATCCTTTCCCAGCCAAGGAGGAAGAAAACAAACAAACAAACATACCCGAGAAGCACTTGGGAAGTTCACAAAGCAGAGGCACAGGCCTACTGAAAGAATGACACCTAATCATAGGACGATAGAACGCTTTCCCCATCGTACTTGCCACTACATTACCAAAGCAGTTCTCTTCACCTGGTATGTCATACAACACTGTCAAGAAAAAATTACAAGGCATACTAAAAGAAAAACACACATACCCACAATTTGAAGAGATAGATAGGCATCAGAACCAGACATGACATGGATGTTGGAATTATCAGGGTAGTAACGTCAAACTATGATTAATATGTTAAGTGCTCTAACAGATAAAGTAGACAACATACAAGAACAGATGAGCAATGTAAGGAGAGAAATAGAAATCCTAGAAAAGGACCAAAAGTAAATGTTAGACATCAAAGCTCTGTAACAGAAAGGAAGAATATCTTTGATGGGATAACAACAAAAGATGTAAAATATGCATAGAATACCAGAAAGAGAGAAAGGAGCAGAAGAAATATTTGAAACAATAATGAATGAAAATTTCTCCTAAATTAATGTCAAACACAAGGCCACAGATCCAAAAACTCAGAAAACACCAAGCAGGATAAATGCAAACAAAACAAAACATAACAACAGCAAAACAAAACGACCCCCCAAAACTATACCTAGGCATATCATTTCAAACTACAGAAAATGAAAGATAAAGAAAAAAATCCTGAAAGAATCCAGAGATGTGGGTAACACTTTACTTATAAAGGAACGAAGGTAAGAATTACATCCAACTTTGCCTCAGAAACTACACAAGCAAGAAGACAGTGGAATAAAATATTTAAAGTGTTCAATGATGAAAAAACCAAAAAACAAAATCACCAACCTAGACTTTTGTACCAGCAAATTATCTTTCAAAGGTGAAGGAAAATAGACTTTCTCTGAAAAGCAAAAATTGAGAGATTTTGTTGCCAGTAGATTTGCCTTGCAAGAAATGTTAAAAGAAATTCTTTAGAGAGAAGGAAACTAACACAGGTTAGAAACTTGGATCTACAAAAAAAAAAAAAAAGAGAGAGAAGTAAATGAAAGTAAAATAAATTTAATTTTTTTCTCATTCTTGATTAAATCTAACAGATAACAGTTTGTTCAAAATAACAATAGCAAGAATGTATTTAATAATATATGTGTATATGTTTATATGTATATTTATGTAAGTGTGAAATGGATGACAGCAAGGACATAAGGGACAAGAGGGAGGAATCATGAATTTTGTTATTGTAAAGTACTCACACTACCTGTGAAGTAGTGTGGTGTTATTTTTAAAAATATATATTTATTGGGGCGCCTGGGTGGCTCAGATGGTTAAGCGTCTGCCTTCGGCTCAGGTCATGATCCTGGGGTCCTGGGATCGAGTCCCGCATCGGGCTCCCTGCTTGGTGGGGAGTCTGCTTCTCCCTCTGCCTCTGCTGCTTCCCCTGCCTGTGCTCTTTCTCTGTCAAATAAATCTTGAAAAAAAATATATATTTATTAAGCATATAAAATGTTAACGTTATGATGTAGGCACTGTGGGAAATGCAAATACTACATGTGGTTTCTTTTTTCACTTTACCTTTTAGGTAATTATACTGTGAAGGTTACAGAAGTCTCTCCCCTATGATAACAATATAGTCATATAACCTTAGGTATATAAAATATTTTTTTTTTGCTTTCCTTAAATAAAATAAAATAATCACTATTTACCCAATATCCACTCTAAGAGAAAATCCTCTTTATGCTGCCTTTAAAATATGCTCATAATTAAACCAGTTTTTAACTCCTCTAATGCTATTACTCCATCCAAACCGTCATCAGGTTTTGCCTGCATTCTCCCTGCTTTTAATCCCAACTTTCTTCAGAAGGATGATTCTTTTAAAACATAAGACAGATCGTGCCATTTCTCTGCTCAAAACTGACCCCTGGGGCTCCTGGCTGGCTCAGTTGGTTAAGTGTCTGCCTTCTGCTCAGTCATGATCCCAGGGTCCTGGGATCGAGCCCCGCATCGGGTCCTTGCTCAGCGGGGAGCCTGCTTCTCCCTCTCCCTCTGCCTGCAGTTCCCTTTGCTTGTGCTCTCTCTCTGTCTCAAATAAATAAATAAAATATTTAAAAAGTCTCTCCATTGAGTCTCGATCTCACTGAGAAATCCTTCAGTGGCCACAAAGATCTTGCATGACCAATCTGCCTTAGCTCCCTAATTTCATATTTTGTTTCTCTCTCCTCCCCAGACACACCATTTGCTCCAATCCAGCCACACTGCCCTCTTCACTGTTCTTTGACCATGCCAAGCACTTTGCTGCCTATTCCCTTTGCCTGAAATGTTCCTCTCTCAGATCTGTTTCATAGCTAACTTCCTCATTTCCTTCCAAGACCTGTTAAAATATCACCTTGTTAATGAAGCTTTTTCTGACCACCTGTTTCAAAGTAGCAACTCACCCCCATTCAGCCAATCCCAATCACACTTTTTATTTTCATTTTTTTAAGGATATAATAGACAAATGAAATTGTATATATATAAAAAGTATAAGAGGCGATGGTTTGACATACATATATTTTATGAGATGATTACCATAATCGGGTTAATTAACACAAACATCATCTTACAAAGTTACTTTTTTGTTTGTTTTGTGGTGATAATGCTTAAAGCCCACTCTCTTAGCAAATTTGTAGTACATAATGTAGTATTGTTAACTATAATTGCCATGATGTACATTAGATCCTCAGAGCTTATTCATTTTATCACTAAAGGCTTATACTCTTTAAATAGCATCTCCCCATCTCCTGAAACATCCAGCCCCTGGTAACCACTGTATAATTTTCTGTTTCTATGAGTTTGACTTTTTTTTGCTTTAATTCAACTTGTAAGTGATAAATGAGATCATAGAGTATTTGTCTTCATCTGACTAATTTCACATAGATCTAATGTTCTCTAGGTCCATCCTTACTGTTGCAAATGGCAATTTTTTTTTCTCATGGCTGAATATTATGCTATTATATATATATATAAAATATATATAACGTGTATGTATATTATATATATAAACCTATGTACACATGTATATTTTATATATCACATACACACACAAACCACATCATCTTTATCCATTCATCTGTCGACACTTAGGTTTTTTTATTTCAGCTATTCTGAATAATACTGCAGAGAAAATGGAAATTCAGATATCTCTTCAAGATACAGATTTCATTTCCTTGAGATGTATGTTCAGAGATTGGATTGGTAGATCATATCACAGTTACATTTTTAATTTTTTTAGGATCCTCCATATTGTTTTCCATAATGGTTGTACCAATTTACATTTCCACCAACATTAATTTTTGTGAGTGGTGGAAGATAGGTATCCAATTTCATTCTTTAGCATGTGGATATCCACGTTGGCCAATACCTTTAATTAAAGAGACTATGCTTTTCCCATTGTGTGTTCTTAGTGCCTTTATCAAAGATTAGTTGAACACAAATGCATGGAATTATATCTGGTGTCTCTCTTCTGTTCCATTGGTTTATGTGTCTGTTACTATGCTGGTATCATACTGTTTTGTTTTCTATACCTTTGTAATATATTTTGAAATCAAGAAATGTGATGCTTTCACTTTTGTCTTTCTTTCTCAAGATTGCTTTGGCTAGTCAGTGTTTTTTCTGCTTTCAGCTAAATTTTGGAAATTTTTTTTAAACATAAGACATACAATTTTACTTCTTCCTTTCTTATTCAAAAACTGTTTATTTCTTTTTCCTTTTGCTTAATTGCATTGGCTAGGACTTCTACTATGATGTTGAGTAGAAGTGGCAAGAGTGGGCATCCTTGTCTTGTCCTGGTTTTAGAGGAAATGTTTTCAGCTGTTCACCACTGAGTTTGATGTTAGCTGTGGGATTACAATATATAGCCTTATTATGTTGGGGTACATTCCTTTGATGCCCAATTTGTTGAGAGTTTTTATCATGAAAAGATGGAGAATTTTGTCAAATGCTATTTCTATATCCATTAAGATGATCATATAATTTCTATCCTTCCTTTTATTAATGTTGGTGTATCACATTGATTTATTTATATTGAGCCATTCTTGCATCCTAGCAATAAGTCTAAATTGGTCATGATGTGTAATGCTCCTAATGTGCTATTTAATCTGGTTTGCTAATAATTTGTTGAGGGTTTTTTTTCATCTATGTCCTTCAGGGATATCAGCCCTATATTCTCTTTTTCCTATTGTGTCCTTCTCTGGCTTTGGTATCAGGGTAATGCTGATCTTATAAAATGAATTTGGAAATGTTCCTTCTTCTTCAGTTTTTTGCAAGAGTTTGAGAAGGATTGGTATTCTTCAAACATTTGGTAGAATTCCCCGGTAAAGCCATTATGATCCGAGCTTTTCTTTGTTGAGAGGTTTTTGATTACTGATCCAAATTCTTGACACATTATTGGGCATTCAGAATTTTTGTTTCTTCATGATTGATTCACTCTTATTAGGTTATATGTTTCTAGGAATTTATCCATTTATTTAGATTATCCAATTTGTTGGCATATAATTGTTCATAGATATCTCAGGATATTTTGTATTTCTGTAGTATCCATTGTAATGTCCCTTCTTTCATTTTTTATTTTATTCATTTATGTTCTCTCAATTTTCTTAGGTCAGCTAAAGATTTGTCAATTTTATGTTACAAAATGCTCTTATTTTCATTGATATTTTCTATTATTTTTCTGTTCTCTTTTTCATTTATTTCTGTTCTGGTCATTGTTAGTGCCTTCCTTCTGCTAATTTTAGGATTTTTTTCTTCTTTTTCTAGTTCTTTGAGATGTAAACTTCTTTATTTGGGATCTTTCTTTTTTTACTTAATGTAGGCATTTATCACTGTGAACTACCTTCTTAGAACCGCTTTTGCTACATCTCATCAGTTTTGATATGCTGTACTTCATTTTTATTTGTTTCATATTTTTATTCCCTTTGGATTTTTTCTTTGATACAATGTTTTGTGAACTAACATATGATCTATCCTGGAGAATGTTTTGTGTGCAGTTGAGAAGAATGTATATTCTGCTGCCATTGCATAAATGTTCTGTATATGTCTATTAGGTCCATTCAGTCTATAGTATGGTTCATGTCCAGTTTATCTTTATTGATTTTTTTGTCTGAATAATGTATTCATTGTTGAAAGTGAGGTATTAATGTTCCGTATTATTATTGATGTCTATTTCTCCTTTCATAACAGTATTTACTTAATATTTTTAGGTGATCAATGTTGGGTCTATAAATTTTTAGAAGTGTTATATCCACTTGATGAGTTAGTTACTCCTTTATCATTATATAATGATCTTTTTGTCTCTTATCAAAGTTTTTGACTTAAATTTCATTTTGTCTGATGTAATATAGCTATCTTTGCTATATTTTGGTTTCTACTTGCCAGGAATATCTCCTTCTATCCCTTCACTTTGAACCTATGTGTGTCCTGGAAACTGTGTGTTTCTTATAGGCAGTATATAGTTGAATTTATCTTTATGCATTCAGTCACTGTATGCCTTGTGATGGAGAATTTAATCCATTTACACTTAAAGTAATTACTAATAGGTAAGGATTCTCTTAAGTCATCTTATTAAATGTTTTCTGGCTGTTTAGTTACTTATTTGTTCCTTTATTCCTTTCTCACTTTCTTCCTTTGTGAATTGATGATTTTCCATAGTGGTTTCCTTTGATTTCCTTCTCTTTATATTTTGTAGATCCACTGTAGGTTTTTGTTATGTGGCTACCCTGAGGCTTACATAAGACATCTTATTGTTATAATAGTCTATTTTAAACTGATAATAAACTTAACTTTGATCACATACACATTTTATGTTTTATGTTATAATTTATGTCTTTTTGTATTGTGTATCCATTAAAAATTATTGTAGCTATAGTTTTTTTTTTTTTTAAAGATTTTATTTATTTATTTGACAGAGAGAGAGGGTGAGAGGGAACACAAGCAGGGGGAGTGGGAGAGGGAGAAGCAGACTTTCCGCAGAGCAGGGAGCCAACATGGGGCTCGATCCCAGGACCCTGGGATCACGACCTGAGCCGAAGGCAGATGCTTAACAACTGAGCCACCCAGGCACCCCTGTAGCTATAGTTATTTCTAATGCTTTGGTTTTTTAACCTTTATATTAAAGTGATTAACATACCACCATATTACAGTCTAGATTTTTTTTTGACCACATACTTGCCAATATGTTTTATATATTTATGTCAGTAATTAGCAATTTCAGCATTTGTTGTAAGGCAGCTTTTTTTTTTTTTTTTTTTTTTTTTTGGTCTGGGAAAGGCAGTATCTCTCCTTCATTACTGAAGGATAGTTTTACCAGACAAAGTATTTTTGGTTGGATTTTTTTCTTTCAGTGCTCTGAATATATCATCTTACTCTCTCCTATTCTGCCAGGTTTCTGCTGATAGATTTAAGAGGGTCCCTTTGTATGTAAAAAAGTGTTTTTTTGTTTTGTTTTTGTTTTGTTTTGTTTTTTGTTTGTTTTAAATATTGCTGCTTTTAATGTTCTCTCTTTGTCTTTGATTTTAGATAGTTCTATTATAATATATTTTGGAGAAGATCTCTTTGGGTTGAATCTTTTAGGGGATCTATGAACTTTATGAATTTAGATATCCATATGTTCCCCCAGATTTGTGCTATTCTCAGCCATTATTTCTTTAAATAAGCTTTCTACCCCTTTCTCCCTCTATTCTCTTTCTGAGACTCCAATAATATGTAGATAGCTTCATTTTATGGTATCCTATAATTCCTATAGGCTTCCTTAACTTTTTTGTTGTTGTTGTTGTTCTCTGAATTATTTCAAACAATCTATCTTTGACTACAGATTGTTTTCTTACGCTGCATCAAGTCTGCTATTGATGTTATCTATTGCATTTTTTTAATTTAATTTGTTGTATTCTTTTGCTCTAGAACTTTCTTTGGTTCCCTATTATAATGTCTATTTCTCTGTTAGACTTCTTGTTATGTTCATGTATTAGTTTCCTGATTTCATTAAATTCTGTTTGTCTCTGTATAACTAACTGAGCTTCTTTAAAACAATTACTTAGAATTCCTCATCAGGCAAATCAAAGGTCTTCATTTCTTTGGGGTCATTATCGGGAAATTATTGCATTCCTTTGGTGGTGACATGTTTCCTTGATTTTTATGTTCCTTGAAGTCTTCTGTTGTTTTCTTTGCAATTGAAGAAGCAACCACCTCCACCAGTCTTTACTGATTGGCTTTAGGAGAAAAGTTCATTCTGTCAGCCCTGCCAGGGATTTTGAGGTGTTGTCAGATCTTTTCTATGGATATGCCTACTCTATATTTCTTATTTCCTCTTTGGGGGAAATTCTAAATATTGTATGTCTTCTCTGGATCCTGCAAAGCCTGGCTGGGTGCCGACAGCCTCCTGTTTGCTTTCCCCAGGGTGGTTCTGAAAGTTCAAGTTTGTGTGCTCTCTCCCAATCCTGCAGACTTCGGCCAACTTTCTGAGTGTCCTAACTACCTAGCTGCAAAGTCTCCTACTTACCACCATCAGGTGTGTGCAGTGAGCTGGCCATGGGGTTGGTGTGTGTGTGTGAGGGTAAGGCATGAAGAGTATTGGTGGTGTCTGTGGGGTTGTTGGGCAGATTTGCCAGTGAGATGACCCTAGAGGCTTGTGGGTGTGCTTCCTGATAAGTTCCACAAAGCAATTAGTAAGATCCAAATCCCTTTGATATCCTTGGAATCCTGGCTGCTGTTTTCCCAGCTCTTTACTACACTCCAGGTATGCAGCGCACCTCAGTATTCTAGATGGGATAAGAAAGAAGTAGGCCTCTTCGGCAGGGTCCCACACAGCTGGGAATGGCAGGCACTCACTCATAAACTCTCACTTTTCCTTATGGGGGAAATTATAGGCTTAGAAGTTCTCTTTGGGCACTAAGATGTGTTGACTTAGGGGTAGGGTGATGTGGGTAAAGTGAAACTGTTCCTCCTACCTTCTTCATTGGGTCCAAACTCAGATTTTTTTTTTTTTAAGATTTAGTTATTTATTTGAGAGAGAGAGCATGGGGGGAGGGGCAGAGGGAGAGAAGATCCAAGCAGACTCCTGCTGAGTGCAGGGCCCAATGAGATGTTGGATTCCACAAACCATGAGATCAGGACCTGAGCTAAAACCAAGAGTCTGATGCTTAACTGACTGAGCCACCCAGGAGCCCCCAAAACTCAGATTTTTTTTCTCGGATTGTGTGTTGGAACCTCTTTGCTGGACTCCCAGAATTCCACAAAGGCACATTTGTCCATGGCTGATTGTCAAAAATCAGTGTTCTTTGAGGAAAATACAGTATTAAACTCCTACTTCACCATCCTGCTAATGTCCACCAGTTACAGTGTTATTTGAAAGTGAACTTGGATTAGTTATAAGTGTACATTACAAACTTTACCCAATAACAGAAGTTAAAAAAAAAGTATCTGATATGTTAAGAAAGGAGAGAACATGAAATCAAATAAAATGCTCAATTAAAATCACAAAAAGCAGAAAAAGAGTGAAGATAAAAATAAGAACAAAAATTAGAAACAAAGAGAAAACAGAACAAATATAGTAGCTATTAATTCAACTATATAAATAACCACTTTGAACATTGATGGTCTAAAAACACTAATTAAAAGACAGAGATTATCAGAGTAGATAAAAAAAGACACAATTATATGTTGTCTACAAAAACCAAAAACACTTTAAATATAAAGACAGATATAGATTAAAAACAAATAGATGGGGGAAATATACCATGCTAACACTAATAAGAAGAAAGCGGCAGAAGCTACATAAATTTCAGCCAAAAAAGCAGGGAAGTTATTTGTGATAAAGGAGGGCATTACAAAATGATAAAGGAGTAAATTCTCCAAGAAAAATTCACAATTTAATGTGTATGCACCTAAAATCAGCATAAAACTACACAAGGCAAGAACTGGTAGATTTTCAAGAAGAAATAGATAATCTACTATCGTAGTTGGAGACTTGAGCATTCCTGTATCAGAAATGGACAGATCCAGCAGGCTAAAAATCAGTAAGGACATAGTTGGATTCAACATCACTATCAGTCACCTGGGTATAATTGACATCTATGGATGACATTACCCAAGAATACATATTCTTCTCAAGCTCACATGGAACATTCACCAGCATACATCTTATTCTGGCTGATAAAACACACCTTGATAAATTTAAAAGAATAGAAATCATATAATGTCTGCTCCCAGACAACATGGAATTAACCAAAAAATCAATAACAAAAAGATAACAGAAAAATTCCAAAATGAATGAAGATTAAACAACACATGAGTGAAAGAAGAAATCTTAAGAGAAATTTTAAAATATTTTGAACTTAACAACAAAAAGACCCCAGACAATTTGCCAAAATGGGTTGGATGCAGTAAGAGCAATGCTTAGAGGGAAATTTATAGTATTGAAAGCATATGTTAGAAAAGAAGAAATATCTAAAATCAATCATCTAAGTTTGTAACTTAAGTAACTAGAAAAAGAAGAGCAAATTAAATCCAAAGTAAGCAGAATAAATATAGGAATTAGAGCAAAAAACAATGAAATTGAAAACAAGAAATACATTGTTTTTTTTCTTTTAAAAAGCTGGTTCTCCAAAAAATAATATCAGAAATAAAATAGGAGACATCACTACAGATCAAAAAGACAATAAAATGATAATTAAAAAATACTATGAAGAAGTCTATGCCCACAAACTTGATAACCGAGATGAAATAGAACAATCCCTTGAAAGACACAATTTGCTAGATCTTATACATGAAAGAATAGTCAACTTGAAAAGGCCTATATCTATATAATAATTGAATCCATAATTAATAACTTTCTAAAACAGAAAGGACCAGACCTAGATGAGTTCACTGGTGAATTCTACCAAATATTAAGGAAGAGATTCTAATTTTCTAGAATTGGAACACAGCAGCAGAGGGAGTACTTCCTAATTCATTCTGTGAAGCAAGAATTACCCTAATGCCAGGGTGCCTGGGTGGCTCAGTCATTTGAGCGTCTGACTCTTGATTTCAGCTTGGGTATGATCTCAGGGTCATGAAATCAAGTCCCATGTCAGGTTCCATGCTCAGCACAGGGTCTGCTTGAAATTCTCTCTCTCCATCCCCCTCTAGTCCTCCCTCCTCCATCTTGTGTGCTTTCTCTCTCTCAAATAAATAAAATCTTAAAAAAAAAAGTTACCCTAATGGCAAAGCCAGAAAGACATTACCAGAAACAAGATCTACAGACCAATATCTCTCATGAACGGACATGCAAAAATCCTCAACAAAATAACAGCAAATCAAATCCAATAATGGAAAGAAATAATAATATAGCACAACCCTACAGAATTCATCCCAGGTATGCAAGGCAGTTTCAATACCTGAAAATCAATTAAAGTAATCCATCACATCAACAAGCTAAGAAAGAAAAAAATCACACAATCATATCAGTAGATGCAGAAAACCATTTTACAAAATCCAACACTTATTCGTGAAAAAAAACTCTCAGAAAACTAGGACTAGACGGGAACTTCCTCAACTTCATAAAGAATATCTACAAAAATGTACAGCTAATATCACATTTAATGGTGAGAAATTAGAAGATTTCCTACTAGGATCAGGAACAAGGTAAGATGTCCCCTCTTGTCACTCATTTTCAACACTGTACTGGAAGTATTAGCTAATTCAATAAGAGAAATAAAAGAAATAAAATATATACAGTTTGAGGAGAAAGAAATAAAACTGTCTTGTTCATAAATGACATGATGGTCTATGTAGAAATTATGAAAAAAATGACAAAAAAAACCTCCTGGAACTAATAAGTCAGTAGAGAAATACTGAAAGATACAATGTCAATATACAACAGTCAATAGTTTCTTACATATCAGAAGTGAATAAATTGAATTTGAAAATAAAAGCACAATACCATTTACATTAGCACCCCAAAATGAAATATATAGGTATAAATCTAACAAAATATGTACACAATCTATATGAGAAAAATGACAAAACTGATAAATAAAATCAAAGAAATACTAAATAAATATATCTATATTTCATGTTCATGGATAGAAAGACTGTAATTGTCAGATATTGGTTGTTCCTAACTTGATGTATAGATTCAGTGTAATCCCAATCAAAATCCCAATGAATTATTTTATAGATATCAACAGATTCTAAAAGTTTCCATGGAGAGGCACCGGATCTAGAATATCCAAGAGAATATTGAAGGAAAAAAATAAAGTTGGGGGACTAAGACTACTTGACACCAAGACTTACTATAAACTATAATAATCAAGACACTAGGTTATTGGCAAATGAGTAGACAAATCAATAGAACAGAATAGAGAACCCTGAAATAGACCCACATAAACATAGTCAACTGATTATTGACAAAGGAACAAAGGCAATACAATGAAGATAGTTTTTCAACAAATGGTGTTGGAACAACTGAACAGCTACATGCAAAATTGAATAAATAATAATAACAATATGGACACAGACTTTACAACCTTCACAAATACTACTTCAAAATGAATCACAGACCTAAATGTAAAATGCGAAACTATAAAATTCTTAAAAGATAATATAGGAGAAAACCTATATGATCTTGGGAATAGTAATGCCTTTTTTCCCCAAAGATTTTATTTATTTATTTATTTATTTATTTATTTATTTATTTGAGAGAGAGAGAATGAGCGAGAGAGAAAGCACAGCTGGGTGGGTAGGAGAGGTAGAGGGAGAAGCAGACTCCCCGCTGAACAGAGAGCCTGATGTGGGGCTTGATCCCATGACCCTGGGATCATGACATGAGCCAAAGGCAGACGCTTAACCAACTGAGCCCCCCAGGTGCCCCTAATAATGCCTTTTTAAATACAATACCAAAGATATAATCTATGAAAGAAATCACTGGTAAACTGGACTTCATTAAAATTAAAAACTGCTCGGTGAAAGACAAAGTCAAGAGAATGAGAAGCCAACCCACAGACTGGAAGAAAATATTTACTAAAGACCCATCTTATAAAGTACTGTTATCCCAAATACACAATAAACTCTTAAAACTCAACAATAAGAAAATAATCTGGTTTCAAAATGGGCCAAAGACCTTAACAAGCATCTCACCAAAAACGAAACAAAACAAAACTAAAAAACAACAAAAACCACACAGGTGGCAAAAAATGAAAAGATGTTCCACATCACAGCTATGAGATACCACTACATTTGAACTGCCAAACTGTGACACCCACAAATACCAAATGCCCCTGAGGATGTGAGCAACAGGAACTCTCACTAATTGCTGCAAAATGGCACATTCATTGCTACAAAATGCAAAATGCCATAGCCACTTTGGAAAACAGTTCCACAGTTTCATATAAAACAAAACATACTCTTACCAAACAAACCAGGGATCACACTTCCTAGCACTTACCCCAAAAGTTTAAAACTTATTTCTACATAAAAACCTGCATAGAAATGTTTATACCAGCTTTATTTATAATTGTCAAAACATGCAATCAACCAAGATGTCCTTTGGTAGATGAGCTGATTAAAAAACTGCAGTCATCCATACAATGGAATATTATTTAATGCTAAAAAAGTAAAAGTTATCAAGCCATGAAAAGACTTGAAAGAAACTTAAATGCATATAGTAAGTGAAAGGAGCCACTGTGAAAAGCTTATATACTCTATGAATCCAATCATACGACATTCTGGTAAAGGTAAAAGATACTACAGAAAAAATACAAAGATTAACTGTTGTCAGGGATTCATGGAAATGAGGGAGAAGAATGAATAAGAAGAGGAGGAGGGGGAAAGATGGCGGAGGAGTAGGGGACCCTATTTCAACTGGTCCCCGGAATTGAGCTGGATATCTACCAGACCACTCTGAGCACCCACGAAACCCGCCTGAGATGTAAGAAGATCTGGATCTCTACAAACAGAATATCGCAGGCAGTTGGTTTTGAGGTACGAAGCGGGGAGAGCCGTGATTCTGCGGGCAGATATCGGAGGATAAACGGCAGCGGGAGGGTGCCTGGACGTGGGGATCCTACACTGCCGGTGAGTGACAGCCTCGTGCCTGCGGACGGGCACAGACTCGCAGACCGGTAGTGTCGGGAAAGGACTTTAGGGCAGCCCCCGGGGTGGAAAACCAGACCGGCGGGGTCACGCGCACGCGAACCGCAGCCGCCTGGACAGAAACCCGGAGCGACGGTCGCGCGCACGCGAACTGCACCCTCCGAGACGGAAACCCAGTGCGCCGGGGTCGCGCCGGTGAACTGCAACCTCCGGGTGGAAACCCCGAGCGGCGGAGTCGCGCACACGTGAACTGCAGTCCCCGGGACAGGACCCCAAACAGCGGAGTCGCGCGCGCACGCGCGCACTGGGAGGGCTGGTGGTTTTAGAAGCACAAAGGGCAGAGATGTGCCCGACCTGGAGGCAGGACTGGGAGCGCTGCGGAGGGGCGCACAACCCAGGACGCTGCAGTTTATAGCAGCACGGACAGAAACGGAGACAGTGTGGCCTGGAGAGCTCACTGAAGAACAGACTGAGGTCTCTCTGCTCTGAGGCAGAGGGTTGGAAACGGTCTCTTCTGCTCTGACTCGCGGAAGAGACGTGGAAAGCCGCCAGGGAAAGGCTCCAGAGAACAAAAGCCCCAAAGACCGATTCCCACTGAGCCCATCCCCCGCCACAGGGGCGCAGGGCAACTCCGTCCAAACAGGGTTGCCCGAGTAACAGCGCGGCAGGCCCCTCCCGCAGAAGACAGGCTGGGAAAACAAGAGGCCAGCAAACCTAAGGTCCCAAGAAAACAGGTGCATCTTGCTTGGGTTCTGGTCAATAATTTGGACTCTATACATTCCCTCAAACACCCATCAACAGAATGACTAGGAGGAGGAGCCCCCAAAACAGAAAAGACTCAGAGATTATGACTTATGCTGCAGATTTACAAATGGATGCAGATATAACCAAGATGTCGGAGATGGAATTCAGGCTAGCAATTGTGAAGACAATGGCTAGAATGGAGAAATCAATTAATGGCAACATAATCTCTAAGGGCAGAAATAAAAGGGGAATAGGCAGAACTTAAAAATGCTATCAATAAGATCCAATCCAATCTAGATAATCTAACAGCTAGGGTAACTGAGACAGAAGAGAGAATAAGCGATCTGGAAGACAGTATAATAGATAAAAAGGTAAAAGAGGAGGCCAGGGAAAAACAACTCAGAATCCATGAAAATAGAATCAGAGTAATAAGTGACACCATGAGGCGTTCCAATGTCAGAATCATTGGAATCCCAGAGGGAGTGAAGAGAGAGAGAGGGCTAGAAGATGTATTTGAGCAAATCGTAGCTGAGAACTTCCCTAATCTGGGGAATGAAACAAACATTCGAGTCCTAGAGGCAGAGAGGACCCCTCCTAAGATCAAGGAAAACAGGCCAACACCCTGGCATGTAATAGTAAAACTTGTAAATCTTAGAACCAAGGAAACCATCTTAAGGGCAGTTAGGGGGAAGAGATTCCTTACGTACAGAGGGAGGAACATCAGAATAACGTCAGACCTATCCACAGAGACCTGGCAAGCCAGAAAGGCCTGGCAAGACATATTCAGGGTACTAAATGAGAAGAACATGCAACCAAGAATACTTTATCCGGCAAGGCTTTCATTTAGAATGGATGGAGAGATACAGAGCTTCCACAACTGGCAGAAGTTGAAAGAATATGAGACCGCTAAGCCGGCCCTTCAAGAAATATTAAGGGGGGTTCTATAAAAGGAGAAAGACCCCAAGAGTGATCTACAACATAAATTTACAGGGACAATCTATAAAAACAACATCTTCACAGGCAACATGATGACAATTAATTCATATCTTTCAATAATCACTCTCAACGTGAATGGCCTAAACGCTCCCATAAAATGGCACAGGGTTGCAGATTGGATAAAAAGACAGGACCCATCCATATGCAGTCTACAAGAGACTCATTTTGTACCTAAAGATACATCCAGACTGAAAGTGAAGGGATGGAGATCTATCTTCCATGCCAAGAGACCTCAAAAGAAAGCTGGGGTAACAATTCTTATATCAGACAGATTAGATTTTAAACTAAAGTCTGTAATAAGAGACACAGAAGGACACTATATCATTCTTAAAGGGTCTATCCAACAAGAAGATCTAACAATTGTAAATATCTATGCCCCCAACATTGGAGCAGCCAACTACATAAGCCAACTGTTAACCAAAATAAAGAGTCATATTGATAACAATACATTAATTGTAGGAGACCTCAATACTCCACTCTCAGCAATGGACAGATCATCTAAGCAGAAAATCAACAAGGAAACAAGAGCTTTGAATGATACATTGGACCAGATGGACCTCATAGATATTTACAGAACATTCCACCCTAAAACAACAGAATACTCATTCTTCTCAAGCGCACATGGAACTTTCTCCAGAATAGACCATATACTGGGTCACAAATCAGGTCTCAACCAATACCAAAAGACTGAGATTATTCCCTGCATATTCTCAGACCACAATGCTCTAAAACTGGAACTCAATCACAAGAAAAAATTTGGCAGAAGTTCAAACACTTGGAAGCTAAAGACCACTCTGCTCAAGAACGTTTGGGTCAACCAAGAAATCAAAGAAGAACTTAAACAATTCATGGAAATCAATGAGAACGAAAACACATTGGTCCAAAACCTATGGGATACTGCAAAGGCAGTCCTAAGGGGGAAATACATAGCCATCCAAGCCTCACTCAAAAAAATAGAAAAATCCCGAATTCACCAACTAACTCTACACCTTAAAGAACTAGAGAAAAAGCAACAAACAATGCCTAAGTCACGCATTAGAAGAGAAATAATTAAAATTAGAGCAGAAATCAATGAATCAGAAACCAGAAACACAGTAGATCAGATCAATGAAACTAGAAGTTGGTTCTTTGAAAGAATTAATAAGATTGATAAACCACTGGCCAGACTTATCCAAAAGAAGAGAGAAAGGACCCAAATTAATAAAATTATGAATGAAAGGGGAGAGATCACGACCAACACCAAGGAAATAGAAACAATTATTAGAAATTATTATCGGGGCACCTGGGTGGCTCAGTTGGTTAAGCGACTGCCTTCGGCTCAGGTCATGATCCTGGAGTCCCTGGATCGAGTCCCGCATCGGGCTCCCTGCTCGGCAGGGAGTCTGCTTCTCCCTCTGACCCTCCTCCCCTCTCATGTGCTCTCTCTCATTCTCTCTCTCTCAAATAAATAAATAAAATCTTTAAAAAAAAAAAAAAAAAAGAAATTATTATCAACAGCTATATGCCAATAAACTGAGCAATCTGGATGAAATGGAGGCCTTCCTGGAAACCTATAAGCTGCCAAGACTGAAACAGGAAGAAGTTGACAACCTGAATAGGCCAATAACCAGTAACGAGATTGAAGCAGTGATCAAAAACCTCCCAAAAAACAAAAGTCCAGGGCCTGATGGATTCCCTGGGGAATTCTACCAAACATTCAAAGAAGAAATAATACCCATTCTACTGAAGCTGTTTCAAAAAATAGAAACAGAAGGAAAACTTCCAAACTCATTCTATGAGGCCACATTACCTTAATCCCCAAACCAGGCAAAGACCCCATCAAAAAGGAGAATTTCAGACCGATATCCCTGATGAATATGGATTCCAAAATCCTCAACAAAATCCTAGCTAATAGGAACCAACAGTACATTAAAAGGATCATCCACCACGACCAAGTGGGATTTATCCCTGGGATGCAAGGGTGGTTCAACATTCACAAATCAATCAATGTGATAGAACACATTAATAAGAGGAGGGAGAAGAACCATATGGTCCTCTCAATTGATGCAGAAAAAGCATTTGACAAAATACAACATCCTTTCCTGATTAAAACTCTCCAGAGTATAGGGATAGAGGGAACATTCCTCAAGCTCATAAAGTCGATCTATGAAAAACCCACAGCGAATATTATCCTCAATGGGGAAAAGCTGAGAGCCTTTCCCTTAAGATCAGGAACACGTCAAGGGTGCCCACTCTCACCACTGTTGTTCAACATAGTACTAGAAGTCCTAGCCACAGCAATCAGACAACAAAAAGAAATAAAAGGTATTCAAATTGGCAAAGAAGAAGTCAAACTCTCTCTTTTCGCAGATGACATGATACTTTATGTGGAAAACCCAAAAGACTCCACCCCCAAATTACTAGAACTCATACAGCAATTCAGTAATGTGGCAGGATACAAAATCAATGCACAGAAATCAGTTGCTTTCTTATACACTAACAACGCAACTGTTGAAAGAGAAATTAAAGAAATGATTCCATTTACAATAGCACCAAAAACCATAAGATACCTCGGAATAAACCTAACCAAAGAGGTAAAGGATCTATACTCTAGGAACTACAAAACACTCATGAAAGAAATTGAAGAAGACACAAAAAGATGGAAAAATATTCCATGCTCATGGATCGGAAGAATAAACATTGTTAAAATGTCTATGCTACCCAGAGCAATCTATACCTTCAATGCCATCCCGATCAAAATTCCAATGACATTTTTCAAGGTGCTGGAACAAACAATCCTAAAATTTGTATGGAATCAGAAAAGACCCTGAATCGCCAAGGAGATGTTGAAAAAGAAAAACAAAGCTGGGGGCATCACGTTGCCTGATTTCAAGCTATATTACAAAGCAGTGATTACCAAGACAGCATGGTACTGGCACAAAAACAGACATACAGACCAATGGAACAGAATAGAGAACCCAGATATGGACCCTCAACTCTATGGTCAAATAATCTTTGACAAAGCAGGAAAACACATGCAATGGAAAAAAGACAGTCTCTTCAATAAATGGTGCTGGGAAAATTGGACAGCCACATGCAGAAGAATGAAACTCGACCATTCTCTAACACCATTCACAAAGATAAACTCAAAGTGGATGAAAGACCTCAATGTGAGACAGGAATCCATCAAAATCCTAGAGAAGAACATAGGCAGTAACCTCTTTGACATCAGTCACAGCAACTTCTTTCAAGATACATCTCCAAAAGCTAGTGAAACAAAAGCAAAAATGAACTTTTGGGACTTCATCAAGATAAAAAGCTTCTGCACAGCAAAGGAAACAGTCAACAAAACAAAGAAGCAACCCACAGAATGGGAGAAGATATTTGCAAATGACACTACAGATAAAGGGCTGGTATCCAAAATCTATAAAGAACTTCTCAAACTCAACACCCAAAAAACAAATAATCAAGTCAAAAAGTGGGCAGAAGAGATGAACAGACACTTCTCTGAAGAAGACATACAAATGGTTAACAGACACATGAAAAAATGTTCATCATCATTAGCCATCAGGGAAATCCAAATCAAAACCACACTGAGATACCACCTTACACCAGTTAGAATGGCAAAAATGGACAGGGAAAGAAACAACAAATGTTGGAGAGGTTGTAGAGAAAGGGGAACCCTCTTACACTGTTGGTGGGAATGCAAGCTGGTACAGCCACTTTGGAAAACAGTGTGGAGGTTCCTCAAAAATTTAAAAATAAGCTACCCTATGACCCAGCAATTGCACTACTGGGTATTTACCCCAAAGACACAGATGTAGTGAAAAGAAGGGCCATATGCACCCCAATGTTCATAGCAGCAATGTCCGCAATAGCCAAACTCTGGAAAGAGCCGAGATGCCCTTCAACAGATGAATGGATAAAGAAGATGTGGTCCATATATACAACGGAATATTACTCAGCCATCAGAAAAGATAAATACCCAACTTTTACATCAACATGGATGGGACTGGAGGAGATTATGCTAAGTGAAATAAGTCAAGCAGAGAAAGTCAATTATCATATGGTTTCACTTATTTGTGGAACATAAGGAATAACATGGAGGACATTAAGAGAAGGAAGGGAAAAATGGGCAGGGGGAATTGGAGGGAGAGATGAACCATGAGAGACTATGGACCTGAGAAACAAACAGGGTTTTAGAGGGGAGGGGGAGGGGGGATTGGTTAGCCCGGTGATGGGTATTAAGGAGGGCACGTACTGCATGGAGCACTGGGTGTTATACGAAAACAATGGATCGTGGATCACTACATCAAACACTAATGATGTATTGTATGGTGACTAACATAACATAATAAAATTAAAAAAATAAAAAAAAAGAATGAATAAGAAGAGCACAGAGGATTTTTAGCCCAATAAAAACACTCTGTATAATACTGTAATGATGGCTACACACAATTATACATTTGTCCAAACTCACAGAATATACAACATCAAAAGTGAACTTTAATGTTAAGTATGGACTTTGGGTTTTAATGATGCTTCAAAGTAGGTTCATCACTTGTAACAAATGTACCACTGTGGTTGGGAATGTTGATCATGGTGGATGTTATGCTTGTGTAGGGGTAGGGTTATATGGGAAATCTCTGTACTTTAATCTCAATTTTTCTGTGAACCTAAAACTACTCTAAAAAATCAAGTTATGTATAATATATAAAATAAAACATATTATTTCTACAAATAGTATATATAATAAAGTTATATATAATGTATAATATATAAAATAAAACATATTATTTCTACAAATAGTATATATAATAAAGTTATATATAATATATTATAAAATATATTCTTTCCACCAATATATCAAAATCATTAGAGATGATACTCACCGTGAGGCATCATATTCAAATAGTATTCTAACATTAAAATTAAAGGTTATTTTGAGGAACTAATTTGAATCTTACTCACCTTTTATAAAAACTTCAGTCTTCATATTATTTGGGGGTGGAAAGCTTGATAACGGGGTAGAATAGAAAATGAAAGACACCTAAAAACACACCTAGTTACACCACTTGGGGACTGTGCAGGCATAGGCATTTATGCCAATTTTCTAGATTTTTTAATAGAAAGATTATTTTAGGAAGCTATTCTCAACATGAAAGGCCTATGGTGATAAACCATTCTTTCATAAGTTCTAAGGAATAAAACGAGATGTTACAACACCATTAAGAATCAAAGAAAGCAAATACGTGAATGACTCTGCTGGGATCCCATTGTATTTTGGCCTGTAGCTTGCAGTGCGTTATCATTATCTCTTGGTGTATCTCCATCATTACACCCTGAGATCCTCAAAGGGTCAGGTCCTTTTTTATTGCAGTTGTTTTATTGCGTGCATAAAGTTGCTCACTGACTGTTTACTGCTATAATCAACACATTGAAACCATTTCATACTCATAACCTACATTTCAACCCTTCCTCCAGCCATCTTCCTCCTCATCATTTCTCTCCATCAACATGGAAGGCAGAATACCTTATTATTTCTTCTAGAAAAAATTCCACTACCAATAAAGCATCACTGAATATTATATGGATTGAATTGTGTCTGTCCAAATTCAGATGTTAATCTCAGAATGCGACCTTCTTTGGAAATAGAGTAATTGTAGAAATCATTAGTTAAGATGCGGTCATACTGGAATAGGGTGGGACCTAACTAGACAAAATGACTAGTGTCCTTAGAAAAAGAGTAAATTTGGACACAGACATGCATACATGGGGAACCCTTGTCAAGATTAGAATTATGCTGCCCTAAACCAAAGAACTACCGGAAACTAGGAGGGAGCTCTGGAAAAGATCTTTCCCTGGCACCTTGAGAGAAAGCATGCCGTGCTGACACCTTGATCTAGGACTTCTAGTCTCCAGAACAGTGAAACAGTAAATTTGTGTTGCTCACCCAGTTTGTGGCATTTTAGTACAGTAGCCTTAGCAAACTAATACAGTGAGTCATGAAAACTGTATCACTTCACTTCCCTTGCTCAAGCAAACACCTTAAATTTCCTTAATAGATGCATTTTTTCCCTAGTCTTTTATTGGCACTAGTAGGTATTTTATTTTCTTTGTCCTTTCTCCAAACCAAGATCCTTTTCTTCTACTCCCCAACTTCATATTTTTATCTCATTAGTATGCAGAGCAATTCAAAACTACCCCCATGTTCTACTCCAAGTAGTAGCATAGTGATCTGAATTACATACATTATTTTCTTTCCATTCTTATAAATTCCTACATTCCAAGTGTTATCATATTCAGTTGACAGTTAAAGAAAATGGAACTCCAAATGTTAAGTGGCTTAAGAACACACAGCAAGGAGGTGGGCAGCCAGTGTTCCAACCCAGATTAGTGTTTTCATAGTCAAAAGCACATAACTTCTGTTTTGCTATGCCCACACATACAGGTAGTTTTACTGAACTGAACTTTCGGTTTAGTTTAAAAATTGGTCAGATTGAAATGAAAAATTAACTAAATTGAAGATAACTTGACTGATGGCTCCATTCAGTCTAGTCAAACTAAGTGAAATGGCTCCATGTTAGATAGTCTGTGACTCCCTTTACTCTTATTGAGTAAATCACTTGAGTATTTCCCTGAGGAGCCATAGTCAAGATTCCTTGCTATAGAAGACTTTGGCCTGTGCTTTAACATATGTTCAGCAGTGTGCACATCCTTCTGGGACGTTCCTGCTAGATAATCAAATGGCTGATTATTATTGTGAAAACCACAGGAGAGACATCCCCTCCCAACCCACATTCCTTTCACAAAAAGTTAATGTATTACTCTTCACATATCAAACTTATCTCTTCCCTTTTTCTCCACTCCTACTCTCTGTCATGTCTCATATTTTGTAATTCACACAGACATATCTGATAAAGGCCCATCAAAACCACTGAAATTCATCCTTTGTCTTTCCAGTTCTCATCACTCATTAGCGACACATACAGATAAGTCTTTGACTATTTTGCTCTCTCTCTCTCTCTCTTTTTAATTCCTCATATTTTAGTGTGCACAAAGAGCCAGAGACAAAGGCTCATCAAAGCCATCATTAGGCTACATTTATCTGCTGTGAAATGCCTTTGTCTTCTATTAGTTTTTAAAATGGTCCCAGTCCTTATGTTGCTAGCTGGATTTTTTCATTACATTAGTTCCTTTTTCATCTGTTACTGAAATAGCAGTGCTACTTGGTGACTTTTTTGTCTTGTATTTCCAGTGATGAGAGTATCTCTGAGCAATCTTCTAGAGGTTTGAATTCAAAAGAGAAGATTTTTTTAATTAAAATATTAAGTGCTGCCTGCATTTATGTTTATCATCTGTATTCATTTTTCATACTCATCCCCTTGTAGTTTGAGAGCATTATTATGCAATGATTATTCCCAATGCCAAGCTATCAACAGGAGTATTTTGAGATAAACAATGTGTTTACAATAGGAACTGTAGTGGTGTCTTTTGTTTTGGAAGATGTTGGCATTTGTATTATTATTCTGCTCAGGAATGAGCCTGTCTTTCTCAGCCCATTGGAGAATTGCTGTAATTTTCTCAGTGATTGTACACAGAATTGGACCTTTCCTCCATGTCACCACCAGCTGAGGTAAGGTTCTCTAGTTTTTTGGTGACCCTAGTTACTTTATTCAGTCATTTGTGCATTCATTTATTCAAACACTCATTTCTCAACCCCTAACGATGCAGTTTAAAATACTAAGAAATAGTCCTTGCAACATCCTCTCTCATCAAACTATTAATCTACGAATTGGCAGAAAAAATGTTTACAGTAACATGGAAAACTCAAACAGACAAATCTAGGAGGGATTTTCACTAATTTCCTGGCTGAGTGATATAGATTATGAAATCTAAGTGATAACCTATTAAGACTTGCCATCACATAACAGAAAGTAGAGAGGAAGTTCATTGTCTCTTCCATTCTTATTTGATACCTGGAGTACAGTGACCCCAGCTTTAAAACAAACAAACAAACAGATAAATGAACACTATATGCCTTTGCAAAGATCATCTCAGAAATAATGGATAAAAGGTAAGAGGAATTATGTGAGGAGATAGGGAGGTAATTTGGAGGAAAATGATGGTACTCCATGTGATCATAAGGGGCATATTTCTCATATGTAGTTCTTCAAACAAGATCTTGGAAATAAGACTGGTGATCATAGAAATGCATTCTGGCCCTAAGAGTTATTTATTTGTGTCCTCTTGTCCTCTCCACCAAATCTCAGGAAATTCAGCAATAAGAGCGGAAAACAACCTGTCTCAGAATAGCCACTGCACTAGAGAGGACCTATTCAACCCAGGAAACGGGCCTACTTGTGTATATCAACTTGCCTCTCAGATCTGAGGAGTGCTCACTCAGTTTGCAGATGTAAAGGAGCAGTGCCAAATAAAGTACTGTACTATACTCTGTTATCAAGTGGCAAATCAAAACAAAAAAGTAATAGCCTATAATTATCTATTTATTAATTTTGTGGCTGTATCACAGATTTCTGGTAGATGGCCTATTCTAGATAAACTTTTCTGAATGCTTTATTTTGAAAGACATTATTTGAAATTAGTAATGATTATCAGCTCTAACTCTGCATTCAGTGGTCTATGTCTTTTAACAAACTATAGAAATGATCCCTGAAAGTATAGTCTTGGTCTATGTCTTTTAATACCTAAAGAAATAGCTTATAGAAGTTTAAGATACCTTTGAATATTCAGGTTGATATTCTCTTTCCCTTAACATGTACTATTAGGTGTTCTATAATTTTTCCATTTTTCAAATGACAAATATAGATATGGAGGTGCAGGGCAAAAGGGAGGAAGTATGTTTACTGAAGTATTACAGTGGACTCAATTACAGAAAATGTAAGGTTCTTATTCTAAGTTGAGACCCTAAGGACAGTTACACCATGGGTCCTTGTGCTACCATACTTTAAATAAGTGGGGATTTTTGTTTACATACTGTTTGAGAGTCTAATATAGGATGTTAGAGTTTGTTTAAGACTTTAAGGTCAAACAATGGTTAAATATCCATATACTAAAGCATCCTGGTATTGCTTCTGCTGCAATTCATTTTCTTTAAAGCTTCTCATAGAATTTGCTTGGTTTAATAAAGGGTATTGACTTTGCACAGAATAATCTGGATTTGAATCCAGGCTTTATTAATTACTATTTTTGTGATCTTGAGCAACCTGCTTACATCTCTGAGCCTCATCAGTAAAATGATAATAATGATTATATTTGATTACCAAATGAAATTACCCATATAACGCACCTAGGGAATGAACACTCAAAGTTTGTTGTTTTTTTTTTTTTCTAGTGCATATTGCTAGTGTATATACACATCCATACACACATCCACATGCCCCAGGTTTTTAGCTCAAAGACTTATGGAGGCAAGTTGATTACTATCTTAAAAATATTTTGCAAGGGCCCTCTCTTCTCTGTTTTTTCTTTTCTTTCTTTTTGTTTTTCCAAGAGCTCTCTGAAGATAGCCTAAGAGAAGATTGGTCATCACGAAATTATCAAATTTTATTTTTTTAGAACCTTCTTCTAGGGGCGCCTGGGTGGTTCAGTCGTTAAGCATCTGCCTTCAGCTCAGGTCATGATCCCAGGGTCCTGGGATCGAGCCCCGCATCAGGCTCCCTGCTCCGTGGGAAGCCTGTTTCTCCCTCGCTTGCTCCCCCTTCTTGTGTTCCCTCTCTCACTGTGTCTCTCTCTGTCAAATAAATAAAATCTAAAAAAAAAAAAAAAAAAAAAAAGAACCTTCTTCTAGAGAGAGTGATTTTGTTGACATTTGCTGACATCCATGCTTTGAATGTATGTATTTGTTTGTAAACTTACCTGGGCTCAATGTCAGACATTTCCCAGCTTCCCTTGCAATCAGAATTTTCCAGGAGTTCTAGCCAGTGAAAATAGAAGGTCCCTCTCAAGCCTGGTTCATAAGAGTGTCTCATATGTGTTCCTCCCTTCTCTCCTTTCCCATTTCGGCTGGCTGAAATAGAGGAGGCCTATGGGAAATCTTAGGATCCCAAATTGAAGATTGGAGAGGCCTAAGGTACTAGGAGTTTGAGCATTGCTTGGAGGACAGCTGCCCAACCAAGATACAGACTTATCTGAGCAAGAAACAGACATCCTTTGTATTAAGCCTATATTGACTTAATCAGTATAAGTACTTAGCATAACACTTAGTACACAGTAAGCATCCAACAATTGTTCTCATTTTCCCTGGTCAGCACATATTAATTCAATACATAGTCTAAAATCTGGACAAACTTTGGATATAATCTCTGATACTGCCCAACTAATAAGTTTCTGACCTAACACTTGTTTATTTACATGCTTCCCACTACCATGCTGGTAACCTTTGAGCTGCTTAAAAATTGATAGCTTTATTCACTGTCCTATCTCTGCTGCATTGTTCTAGATGCTTAATAAATGTTTCTCAAATGAAAGAAAGAAAAATATTATGCAGGCAGATCAGGGCTAGAAAAGAAAGTACAGCTAAGACCAGGACATGTAAAGCATAGTGGTTAAAAGCTCAGATTCCTTTAGTAGGAAAGCCTGAATTTTGTTGCCAGAACCCTAAGTAAACACCTTATTAGCTGAGGTTACTTGACCTCACCAAATTTAATTTCCTCATCTATAAACTGAAGATAATAATAGTACTCATAGGATTAGCCATGGTTACTGTGTTATTATTGTTATTATCATTAGGAAGGGAATTTGTAGGTATGTGAAGACACTAGAGAAAACACACATTCTTCAAAAATTCCTGGAGTGATAGAATCTGTCTCAGATTCTTACAGTGAATATTAGTTGCTTTACAAGAACAAGATTCATAGACACACCAGGCATTACTAATCAGTTACTCATCCATAGCCCCAAACAGTATTGTTAATGTCACAGTGACTCTCAGGTATCTAGGAAACATCTTAACTTTTTGAAATTTTGAGCAAATTGAACTCATGCCTGAAACTCAAAAGAACAACCACCAAAAAATAATATAAATAAATAAATAAAAAAGAAAGAAAGAAAGAGAGGAAGAAAAAGAAAAGGGAAAAAATAGAAACCCAAGTAAATGAAATGAGAAGCAGTTTGTCACTGAATCAGAACAGGAGAAGAATAAAATAGGTGTATGTGACATAATCGCTGCTTACAGCTGAATTAGCATTGGCAATGTTAGCATAATTTGACATCTAAATAAAGATATTGAAAGTGGGAAAAAAAGGTGACGTTTCAAAAGAGTGAACTGTGTGATTAGGCAGTGCAAGAGTTGTTTAAATATCAACCTTACAAATCATTTAGAAAGCATTTAACACACAAAACAGTTGGAGATTGGAAAAATAAAATGCTTAGATGAAGACAAACTAGGTGGTTTTTAAAGAGTATAAATTATCAGGGATAATAGAAATGATAATTCTGTAGATATTACCTTTGCTTATAATCTTTCATTTCTTTTACTTCAAAAGAAAAGAAAAGAAAAATGTAAATTATGCAGTCCCAAAACCTTTTTATTTTTTTAGATTTTATTTATTTATTTATTTATTTATTTATTTATTTATTTATTTGACAGAGAGAGAGACAGCGAGAGCAGGAACACAAGCTATGGGAGTGGGAGAGGGAGAAGCAGGCTTCCCGCTGAGCAGGGAGCCTGATGTGGGGCTCCTGACCTGAGCCAAAGGCAGACGCTTAACGAATAAGCCACCCAGGAGCCCCCCAAAACCTTTTTATTTAGAATCTACACTCAGTGTGTGTTCTTCTTTCCTTCTTTCTACAAATTAGAAAAGCTGTTCAGGATAAAAAATGATAGATGCCTGATTAGGGGAAAGTCTATCCTAGAAGGAAGTAGAAGATCATGGTGTTTCAAGACTCCTGAATGGCAGTGCCAGAGGGATCTTTAAGGCAAACATAGGTAGTTTCACATTCTAACTCCACTGCATACCAATCATGGATTATTTCATCTCACAGACCCTCAGTTTCCTCTTCCATCAAAATGGATAATAATATAGAACAGATCTGGGATATTGAAATATTCATGAATATTCTTGCTTGTGTTCTCCAAGGTCTGAAAGAACTCCCTTTTCCTTGCCCAAGATCAAATAGCAAATTAGTGGCAAAGACAAGATTACAACATACATACAGTCCAATCTCTTATAAATCCATTTATTAACAAGTAATTGTAAGGCCTCTGCTATGTATTGGACACTATTCTAATTACTGGCCATGGACTGATAATCAGTGGAGACATATTGTTTGACCTTGAGGAGCCCATGGCCTGTCCAGGGATAGATGTGGGAGGGCAGAAGACAGAAAATAAACACATAAACAATACATATATCAGATGGTGATAAGTGCTAATTAGAGAATGAGAATAGGATGTTTTGATAGAAAGGTGGCTCTGTTAGGGTTTTTAAGGAAGGCCTCACCGGGGAGATAATATTTAATCTGTGATCTGAACTACATGATGAAGTTAGCCATGCAGAGGAAACTATTATTGAACCAGTAGAGCAGGAATAAGCTTAGCATATTCAAGAAACAGAGTGAGGGCAAACAGAGTGGACAGAAATATGGTGGTATCAGATAAAATCAGAGAGGTGGGCAGATACCATTCATCATAATATAGGTGTTTCTAAGCCAAAGTAAGAGTTTGGATTTCATTCTACGTGTTATCAATAAAACAAAACAAAACAAAACAAAAAAACAAAAACAATAAAACAAAACAAAAACATTGGAAGGTCTTAGCTGGAGTAGATCCTAAACTGAGTTCCAGCCATGTTTCAACTCAGGGACACGAAAGTTCTTCCTTGGAATTCCCCTGATTAGTAAGTGCAGAAATCTAACTGTTAGGAGTGGGAAAATTGTGATTAACTAGTCATAGTAATTAAAAAAAAAAAAAATGTAAGAGGGAATCATATACATATCAACTCAATGGATCCTTACTGTAGGTGGCATTATAAGATTACCTTCAGGATTCATGTCCCCTATACAATCCCTTTTCCCTTGAGTGTGTGTGGAACTTGTGATTGTGATGGATGTCACTCTTGTGAATAGGTTACATTATATGATGAGGTAAAGGGATTTGCAGATGTAATTAAGACTCCTAACCAGTTGGCATTGAGTTAATCAAAAGGGAGATTATCCTGGGTAGACTTGACCTGATCAGGTGAACCTTGTAATAGAGAATTTAGTCCATGCATGAAGAGAGAAATTTGAAGCAAGAGAGCTTTCCCCGTTTGCCTTGAGGAAGTGAGATGATGTGTTGTAAGAGAGCCCATGGGAACATGTGGCCAGGATCTAGGGACTGAGGCCAGCAATCAAGTATATGGTATCCTCAGTCCTACAAACTCAAGCAACTAAAGTCTTCCAACAACCACACAATCTTGGAGAAGAACTCCAAGCTCCAGACAGGAATGAAGCCCAGTCAACACCTTGTTTGTAGCACACTGAGACCTTATGCAGAGGACTCAGTCTCAGTCTCTAGAACCTAGACTCCTGACCCAGGGAGACTGTGAAATAGTAATTGTATGTTGTTTTAAGCTGCTCAATTCATGGTAGTTTGTAATGCAGCAATAGAAAACTAATACAGTCCGTGGATAACATTTATAGATCTATATACAGTGTTGTTGACTGTGAGTTCAATGTTAATAAATTAATGATATATACAAAATAAGGTATCTTTAAACAGAGACACACATAAACTAAGAATATGCATTGATTAACTGACAAAAATGTTGTGAACAGATGCTCACAGGAACCTAACTTTATATTTCTCTTAGGAACAATGATTCAGTATTTGCTAATTCAGTGTTCACAGCAACTTTATAGAACATAGCTACTGCAGATAATGAGAATCAGCTGTACTTGGTACATTTTTTCACTGCCACCTAAGAACTCCCATATGTGCCCTGTTTTCTCATATCACTGCTTCATCTGTCCATTCATTCACCCACCTGACTGTTCATTAAATATTTGTTTATCCTTTTTGCCAGACACTACTTGGGACTGAAGATGCAAGGACAAATAAGAGAAGTGTTATCCTTGTTTTCAGGAACCTCACAGTCTAGCAGTGAATAATGTGAAATGGTAAATGCTACAGTGCAACAGATACCGCATTTATGAAAGTTCACAGGATGAAAACCAAACTTAGAGTAGGATGTCAGGTGCTTCTGAAATAAATAATAAATAAAAAGTAGCTGGGTGAAGGATGTTGGCAGAAGGAAAGATGGTTCCTGAAGTGTGAGAGAACTTGGCACGAGTAAAGAATTGAAAGAATTCTAGTATAGCTGGAGGGTGGCAATTCAGAAAGAGAGAGCGGTATGGGATAAAGCTAGAGATACAGATGGAAAGGATTTAGTATACTTTTGTAACAAGCTGTTCCTCTGCATAGAAAATGCTCATTAAAAACTAATGTTGGGGCACCTGGGTGGCTCAGTCAGTTAAGCGTCTGCCTCTGGCTCAGGTCATGATCCCAGGGTCCTGGGATCAAGCCCCAAATCAGGCTCCCTGCTTGGTAGGAGCCTTCTCCCTCTCCCCAGCTTGTGCTCTCTCTCTCAAATAAATAAAATCTTTTAAAAAAAAGTGATTTTCAAAAAGAATAATAAAAATAATCAATACATGATGGTTGAATGAATAAACTGAATTTTATATAAACAACCCAAAAGGTACATTTTTCAAATGGATTTATTCAAAATGAGTAGCAGTTACATTTTAAGATACATATTTATATGCCATTAATTAAATTAAATGTTCAAATGGTAAACTTAAAACTCTTGAAAGGTTAAAAATCAAAACAAAACAAGCAAATAAGCAACCCAACAACCTGATAAAACATTTATAAAGCATTTTGTGTAATAGAATAACTCAATTCAATTTAAAGAGTGTCTTGCCAATACTTACTAATTTTCCATCAATCAGGTAAATTAATTCACTATTGATATGGCTTTTGAAAGCACATAATCCACTAGGGTTTATAAAACATTAATATAGGTTTATCATATCATAAAACAAAAATTCTCATTTAAAATTCCACACCTGATGAATTTTTATTCCTGCCGCTTCTACCAAAACAATAACAATAGGCTAATTGTTTTTCCTGAAATTCTCATAAAATAGAGGTTTTTATCCTGTTAATTTTAATGTTAATAGTGCAGTCTTAAGTTTTTAAATTTCTTTTAAATTTTAAGTTTTTCATGTACTAATGACTTCTAGTTAGGTTAAATATCTCTCAAAGTAGATGCAGGCTTGTTTCTAAACATGTGGGATATTAACTATTTGCATTTGTACTTTGTTGAGTCCTTGTGGATCAAGAGACTTTTCTGTTGACTCTCAAATCACCCAGCCTGTGACCACAGTTCTTTGTGAAATTAAATTACTATTAAAAATGTCAGCACTGATATTAATCCTGCTATAAATAAATACTTATAGTTATTCCACTGAGAATACTGAAGCATGTAGCCCACTTAAATGGACATATGGTTATCTATTTTGAAAGGATATATGGATCTGTATATCTGTATCTATATATACATCTCCATATAGCTATATCTATATATTTATATCTATATCTCTATATATCTCCATCTCTATAGAGAGAAGGAAGGAAGGAAGGAAGACAGACTTATTCAAGGACTACTAGTCCTTGATTTTTCCTGAGTCTCCAAGGAAATTTACCTCATGTTTTGTGATTTAAGTAAATAGGAATACGTGAAAGAAAGCACACATGATTAAATCAATTTCTGAATGTATATCATACTGCTTTATTTGGCAGAGTACAAGGGAAGATTAGTGTTTTTCATTGTGTGTTCCATGGCATAGTAATTTTATGGGAAGTTAATGGATCTTGCTTGAAAAAAGAAAGAAGGGGCTGTTTATAGGATCAGAAGATCATTTCAGAGAAATGCTGAGCTGCAGAGGAAAGATTGACCTTTACAAGATGCTGATCACACCTGAAATATGAATGAGAACAATAAGGAAAAAAGAGATGGTTTTCATTTATATGACAAAAATAAAAAAGAATGATACTATTCAGAATTGCATGTAGGGGAGTTGATTTCTAGAAATAGGGAATCAAGCAAAAATAAATGGGCCTTTATGTTGACCACTGCATTTTATAAATAATGTATTTTATAACACTCCAAATTAAGACATAACCTAAACATTAAGCATGGGATGTCAATCCCATACATTGTGATATATTAAAATGAAAAAATGTGAGGGTCATAAAATGATTATGGAAAGACAGTCATTATAAAATACATTGTTAAATATGGAAAAGTATATTATAGTATTATACAAATGAATACTCATGAATATGTTAATAAGTTTAAAAAGATAAGGACAAAATATTAACATTATTATTTCTAGATGGATAAATGGCTTACTAATGATTCTATTTTATATTTATATTCTTTTTTTATATACTTATATGATTTTTAAATTTTTCTACAATGATTAAATGTCATCACATCATATATGTAAAACAAATTTTAGTTAATATCTAGCACTCTATTTTCTCATATGTTCCTTCCTCACCTCCTCAAATGATTTTAGTTTTGCTAGGAAGTAGCTGGAATAGAGTGGTCTTGTCTTATTGAAGTTAAGGATGAGCTTCCCATAGGCTGTTTCAGCAGAAGAGGAAATTTATAAGGACTTCTACAAATTCAACCTTCAAAATCAGTTTCTAAACTACTCGTGGAAGGGTTCACTTAGGCATGCAATTACCCATCGCAGGTCTAATTGCCCATTTGCATGCACAATTTAGAAAGGCACAGTTGAAATTTAGTCCCAGGCTCTCCAATGCTAATTTTCTCCCTTGAAATTGACATTTCAAAGAACATCAGGTGGCTAAAACCCCAGATTTGTTATTTATTTCAACAGGAAGAAAACTTTCTTTCCTTTCCAAGTTGAAGGTTTCGTTTAAAAAAATTAAATTAAAAGATGAAAGGGAAAAGACAAACATACAAAAGAGTATACCTCCCTCTACACTATTAAGAATAGACTCTTGTTTGCCTTGAAAAGAGTTAAAATGTGCCTGGTTCTCCAATTAGCAAGACTTGTCCCTACTTCCGTATGGGAAGGAAAAGATATTTAACCATCTTGTAGTTTTATGCCTCCATTTATAAATATCTCTATCCTCCTCTGTAAAATTAGGGATAACACCACATATTTCTTGGGTAGTTTTGAGAATTAGAGCTGATAATGCTTATAAAAAAATTTATATTGAGGCCCTCAGCATTAGTCCTCTCTTTGTTCTCATCTTCTTATTTTCTATACTATAAGGCTTCACCTTCATAGGTAATAATATACAGAATTGATTTGTACCAGCTTATGACTGAAAGGATTAATAAGTGGTAAAACAGAAACCTCCCTTATTTGCCAAGTCAGTTTTGGGAGTCTTAATTGTAGAGATTGGAAACAGATATATTTATTAATTTGTTAGTTAGGCTCACTCATTGAGCTGTTTAAAATAGTGGTTATAAACAGCTATTATCAATGGGAAAGAAAAGGTGAAGTTCCTACTAACTGGCAGGTATCGTGAAAATCTAGCAATCAATCTTGCCTGTACCATAACGCATTAAAAACAAAACAAAACAAACAAAATAACAACTGTGGAGGTCCTTGGGAGTGTATTATACACATAAAAGGAAGTGTCATCCTTACCCCAATTCCACCATCTCTCTAGGCTATTTCTTCCAGTGACTACCGATGCCATATGTAAAGCCACTGGAGATATAATATAGTATAATATAATTAATATAAATATATTTAGTTCTGGTTTTATAGCTAAGCTCGAGTCCCACATGTTCAACAGCCTTTCTGACATCTCCACTTAGGTATCTAATAGCCATTTCAAACTTAACACGAATAAAAAATTATTTTTGTATCTCTACCCACTGGAATACCCACCCCCATTCTTTTCTCCTCTGATGTTTCCATTCAGTTAAATGGCACAACCATATACTCAGTTACTTAAGCCAAATATCGAGGAATTGTCTTTAACTCCTATCCTTTTCTCTCTTTACCTTACATTTTTACCTACTCTAGTAGCAAATCCTGCCCAGTCCAAAATATATTGAAAATTCAACCACTTCTCTTAATTTTCCTTTTCTCCATCTGCCCTACCCAAAGCCACCATCATCTTTCTCCCAGACTACTGTAAAACCTGTCCAATAGTGTCTTGACTCCATTCCTACCCACCTACAATCTAGCAACTAGATCTTTTAAAAACAGAACATGAATCATACAATCTCCTCACCCATGACCTTGACATAACATCCTCCAATAGGATCCAATTTGTATTTGTAACAAAAGCAAATTCCTTAAAACAACCCTACATTGTTGAAACCTTAACTCTATTTCTCACTCTCAGCTCATCCTCCTTTGGGCACATGACTTTCTTTCTATTCCTATTTTAGAGACTATTCCTCCTGCTTAAAATGGTCTCCTCCCACACACCATTAGTCTGGTAACAAGTCCTTCTGTCGTTTAGATCTAAGCTCAAATGTTACATCCTCAATAGATCCTATCTACTAACTCAATTACCAATCTCCCTCCCTCTTTTCTTCATTGTACGTAGCACTCTGAAAATACTTTGTTCATTTATAAATTCACTTGCTTGTTTTCTTTATTTCCCTACAAGTATGAAGGCTTTTTTATAGCACTTGGCATATTGTCGATACTCAATCATACAAATTTAGGAAATAATGTTCTGAATATTGTGGCCCACCATGCTGGCCACAGTCATAAGTTATCTAGTGAACTGAGAGGAAATGCTGCAAAAACTTTACTTGAGTACATAACATTTACTAAGAGCTAAGTATGAGTTAGAGACATTTTTCTAAGTACTTAGCATGCATCGACTCCTCAACCACTCTGTAAGATAGATACTGTTTTATAGATGAAGAAAGCGAGGCACACAAGAGTAAATAAATAAGTTGCCTAAGGTCTCATCCCAGTACTTAGCAGAGCTGGACTTAGAACCAGGATCTAGCTCCAGGATCTGTACTGTAACTGCCATGCTTGGCTGGTGGCAGGAAACACCCTTATTAGCCAGACCACTCAGAAACATTCTCTGGGAAAGTGAACTGAGGAGATACAGAGAGCCAATCATTATGAGAAATAGGCAGGCAACAGAGACATGAAACAGCAGAGACTATGAGAGACATTTTGTACAGAAGACACAACCAATCAAAATCCCAAAAATATAACTAGAGATCAGACAGGTGGTTGGTAGCTTGGAGAAGCAGAGAAACAGAATGATGTCACCTTTGCTTTAGAGGCCACAATAAATATCCTGATCACTTGCTTCCTTGGATTTAAAATGACAGTTTGTCAGTAAGGGTCAGTTTCAAGCTATGGGGCTATTTTTTTGTTTGTTTGTTTCCTCGTGATATTCCTATTGCTGTTGTTATTATTGTTGTAATCTCTGTGTTTATAATAAATTGCCAGTATTTGAGTTTATCTGCCTGAATCTCTGTTCCTTGCAAACAAAATTTCCCAGTATAGCAGGCAGTTATTACCTTCACAATTCCCATTTAACGACCTCTTTCCACTCTCAATTAGATGTCAATGAATTACTAAGAAAGTGTTACTTACTAATTGTAGGTCTGGTTTAAGATGGCTTCTCCACTGAAGTGGTCCTGGGGGCAAGAGAGTTGAATGGGTGCCCTTGGAATTTCAAGGCACAGCACCTGCAGTAATCACTGCAGGAGAAAAAGAACTTTGCAGTCTTGCACATTATCTTACAAATCCAAATGACTTTTGTATTCTTTCATGATATGACCATGCTTGTTTTACTATAAAAACTGTTTATTTCATGGTTTTGAGGACCCCCTCACAATGTACCATGTACATTATTTTGAAAGGCAGAACATTAAAGTGTAAGCCCTTTCAAAAATTGTATGCAGTTTGAAAGCAGTCATCACAAGATGGAAAAAAAGAAACAAAGCCTTCAACATCTAAAAGCGTTTAGTTTTAATAGTGGAAATCCAAATAATGAAACTGCTATTTGCTGACATGAAGTCCTGACCTGGACACCTCTCAAAGAAATCTGTAGATCATATGAGCTGCAGAGGCATCTGCATATGACACCGTTGGTTATTTCTGTTTCTATTTGTCTTTAGACCAATGACTTTCAGGTATTTTGTCATGACTCAAAATAAGAAATACATGTTACATACCAACCTAGTATACACATCCATGAAATAATAGGGTATCTTATTACATATTATACTCACTGTTCCAACCTAATCTTATTTTCTAAGATGTGCTGGTCAAGATCCACTGAAAAGATTCTACAGCCCAGGAATATGTCACAAAGTTTGAAAGACTATGCATTAGACAATGTCCTTTCATGCTTCATGCTTCATGCTTCATACAAGGGCAACAACTTTATATATGGGAATGACACAGATGTGAATTGGACAATAGGAAATCAAGCTTAAAAGAGACATACTACATCCCTCAAATGAAGTTAAGAGCCTATGAGGTCACCATTTAAAGGATCTTACTTATTTTTCCTCATAAGAATCATAATATCCAAGGCTCTACTTGAAGATATAGTTCTCCCTTGACGAGACTGCATTCACTGCATCCCCTCCAAGTGACCCTCAGATATTGGCTTTCATCTCTTTATTATAACACTTAAGCACCATGACTTGCCTATTTTTTTATTTGAAAACTGGAAATTCACAAGATAAATGTTTTATTTTATTTTATTTTATTTTTTTTTTAAAGATTTTATTTATTTGTTTGAGAGAGAGAATGAGAGAGAGAGAGAGCATGAGAGGGGGGAGGGTCAGAGGGAAAAGCAGACTCCCTGCTGAGCAGGGAGCCCGATGCGGGACTCGATCCTGGGACTCCAGGATCATGACCTGAGCCGAAGGCAGTCGCTTAACCAACTGAGCCACCCAGGCGCCCAAGATAAATGTTTTAAAAATCACCTGCTATACTGTCACTTATTAATTTTTTAAGTACATAAAGTCTAAAGTGAAGCTTCCTTCCCCCATCCTTCCTTCTCATTACAATTTTCAGAAACAATTATTAACAGTTTGATACATAAACTTGTAACTTTGATTATTCAAGCATATATTAGCCTATGTATGTTATATAGAGATAATTTCATACATATACATATGTATTTTAAATGGAATTTTGTCATATATAGTTCCCAATTGAGTTTTCAAAACAAAACCTAATATATATCTTTTGAGTGTAGTACATATACATGTACTCAACTGATACTTACCTATTGAATGGCATTTAATTTCTGCATTGTTCTCAATATTACTACGTGCTACAATGATTCTCTTACCCATATATATTTATAAGCCCAAGATATTTTTGTGGTAAATTCCTTAAAATTAAGATTGGTGTGTCAATTTTTAATTGAGGCTTCAAATTACCCTCCAAAATATTTTTACCAATCTATGCTTTCACTAATATCTGAGAGTGCTCATTTCCCAGATCTTTGTCAACACTGATATTATGAACATTTAAAATTTTTGTTAAATTTTAAGAACAAAATATGCTTGTCTTATTATTATTTTTCTATTTCCCTGAGTTTTGCAGTGAGTTTAAGCATCTTTTCATGCCATGTGTATTTCATTTTTTTTCCCTTCCCTGAATTACTAGTTCACCTATGTTGCCCATTTTTCTATTTGGCTCTTTACCTTTTTTAAAAATTCATTTATAGAAAGAACACGTGATAAGGTTTCTGTGTCTATTCTACGTACTCCATTCTTTCCTTAGCAAGTCACTGTCTTTTAACATGTTTCGTGTTTAGCCACAGAAGTATCTTATATTTAAATTTGCTTATTATTAGACATGCACTTAAATGGGTTGCTATTTGTTGATGACCACAGTGTTTGGCCACACTAAAACATGCTTCTCCACTTTAAAGTTAAAAAGCAGCCTTGTGGATTAAAAAAAAAAAACTTTTAAAGCAATGTATTTTTAAATGTAATATTCTTGATGTTTATTTTTATGTAATTGGGCCAATTTCAATAACTTATGTTTTTGCTAGAAAATCATCCATTTTATATACTTCAAATTTACTTGCATATGTATAGAAATAAAATTCTCTTATAGTTTTGTTTAATCTCACTTGTATCTATAGTTATAACTCATACTTTTTTCCCCTGATACTGTATATTTTTGCTTTTTAAAATTTTCTGAGTCAGGCTTACTAAGTGCTTATTGATTTTTCTGTAGATTTTTTTACCAAAATAAATTTTACTTTTATTATCCTTTTTATTTTAGTTTTATAAAATATTAATTTTTTTATCTTTACTAACACTTCTACTTCTCTATCTTGGTTCATTTTGTTTCATTTCCTAGTTTCTGAAGCTGAATTTTAGTTTATTTATTTGTAATAACTTTATTAAGGCATATAAAATTATAAATTTTGTTCTGAGTTCAGTTACAATTGTATTCCATAACTTTATAAACCAAATTGTCATTTCTGTTAATTTTCCAAATAGTTTATATTTAATATTTTGATTTCCCTTTTGAAATATCTATTTGAAGCAGCTGTGAACATTTGAATTCAGTTAGGAAATTAGACACATCTAGGCATATCTACTAAACTAGAAAGAGCTATATGACTAAATTCTCTTTTTCCTGTACCTGTGGAGAATTTCAGTAGGGTTGGAAGGGGGAAGTAGCAGTTCCAGAGAGGAAGGTAGGAGGGAAGAATGAGTGTTTTCCTAAGAGCTTGGGCTAAAGCCCAGTGAAAGGAATAAGATATTTGCCTTCAGTTTTCTTGAAGAAAGATCTGCCTGAAGAAGTGTAAGGCACTGTTTTCACAAGGGGCTCTCTCCCCGACACAATAGCAAAAGCAAGCCAGCTTTTGAAACCCAGTTGGATAGTAAGACAGTGAAGGGAGAACACAACTATCTCTGTGCTTCTACATTGACCATAATGTGACTCCAATACATTCAGAATTCCAGGAAAGGCTTTGGTACCTCTCATTTATCCTTTATATAAATGTTCTTAAGCACCTGTTTCACCAAGTACTGTGCACAATCCTGGAAAAGCAGCAAGGGACAATGTTGACTACATCGTAGACTGAATCCTCAGCATAGACGACTGCTCTGTCATACTGGATATTGGTAGCTGAAGGCAGTGGAAGGTTAGCATGGGGATCTGAGACCACTGTCACCCCAAGGGATTGCAGAAGTAGAAGGCCATAGAAAAGAGGGACAGAGAAAAACATGAGAACACATTAAATTTCTTTCCAGAACCTCCACAAATACTTGGGTGAAAACTTGGTGGGATTTGTGAGGGTTCTACATTCATAGGTTGCAGCAAGATCTAGAATTATGGAGGCTATTACAATTGGTGTCCCTGCATTGTTTCCAAAGGCTGGCAAAGCTATGACAGATACGTTTGCTTATTATTGACACTAGACCAACTATTAGGAAAAGGATGGGACATCATCTTTTTTTCTATTGTACACTGACTTATCCAGTGTGTTCTCCAATATAACAAGAGGATTTCAAATTTATCCAAAAGCATATGTGTCAGATTTCCACATTTCTGGGGCTTGCGTACATAGCACTGTATTTTGGAGTAGAACAACTGTGTGTAGTAATTATCATCACCCCTGCTACAGGGTAAGAAATAGGCTGAAGAAGATTGAATCACTGACTGAAGTCATATCACGATCATAGGTAAAGTCATTCCTAAGAATTGCTCAGTCAGCCTCTGTTAAGCTAAGGATGATGTGAGCCACAGCTTTATGACTTGTTCAGTTGCAACAATTTAAATTGAGATTGATTGAGTGATATCCACTGAGTGATAGAAAAGAACTTGTAATTACTCCCTGTTTTAGAGTAACTTATAACAAAATATTTTTTAAAAAATTTCACTTATCACCACAGATAGTTTTGTAGAGATAGGAAAAGACATTATAATATGTAATTTTCTGAAGTGAAGCATTGCAGTGGGCACAAATAGGGAAGAAGTATTAGTTTTATTACAATTGTTCATTAGATTTAGTCATTTATTTATTTGGATGTATGCTTTGAACATCTCCACATTACCAGCTACTGTGCTAGACAGTATGAGAGAAAAAATATGGACTTTTTTTCTAAAAGGAATTTATAGTTTAGGAAGGTAGATGAGATTTGTATTCCAGATAGAAAGGATTGTCTGTCATCTGAAACAATAGTGCACAGTAGAAAGAACACTAGAAGTGAATTTCTGCCCCTACCACAGATTAGATGTGGATCTTCATGCTGTTGATGGGGTTCAGAGTAGGCCACCTCAAAATAAGCTATTTTGGCATGTAGATTATTTTTTTAAGATTTATTTATTTATTTGAGGGAGAGAGAGAACTGGAGTCGGGGGGAGGGAGAGGGAAAGAGAATCCTCAAGGAGGCTCCCCACTGTGCACGGAACCCAACACTGGGCTTGATCCCAGGACCCTGAGAACATAACCTGACCCGAAATCAAGAGTCGGATGCTTAACCGATTGAACCACACAGTTTTTGATTATTTTGAATTAAAGTTACTTAGGAAACAGCCAATGCAAGAACACTCTGACCTTCTTCTGTCCCTCTGAAAGCAGGAGATAAATTCCCCTGTGAAAACTCCCCTGACTGCCCCTGGAGGGTGGAGGCATCCTAATACCCATAGGTAGGTAATTCAGGGCTGAGGAGGCCGTGTAAGCAGACTCTGTTACTTTTTCCACTCATTTGCTGCCCTAAGCCCAAACCCCTTCATCAATTCTTCACAAATACTTTCGTTGTCTCAAAGGCATAAAAAACTGCCTTCTTTGGGCACTTCGGGGAGTCTCATATTTCTGTGAGCTTCCATATATATGAACTTAAAATTTGTTTTTCTCTTGTTAATCGTTTTAATGTCAATTTAATTATTAGAGCAACCAAAGAAACTAGAAGGGAAGAAAGGAAAATTTTTCCTCCACTGCATCTTTATGTTTCCTCTCTGGAGCTCAGTTTTCTCTTCAGTAAAAGAAAGTAGTAGTCTAGGAGATTGCTAAAATCTCCAGTATTTTTTGAGTATAAGAATTTTATAAATTATTTAGGAGAGACTAATTCTACCTGGATTTGGAAAAATATCGAGAAGGAGGAAATGCATCTGAACCTATTATGAATGATTTAATTTGAAAACCATCATAACAGACAAAGGGGGAATAAGTCAGGTTTTAGGGAAAACATGTTTACTACTAGAATATTCTATTAAATCATGACATTGGTTTAACCACAAAACATCCTTTAGTCCTCAGCATCTATGGAGAGTGTTTGGGGAAGCAGCAGGAAGAAGTTGGAAGATCTCAGCAACAATGTTCTAAAGATTAGATTACCCCTTTTCAGTTTTCTAAAATTTGTGCCTTTACTATTATTTGGAAATTGTGCACCAGCATGCATTCTTTTTAATTTAATGGCAAACTCTTATTTATACAAGTTGCCCATGTTTCAACACCTTTCCTCTCATCCTATAAAATTGATATATCTTGTTCAAGAGTTTCTATTTATATTGAAATCATACCATTATCAATCTTTATCTTGCACACATTTTTGCAAATATGTCTTGATTGCCTACCCAACACTGAAATATTCTCATGAAAATGAAAAAAAAAATCAATTAATCATCTTGGGGTCAAGCAAACAGTTGGTTGACAGAACTATTCAGGTTTCATCCAGATGTTAAGGTATAGTAATCAACCAAAGACAGAATATATGTGTGTGCGTGCACGTGCATGTGCGTGCATGTGTGTGTTTTGCAGTATCTTACATATTTAAATATTTTCTTTGGATATACAGATCTTGAAATTCTCCTGGTTTTATCTGTGAATTAAATTAAAATCACTACTAATAGTGCCACCTTGTGTCTGAAATTTGAAATCAAGAGTGTATGTTTATACATTACAGATTTTTCAAGCTAAAAATAAGCATATATATCAATCTACTCCAAACTTCTGTTTTCAGAGGTAAGCAGTTGGAAGTTTTAGGGAAGCGAATTGACTTGTTTAAAGCCACTCAATCAGTGAGTGGTGCAGCTAGGACCAAAACCCAAGATTCCTGATTTTAGGTTTGGTCTTTTTTTTTTAACATATCACATATTTTAGAGAAACTGACTTTTGATGACAGAAGAAAAGTGATCAATTTTAGTTTTATTAAAGCCAGGTATAGATACTATATTAAGTTAGCTTTAATTTATAGTCACAGTAGGGTTCAGTTTTGGTATTTAAGTGCTTTAAAATTCCCACAGTTAATGAATGTGTATAGCAATAATGTAGGCTCCTATTATTAATGGGTGTCAGGGACAATTAACTTGAAGAATATTATCATTTTAATTGTTTTTTTAAACATATTAATTTAAGAGAAGTCACCCAAGACATCTTCTCCCATATTATCTAATTTTATACTGAATTTAAGTCATGAAACCACATTCCATTTCAGAAGTAATTTTTAGAAGACGGTTCAGCGTAAACGGCACAATAGTAGTACAGCAACAAACGATGCAAGATAAGGGGCTTGACAGATCTTTCATCCATGTATTAGAAAGCTGGTTATCACGTATTTTCATAGAATATAAATGGAGGCCTCCTTTTATTAGACTTTAAATCAGACTTTTCCATTAACAAGGAATTGCTATGCATAGCACTCAGTTGGCCAGAATAGAATGCAAAAAGAGGTAGAGTATATGTTCTCCACCTTGAGAATACACAAGCATTCTTTAGTTATCTTTCAAAATTAAGTTTGGTTTACTAACATTGAATCAAAAATTCATGCAACTCCTATTTTTTTCTGGTCGTGGGGAAATGGAAAGCATTTTGAAATGGAAGGTAAAGAAAGAAAATATTTCTTATTCACTTTTGCTATGCTAGGAACATCATAAACACTCTGATCCAACAAATTGAGAAAGGGCTTTAGAGATTATCTACCCCAGCTCCCACTGAACCCCCATGTTGCTTCCAGCTTCCAAGTTGCTATTCTGCTTTGGTAGCCCTTTTAGCCTTCCCTTGGTAAAAGAACAATCTCTCAAAAATTTAGAGAACTAGGAACCCCCCTTCTCAAAAACAAGAGAGATTGGGGTGAAAATTGATTTCCTTATTATGTGGTTCGGGATCTGTCACCTGGGTAAAAATATAGAACAAAAGCTCCATTCATTCTGTCCCTTTTTAGATCTTGGAATTAAGAAATTAATGAATTCACCTCATTTGAATTGAAGTCTAGAATGATCTTAAAACATGAACTATGTTTTCTGGTCATTATTTCTAAACAGGAACAAGTCAAGCTAATGTACTATTTCCCAAGACTAAGGTTCCCAAGACTAAGGTATCAAATGTATCCAGTTGTCTGAGAAAAATTATCCTTCCAGAAGTGAAAGCTAATGCAAAGAAAGAACTAGGAACCATTTCCTTAAATGCCTCCATGATAATATGTAGTCATATCCTCTAAATCAAAAATTTGTCCTAAGAGTGTGCAAAAGTAAAAATCATGATTAGCTCCATTCTCCTTTAATGAATTTATGTAAATTCGGTTGTGTCATCCTGGTTGCCATGATGGAAGTGATACAACCAAGGTGAGAGTGCCTCGCACCATGCTTTAAAAGAGGGTAAGGGACAAAAAACAAAGCATGGCAGATGTGGAATAAAGAAGAGAATAAGCAAGGGGGACTCTTAAAGCCACAGCTGGGTTTATAGGATACCCCAGAAAGCAACTATTAAACTCAAAATGAAAACAAGCAAATAACAAGTATCTGCTATGTCAAAAATCAGGTCACTTGATGCATCATTCAAAATTGGCACAATCAGCTAAGAATAAAGTTCCCAAAAGTTGCTTTGCTCTGCCAGCTGCCTAATTAGGAAGGAGATCCGAGTACTAACCTTCAATACAAGAAAAAACAAAAAAACAAAAAACAAAAAACAAAACGTAGACCCAAATGCCAAAAAATACAAAGCTTAGCTCACTGGCTTCTTTCCTGGTACTCATCTCTATTTATTAAGTGAGAATCTTACAAGTTTGAAAGATTTGGCTTTCTGAAGGTTGCCCTATAGTCACTGTTAAGACTTCTTTGCAGAACACTGTATTTTTAAAGAAATCACAATTTGCAGTGTTCCTGGTGAAATATAAATATGGTCTGCAAATATGACATCTTCTGGGGTAAAGGATAAAATAAAGGCTGTGTCAAGAACCAAAGAGATTAGTTTAATGCTATCTCAGCACTGTTAACTAACTCCTGGCATTTATGAAATATTAAGAGAAGGATTTATCTACTGACCTGAAAGGGAAATGAGAAAACTATGTACTGAGTAGATCTAAAATATTTGTCCCAGCTTAGGGACTTGATAAATTAACATGCTTAAGAATCAGTCCTCAAATCAATTTTTAAAAAATTGGAAAGACCATTGTCTAGAAACATAAAGTGGGTGAAGAGAAAAGAAGTGTCTGAATCTCCTAGTATAATGTCTGCAAGGGCTTACAGTAGGAAAGAACACTGCACAGGCATTCCTCCCAATCTAGCTTAGTGTGAGCGGGTCAAGGGAAACCACACACACACACACACACACACACACACACACACACAAACACACTCTCTGCTACTATTGGTTTTACAAATCCCAGTGTAGGTGGGTAATTAAGGCCTACCCAGATACTATTTTTTTTTTAACAAAATAGAGTATTTTAGCATCAATATCCATCAGTGGATATTAGTGTTAAAGAAAAATGATCAAAAATCATTTGTTAAGTATGAGGACACGAATTAGAAAGCTAACTGATCATCATTCCACAAAAAAAAAAAGCGCAAGAAAGCAAGCAAGCAAGAAAAAAATGTGTGGAAAATGTGTATTTTTAAGGTAGTAATTTGAATGAAGTTATGGATGACATTCGTCATTCCCTTGTTTAGCTTATCTCTAATTTAATTTTTTCCTATAAGCATATATCATTTTGGCAAAAAATAAAATCATTATATTAAACCAAATAAGCAAAGAAGAAGAAAAAACAAATATAAATTAGATAGAATTTTTCAAAGAATGATGGGACATTTCCTGGAAGCCAGAGGTCAGAGCTGTGGGTCCTGGGTCACTCAGAGTGTCATTCATCGCAAGCAGATGTGATATTGCTTTACATCCATATAGTGAACCTCCAGAAAGCACAGCAATGTACACAGTCTAAGAACAAGGCAATACCCAAAACAAGGTAAAGAGTAGGAAATGGATGAAGAGAGGAAAGAGAAAGAAAGGAAAGCTGGAAGGGCAAGGGAGAGAAACAAAGAAAAGTAAAGGGTGAAAAAAAAGAAATATGTAAAGATGTAAAATAAATCACACAATTCATTTATTAAATCTCATATGCTGTACTTCATACTTCCCACAAATGGTACTTTATAGTCTCACTGAAACCATTTTTAAAAAATATTTATTTATTTAAGAGAGAGGGAAAGAGACAGCATAAGCAGGGGGAGGGGCAGAGGGAGAGAATCTTCAAGCAAATTCCCTGCTGAGTGCGGTGCCCACGCAGGGCTTGATCTCATGACCGATGAGATCATGACCTGAGCCAAAATGTCAGATGCTCAACTGACTAGGCCACCCAGGCGCCTCTCACTGAAACCATCTTTAAAAATAGTATTACAATACTTTCCTCATATAAAGATTAAATTGAGAAACATAGAGAAAAGACTACTAGTGTCTGGCATATAGTTGGTATACATTGTACATGTTGGGTATTTTAAGGAGTTTAGTGATCTGGTTTCACTCTGTAGTAGATTGGAAGATAGAAGGTGAAAACAAAGCTGACAGCAATATAAAAGTGAGAGCAGATCATTGGGAAAAGACAGAATAACTATGCAAAACTGACAAAATGGGAAATATGCAACATTGGTGATCCCATCCATATACCCTTTGGAAGGCATTGCTATTTTATAGCTTGCTATCATATTGAAATTCCAAATGATGACTCAGGTAATAATGAAAATGTTATATTATGTACAATATCCTTTGCTTAAGAAATCAGGTGCTTAATCTATTTAATTAAAGTATTTAAATAAACAAATATAATTTTTAATTAAAATGTCAGCCAGGACAGGAAAACATTAAACTTCCTTGTAATGTTGGTGGTAAAGTACAGTGAACATTATTTGAGAGAAATAATGTATCATCATTCATTATAAACTGCAGAATTTTTTAAACCTTTTTATACAGTAAGCCCAAGAAATTCAGATATGAAGAAATATATATGAATATACATATATGATTATCATAGACTTATTTATCATAGTGTTTGACATGGTAATGTCACCTAAATGCTTAGCAATATGGCAACAGTTAAATAAATTATAGTATATCCTCTTTGTGGAATATAATGAATGCATTAAAAGTATTGTTCTGTGCCACTTCATAAAAATAATACAGTATATGTTAAAAAAAAAAAGAAGAAGATAGCAGGAGGGGAAGAATGAAGGGGGGAAATCGGAGGGGTAGACGAACCATGAGAGATGATGGACTCGGAAAAACAAACCGAGGGTTCTAGAGGGGAGGGGGGTGGGAGGATGGGTTAGCCTGGTGATGGGTATTGAAGAGGGCACATACTGCATTGAGCACTGGTGTTATATGCAAACAATGAATCATGGAGCACTACATCAAAAACTAATGATGCAATGTATGTTGATTAACATAACATAATCATAATAAAAAAATTCTAAAGTAAAAAAAAAATAGCTATGATACCAAGTTAAGGAAGTCAGAATGCAGAAAGAGCATAAACTCTGCAACTATATTAAATATGCATCAAATAGCTATTGGAAAGTAAGATTCTAAAAGACAATATTGGTTGAATTGAGATGGTGATATAGGCATATTTTATTTTTGGCATTTCTTTCTTTTCTAAATTATTCTGTATTATTACCTTAATTTTTAAAAGGTATGTGCAGTAGAGTGTTTTGCTATGAAACATGAGAATAAATGTCCAATAGGTGTAGGTATGTAAACTTACACATATATAAATAAATTCATTTGGAGTTTATTGGAGTTCATGTAAATAAAATAATTTGGAAGTTCTCCAAGTTATTTTATTTAAACATTTCCATCAAAAAATGTTTAAAATATTTAAAGCAGTAGTGGCCTCTAAATAAACACTTTTGGACAATAGAATTTACTGTGCATAATCTCATGGGGTTATTGTTTTGTTTTCTGTTATTTTTGACTTTTAATTTGAGTGAACGATCTGTTGTTTGCTGACGTGTGGAATATGTGTGCAGAGGAAGGCAGCTATGTGAGTATGGCCCAGGCTGAGTGAACGTATCGGGGTGGGGCAGGGAATAAAGCCTATGGGCTAAGGAGTTTGGTCTTCGGCTTGTGTGTGGTGTGGAAACATTGATATATTTTACTCAGAGGCATAATATGAATGTATGTGCATTTTTAAAAGTTTTTTCTCACTTAAAAGTTCTGATTTTGTCCTAATTTAGCCTACAAGGAGTGTTTGCATGACTCTCTCTTCTCCATTGCTTGGGAGGTTGGCTCCAGCTGGAGGAAGAGCCGGTATACCACACCTTAGGCTGCAACTTACTTTTATCTGCTGGTGTCCACCTCTCTGGCTAGATGGTGGATACTTAATGGTTTGGTTTGGTTTTGTTTGTACTAATATATAGATTATGTTGCTAAATAACTGAAATAATAAGAATGAACAGCATCAGTCCCTTGGTTTCTTATTCAGTGTTTGTCTAAAAAAAATTAAAATTAAGAAAATGCATTTGTAAAAATTCCCTGGAATGATTGAATCAATTATGGCACAGTAACAGAATTATGGACATTTACATTAGATAATTCAGACAAGCAACCTACTTTGGATTTTGATCTGTATGGGAAATGACAACAAACAATAGAAAATGACTTAACAAATTGCCAAAATGCCACTTGAATTTTGATAGTACGTATCAAGTTAATTTTTAACCTCTTTAAATTTTAGATATAAGAAAGAAATGTCCATGTGCCAGGCTCTATGAGTTCCTTTCTTTATAAATTATTTTATATTTTTTAAGTAAAAATCATTTATATCTTTCATAAGCATCTATCATGTCATTATGCTCTTAAATTCTTTCTACCACCAAGTGAATTTGGTGACATTACCCTCCCAATCCTCACCCATGTTCCTCATTCTAAACTGAGAAGTAGATAATGTAAATGCTTTGTTAAAGTCACATAGTAACACTCTGTGGCCTGATTCAAAATAGACATACATTTTCATATTAACTATCTTTTAGGGCTCTGAGAATTTTATAAAATGTCATCATATCTTTTTCTTCAGTATGTGCTATACTTCCAAGACCCCTTACACTTTTTTTTGAAAGAATTATCTCATATTAAGAAAATGTTTTATCTTTTATTATACATAAAAATCTCAACAAAAATGAGAATATGAAACTTTGTCCAAAATTTATTTCTATTCTATTATTCTTATCCTACATCTAAGTAGACATAGAATATTTTGATCTTATAATCTGAATGGAGGCCTCTCTTTACTATCTAGCAAGAATCCCTTCAAGCTTAGTCATATGAAAGTGAATCCTAATGGTTAAGATAAGAGGTAAGGGGCACTGGGGTGGCTCAGTCCCTTAAGTGTCTGCCTTCGGCTCAGGTCATGATCCCAGGGTTCTGGGATTGAACCCTGCATCAGGCTCCTTGCTCATTGGGAAGCCTGTTTCTCCCTCTCCATCTGCCCCTCTGCCCGCTCGTGCTCTCTCTCTCTCGCTGTCTCTCTCAAATAAATAAATAAAATCTTTAAAAAAAGATAAAAGTATTACTTAACATGTTGAGAAGTTTTATAATTAAACTGAGGGTCTGTGATACTAAGACTTAAAAAATCAAGATGTATTAAGGAGGGCACGTATTGAATGGAGCACTGGTTGTTATATGCAAACAATGAATCGTGGATCACTACATCAAAAACTAATGATGTAATGTATGGTGATTAACATAACATAATAAAATAAAATTAAAAAAATAAATAAAGATGTATAGTCAACTATACAGTTGGGCAGTGGCTGCTCAAGGATATCAAATAGTCCTAACCACATCTTGTTGGATTAATCTAAACATGGTCAGGCCTTTGTTCCTGTGGCACTGCCTGGTCAAGTTTGCCCTTCAGATACTCCTTTGGCTCCCATCCTCACATCCTCAGTGGTGTCAACTACTCAAACATCCCCTGATGAAAGATAATGTCCTTGATTACTTTTACTCCCATACACTATATTGCTCTTTTCTGATTTATTTTAATCAAAGCCCTTATCACCACAAATATGTCACATATTTTACTTATCTATTATTTCTTTTCTATTTATTTTAGCTATGATTTCTTATCTATAATTATCTATCATCTAATATCTACCTCCCTTCATGAGAATACAAGTTCCACAAGAGAAGGTTTTTGACATTGTTTTGCTCATGAGAATCAGAGTGTCTGGCACATAGTAAACAGCCTATAAATAATTGTTGACTGAATTGAATATGTGAAAAGAATGATGTGGACCCTACCAAACTTAGGTTATAGTACTAGACCTGCCTCCAATCCATGGGTAATTATTGGCAAAAATCGCCTTACAAGCTGGGGAAATTATAAGAAGGGGGTTTTTGAAGCCCAGTGCTTGGAAGAAACTTGAAAGAGTAAGGGTAAAGGGGAGAGCATGGCATCTGGATGCCCTTTCCAGCAGATGAATGAAATCTGAGTCTCAGAGAGGTGGAAGAGTACTATAGTCTCAGGGCACTGAGATCTTAAAATGTGAACTCAGAAGGACAGAGGGTCAAACTGCATCTATCCTCTATCTATCTATCTATCTATCTATCATCTATCTATCTATCTATCTATCATCTATCTATCTATCTATCTATCATCTATCTATCTATCTATCATCTATCTATCTATCTATCTATCTAAAAATAAAATGAAGGGAATGGAGTTTGTCCCCTGAGCCACCTCCAGAACAAAGAGGAAGAGTGAAAATCGCAAATGCATAGCAGACATATAGCACAAAAAGGCTACAAGATACAGTAGTATCTGATGAGAAAACTACCAGAATCTTCCAGAAATAAATGGCAATAGGGAAGTTTGTATGAGTTAGATGGCCTATGAGACATGAGTATGGTATCATATTGAAAATTGGGATAAACAATGGAAGTATGACTACATTTGAACTCACAGGGTAATATGGGATACACAGTCAACCATAGAGAAACAAGTGAAACAAGAATGAAAATCATTTATAGTTACTTATTAACCACTTCAGGTTATTAACTCCTCAGATATATTGAGATGAAAAAAAATTAATCATTTCACCAAATATTTAATGAACCTGCTATTTAAGCCAGGTAGTGTATTAGGCGCCAGGCATATGAAGATGAATAAAATAAATCTCTGCCCTTGACAAGTTAGGATCTCATCTCATCTCTCTCTCTCTCTCTACTCCAGTGTGGCAAATTCTGTAGTAGAGATAAATGGAAGTCTCTTCATCTTCATAGATCATGATGAATATATGGTAAGTATACAAATACTGGTTAATGGTTTTAGTTTACATACTAATGGGGGGGAGAAAAACAACTTTTACACTTAAATAAAGAACTGACTTGGAAATAAATGATTAAAAATAATTCATGAAATACATTCATTCCATAATAGTTTGGTCACAATCCCCAGACTAATAACGACACTCACTAATTCATTCATCTACAAACTCAGTTGCCATACAACACTAGTAGAACATGTACAGAAAATTTCTAACTACATGTTGTGATTAAGTTAAGGGGAATTTCACTCAATACTTACAAGATCAAGCAAACACTGATGTTAGGTGATGCACTTTTTATAATTCAATCACAATATTAAATTGGAAAGATCAGTTTGAAAATGCTTGGTGTAGCCACCTCTAACGGTAGACAAGAAAGATGTCCAGCTACAAGCAGAGGCCAGTACTATTATTCCTAGAATTTCAAAAGAATGAAGAACTCTGCTCTACTCTAGCAACTATGATGTCTGCAAGAGCTTTCTTTCTAATCTAGGGTAAAACAGAGTATCATGTCACAAAGCCTAGACTTTGCCTTTCCACACCCACAGTGATACAAGATATGGTTATAAAGATGTCCTCAATACCCACTGTTTCCTGCTGATAATTGTGAAGACTTCTTCTTCTTTTTTTTTTTTTTTGATAATTGAATCCTTGTGATGGAATAGTACAGGTAAAAATGATATCTACATTTCTGTGATAGTACCAGAGGAAAGGAAAGAAAAATAAGTTACAGAAAAAGAAATAGAGGGAGAAACAGAGGAAGACACACCACCCGATAATAAAGCCTAAAGTTTTTAACTATTAATCCACAGAGTATACAGTGGTCAAGGCCACCTCAAGTAATCCTGAGATATCTGGGAAGAAGTAGGATAGAATAAGGGTTATTCCTTTCTCAGAGTTTTATTAAACTTTGTGTTTCCTTCCTCATAGCTGACCACTAAACTTTCTCAAGGCTCTATCTTCCTATATCCCATATATATCTTCCTATATCCTAATGATGATACAGTTTCTTACTGTCAACTCTTCCCTTTTCAGTGACTCTGAAAGCCCCATCCCATTGCTTCTCCACTGCCAGACCAACTGAACCAGAATTTGCTGAACAGAAGCCTAAGAATTAGTATGTTAAAAACTCCCAAGGAGATACTTTTATTTTTAGTTAACATTCTGGACTGAATGTTTGCACCCCCCAAATTCATATTAGTTGACATTCTAACCCCTAATGGTTTAGTATTTGGAGATGGAGCCTTTGGGAGATAAGTAGGGTTAGATGAGGTCATGAGGGTGTGGCCCTCTTGATGGCATTCTGCCAGTATAAAAAGAAACACCTGACAAACTCTCACTCTTTGCAGATGATATGATACTTTATGTGGAAAACCCAAAAGACTCCACCCCAAAACTGCTTGAACTCATACAGGAATTCAGTAAAATGGCAGGATATGAAATCAATGCACAGAAATCAGTTGCATTTCTATACACCAAGAACGAGACAGAAGAAAGAGAAATTAAGGAGTTGATCCCATTTACAATTGCACCCCAAAGAATAAGATAACTTAGGAATAAATCTTACCAAAGAGGCAAAGGACCTGTACTCAGAAAACTATAGAATATTCATGAAAGAAATTGAAGAAGACACAAAGAAATGGAAAAACTTTCCATGCTCATGGATTGGAAGAACAAATATTGTTAAAATGTCTATGCTACTTAGAGCAATCTACACATTCAATGCAATCCCTATCAAAATACCATCAACTTTTTTCACAGAACTGGAACAAATAATCCTAAAATTTGTATGGAACCAGAAAAGACCCTGCATAGCCAGAGGAGTGTTAAAAAAGAAAACCAAAGCTGGTGGCATCATAATTCTGGACTTCCAGCTCTATTACAAAGCTGTAATCATCAAGACAGTATGGTACTGGCACAAAAACAGACAGATCAATGGAAGAGAATAGAGAACTCAGAAATGGACCCTCAACTCTATGGTCAACTAATCTTCAACAAGGCAAGGAAGAATATCGAATGGAAAAAAGTCTCTTCAACAAATGGTGTTGGGCAAATTGAACAGCTACATGCAGAAGACTGAAACTGGACCATTTCCTTACACCACACACAAAAATAGACCGCAAAATGGATGAAAGACCTAAATGTGAGACAGGAGTCCATCAAAATCCTAGAGGAGAACACAGGCAGCATCCTCTTCGACCTCAGCCACATCAACTTCTTCCTAGAAACGTTGCCAAAGGTAAGGGAAGCAAGGGCAAAAATGAACTATTGGGACTTCGTGAAGATAAAATGCTTTTGCACAGCAAAGGAAACAGTCAACAAAACCAAAAGACAACTGACAGAATGGGAGAAGATATTTGCAAATGACGTATCCGATAAAGGGCTAGTATCCAAAATCTATAAAGAACTTATCAAACTCAACACCCAAAGAACAAATAATCCAATCAAGAAATCAAGGAATGGGCACAAGACATGAACAGATATTTCTGCAAAGAAGATATCCAAATGGCCAACAGACACATGAAAAAATGCTTAACATCACTCCAGCATCAGGGAAATACAAATCAAAACCACAATGAGATACCACCTGACACCAGTCAGCATGGCTAAAATTAACACGTCAGGAAATGGCAAATGTTGGAGAGGATGTGGAGAAAGGGGAACTCTCTTACACTGTTGGTGGGAATGCAAGCTGGTACAGCCATTCTGGAAAACAGTATGGAGGTTCCTTAAAAAGTTGAAAATAGAGCTACCCTATGACCCAGCAATTGCACTCCTGGGTATTTACCCCAAAGATACAAATGTAGTGACCAGAAGGGGCATCTGCACCCCAATGTTTATAGTAGCAATGTCCACAATAGCCAAGCTACAGAAAGAGCCCAGATGTCCATCAACAGATGAATGAATAAAGAAGATGTGGTGTGTGTGTATATATATATATATATATATATATATATATATATATATATATATATATATATAATGCAATATTACGTAGCCATCATAAAATGAAATCTTGCCATTTGCAACAATGTGGTTGGAACTAGAGGGTATTATGCTAAGTGAAATAAGTCAATCAGAGAAAGACAATTATATTATCTCACTCATATGCAGAATTTAAGAAACAAGGCAGAGAATCATAAGGGAAGAGAGGAAAAAATAAAACAAGACGAAACCAGAGAGGGAGACAAACCATAAGAGACTCTTAATCTCAGGAAACAAACTGAAGGTTGCTGGAGGGGAGGGGGTTGGGGGGATGGAGTGGCTGGGTGATGGACATTAGGGAGGGTATGTGTTGTGGTAAGCACTGTGTATTGTGTAAGACTGATGAGTCACAGACCTCTACCCCTGAAACAAATGATACATTATATGTTAAAAAAAAAAAAAAAAAAGAAAGAAAGAAACACCAGAGAGCATCCTTTTCCTCTTTTTCCCATTGAGTGCACCAAAAGATCACAGGAAAACTTAGTGACTATCTTCAAGCCAAGAAAAGAAGACTCACAATGAAACCTACATTGCTTCCATCTTGATCTTGGACTTCCTAGCTTCTAGAACTACAAGAAATTAATTCCTGTTATTTAAGCCCCCCAGCCTGATATTTTGTTATGGCAGCCTGAGCTAAGACAGGCCAGTTCAATACAGTTTTACTCCCTGGGCTGGCAGGTCTCCTTGTGAGTTATCTGGAAATTCCTATTAAGATTTAACATTTGGGTCTCACCTTGAGAGATGCCTTCCATAAAGTTTACTATTAGAACAGTCCTCATTTGCATACATCTAAGTGATCCTATGACTTATGGAGGTTTGAAGGGCAGGGAACAACAGTTGAATTTATCCACATGGCAAGTTTCTACAAAGGAATCTTCTATTTTTTCCTTGAAGAACATGGCTCTATTTGCATATCGGTTTTCAGAAAGCTATTGCATTTCTTGCTGGAGACATTTATTGGAACCATTTAAAGGATCTTTTGGGAATGGGTATAAATAAGAAAAAGGAAAGTAGGCAAGTTTCCCTTTCACATTTTTTTTTTTTTTCCATTTGGGATGTTTGGTTCAGGGGAGGAATTCAAGTATCAAAATGTATGGGGGGAAATGGAATCTTCTGTGATTCTAGGCCTTGTCATCTTAAAATATGTATAAAGAGAAAGTATGTCAAGTGCAGAGGTTTTTATTGGTTTTGTTCATTAATGTGTCCCAATGCTTAGAATAGTTCCTCACCCTTTATAGGTGTTCCAGAAATATTCGCTGAAAGAACGAAATGAATGGATGAGGAAGAATCCTCAAGAAAAATTTCTCTCAGCTACATGGATGGTCACAGTGGCAAGCTCTTCCATGAGGGAGAGGTAAAGCAAATGTGATACAAAGGAACTGGTGAATTTAAATAATGGGTATGCAAGTGTTCACTTTACTTTTCTTTCACCTACTCTGAAGATTTAAAATGTAACAAAAATAAAGAGTGGAGGAAAAACATAATGATATAATAATTGATATATACTCCTATCCCAGTCTCTGTTGACCTGATTCCATTTGCTTCCATAGATAACTATTTTTATTAGTTTCTTGCGTATCACTTGAAAAAACTTTAATGTAGATACAAGTACATACGAATAAATATTCTTATTTTCCCCTTTCTTATATAAAAGACAACATAACAAGTAGTTTTGTTGTGTGCTTCCTTCATTCCTCCTCTCTCTTCCCCCCCTTCATTCTCCCTCTTTTTTCTCCTTCATTCTTGGTTTAATAATAAATTCTGATGCATTTTTTCATATAAGTTCAAAGAGAGCTTTCTTATTCTGTATTTAGCAAAATATTTCGTAGAGTGATTATGTCACCAGTCACTGGTTAAAAAATCCTATAATTAATAACTTTTATATTAAATTCTTATATATATATGCATACATATATATACAATATGATATTTAATATAATTGAGGTTTTATATAATATGTTTTAATATCTGGTAGGGTCAATTCTCCTTTATTTTTTTTTTCTTTTCTAGACTTTTCCTCAATATTCTTGATTGGTTATTTTTTTCAGATCAACTGTAGAATTAGTCCTGTCTTGGGAAAGCGATCTATATGTAGATAGATGGATAGGTTGATTGATAGATTAAATTACTCAGGGAATATTTTATATTAAATTTATAAATAAACATTGGGAGAATTTTTCTATTTCTGTTGGATCATTATATTTAAAAACATGATATATCTTTCCATTTGTTTTATGTATTTTTCAAATTCTTCATCAAGCATCAATTGTTCCTCTGAGAATACACAACTGAATCTCAACATAGTTATTTCTCCATTTTCTCATCTCATCTATATGTTACCACGTTTTCTATCATTGTAAGTATCATGCTATGATCAAATTATTCCTTTTTATGACTATATCCCTTTCTGACAGTAATTTCCATTCGAGAAGGAGTCATGGATTTCATATGAGGAACTCAATATGTATCTGTTGGAATGAAGAAAACTATGAAGTAGACTTTCTCATTATTCCCATGTAATAGTTTTCTAAGGTAAGATTTAGAGATTTGTGACTTGGATAATCTTAAAATTACCAAGCTATTAAGTGAAGCCTATTCTTAGATGAAGACCCTCTGATTTAAATCCTATATTCTTCCATACCCTATGCTATTTAACAGGAAAGTTACATGCTAAAATGTTATGGTTTTTCAATTTTATGTCTTTCTACCTCTAGAGAAATTAGCATTGTCTCACAAAATTGTTGTGATAATGTGAAATCTAAAGACATCTCTAAGTGATGAAATTTCATGCTATGGCACCAGGAAAAGAGATATGCTTGGCCATTTGATCTTCTTACTAAGGCTAAATTACATCATCATCATCATTATCATCATAGAAACAAAGCATTATGCATCAGACTTTGAATCAATATTTTAACATGATTTCATTAAACTTGTCAACATTGGTATTATCAGATTGCTTTTACAGATGAGGAAACTGATGCTGAGAAAATTTTAGCAACTTGTCCAAGGTCCTAGGATTGGTTGGGGCAGAAGCAGAAGTCAAATCCAGATCTGCTTAACTTCAAACTCAAGTTCTTTCTGTTGAGATGCTTTCCATAAAGGTGGCATGTACTCTACCCATGTTTAAAGTTTGTGCTCAAGGATATTTCCTTGGAATTTTCAGTTTTCATCAAATTAAGATGGATTTGGAACAAGGTAGCAGGTAAAAAAAAAAAAAAAAAAAGAGTGCCCTCTCCTCTTGGTAAAGTATTCAGTGTCACTATTTATTTATTTTTAACCAAATGGCCCTTGGAGATTTTAGTATTTCCTCTCTGTGAAAATATATTTGCATATCCTGTAGCTGAAAAAGTCAATTAGTAATTCATGAGTAATTTAGGAAATGCTGGCTATAAACTTGTAAATATTTACATAGTTCCCATAAATTATAGTCAAAAACTATAATTTGTTCAATTGGAATTCTGGTAAAAGCTTGCATTTACATAGAATATCCAAATGCCAAATGTTAACATGCATTTTAAAACCAACATATTGGGGCTATTTCCTTATATAATTTAAATTAAATTCATACTCTATACCAGAAGCAATAAGGTTTGTTTTCTTCTATCGGGGGAAAAAAAGACAAAAGTATTTATGTGCAGTTAGAGGCAAGCACATGGTGGAAATAACTGCAAACCTACAAACATGACAGGAGCAAGAAATGTTTAACAAACATAAATAAACTGAGTAACATATACAATGCAAATATCTGTTACATAAATAGAATGTATAGCACCCTTTACAGAATTAGCTATCAGAATAAAATTACAAACAAATTGAAAAAACTAAATGAAAGTGTGGTCAAGAAAAGATGACATTTTCTGAGCGGAGAATATTGTGGGAAGAGGCGGTTTATGTTGGGAATCAAGGGATGAGCTTTGGATAGTTTCAGTTGGAGATCCCTAGCAAATGTTCACAGAGAGATATCTGAGTAATCCATTAGATATAGGATACTGAAATGCAGGGTGAGGTTGGGCTGTAGAGATAAATGGGAAATCATTACCATATAACAATACTTAAACCCGCTACAAAAACAAACATGATGCTAGATGAGACTTTCTGGGGGTCATTCCTGGGGGAATGATGTAGATGGAAAAGATGGCATATTCAGGATGAATTCCTATGGTTTTCTAACATTCAGATATGGAATCAATGAAGAGGAACCCACAAAGTATACTGTAAGGAGTTACAAGTAAGGCAGGATGTGGAACAATAGAAAATGGTAACTTAGAGCCAAGTGAAGAAGGAATCTAATGAGGAAGAGTTGGTTAATTATATGAAACCTAAAAGCAAAGTAAGATAAGGACCAAAAACTGTCCGTTGTATTTAGCATCAAAGAGGTCATTGATAATGTTAATCAAAGATACTTCAGTAGAGTCATGTGTATGAAAGTCTCACTAGAATAGGTTCAAGAGAAACTGGCGGGGAGACAATAGGGAAAAAGAGGAGTCAGCTATTTTGAGGAATATGTAAAGTGGAGCAGAGAAGTGAGGTCATAGGAGAGAGAATTTGGATCTGAGGAGAATTTTTTAAAGATGGGAAACAGGATAACACATGTTTGTGATATAAATGATCAATAAAGATAAAGACAGAAATACTAATGATACAGAAGAGAGAGGAAACTAAAGGGTAAGAAGAGGTAAGAGGAGGTGAGATTCAGTGTATAGGTCAGTCAAGGAGTTGCCTGAGGGAGAAGCAAAGTTTGTTGACCAAATAAAGAAGAATTTTCCAGCTTGACTTAGTGATAATAACTGTTCTTGTCTGATTTCTGAGGACCTCATGTGCTCTGAAAAAATGTGGCATTAATCTCTGATATAATGGTGGCCTTCACTATATGTTGAATAGATCGCACATTCGATGGCTTATGTGAGTGAACCAGTGGAAACAAATGCGGTGTTAAGTAGCAAAAACTTATCTTCAATAATAAAATATCAAACCCATAGCTTTCATTCACAAATGATTTTGAGAAGTGTTTTGAGTTCAATTGAACTGAACTAAATCCTTTTTAGGGGGCTAAAATATGATAGTAAGGGTTTCTTTCTTAATTTATTCAACAAACTTCTACTGAAACGATATAAAGATGGATAAAATATAGTTCTTGCTTTTAAGGGGCCAATAAGGAGAGTGTAGAAGAAAATTAGCAATTATAGTACAGTGTGATTAGTGCAATGATAAAAGTTAATGCACATGGAAATATAGGAATAAAGAGAAGTAAATCATTAGTGAGATAGAGCAGGACAAATAAAGACCTCCCCTATACGGATGTATAACCGAAGTTTTGAAGGATGATTTGATAACAAGATGAACTGTGAAAAGTAGTAGAAGCAGGACAGTTCAGAATGAGGAAGCAGAACAAAGGTGAGAAACACCTGAGGGCATTAGGCCAAAGGATCTATGCTGTTGCATGCTACCTCCCCTGGCTTGTGAGTTAGTACAATTATAATTACTGTTGCACAGCATTACCAAGCCTCCCATACTTAATATCAACTTTTATTGTAAATATATGTGTGAACTGCAAATTAACATTCACATTCCATTAATTTATCATTATATTACAAACCAGAACATAGACTAGGAATTATAAAACCTGTGTGAAAAAAATTCTCTTTTAATTTCACAGTAATTCTTATGTATGTATTATTAGAAATACTTCAATGTCTATCACTGGTTCTCTTTCATAAAATAATTTCTTATTTTAGAGGTTCCAGATAGGATCTATTCAGTTTGACACACATCTTAACTGTTAAATGTTATTTTTCTATTAAAATTCATAAAGTCAAGGAAAACTTCAATTCAGTGCAAGTTAAATGCCTTACCTCCCACCTGCCATCTGCACAAAGCATATAATTTCCCTAAAATTATGCAAAAATTAGCTAATTAAGATTTAATTTGCTAATCCTTGCTCAGTTAAACTAGTGACATATGCAAATTGCCTGCTGAGCCCTTTAAAATTTTTGAAGCAAATGATAAACAAGATTTCTTATGAGTTTAAAAAAAATGTAAAGAATCTGGTGATTGACACAACATAGCAGTAGATAGTTGCATAAATACTTACTATAGTTTTATTAGAAGCACAAATTGTCATATTCATAAAAAACTGATGAAATGCTTGTATAGGCATGTTAATTACAATGTCTCTAGGATCATAAAGGCATTAGAACAAGAGGAAATTAACAGTGTGGACCTCCAAAAAGAAAATATATTCCCTTCCTTATTTATACAATTATGGAAATTTTCATAGTTTTTCTAAAACATTGGTTCAGTGCTTTTCACCTTTGAAAAAATCATCTTCAATGAGAAACAGAATATCTACTATATTCTGGGAGGAATTACTTGGAATGACTTAGCATTGAGTTTCCTTAAGAGTCAGTGAATATCAAAACAATTCCTTAAGTTAATATGGTGTGTGAATGTTTTCTAGACTCCAAAACTCTAGTTGTCTTATTGAATCATTCAGTGCTAAGGAAGCTGTGTTGGTGTTGTATAGAAATGGATCAACCAAGAGGAAAGATACGTTGTGTGTGTGTGTGTGTGTGTGTGTGTGTGTGTGTGCTGTGTGATATATGAGTTTATACGAATAGTTGACTTTTCAAATAGTTAAAACAGAGAGGAGGACTAAACAGATCCACATTAAGTACATCCTAAAAAAATCTTTTAAAAAGAATTTATCTGTTGGCAAATGGTATTTCCCCTTGTAATATAACATGATACAATGTTGTTTTAAATAGTTGAATATTATATATTTGATGATCCCTAAAATGATATGAAAAATTCTCATTTGTTTATTTTATAATATAGAACAAACACTCTGCTGGGTCTTTTACATATACTGCTTAGGAACATCTTTGGACATCTGATCTCTGGAATTATAAGATAACACGTGTGTTGTTTTAAGCAACTAAATTTATTGCAATTTGTTACAGTAGCAATAGGATATTAATACAGCTACTTATTATTATCATTACTGATACTATCTACAGAGAACACTTATTTTGCAGCTGGACTGGGAAAATGAAATGATTATCTCTGGAGATGTCTGGATGTCTGGTTTTGACTATTGGCTAAATAAAGGGCAGCGAGATTGATCATGTGCTTGTTAGAGTTTGAAACTCCCCTGGGGACCAGCAGGGTCAGTTTGTTTACTGATGGTTTCACTTAGCAAATTGATTAGATAATCTGGCTTGGCTATGTGACCAGAGGGGTAAAAAGACCCCACTGGAAATTTGTCCTTGAATTTTCTTGAAGTCAAGGTTCACAGCACGGTTTTTGGTGGTTCAGTCTGGAGACAAAGGGTTTCCATGTGTGAATTCTGGATCCTTGGAAGCTTAAACTTGGATGTGTCTCTACCAATAATGTTCACCTGCACTATCTTCCCTTACTATACATATCCTTTGCCTTTAAATTAAAGCTTTATATATATATGCTTAGTAGAGCCCTGTAAGTTCTTTCAAATATCCAAACTTGGTAAGTTTTTACACTATTATTTCACATGTTTTTAACATTTATTAGGTTTTATTTAACATAATTATTTAACATAATTAGGTTCTAGAAATGGCATCCACTCCCTAAGATATCCAGGAATCCCTGTAAACTCTTATTACAGGGATCCTTGGATATTTTCAAGAAGTTTGTCGTACAATGTCTTATTAATTACACTAGGATATGACTCTACAATTTTGTTTCTTAAATGTTTACATCTCCCCCCAAAATTATTGTGAATGTACTAATCACTGAACATTGTGTTAAGCAATCTGCAAAGGAAATGACTGAATTAATCTTACACACACAGACACACACAGACACACACACAAACTATACATAATCTCAAAAGATATGGCTTTTAGCATCATTTGCATCATTGACTAATATTTCATAAATGGATATTTCTTTAGAATGTTCATTAGAATGCCTCAGAGGACCCTCAAAACAATCGTCAATGTGGCAGATTAGCAAACATGCAAAGAGCCCACTTGGTATGAAGTGCATTTCATGTTATAGCAGCAGAGGGTAATCAACCAGAAATTAATTCTTTTCATGTTGTGACCCATATAACTGTGAAGCAAAATGTGATCTTGACATTGGGAATTAGAGTTGCTTGCAATCAGGCAGGAGTAATGCTATTCAAGTGACACCATTTTGTGAGGTTTCAATTAGTTCACATAATAGGGGGCTTTATGATGATAGGAGCACAAGTCAAATCAATATCAAGGGGTTATCAAAACAGTGTTGTTTCAATTAATCAGTCAACCATTCCCCCTTTGCTCATCATTGAGTTTAGATGTTGCTCTCAAGAGTTGGTTAGTATGGAGTCTTGTGGAGGCTTGGATCTCAGATGTTGAAGTCAGGTGATCTTTTATTTTTTATACTTCCTCCTGTAATACTTGCTTCTTTTAGCATGTGATAATGATGAAGGCATAAAGAATCTCTACAGGATTAATGATCTGAGGAAGGTAATTGCAAGCACAGGAGGAAGTTGCTAGTTATTAGCCCTCAATGACCATTCGTTCTTGAAAAATATACCTGAAGTTTTATTGCCTTTTTGAATTAGACTGATGGTAAAATAAACAAAACAGAACCCTCCACCTTACATTCATTTAAAAAATGTCTCATACATTAAATGATCAACCAGTTTACTAGATGTTAAATATGCTATGCCAATTATAGCAATTAATTCACTTATTCACCCACATAACAAAAAAGTTAACTCTACTATATGTCAGGCATTGTGTTAGATTGTACTAATACAAACTGAATAATAATTCTAGTATTTATATGTAGATCCTCAAGACTACTATGTAGGGCAGGTTCTAGAATAATATCTAGAAGTAGAATTATCTTTTCACTGAGTTCATATTGTTAATTAAAAATAAATTTAAAAAATTAAATGTTAGAAATCACATACTTATTTATATGAGTGTATATGAAAGCATCACTTATTGTAGAAACAAATACAATTATAATAAGGGAAAAGCTAATTAATTTATGATGTAACCTATAATGGAATATTACACAGCCATTAAAAATCATGTTGCTCAAGAGAATTAATAACATAAAAGTCCTCAAGATTAAATGTTCAATGTAGAATCAGCATATCTAGCAAAATATGCATTATGAAGCAAATTGTGTTAGAAAATATGTGATTATTAAAAAAGACCTGAAAAAAACATAAACAGCAGTAATTCTAGGGGGCCAGGATTTTGAAAAGCAATTTGTCATGAGGTTATAAAAATCTTTAAACATAGTCATATCACTGGACCTAGTAATTTTATTTCATCAAGGTATTATATATAATTTTTGAAAATCAAGAAAATCTGAGTGTAACTGATAATAGGTAGAAATTTATGTATATATTCAAAACAACTAATGAATAATTTCAATGATATGAGAAATACTCAGCACAATGGTAAGTGAAACCATCAGGATGTTTTCAACCATGTAAATATACACAAGCATGTTAGTAGTATAACCTTGAAGCTGTAACCAAATATTCAAACATAGCCTTGATACCTGCAGAATCAAAATGGATATCATTTTAGCATCTAAGGAGACAATGAGATCCTCTAGTAGATAAGAAGACTCAAGACAATTCTGTCATTTTTTTAAATTCTTTAGACACAGGAGGTAGATAGTTTAATATCTTAACCAAAAAAATACAAAAAGGAAACAAGATATTTGGCAGACTGAGTAGGTTGGAAACTTCCTGTGTAGATCACGGTCTTGAACTTTGTAAATTTTGAGGACTGTAAGACAAACCTCTCTTTATCATGAAGTCCTTGACACAAACTACATATAGGATTCAATGTTTCTCAGTGAACGCTTCAACATGAATTCAGTCAGAGCTCCAGCTAAACTCTCAGCCCATCATGCAAAGTCTGCCTACTGAGAAGATTGCCCATCAATTAGGATATGTAATTACTTTATTAGTGAGTAAATGTTAATTTTCAAAAAACAAGAAAATTAAACCTATACATTAAATATTTGGATAATATTTGGACATAAGGATGGATATTTTAAAGATTTGTAATGTTTAGGCACCTGGGTGGCTCAGTTGTTAAGCATCTGCCTTCGGCTCAGGTCATGATCCCAGGGTCCTGGGATTGAGCCCCGCATCAGGCTCCCTGCTCAATGGGAAGCCTGCTTCTCCCTCCCCAACCGGCCTGCTTGTGTTCCTTCTCTTGCTGTGTCTCTTTCTGTCAAATAAATAAAATCTTAAAAAAAAAAAAGATTTGTAATGTTTAAGATAATCTGACCTACTGGGGAAATATTAAGTTTTCTGAAGTCAAATCATCATAATTGAGTAACTTAATTATGATTTTTGGTGGAAATCTTTCTAAATTTATATAAAACCTTGGAACAATAAATTCCTCATATTTGTGAATTTAACATGCTAGATTTAAGTACTTTGGAAATTCTTTTTATTATTATTAAAATAGAAAACTAAAGTACTTCAAAATGGAAATCAAGCACATAAATTTACAACTGTAGTATAAAATACTTGAAGGAGCTTGAGAAACCTTGTAATTGGGACCAAATATTATCAAAGACACCCTACAACTGAATTTTTAAAATATTTCAGATTATACATTTGTCAAATGTTGGCAAATGAATTTAATACTTAATGGAGAGCTATGTTTCTAATTATAATATTAGTAGCAATTAATAATTTCAAAAATGTACCTCTGAATGATCATCTTTTCTAGGTCCCTATAACTGTTACTAAGAATATTAGCTAGCCTACATTAATAATATGATATACATACAAATGACAAATCTGAAAGAAAATATACCAAAATATTTACAGTATTAATCTCCATTTCATGCAATTATGTATTTTTATATTTTTTCAATTTCTGTTTTTTTAAAGATTTTTTTTTATTTGAGGGGAGAGAGCAAGCTCATGCAAGAGCAGGGGGAAGGGCAGAGAGAGAAGCAGACTCCCTGCTGAGCAGGGAGCTGATGATGGGCTCAATTCCAGGACCTTGGGACCATGACCTGAGCCAAAGGCAGACACTTAACTGACTGAGCCACCCAGGTGCCCCTATTTTCTCAATTTTCTACAGTCAGAAACTCTAATTGAAATTTACCAATTCTGCAACCACTTTATCACTTGACCACAATGTGACTGGACAAATGACCAGGCTCTCCTTGTTTCTTCCTGAGCAAAATGTTCCAGAATAACACCACTAATTCACAGGATTATTATAAATATTTAAAAACAAGTAAAAATGAATACACTATTTAAACAATAAAATCCTATACCAATGGAAAGTTTTTTTCTTCTATGGTCTTTATAGAAATATCATAATGATAACAAACACATTTCTTTTCTTCATGAAACTTAAAATTTAGCCAGAGATTAGAGAGTGTATTAAACCAGCCCCTATAGTGAGCAAATTCTTCAACAGAAATAAAGCATTCGGATGAAGAAAATGAACAAGAGTGTGAATGAATGGGTCAAATGAATAGGGAGAATATGAAAAAGATTAAATTGATGTTGTGAAAAGTAAAGATTGCTTTGCTTAAAATGCCATAGGCTAAGTACTGTGATAAACAGGTGAAAAGTAATATTAACAGCAGCATATAACCTAGTGTGAGAAGTGACAGCATAGAGATGAATATATACTGATTGCCAGTGGGGTTTGAAGGTATTTCAGAGGGATTACGGAGAACTTCACAGTGATGTTTGATCAGGGTTTTGAATAATGAGAAGCTTCATCAGGCAGAAAAGAGGAAGAGTTTATTTTAGGTAAAGGGAACAGCACTTTTAAAGGCGGAGCAGTAGGACATTTCTTGGAGTATCTGAGAATGTTTTAAACATATCTCCACTACTGGATGCTGGGCAAAGTTCAATTATATATTCTGCAACAGTAGAAGGCAGATATATTTCAGGGAACATAGGGAAGCATTGGATTGCTGTTGTATACCTCAATATCTCCATTTTATGGTTATGCTTTTTTTTGTTGTATATAAATGTGTTTCTCTATGCATTAAAATGTTAATTTCAATCACTACACCTAAGTAGGGATGCTTTAAAGGTTATGTTGGTTTTCAGGCAAATATTTTTTTTCACTTCAAGGGTATACCACTTGAAAGAAACATAATGCTTTTAATAAAAACAATTATGACAAGTCAAAGACTCAAATCTCGGATTGATAGCAAACTTTTCCATAACAAAACCTGATAACTGCATGGTCCCAGATAACAAATTCCGAGATTACACTGCTTTATTTGCCTTTTGTAGTAGTTTGCTTGTTTTTCCTTTGATGTTTTCCTTAACAGTTTATAGCATAGGCAGAACTGTCTAACAGTGCTTAGAATTCCCTAGAGATCAATTAGAAGAAAGAGAATCATTGTTCCTGCCAGGTGTACAATTGCACTGACACTTAAAATCACTTACTAACTCATTTAAAAAATAAATCCCCCAAACTAACCTTTGGGAAGAAGTCAACCAAGATTTGCTGTTTTTAATTCTATTGCCAATAGCAGCAATTTCATTTCTTTCTGCATAATGAAATAATTACTTGTTCACCTACAGACTCTTACATTTCCCTTGGGAGCATCAACAGAAGGAAAAGAAGTACAAATTATTTGACTAAGATTTTAAAATATTAATATTTCAGGAGGATTAAGTAGTGTCAAATAATAAATTCACCTCAAAGAACCAGAGTTTGGGGAAGGAGTAGGGAGAGAGTCTATTGAGGTAATTAGAATCAATGTTCAGTTTCCACAGGGTGAAGGTCTTAAGTGATTTTGTGTACGTGTTTTGTTTTTGCTCCCAAGTTTATTGAGATATAATCCACATACAATACACCTATTTAACGTGAGCAATTCAATGTTTTTAGGTATATTCACAGTGTTGTGCAACCATCACCAAAATCTAATGTCAGAACATTTTTGTTCCCCCTTAAATAAGTCCATGCCCATCAAGATTGTTTTGGCCATTATGAGTAACTTGCACTTCCATATAAATTTTAGGATTATCTTGTCAATTTCTGCAAAAAAGTCAAGTGGGATTCAAATAGGGATTGTGTTATCTGTAACTCAATTTGGGAGGTATTGCTCCTTTAACAATAGTAAACTCCTGATCCATGAATGTGGAATATTTTCCCATTTAGGTCAATCTTCTTTACTCTCTTTGAAAAATGTTTTATAGTTTTCAGTATATAAGACTTGTACTTATTTTGTTAAACTTATTTGTAATTTTTTGGATATTATTATAAATGGAATTGTTTTCTTAGTTTTGCTTTCAGAATATTCATAGCCCAACCTATAGAAATACAACTGATTTGTGTACGCTGATCATATATCCTGTAACTTTGTTGAAATTTTTAATAGCTCTAGGCATTTTCTACTTGATTACTTAGGATTTTTTTTCTGTTCAAAATTCCATCACCTTTAAACAGAGATAGTTTTGGGGCTCAGTCTGTTAAGCACATGACTCTTGATTTCAGCTCAGGTCATGATCAGGGTTGTGAGATCAAGCCTCACGTGGGGCTCTATGCTGGGTTTGGAGCCTACTTAAGATTCTCTCTCGCCTGGGGGAGGAGCAAGATGGTGGAGGAGTAGGAGACCTGGATTTCGTCTGGTCCCAGGAATTCAGCTGGATAGGGACCAAACCATTCTGAACACCTACGAACTCAACAGGAGATCGAAGAAAAGAATAGCACAACTCTCTGAACAGAAAAGTGACCACTTTATGGAAGGTGGGATGTGAGGAGAAATGAATCCGAGGTGATATTCAGGAGGATAGACGGTGGGGGAGGGGGACCTCCATCGGCCGATTCTGGCAAGTGATAGAGCAGCGGAGCACAAAATCAGAACTTTTAGAAGTTGGCTCTGCTGAGGGACGTCGCTCCAGTGGCTAAGCGGGGGGTGGAACCCTCGTGGGACAGTGTGGTCTCAGGACCCTCGGGGTCACAGAAAGACCAGGGGTGCCTGAGTGCGGCAGAGCTCCCAGGTATCGGAGCAGGGAAGTCAAATGCAGAGACGGAGCCGAGGAGTGGGCTCTCAGCTCGGGGTTGCCATAAACCATGATCCATGGCACAGTCGGGCCCCTATTCCTCCAGCAGGGACCGAACAAGCGGCAGATCCGTCGATATTCCCCTTCCTCCCCCAGGAGGAGTGGTGCAGAAATGCACCACAGGGCTCTGCTGGGTTTGGAGACTCCACATGGGGTCGTGTGCCAGAGATAGAAACGCTCGGTCACAGGCCAGGTGAGCACGGAGTGCGGCTGGAGACCTGGGAGACTGGAGTGATTGATTGCTTTTCTCTGGGGGCTCACTGAGGAGTGGGGCTCCCGAATTCTCGGCTCCTCCAGGGCAGAAATTGGGAGGCCGCCACTTTCACTCTCGTCCTCCAAAGCTGTACAGAAAGCTTGCAGGGAACAAAAGCTCCAGAGAGCAAACCCGAGCAGATTACTTAGCCCGATTCTGACAAGGGTGGGGCAATTCTGCCTCTGGCAAAGACATTTGGGAACCATGGCAATAGGCCCCTCCCCCAGAAGATCAGCAAGAACAGCCAGCCAAGACCAAGTTTACCGATCAATGAGAATGGCAGAACTCCAGCGCTAGGGGAATACTGCATATAGAATTCATGGCTTTTTTACCATGATTCTTTAGTCTTTCAAAGTTAATTTTTTTTACTGTCTTTTTTTTTTAATTTTTCTTTTTCCCTTTTTCAACCAACATCTTATCAATCCCTTTTTAAAAAATTTTTTTTAAATTTTTTTTCATTTTTAGAGTCATATTCTATCCCTTCATTGTAGTTACTCTTATTTTTGGTATATATATACACATATATATATAATCTGTTCTCTCTTTGAAATTTTGACATACAGTTTCTTCTAACAGATCAAAATATACCCTAAATCTCTAGTGTATGGCTTTGTTCTAGTCTCCTGCCTCATCATATTCTCTCCCCCACCTTTTTTTAAAACCTCTTCTTTCTTTTCTCAACCAACTTCTTATCAATTGCTTTTATAAAATCTTTTATAATCTTCATCTTTACAGTCATATTCCATCCTTTCATTGTATTTACCCTTATTTTTGTACATATATAAGTTTTTCTTTCTTTAAAATTTTGGGAGGCACTTTCTTCTAACAGACCAAAATACGCCCGAAATCTACTGTGTGACACTGATCTATGAGCCAGCCTGATCATATTTGATCATATTCTGTTTTGTTTTGTTTTGTTTTTGTTTGGTTTTATCTTTATCTTTATCTATTTCTTTTTCTTTTTTTTTCTTTCCCTTTCATTTCCCCCAGTTTCAGGTGTTTTCTGATTTGTTTAGTGTATATTTTCTGGGGACGTTGTTACCCTGTTAGCATTTTGTTTTCTCATTCATCTATTCTCCTCTGGACACAATGACAAGATGGAAAAAATCACCTCAACAAAAAGAACAAGAGGCAGTATGGACTGCCAGGGACCTAATCAATACGGACAGTAGTAAGATGTCGGAACTAGAGTTCAGAATGATGATTTTAAAGATACTAGCTGGGCTTGAAAAAAGCATGGAAGTTATTAGAGAAACCCTTTCTGGAGAAATAAAAGAACTAAAATCTAACCAAGTCGAAATCAAAAAGGCTATTAATGAGGTGACATAAAAAATGGAGGCTCTAACTGCTAGGATCAATGAGGCAGAAGAGGGAATTAGTGATATACAAGACAAAATGATGGAAAATAAAGAAGCTGAGAAAGAGAGATAAACAATTACTGGATCACGAGGGCAGAATTAGAGAGATAAGTGATACCATAAGACGAAACAACATTAGAATAATTGGGATCCCAGAAGAAGAAGAAAGAGAGGGAGGGGCACAAGGTATAATGGAGCAAATTATAGCGAGAACTTCCCTAATTTGGGGAAGGAAACAAGCATCAAAATCCAGGAAGCACAGAGAACCCCCCCTCAAAATCAATAAAAATAGGTCAACACCCTGACATCTAATAGTAACACTTAAGAATCTCAGAGACAAAGAGAAAATCCTGAAAGCAGCTCGGGAGAAGAGACCTGTAACCTACAATGGTAGAAACATCAGATGGGCAACAGACCTATCCACAGAGACCTGGCAGGCCAGAAAGGACTGGCATGATATATTCAGAGCACTAAATGAGAAAAATATGCGGCCAAGAATACTATATCCAGCGAGGCTGTCATTGAAAATAGAAGGAGAGATAAAAAGCTTCCAGGACAAACAAAAACTAAAGGAATTTGCAAACACAAAACCAGCCCTACAAGAAATATTGAAAGGGCTCCTCTAAACAAACAGAGAGCGTAAAAGCAACATAGACCAGAAAGGAACACAGACAATATACAGTAACAGTCATCTTAGAGGCAATACAATGGCACTAAATTCTTATCTTTCAATACTTACCCTGAATGTAAATGGGCTAAATGCCCCAATCAAAAGACACAGGCTATCAGATCGGATTAAAAAAACAAGACCCATCGATATGCTGTCTGCAAGAGACTCATTTTAGACCCAAAGACACCCGCAGGTTGAAAGTGAGGGGGTGGAAAACCATTTACCATGCTAATGGACACCAAAAGAAAGCTGGGGTGGCAATCCTTATATCAGAAAAATTAGATTTTAAACCAAAGACTGTAATAAGAGATGAGGGAGGACACTATATCCTACTTAAAGGGTCTATCCAACAATGAGATCTAACAATTGTAAATATCTATGCCCCTAACATGGGAGCAGCCAATTATATAAGGCAATTAATAACAAAAGCAAAGAAACCCATCAACGACAATACAATAATAGTGGGGGACTTTAACACTGCCCTCGCTGAAATGGACAGATCATCTAAGCCAAAGATCAACAAGGAAATAAAGACTTTAAATGACACACTGAACCAAATGGACTTCACAGATATATTCAGAACATTCCATCCCAAAGCAGCAGAATACACATTCTTCTCTAGTGCCCATGGAACATTCTCCAGAATAGATCACATCCTAGGTCACAAATCAGGTCTCAACTGGTACCAAAAGACTGGGATCATTCCCTGCCTATTTTCAGACCACAATGCTTTGAAACTAGAACTCAATCACAAGAGGAAAGTCAGAAAGGATTCAAATCCATGGATGCTAAAGAGCATCCTACTAAAGAATGAATGGGTCAACCAGGAAATTAAAGAAGATTTAAAAAAATTCATGGAAACAAATGAAAACGAAAACACAACTGTTCAAAATCTTTGGGATGCAGCAATGGCAGTCCTAAGAGGAAAGTATATAGCAACTCAAGCCTTTCTCAAGAAACAAAAAAGGTCTCAAATACACAACCTAACCCTACACTGAAAGGAGCTGGAGAGTGAACAGCAAATAAAGCCTAAACCCAGCAGGAGAAGAGAAATAATAAAGATCAGAGCAGAAATCAAGGAAAATAGAAACCAAAAGAACAGTAGAACAGATCAACGAAACTAGGAGCTGGGTCTTTGAAAGAACTAACAAGATTGATAACCCCCTGGCCAGACTTATTGAAAAGAAAAGAGAAATGACCCAAATCAACAAAATCATGAATGAGAGAGGAGAGATCACAACCAACACCAAAGAAATACAAACAATTATAGTAACATATTATGAGCAAATCTATGCTAGCAAATTAGATAATCTGGAAGAAATGGATGCATTCCTAGAGATGTATCAACTATAAAACTGAACCAGGAAGAAATAGAAAACCTGAACAGACCTATAACCACTAAGCAAATTGAAACAGTCATCGAAAATCTCCCAACAAACAAAAGCCCAGGGCCAGATGGCTTCCCAGGGGAATTCTACCAAGCATTTAAAGAAGAATTCATACCTATTCTTCTGCAACTGTACCAAAAAAATAGAAATGGAAGGAAAACTTCCAAACTCGTATAAGGCCAGCATTACCTTGATCCCCAAACCAGACAAAGACCCCATCAAAAACAAGAATTACAGACCAATATCCTTGATGAACATGGATACAAAAATTCTCACCAAAATACTAACCAATAGGATCCAACAGTCCATTAAAAGGATTATTCACCATGACCAAGTGGGATTTATCCCTGGGCTGCAAGGTTGGTTCAACATCCACAAATCAATCAATGTGATACAATACATTAATCAAAGAAAGAACAAGAACCATATGATCCTCTCAATAGATGCAGAAAAAACATTTGACAAAGTACAGCATCCTTTCTTGATGAAAACTCTTCAAAGTATATGGATAGAGGGTACGTACCTCAATATCATAAAAGCCATCTATGAAAACCCACAGTGAATATCATTCTCAATGGGGAAAACCTGAGAGCTTTCCACCTAAGGTCAGGAACACAGCAGGGATGTCCGCTGTCACCACTGCTATTCAACATAGTATTAGAAGTCCTAGCCACCACAATCAGACAACAAAAAAAATAAAAGGCATCCAAATTGGCAAGGAAGAAGTCAAACTCTCACTCTTTGCAGATGATATAATACTTTATGTGGAAAACCCAAAAGACTCCACCCCAAAACTGCTAGAACTCATATAGGAATTCAGTAAAGTGGCAGGATATAAAATCAATGCACAGAAATCAGTGGCATTCTTATACACCAACAACAAGACAGAAGAAAGAGAAATGAAGGAGTCGATCCCATTTACAATTGCACCCAAAACCATAAGATACCTAGGAATAAATCTAACCAAAGAGGCAAAGGATCTGTACTCAGAAATCTATAAAATACTCATGAAAGAAATTGAAGAAGACACAAAGAAATGGAAAAACTTTCCATGCTCATGGATTGGAAGAACAAATATTGTGAAGATGTCAATGCTACCTAGAGCAATCTACACATTCAGTGCAATCCCCACCAAAATATCATCCACTCTTTTCAAAGAAATGGAACAAATAATCTTAAAATTTGTATGGAACCAGAAAAGACCCCGAATAGTCAGAGGAATGTTGAAAAAGAAAAGCAAAGCTGGCGGCATCACAATTCCAGACTTCCAGCTCTATTACAAAGCTGTCATCATCAAGACAGTATGGTACTGGCACAAAAACAGACACATAGATCAATGGAACAGAATAGAGAGCCCAGAAATGGACCCTCAACTCTATGGTCAACTAATCTTCGACAAAGCAGGAATGTCCAATGGGAAAAAGACAGTCTCTTCAACAAATGGTGTTGGGAAAATTGGACAGCCACATGCAGAAGAATGAAACTGGACCATTTCCTTATACCACACACAAAAATAGACTCAAAATGGTTGAAAGACCTCAATGTGAGACAGGAGTCCATCAACATCCTAAAGGAGAACACAGGCAGCAACCTCTTCGACCTCAGCTGCAGCAACTTCTTCCTAGAAACATCACCAAAGACAGGGAAAGCAAGGGCAAAAATGAACTATTGGGACTTCATCAAGATAAAAAGCTTTTGCACAGCAAAAGAAACAGTTGACAAAACCAAAAGACAACCGACAGAATGGGAGAAGATATTTGCAAATGACATATCAGATAAAGGGCTAGTCTCCAAAATCTATAAAGAACTTCTTAAACTCAACACCCAAAGAACAAATGATCCAATCAAGAAATGGGCAGAAGACATGAACAGACATTTTTCCAAAGGAGACATCCAAATGGGCAACAGACACATGAAAAAGTGCTCAAGATTGCTCGGCATCAGGGAAATCCAAATCAAAATCTCAATGAGGTACCACCTCACACCAGTCAGAATCGCTAAAATTAACAAGTCAGGAAGCGACAGATGTTCGCTGGGATGTGGAGAAAGGGGAACACTCCTACACTGTTGGTGGGAATGCAAGCTTGTGCAGCCACCTGGAAAACAGTTTGGAGGTTCCTCAAAAAGTTGAAAATATAGCTACCATATGATCCAGCAATTGCACTACTGGGTATTTACCCAAAGGTACACATGTAGGGATCCACAATGTCCACAGTAGCCAAACAGTGGAAAGAGCCAAGATGTCCACTGACAGATGAATGGATAAAGAAGAGGTGGTATATATACACAATGGAATATTATGCAGCCACCAAAAGGAATGAAATCTTGCTATTTGCAACAATGTGGATGGAACTGGAGGGTTTTATGCTGAGCGAAATAAGTCAATCAGAAAAAGACATGTATCATATGAAATCACTGCTATGAGGAATTCTTAATCTCAGGAAACAAACTGAGGGTTGCTGGAGTGGTGGGGGATGGGAGGGATGGGGTGGCTGGGTGATAGACAATGGGGTGGGTATGTGCTATGGTGAGAACTGTGAATTGTGCAAGACTGTTGAATCGCAGATCTGTATCTCTGAAACAAATAATACATTATATGTTAAAAAAAAAAAAGAAGAAGAAGATAGCAGGAGGGGAAGAATGAAGGGGGGGAAATTGTAGGGGGAGACAAACCATGAGAGACGATGGACTCTGAAAAACAAACTGAGGGTTCTAGAGGGGAGGAGGGTGGGAGGATGGGTTAGCCTGGTGATGGGTATTAAAGAGGGCATGTACTGCATGGAGCACTGGGTGTTATACACAAACAATGAATCATGGATCACTACATCAAAAACTAATGATGTAATGTATGGTGATTAACATAACATAATAATAATAACAAAAAAAGATTCTCTCTCTCTCCCTACCCCTGTCAAATAAAAACAAACAGAGACGGCTTTAATCCTTCCTTTGAAATCTAGATTCCTTTTATTTAATATTCTTAATTGTCCTGGCTAGAACGTTCATTAAAACAGTCAACACAAATAAGGAGATTTGACTTTTCTTTTCCCTCCCTTTTTTAATTCCTAATATCAGCAGGAAAGCATTTAGCCTTTTAACATTAAATAAAATATTAATTGTGGGTTTTTTGTAGATATCTTTTATCAAGTTGATAAAGTTCCCTCCTATTCCTAGTTTGTTAAGTGTTTTTATTATAAAACAATATTGAGTTATGTTAAATGTTTTTACTGTGTTTATTGTGATAATCGTATGATTTTTGTCCTTTATTCTATTGATATGATGTATTACATTAATTGATTTTCAGATGTTAAGCCAACCTTGCATCCTGGAATAAATCTTACTTGGCAGTTGTATATAATTCTTATACATTCCTGGATTCAGTTTGCTAACCTTTTATTGATTTTTTTGCATCTATATTCATAAGGGGTATTAGTCTGTATTTCTCTTTTCCTGTGATGCCTTTAGTGTCAGGAGAATTTTGGATTCATAGCCACTGGTTTGGGAGACATTCCTTCCTCCTCTATTTTTTAGAAGCAACTGAAAATTTTATACTGAAGAATAGATGTTGATATTGGTATAGAATAATAATAAGTTGATACAGAATAATTAACTTTTTTGAAAAGTTGATATTAATTCTTCTTTAAATGTTTTGTAAGTTTTACCAGTGAAGCTATCTGAGCCCGGGATTTTCTTTTCAGGAAGTTTTTTGCTTAAGAATTCAATATCTCTACATGCATTAGGTCTATTTGGATTTTTTATTTTCTCCTAATACAGTTTTAGTAGCTTGTGTCTTTCTAGAAATTTTCTCATTTTATCAAAGTTATCTAATTTGTTGCCATACAGTTGCTAATAGAGTTCCCTTGTAAAGAGAGAAATGTTTATTTCTCTGTGGTATGAAAAGATATAACCTGTTTTAGTCCTGATTTTAATAGTTTGGGGCTTCTCTCTTTTATTCTGGGGCATTCTGACCAAATGTTTGTCAATTTTGTTGATCTTCTCAAAGAATCAAATTTTTGTTTAAATTTTTAATATTTATTTATTTATTTATTTATTTACTTGTTTTTGTTTTTGTTTTTTTAAGTAGGCCCATGCCCAGCATGGAGCCTGATATGGGCTTGAACTCACAATCCTGAGACCTGAGTTAAGATCAAGAGTCGGATGTTTAACAGACTGAGCCACCCAGGCACCCCTGTTTTGTTTATTTTTGCTACTATTTTCTTGTGTCATTTACTTCCATTCTAATCTTTATTATTTCTTTCCTTCTGCTTGTTTTCAGTTTTGTTTGTCCTTGTTTTTCCACTGTCCTAAGGGAAAAATTAGATTATTGATTTGAGATCTTTCTTTTCAGACATTTGCAGCTATAAATTTTCCTCTACATCTGCTTTAGCTACATGTCATATGCTTTGTTAGTATGTGTCTTCATTTTTATTCATCTTAAAATAATCTCTAATTTCCCTTGTAATTTCTTCTTTGACTCCCTGGTTATTTAGATATATGCTGTTTAATTTTCATATACTTGTAGATTTAACAAATTTCTCTCTATTTTCTTTTTTTTTTTTTTTTTTTAATTTTATTTATTTATTTGAGACAGAGAGAATGAGAGAGACAGAGCACATGAGAGGGGTGAGGGTCATAGGGAGAAGCAGGCTCCCTGCCGAGCAGGGAGCCCGATGCGGGACTCGATCCAGGGACTCCAGGATCATGACCTGAGCCGAAGGCAGTCGCTTAACCAACTGAGCCACCCAGGCGCCCACAAATTTCTCTCTATTTTCAATTTCTAATTTTATCTAATTATATCCTCAGAACATACTTTGAATGATTTTAAACATTTTAAATTTACTGAGGTTTGTTCTATGTCCTAACAGACAGTCTATCTGGACAATGTTTCATGTGTGCTAGAAAACAATGTACATCCCACTGTTCTTGGGGGAAAGGGTCTATAGATGTCTATCAGGTCTAGTTGTTTTATAGCGTTTCTTCAAGTTTTTATTTCCTTGTGGGTCCTGTGCCTTGCTTTTCTATCAATTATTAAAGTGAGGTATTAAAGTCTCCAACTATTATTGCTAGATTGTCTATTTTTCCCTTTAATTCCATTAGTTTTAGTTTTAAAACTAAATTCCATTTAGTTTTGTGGATTTGAGTTTATATCCGGGGGAATACTACTTATGCATGACTGATAACTTGGATTTCAAAATTGTATTTATATGTTGGAGCTTATATTAGGACATTGTATCATTTTTAATATTATTTCATATGAAAAACTCACATGGGTTTAAATAGCTGCTTTATTGTCAAATTAGTCTGTATTTAAATATTGCTTTCATTCCTTTCTAGTTATGGAAACTGGGTGAAATTACTTGGTTTTCTGATTTTTTTTGCTTATGGACTTCTGTTATCTGCCATCAGATATCTTTTTATTCTCAAGTACCACCATTCACTCCCAGGCACCCACCTTTTAATAAATAAATGTGTTGTTCCATATATTTATGTACTTCCTTGTTTTTACTTCATAGGTTGTCTCTCCTTTTTGCTAGAACTTAGATAATGTTCTCCTACATCCAACTCAAGCATCATCTTCTCTGCAACTCAGCAAAGATGATAATTGCTTTTATTATCTCACCATACACCTTATATAGGCTACTTGTTTAAAATATTCATTTAAGATCCCATTTCCTTACAATAGAAAGATTTCACTGAAAAAAGGAACTTTCCTCTTTGCCTAATTCCATGTCTGCTGCATGCAAGGTATTAAACAAAGGTTTGCTGCATTGGACAGAACTGAATCAAGAGTTATAAAAACATTCTGAAGCGAAGGTCAAATAAAGTTCTCCTTCGTAATCAGTACATAATAATGCTCAACTTAGGAAACACAGATCTAGGTTGGCAAGCCAGAATGATTGTGTTTTTTACAGGTCACTGAATCAGGATGGAAAAGAACACAGACTTTGCACTGGGAGTTCCTCTGCAATCTTTACAAATGTTCTTATTGTTCCTAAATCAAATTCTTTGCCTCTGAGCCTCAATTTATGCTGTTCTTCAATCTTAAGAAGTTATAATGATCTGTCCCACCAGCCCAGCCTCATCTTTTTTTTTTTTTTTTTAAAGATTTTATTTATTTATTTGACAGAGAGAGACACAGTGAGAGAGGGAACACAAGCAGAGGGGAGTGGGAGAGGGAGAAGCAGGCTTCCCGAAGAGCAGGGAGCCCGATGTGGGACTCGATCCCAGGACCCTGGACCATGACCTGAGCTGAAGGCAGACGCTTAACGACTGAGCCACCCAGGCGCCCTCATCTTTTGTTCCTATCTCTTTCATTTCATGTTGTAGGACCAGCAGGTTCTCTCTCATAAATTCTCTCTCACACTTCCTTGAATCACTGTACATGCTGTTACCTCTCCTTGGACATCCTCCACCTCAATTCTAAACTTATTCATCTGGCAAACCTGCAATTTATTCTTGAAGCTCAGTTTAAGCTACATCATCTGTGAAATAGTTCCTGACTTCCACAGCACTTTTAGGGATTTCTTTCCTGTGTTTCCACTGGAATGCGTAGAAATGAGGTAATGATACTGTAATTAACTGCATTTATGTAAGTTATTTGAGGTCATATAATGGTTATTTCACTTTTAAGTTCTCATAAAATAACATGGCTCCTGGCATACATTGGGGCTTAATAAATATTAGTTAAATTAATGAACTATAAATTCATTAACAGTAATATTTTCTTATCCTTGCTTTCCCTACAAAATAAATATTAACCTAATCATAAAAAATTAACTCTTCCTTTCAGGTGGAAGTTAAATGTTGGTAATATAGAAAATGAAAAACACTGGGGCGCCTGGGTGGCTCAGTCGTTGGGCGTCTGCCTTCGGCTCAGGTCATGATCCCAGAGTCCTGGGATCGAGCCCCGCATCGGGCTCCCTGCTTAGTGGGGAGCCTGCTTCTCCCTCTCCCACTCCCCCTGCTTGTGTTCCCTCTCTCGCTGTCTCTCAAATAAATAAATAAAATCTTTAAAAAAAAAAAAAAAAGAAAATGAAAAACATGTCTGAATACATTTATTTTAAAGTTAAGTAATTGCATTAGGAAAGCCTTTTCTTTTTTCTTTAGGATTTATTTATTAATTTGAGAGAGAGAGCACAGTCAGAGGGAGGGGCAGAGAAAGAGAAGCAGACTCCCCACGAAGCATGGAGCCCAACAAAGGGCTTGATCCCATGACTCCAAGATCACCTCCTAAGCCAAAATCAAGAGTTAGATGCTTAGCCGACTGAGCCACCCAGGTACCCCTAGGAAAGTATTTCTAATTTGAGGAAGACTGGGACCTGTCATTAAAAACTCAAATTGTAGAATGTCTATGAAGTCCTTGGGCCAGTTTTTAATTGCTTACAGTTCCTACCTTGGTGTAAAAAAAAGGCAAATGCTGTAGTATTAACAAAGTTTATCTGAGCACATGTTAGTAACTATTCCACAAATATACACTGAATGCAAAGTACTAGTTTTATTACCAGTAAGTCAACTGGGACACTACTTGACGTAAGGTGGGAAAAGGATGAGAGTAGGTTATTAACTGGAAATAAATGAAAAGTGAATTTTCCATCTTTTTTCATAAACAAAACTTTATGTCAAAAATCCAGAGCTGATATTATTTAATATAGTAATTAATTTTGGGTCTAATAGGGTATCAGAACACTATATCACATTATATATAGATTCACTATATTTAATTTAACTATCCTTCTATGGTTGGATACTTAGGTGTTTCATTTTTGTCTATAAAGATTTTTCACACTTATTCTTTGATGTTCTGGATGCATTAAAATTCAGAAGTCTTATTTGAAGATGATATGAATAAATGTTTAAAAATAATGAATATTATCAAGGAAGTAAAAAGACAACTTGCAGAATGGCAGAAAATATTTGATAATTATATATCTGTTAAGGATCTAGTATTCAGAATATGTAAATACCTCTTACAATTCAACAATAAAAAGATAAATATTCAAAATGGGTAAAGAACTTGAATAGACATTTCTCCAATTGAGATATAGAAATGGTTAATAAATGCATAAAATAATTTCAACAGTATCATTAATTAAGAAAAAGCAAATCAAAACCACAAGATAAACACTTCACATTCACTAAGATGTGTATGTTTTTAAAAATCAGAAAACAACAAGTGTTGGTGAAGCCGTGGAGAAACTAGAACCCTCCTACATTGCTGGTGGGAATGCAAAATGGTTCAACTCTGGAAAACACTGGCTGTTCCTCAAATAGCTAAATGTAAAATTATCATATGACCCAGCAATTCCACTCTTAGTTCTATATCCAGAGAAATTGAAGACAAATACTCAAACAAATATAAGCATGTGCATGTTTATATCAACACTATGAGTCATAGCTATAAGGTTAAAAATACCCAAATACCTATAAACAAATAAATGGATAAACAAAATTCTGGTATCTACATACCATATACTATTCAGCTATAAAAAGGAATGAAGTACTGATACATGCTACAATCTGGATGAACCTTAAAAACATCATACTAAGTGAAAGAAGCCAGACACAAAAGGTTGCATATTGTGATTCCATTCATAAACAAAATATCTAGAATAGGTAAATTCATGGAGACAAAAAGCAGGTTGGTGGTTGATTGCCAGAAGTTAGGGGGAAGGAAGACAAGAGGAATAACTGCTTGATGGGTACAGGGTTTCTTTTAGGGATGAGGAAAATGTTTTGGAGCTAGACAGAGATGGTAGTTGCATTGTGAATATATTTAATGCTACTGAATTGTTCGCTTTAAAATGGTTAACTTTATGTTATGTGAATTTCATATGTTATATTACCACTTAATTATTATGGCTTATTCATGGGGCCTTTCAGGGCTGAGGCCTGTAGTCCGAGTATGGGATCTGAGTCTCAGCTAAGGTGGAATGAGGTGTAATGAATAAACAGTGAGACTCAAGTACTGCCATTAGCCCTATTCACATTTCACCTCACAGAGACCTGGCAACCATGGTTCAGTCATCCCAGGAAGGAGACTGCAGGATTTCCTTTTGGGTGAACTGACCATCGCAAGACACACACACACACACACACACACACACACACACATGCTGACATTTAGAGGTGCCCAAAACACATTGCTGGGACCATTAACAGATAAGCACCACTCAGGGCATACATAGTTTTAATAAGCTCTTAAAACTGTGAACATATATTAGATTCATTATAAAACTTTAAGAAATAGCTTATAAAGAAAATCAAATTATCTGCAGTTAATATTAATATTTATCTAATTTAACTAAAATTGAGCCCCTATTAAGGTCTTTTGTGGAAATCCCTATTAATATGAAACAAAACTCTTTTTTCTACATGAAATGTGACTATGTTTGCCATACTAAGGTCATTCTTGTGTTGGCATGAGATTTCCTGATGCAATTTTCTTTTTTAAAATCTTATTATTGTTGTAGGAGCCTGGGAAGATGGCAGCGTAAGAGGACTCTGAGTTCACCTCATCTGACAGATAAACTAGGTAACACTTACATCAGCATAAATAACTCAAACATGATCTGAAGACTGGCAGAGCAAACTCCACAACTTAAGGTAGAGAAGAGGCCACATCCAAGAGGGTAAAAAGGGCAGAGACACAGTGGGGACCTAAAAGGACTGAAGCCATCCATGGTTTATAGCAATATAGAGCTATATCAAGTGGCAAGAAAAATCTCAAATAAACAAACTAAACTTATACCTAGAGGAGCTAGAAAAAGAACAACAAAACCTAAAACCAGAAGGCAATAATAAAGATTAAAGCAGAAATAAATGATGTACAAACTAAAACAAAATAAAACAAAAAACAATAGAACTGATCAATGAAACCAGGAACTGATTCTTCGAAAAAAAATCAATAAACTTTATAAACCTCTAACCAGACTTATCAAGAATAAAAGAGAAAGGACTCAAATAAATAAAATCACAAATGAGAGAGGAGAAATAATAACTAACACTGCAGAAATACAAACAATTATAAGAGAATATTATGAAAGACTATATGCCATCACTGGACAACCTAGAAGAAACAGATAAATTCCTAAACATAAACTACCAAACTCAAACAAGAAGAAATAGAAAATTTGAACAGACTGATAACCAGCAAAGAAATGAATCGAAAAACTCCCAACAAACAGAAGTCTAGGACCAGATGGCTTCACAGGAAATTCTACCAAACATTTAAAGAAGAGTTAATACCTACTCTTCTCAAACTATTCCAAAAAATATCATTACACTGATATCAAAACCAGATAAATACACCACACCCGCACCCATCCACTCACCCACCCACACACACACACACACAAAGAGAAAACTATAGGCCTATATCCCTGATGAGCACAGATGCAAAAATCCTCAACAAAATATTAGTAAACTGAATTTCAAGAATTCATTAAAAAAATCATTCACAGTGATCAAATGGGATTTATTTCTGGATTGCCAAGTTGTTCAATATTTGCAAATCAATCATGACATATCACATCAATAAGAGAAAGGATAAGAACTATATGATCATTTCAATAGACACAGAAAAGTTATTAGACATAGTACTATGCCCATTCATGATAAAAACCCTCAACAAAGTAGGTTTAGAGGGAACATACCTGAACATAATAGTTTTTATTTTTTATTTTATTTTTTTTATTTTTTTTTATTTTAAAGATTTTATTTATTTATTTGAGAGAGAGAATGACAGAGAGAGAGCACATGAGAGGGGGGAGGGTCAGAGGGAGAAGCAGACTCCCCGCCGAGCAGGGAGCCCGATGCGGGACTCGATCCCGGGACTCCAGGATCATGACCCGAGCCGAAGGCAGTCGCTTAACCAACTGAGCCACCCAGGCGCCCCGAACATAATAGTTTTTATATGAAAAACCCACAGCTAACATCATACTCAATGGAGAAAGACTGAGAGCTTTTCACCTAAGGACAAGACCTGGATGTCCATTCTCACCACTTTTATTCAACATAGTGCTGAAGTTCTAGCCACAGAAATCAGTCAACAAAAAGAAATACAAAGCATCCAAATTGGTAAGGAAGGAGTAAAACTTTCACTATTTGCAGATGACATGATACTGTATATAAAAAATCCAAAAGACTCCACCAAAAAACTACTAGAGCTGATAAGTGAATTCAGTAAGGTAGTAGGATACAAAATCAATGTACAGAAATCTGTTGCATTCCTATACACTAATAACAAAGTAGCAGAAAGATAAATTAAGGAAACAGTCTTATTTACAATTGCACCAAAGATAATAAAATACCTAGGAATAAACCTAACCAGAGAGGTGAAAGGCGTGTACTCTGAAAACTGTAAAACACTGATGAAAGAAATTGAAGACAATGCAAAGAAATGGAAAGGCATTCCATGCTCATGGACTGGAAGAACAAATATTATTAAAATATCTATATTACCCAAAGCAATCTACACATTTAATGCAATCCCTATCAAAATACCAATATAATTTTTCACAGATCTAGAACAGTCCTAAAATTTGTATGGAACCACAAACGACCTTGAATAGCCAAAGAAATATTGAAAAAGAAAAACAGAACTGGAAGGCATCACAATTCCACACCTCAAGTTACATTACACAGCTTTAATAATCAAAACAGTATGGTAGTGGCACAAAAATAGACACATAGATCAATAGAACATAATGGAGAGCCCAGAAATAAATCCAGAATTATATGGCAATTAATCTTTGACAAAGGAGGCAAGAATATGCAATGGGAAAAAGAAAGTCTCTTCAACAAATGGTGTTGGGAAAACTGGTCAACTACATGCCAAAGAATGAAACTGGATTACTTTCTTAGGCCATATACAAAAATAAATCAAAATGGATTGAGGACCTAAATGTGAGACCAGAAACCATAAAAATCCTAAAAGAGAACACAGACAGTAATTTCTCTGACATTGATCATAACATCTTACTAGATATGTCTCCTGAGGCAAGGGAAACAAAAGCAAAAATAAACTATTGGGATTATATCAAAATGAAAAGCTTCTGCACAGCAAAGGAAACAACCAACAAAACTAAGAGACAACCTACTGAATGTGAGAAAGTATCTGCAAATGAAGTATCTGATAAAGGGTTATTATCCAAAATACATAACAAACTTACACAACTAAACACCAAAAGACTCCAAATAATCCAATTAAAAAATGAACAGAAGATATGAATAAACATTTCTCCAAAGAAGACATACAGATGGCCAAAAGACACATGAAAATATGCTCAACATCATTCATCATCAAAGAAATGAAAATCCAAATGACAATGAGGTATCACTTCACACCTGTCAGAATGGCCAAAATCAATAATTCAGGGCACTTAGATGGCTCAGTCAGTTAAGTGCCTGACTCTTGATTTTGGCTCAGGTCATGATCTCACGGTGGTGAGATGAAACCCCACATCAGGCTCCATGCTAGGCATGGAGTCTGCTTAAGATTCTCTCTCTCGCCCTCTGCCCCACCCCACTCCCGGCTCACACTCATGAATGAATGAATGAATGAATGAATGAATAAATAATCAATAAAATCAATAACTCAAGAAACAAGTGTTGGCAAGGATGTGGGGAAAAAGGAACCCTTGTGCACTGTTGGTGGCAATGCTAACTTGTGCAGCAACTGTGGAAGACAGAATGGAGATTCCTTAAAAAAATTAAAAATAGAACTACCTTACTACTACTATCTAGAAATTGCACTAATTTGAAGGGATATATGTACCTCTATGTTTATAGCAGCATTATTTATAATAGCCAAATTATGGAAGCAGCCCAAATATTCATTTCTAGATGAATTGATAAACATGTTATATATAACATATGTCCAAATATATATATATATTTCAGTCATAAAACAATATATTTCAGTCATAAAACAATGAAATGTTGCCATTTGCAACAACATGGATGGATCTACAGAGTAAAATGCTAAGCAAATAAGCCAGTCAGAGAAAGACAAATACCCTATGATATCACATATACATGGAATTTAAGAAACAAAACAAATGAAAGAAAAGAGAGAGAGAGAATAAGAGAGAAATAAAAAAAATGCAGATTCTTAACAATAGAGAACAAACTGATGGTTACCAGAGGGGAGATAAGTGGGGTGATGGGTGAAGTAGGTGAAGGGGATTAAAGAGTACACTTATCACGATGAGCACTGAGTAATGTATGGAATTGTTGAGTCACTATATTGTACACTTGAAACTAATATAACAATGTATGTTAACTACACTGGAATTAAAATTTATAAATAAATAAGTAAATAAATATTATAAATTAAAAAAAATTTAAATTAAAAAATTATTATTTGTACAATTTGGTGAATCTATGTGCTGTAAGACATTTTAAGAATTTATTTATTACATTTTACATTTCACACCCATACAATTTAAACAATCATTTATGTTCTCTACCAATCATTTGTGTTTTTTTTCAAATGTTTTGTATTAACTTCTAAATTACTTTCATTAATGTCTATTGTTTTTAATTAAAATATCAAGATAACTGAGATCATTTATGCTTGAGTTTGTAGTAAAAAATCACTATGCTCTACTACAAAAAGGACTTATATGGTCATCCAGATTCAAGTAGGCAACATATATTACTGTGAGTTTGGGCAATGTGCTTCCACAATCACAATGTGACAGTCCTAGACAACAGATATGCTGCATGATAAACAAAATGTTATTGAAAGGATGGATGGATGATTTACTACATGGTGAGTTGTATATTAGCATTATACCCATTTTATAGTAATAAAAAGAGACAACTAATTTATGGATATGCAAATTTACATATTCAAATTAAGATTGTTTCATTAAAAGAGTTTTTTTTTTTAAATGTGAATCCCATGCAGTATTTAAAATAAGTTACATTTTACTGTCCATAAAAGGAACATGTTAGAATGGAATGTTGATCTCACTTGCCAAGAAAACAGAATTAATCTTGTCTCAGGCACTGAGTTACTACACTGGCTTCCTGAGCCCTATGGGAATGGAAGAAGGAGAGCAAAATGGGAACAGTATTGAAGCACTTTAACTCTGGGAAATTATGCAAAGATATCTCTGATGGTACAGTTATCAAATGGAGATCAGTCATAGTCCACTGGGGACAAGTGTCTGTGGTCACTCTTAGCTTTCCATTTTCCTTCCAACTGCACTATGGTAAGCATTTGGGCCTAAAACAATGGGAGCAGTGGGAAGAACATAACTTGAACATCAAAAACACCTGAGTCTGAATTCCATTTTTGTCACTTTAGAAATTGTGCAAATGTAATACCATTACACCTGAACTTTAGCTTTCTTATCTTTCTGTTTGGGATAATGTTACCTCATGTTGTACCAACTATGAAGGCTGAGTGAGACTAGATTGTGTATTTAACAAATCTAACACAGAGCCATAGCACATATGTTTTATAATATTTTAAATATTAATTCTTTGACTGAGGGAAAAATATAAGTAAGGGTTTGACCCCAGGGAAACTCTGAGAGCACAGCTTCCAAGTGAGGTAACATCTTACTGTGATTTTTTGTTTTTGTTTTTTTCTCAGGAGACAGAGAGCCGGGCAGAGGCAGAGGAAGAATCTTAAGCAGACTCCAAGCCCAGCAGAGCCCAACACAGGGCTCAATATAATGACCCTGAGATCATGACCAGAGCCAAAATCAAGAGTTGGGCACTTAACCAAATGAGCCACCCAGGAGCCCCCATCTCATTGTGTTTTTTTTTTTTTTAATTTTATTTATTTATTTCACAGAGAGAGACACAGCAAGAGAGGGAATGCAAGCAGCGGGAGTGGGAGAGGGAGAAGCAGGCTTCCTGCGGAGCAGGGAGCCTGATGCGGGGCTTGATCCCAGGACCCTGGGACCATGACCTGAGCCGGAGGCAGATGCTTAATGACTGAGCCACCCAGGCGCCCTCATTGTGGTTTTGATTTGCATTGAATGGGTTGGTCTTTAAAGAGACATCACTCTTGGAGAGCCTAGGAGTCTCAGTCAGTTAATCACCTGACTCTCGATTTCAGCTCAGGTCAGGATCTCAGGGTCATGAGATCAAGCCCCACTCCACACTGAGCATGGAGCCTGCTTAAAATTCTCTCTCTCCTTCTGCCCATCCCTGCTCATGCTCCCTCTCTCTCTTTCTCTTAAAAAAAAAAAAGAGAGAGAGAGAGAGAGACATCACTCTTTGAATGGGCCCTGCATCATGTGATAGTCACTCTCTGGACCAAAGCAGAAATATGGGATAACAATAGTTTTTAGTTGGAAAACCAATTTCAGACCCTGGTACTTTCTGTCTCTTTGACCCTAGGAAAGTTAGTTAACTATTTTTTTTTAATTCAGTTTCTTATATGAAAAATAAAACCAAAAAAGTAAAAATGGGAAATATATTAGCTAACACTCAGGGATTTATGGTAAACATATTTGTAAAGTCTGTAATATGTGTCAGGCGTACAGTAACCACTATAAAGGAGTAGATGTGAATTTTTTCATATACATGTTGCAATATTCTTACTGATCTTTTATATCTTTTAATTTAGTAGGAAAAAATATGGAGTTAGTTGCTTACAAAAGTGCCAACTGAAGCTTCCACTTCAGGTCATAAAACCAAGTTTGGCCCATCTTGTAGGCACTTCATACTTAATTTTTAATCTCCTGTGCTTCAGAGAGCCTTTAAGTGTGGTCCTCGGGGCTGACAGGGCAATGATTGAACATGATGGGAGAGAGGCCCTTCATCCTCTACTCTCCCTATGTATCTACATCAGCAAGACAAGGATCTGGTGACTGAGGAGCTTGCAGTGAAGCCTTGCCTCATCATCCTCCAAAGTCCTTGACACAGAAACCCAGGAGCATTAAAAAGAAATGAAAAAGGTTGCCCATGCCTGTCTGAAGTAACTAAGTTACAAGGACCTTTGAGGATTTTTGTGAACCACTGAAATAGGTTTTGTAGGGCTAAATTTGTATTTGTCTTTACATTTTATTACATTTCCATCTGACCACAACCCCCTACAGAGGCAGCTTCATGCTCCAAGTAGTTCAGCTAGTGAATTTGAAGAAGGCTCCTGGGATAGGCATCTTTTAACACTCAACCTCTTTTTTTTTCACACTCTTTTCCTCTGGCTTCTCAAGGAATCATTTTCTTGTGCACTTGAAGAGGCTTTTGTTAAGTGGCCTGGAAGTGAGATTGCTGAGCATCATCTCAGCAAAATTAATCCAGGAGTGAAAATGCCAAAAGGGAACCAGTTGTTTCTATTCCAAACACTTTTTTTCAGTGTCTGAATGAGAAAGCAAAATGCTTCCTGCAAGCCTCTCTTGTAACTTCACTGAGGGTTATCAATGCCTCTTTCTTCTAATCAAGGCTTTCATCAAAGCTGAAGGGAGGCAAGTCCTTAGCAAGCAGGAGACTTAATCTCACAATGAAAAATCCAGTTTCCGATCTCATCAGTCACACACGAAACTGCAATTGAATTCTTTAGAAATTATACAAGGGAATCGATGATGCAGAGAAAAAAGAATGCATAAAGTGTTCAAATGCACACACTCCCTAGCTTGCCTGGGAGATAAAGACGTTGGCTTTGGGGTCAGATGATGGGGCCTCAGAGGCTACTTTCCTACTTTCCATTCATGAGGATTTGGACAACTCAGTTTCTAAGCTTCAGGTTCCTCATAGCTAAGCAGGATTACTAGTGAGGTGATGTTATGCACAAAGCATGCAGGAAGAGTGAGAAGTGATGGGGGATGTTCAACTAAAATGGGGACAGATTCAAGACAAGGACGGCACATCAAAAAGAACTTACTCCAGACGGCCTCGTGTAATAACAAACATTGAAAATGATATAAGGCCCTCTCTGTGTCCCTCTCTGTCCTCCCCTCGGATACTCCAGTGTGCTCAGAGCATTGCCTCCCTACAACACTGTGTGAGGTCTTTGAGGGCAGGCCTGTGACTGATTATGCCTTATTTGGCTTTCTATTCTTGGGATCTGTATAGAACTAGAGAAGCCACTTATCAAAAACTAATTTGATGGATACATTAACCATTATATGAATAAATATATTCTTTTTTGTTAAACAGAATATTAAAACTGTAAGAGAGAGCTGGTATCATCTGACCTTCTTTTATACACAGTTGTTGCAACCTAGCGAGTCTGTTGTTCCACAGTCCAAGTGAGTTAGAGGGAGATCCAGAGTTAGAATGTCCACCTCTAGCCTCCTTCACGCTGTGTCTTCTCTGCTACATCACACTACCTCCCTTCATTGTGCTTCTTTTTCATTCAGCTGTCAGAAAATGAGGAATTGGGGTCTGTGTGGTTTCTTATAAAGAGCTACTATAATTGATTTCTCTTTTTACTTTTTAAAAATAAATCTTTATAAAGCAACCGCAACCTTTGCAGATTAGTTTTATTAGGTCAAGTGGATACTGAAATGTTTAAATTCATTTTGACAGAATATTCACTGGCAAAGCACATGGACGAGAGACCTGACAAAATGTTGATTCCAGGCAGAGGAGAGCTAGTGCTTTCTAATAAAACCTATAAAAACACAGAGAGAAGTGCAGTGTTATATTTAGGAATTGGCTGAATTATTTTATGATGACTGCATATTTGAAATCTTCATTGGCTGGTAAAACAATTTCATAACTGATCTTAAAATACTCATGCAGTTGAAACAGTATGAGCTCCCATTTTCAGAGTACTGCGTGTAAATCACTAACTTTGATCTCACTGATTCAGGATTTGTGATAAGTATAATTGAGAAAAGCTGATATTTACCTTTAAATTTTCAAAGAAAAAGAGCTGTTAGCAAGTTTCCACATGGATAAGATTGTCAGTGTGGTGATTAAATTCCTTAGGCGAAAGTTTATTTTGTCCACTTAGCTATTAATATTAGTTTTGAGGGCAGAGCTCCTTAGGTTTGAGTTCCATTGAGTCTGTTACTTAGTAACTATAACTTGGGACAACTTAGTGGGCTTCACTAAGTGTCAACTTCCTACTCTGCAAAATGAGGATAATGCTGGTGACTTGGCCTGTCTCATAGGATGGCTGTGAATAATAAATGAGAGGATGTACCTGTATTGCAATGAAAAGATGCTCACACTCAACATGGACTAAATTATGATTATCAGCAGCAATAACATGATAATGCTGACAAATTATCTCTCATCAAGCAAACCTCGTCATGCCACATGTTTTTACTTGCATTGTGCCTCTGGATATACTTGAAAAATATTAAAACTATAATTTACAACATATTGTTAATTCAGAGCTGTCTCTAATTTATTCTAGCTTATCTCCTAATTATTTATTAGTGAGGTTTCCTCATATTTCAAATATGCCCAAATATGGCCTTCTGTAGGAGGCTGAATTACTGCTCAAAATATTTGCTGCCTCCCTGCCCCCAGCGTTATTTTCCCCGAGGAAGGATTATGTGCACGCTGTCACATACTTGAATGGCCATGTGATTTACTTTGCCAATAAAATGTTAGTAAATGTAACAAATGTCGTTTCCAAGACAAATTTTGTGTACAAGCCCATGGTTTGCAATGTCCCTTTTTTCCTTTCTGTCACCAAACTACCAGGGCCCCAGACAGAGGTTGCTTTGTCAGTTTGGGTCTCAGAGAAAAAATGGCATAGAACAGGGCCACACAGAACCCATAGTAAACATATGATATAAGCTAGACATAAATTCTGAAATATTAAGTCATTCAGATTTATAGACAAAATGCAGAGCTGGTCAAGTCACTCCCTCCTTAAACACTTCACCATCACCCATGCTGTAACGTCCAAATTCCATAGCAGGATGTTTTATGATTTTCATGCCCCTATTCCAGACAACCCTTCCCCAGGCTCATTGCCTTTACCCCCACACACTCACACTAGCACATCCAGTAATTTCAGACTGCTTCTAGCTCTCGCAAAGTTTCATGTTGCAAATGGGTCTGTGTGTACACCTCACTTTCCATAATCCTAGAGATTCACATTTTTCTTGCAAAACCCAGCTCAAACCATTCTTTCTTCAGGAGGTTGGGCCCTGCACCCCTTGATCCTGGTAGAGATAAATAATTCAACCCTATATTCTTTCTGTCTCTGTGTTTTCTTCTATAAATACACTTAGCACAAGATACTAAAAGTATAATGTTTTAACCTCATGAAAGCAGATCCAGGATCATATTTACTTTTCCTCTCCTGATGATGCCTGGGACAATGCAGACATTCAATAAATATTGATTTACATTGCCTTCATTTATTTTAAAGCGAGGGAAATTTAAACACAAACCATATGTTTGAAATGGAGGAGCCATATTTTGTGGCCTGAGGAGGTTCATACTTCTTTGTAAGTCTCAGTTTTTCTCTCAGGGATAATAGTTTCTTAAATATCAGAAAGTGCTCTAAAGTTATCGCCAAGCACTAAAAGTAGAAGTTATTAATCATCTTCAAGGTTATTTACAAACATATTTCATTAGCTCCCCCTAAGTCCCACTGGGCAAGAATTAACAGGGATTTTATTGACAGAAATCTTTTAAAAAGAGAGTTGTCTCATTTGAAAATCAAATTAATGTGTCACAATGTAGATGAAATGTTCTAACCTTTTAAAATTCCATTTCATCTATTTTAGTTCAGTGACATGCACCTACCCTTATAATATCTTTCTGAACCTGGTATTTATATGAGAAACTCTCCAGAGTTAAATGAGTCATATATTTGGGAGAAAAGACAAGAATTTTCCAAGTCACAGCCTTGTAGGAAAATTGCGGGCAAGGGTAACTTTTCAAACTCTATTGAGAATCCCTACTTTAAAATAAAAATGCTACCACTACACATGCTTAAAACATTTCTATGAAAGACTGGCATTATAATGCCCACTTTAGAGATGGGAAAACTCAGGCCCAGTTTGCCCTAAGTGCTCAATACAAGTGAGGTGTGCAACATGACAAGTTAGGTGTCAGATACAAGAGATTAAAGGAAGGAATGACACTGGGTTCAGAACTCTGTTCTTAGAGGTTTCTAGTGCGGTGAGGAGAGTACCTCATAGATTAAGAAAAGAATTGTTTTAGTGGGAATGATAACAGAGGTATAAATTGAGTCATAGAGGTATAGAGCAGAGTAAGTTATTCTGCCTTCTGTTGGCTAGGGAAAGGGAGAGGAGTGGATGAGGTAAAACTAAAGGAAACCAATATTAGATATGACTTAAAGGATGAATAGTGCCATGTGGACATGTCAGGGGACACAGCATGTGCAAACGTATGGCCATATAAAAACACAGCCTGCTTTTCAGAACTATGAATGACTTATTTCTGAATCAAATGGAAGGTAGGCTATAGATTGATGAATGATCAAGAACATGATCTGTGGTCCCACATTGCTTTTTCCTGGTGGAGTGGAGGAGTAACAATTTTTTGAGTGTCAGTGTTGAGGACATTTAAGATCTATTATCTTAATATATTTCAATTATACAATAAAGTACTGTTAACTATAGTCACCATGCTATATATTATATCCCCAGAACTTATTACTCTTATAACTCATCTTCTTTACCCTCTGACCAGCATCTCCCCATTTCCCCTGCACTCCAGCCCCTAGCAATCACCAGTCCAATCTCTATTTCTAGGAGTTTAACATTTTTAGATTCCACATATAAGTGAGATCATGCAGTATTTGTCTTTCTCTGACTCATTTCACTTAGCAGAACACCCTCAAGTTTCATCCAGTTGTTGCAAATGGCTGGATTTCCTTCTTTTTTTAATGGTTGAAAGATATTCAATTTTATATATATTTCATATTTTCTTTATCCATTCATTTGTTGACAGACACTTCAGTTGTTTCCATGGCTTGGTTATTACAAATAATGCCACATGAACATTGGGGTGTAGATATCTCCCTGAGGTAATGATTTCACATGCTATTGTTTGAATACTACCTATGCAACCCCTCAAACCAAAAGCTCCATCATAATGGATGGATTTCAAACTTGGGCAGGAGGTATGGACTTGAGAAAAAGACATTCTCTCCCTTGGGAGAATAAGGGCACTAAACAGCAAAGCCATTCTAAAATTCTGTGGAAGCAGGCCTCATTTGTCCATCCAAATCAGTTATCACTCTAACCAAAATTGTTTTCCTCTTCATGCAACTTAGTCATCAGTTAATTAACTGTGCATTTTGATGATTACTTTTCTTGTTTGCTTCCCAGTTTATACTGTAAGATCCTTGGGAGCTAGGTGTTATATTTTATTTCTTTCTTAATTACACATGCTCTGTGGAGAGACTGATCCAGGTAGACATTAAGAAAACTGTTGAATGAGTGAATAAGTGGATGAATGAATGATTGGAATAATTGGGAAAAAAAAAGAATCTGTGAGAATTTCTCTGTTACTCATCAGCCAGCATCCTCATATCGCTCAATTTTTTTTTTTTTCTCATCTGCTCATCTCCTCCCCCAGCAGTAGAAAGGAGCTGTTTCAACACTGAGTAACAATTGCATTCAGCGTTCCTTAGTCACATCAGAATGCCCTCCTCCAAGGTTTACTGTAAATTCCTATTGATTTTTCTAAACAGAAATCTCATTCACTGATGTGACTGCAAAGGAAAGTAGGAAGAACAATGTGAAATCCATTCCCTACCTAAATCTTCATTACCTTCTGCTGTTCTTGTTCCAAGATGATTCAATTACATATTATGTTCTCAAGTTCTTTTTTTTTAACCTTAGGGCTGCTTATGAAAAATTAAACTAGTTACATAAAAGAGATTATATTGCTGTTCTTCCACATCTCAGGGAAAAAAATGAATCATCAAATAGAATAGACCAATACAAGTTATTTTGATTTAAATTTCAGATTAGTTCACTGGTGGGGTTTATGTGCTAGTATATTGCTACTACAAATTTTCCTAAAATATCAATACAAAATGTGATTAGATCTTTTCTCAAGGTCTTATTTCCTCCAATCTACAGAATATAAATTTCTTTCTAAAGACTTTCTTTACCTTACCAATAATCCATATTGCTTAAATTTTTGTATGTGGTAAACACAGCCCTGGCAGTATTATCACAACTCAGACATGTTTAAATTCAGATTCAATTGGCTCCAATTATGGTGACTTCAGCCAATTGAAAAGGGATTTTAATCTAAAATATATACTTTCAATGGTTCAGAGGATTTTAGAACCTAAACTCTGCTTTCTCAGTTAACTTCTTTAAGTGATATTGGATTGGGAAAGGGGAACAGAAGCTCACCGTGATTATGACATAATTCAAACTAACTTATTGGTAACAATGAGTCACAAAGCCAATATCTTTGGTCCCAATCTCACAAGTCCCAATCTCTTTGCACAGTTTTATATTTTGGGGACTTCTAAAGTCATTCAGGTCAACTTAACAATTTTTCTTGAGCACCTGTCTGGTGCCAGTCCCTGGCAGTAGTTGGGGCAGCTCCCTCAGGTAAACACAGTGCAATTCAGTGGACACTTAACAACAGTTTGTTATCTTAAAAGGGGGAAAACACAGAGTTCAATGAGCAACACGGAAGGGGCACCTAGCTCAGTCATGGTTGAACAAAAGCATCCTTTACAGAAGACCTGATATCTGGGTTGAAATTACAAAGACACCATGTGATTAGTCAAGCAAAATGGTGAAGGGAAAAAAGTGTTCCAGACAGAAGGGGAGGTTAGGGGGGAAGAAATGAGGTAGAAGCGATAAGGGCTGGCTAAGTTATCTCCCATCTCTTCCATTTCATAAATTTGGGTCTGGATCAGTTTAGCACATTGGCCTCCTGCTGACTGAAGAGCAAGAATCATTTTTCACCCCATACTGAGAGGGAAGTAGAGTGAGGAGGCACAGAGACTCTGGAGGCAGCCCACCAGGGTTTGAAGCATAGCTGTCCTACTTCAGGCATCGATCCCCTTGTTCATTATTTAATCAGGAATCCTCTACTGAACGTTCACTATGTTTCAAAGATTGTTCAAGCACGTGGAATACAACAGTGAACAAAACCGACAAAACTCCTGCCCTTGTGGAGGTTATATTCTAGTAGGGGAAGATCAACAACATAAATAAGCAGAGTATTTGGTCCATGAGAGCAGGAAATAGCTGGGAGTGCAGTGGAGAGAGGCTAGGGTTCTAATCTTAAATAGAATGGTTAGGGTGGGTTTCAATGAGGAGGTGACATGTGAGAAAAGACTAGGAGGTGATGGGGTTAATCACGCAAAGGTTTGAAGGTGAAACTGTGCTGTATGGTCTTTAGCAAGTTACATCTCTGTTTCAGTACCCTTATCTGTAAAATGAGAATGATATTAATATTGGAGTCACAGAGTTATAATAATTAAATGAGTTAATATATGTAACTATGCTTAGAGCAGTGTCTGGAGCAGAGTAAGCATTTATCTAAGTACTTGCTACTAGTATAGTTGTTATTGTTTAAATTGGGTGCCTTAAATTAAGCCCATTCCCCTCTTTCAGAAAACCTGCAAGAGGTTATCTCTGTCTCTGTCCTCTCCCTCATTCTTACAGAGCTAATACAACAGCAAATCTTATCACTCAGTGTCCAAAGTATGTACTCTGTCCTCCCCCGACCTTCTCTGCTGTTACTATCCTAATCTAAAGTGATTGGGATTACTCCAAAGTCTAAGTTGTCTCCTTGCCTCCTTTCTAGTTCTATTACAGTCCATTTTCCATGTAGTGTTCTTTTTTAAACATAAGTCAGATCATGTTACTTTCCTGCTTAAACTTCCAATAGCTTCCCGTGGCACAAATAATAAAATTTAAATTTATCCTCCCAGTCTACAAAGCAGTAGACCACATGGGTGGTTTGACCTCTCTCTGCTCTATTGCTCTGGTCAAACTGAACTTCTCATGGTTACTTGAAGAAGCTGAACTCTCCCTCAGGAATTTCTCCTCACTCTTCCCTCAACCTGGAACAGTCTTCCCACTTGCCCCTGAATAGCTGGCCATTTCTTTGATTCAAGTGTCAGCTTAAAAGTCATCTCCTCAGAGAGGCTTTCAGTGACTATTCAGTCTAGAGTCAACTCCACTCAGTTTCCCACATATTCGCCTGCCTTGTTCTCTTCAGAGGGCTATTCTCATGTGTGTGTAGTACCTGTACCTGTCTCAGAGATCAATAAGACACTGAATCTTCTCTTGATCAAAGTATACATGTAAACTGACACTGGTGGTTATTATCCAGACAAGGAGGGCATCCTAATAGATCAGGGACTGAAGCTTAATAGTCTTTTCAAAATCCTTGCGGTTCTGCTACTCTACAAACTGCTGATGACAGTTTTCTATTTTAAATTATTTACAGTTTCCTGAATATGTTCTATTGAATCACCTCCCCATCTTTGCACCTGTACAGCATACATTTTCTACCTTATCCAACTGGAAAATTCCAAGTATCACTTAAGAACCAACTTAAACATCATCTGCTCTAAAATCATTTTTCTTTTTAAAAAATTTTTTATTGTTATGTTAATCACCATACATTATATCATTAGTTTTTGATGTAGTGTTCCATGATTCATTGTTTGCGTATAACACCCAGTGCTCCATGCAGAACGTGCCCTCTTTAATACCCATCACTAGGCTAACCCATCCTCCCATACCCCTCCCCTCTAGAATCCTCAGTTTGTTTTTCAGAGTCCATTGTCTCTCATGGTTTGTCTCCCCCTCCGATTTCCCCCCCCTTCATTCTTCCCCTCCTGATATCTTCTTCTTTGTCTTTTTTTTTTTTTTCTTAACATATATTGCATTATTTGTTTCAGAGGTACGGATCTGTGATTCAACAGTCTTGCACAATTCACAGCACTCACCATAGCACATACCCTCCCCAATGTCTATCACCCAGCCACCCCATCCCTCCCACCCCATCTCCCACTCCAGCAACCCTCAGTTTGTTTCCTGAGATTAAAAATTCCTCATATCAGTGAGGTCATATGATACATGTCTTTCTCTGATTGACTTATTTCGCTCAGCATAACACCCTCCAGTTCCAACCGCATTGTTGCAAATGGCAAGATCCCATTCCTTTTTGATGGCTGCATAATATTCCATTGTATATATATACCACCTCTTCTTTATCCATTCATCTGTCAATGGACATCTTGGCTCTTTCCACAGTTTGGCTGTTGTGGACATTGCTGCTATAAACATCGGGGTGCATGTACCCCTTCGGATCCCTACATTTGTATCTTTGGGGTAAATACCCAGTAGTGCAATTGCTGGATCGTACGGTAGCTCTATTTTCAACTTTTTGAGGAACCTCCATACTGTTTTCCAGAGTGGTTGCACCAGCTTGCATTCCCACCAACAGTGTAGGAGGGTTCCCCTTTCTCCTCATCCCCGCCAACATCTGTCATTTCCTGACTTGTTAATTTTAGCCATTCTGACTGGTATGAGGTGGTATCTCATTGAGGTTTCGATTTGGATAAAATCATTTTTCTGAACCACCTGCTCTATGTCACCCACTGAAATCCATGCAAACCTCCATTTTACTATTTGTCATGTTGTTCTGGATCTATTTATCTATATACATTTCCTTTCCTTCCAATCTGGGAATTCTTTGAAAGAAGGGAAAATATATTAATAATCTTTGTACCATATTGCTCTATGCATAGTAAGTGTTTAGTGGTTGGTAAAATGAGTTATGAAGGGACAGGTTACCTGCTGTTCATCTCATGTATTATGGTGGTATTGTAATAATTGTGTTGATGTGGTCATGAATCTAGACCCAAAATCTGAAGTTTCAACAGGTGTACCCTTTTGAAAAATAGAAGACTCCATTCATTCATAGTTGTGGTAGATTGGCTCTAAATAGAACTTTAACATAAAAATGGGCTTGATAGTATAGAGCTGTAAGATGGAATTCATGTTTCATCTCAGAGTGGGGTAATGTCCACTCAATTATTTAATCAACAAATGAACTGAATTGCTTCAGGAAAATTACAATTTATCCTAAAGCTAAAATTAAATATTATGGAATAAAATGAAGCTTTTTGTCATAAATGTTTATATCTGATGTGGATAAAGACACATACTTCTCTCTCTTAATCTTGTAAATGGGTCATAAAAATATGGAGTTCAAACCTAGATGACACAAATGGGCCAAAATTTATGATATAATTAGTTTGTAATATAATATTAAAAATTGTTTTTCAAAGATATTTATGGGCAAGGATTAAGTCAATTTTGCACAAAACAAAGAATAAATTATGCCAATACTCATCAATTTTAATCATGTTGTGAACACTTTCATTTAATTAAACCAAATGTCTTTCCAAAAAGAATTTAAGGTGATTTACAAAAAGTAATAATAACAAAAAGAAAAAAAATATGTAATCAGAAAAAATTAGAATTATGGATTTTTTTTAAAGAAGCCATTTTAGTCATTTTGGGATTATCACTAGAGCTGTGAGCTAAAATATTATACATATCTTTATCAGCAAAGAGGGTCTTTGCTTCAGAAAAAGAAAGGATTTTCTTAGCCTTCATTCTGAAATAAACCTGTCACTTATAAACTTGATATAAGGGAGATCACATGAACCTAGTGGAAAACAGTTTTAGAATCAATGAATAAAAGTCTAAGAATAGTAATAATAGTAATAACAATAACAATGGCAGCATTCTAGGCTATTCATGGGATACTCAGCATATGCCATGTTATATTTTTCCCTATAATTTCAAGGTCACTATTTTATAAATGGGAAAAGTGTTCAAGATGACATGATTAATAACACTTCCATCACTCTTTTGTCTGACTCCAAGATTCATACTTTTCTCACCATAATTCCTCTAAAATAAATGCAGAAGTGGTTAATAGTCCAGGTTATAATATTAAAAAAAGTCATCAAATGTGATTTGGTTGGGGATGAAGGTAATTTGTTCCAAAAATATACTGGCTTCTGCAGGTTTAAGTTGATTATACGAATAAAACCTAGACTCCTATAGGAGTAAATGAATAATGTTCACCAGACTATCATTCTTCCTTTTTTTTTTCCTTTGAGTATTTGGATAAACAGTTTGCATTTATACTCTAACAAGGACATGGTATACCTACATACAGATTCAAATCCAGTGCTGAACAACCACTATGTTAGGTGCTTATATCACATTTGATCTTATTATGAAGGCTCATTATCTATCTTATAATTACTCACTCAACAAATACTTACTGAACACCTAATATAATCTGGGCACTATACTAGGCATGTGACCCTCTACTTTGATTACAAAAATGCAAGTGAAAGAGTCAACATTTATTAGGAGAGTTGAAAATCCCACCCAATAATCTGGCCACAGATCTCTATAACTTGTAAGAGCAATGGGCAGTTTAACCTTTATTGGACACATTCCATACGGTTTTTGAAATTTATAAACTTCTGAATAAAGTGCTCATAGCAAATACTAATGAATTTATAACATATGAAGCCAAACTTCCACCACTCATGCTCTTCCCAAACCCCTAAGTAATATAATGGCCAAATCAAAGCCATTTGTTTTCATATGCAGTTGGACAGGACAAGTAAAACCTATCATTCATTTGAGGAAGATAACTTAGTGACACAATGCAACAATTAACATGCTCCTGAGAAATAAAAGGGAGTATGAAGGCACAAATAAATTTCTAATTTATTTCTTTGAAAAAAGCAATGCCCATCTACAACGTAAGCTCAACAATTTTCTAGCCAGAAAAGAAATCTTAAATTGCATGGAAAATGTACTTCAAACATCATCTACTCTAGAATGTTACAATTTGTGAAAATTGCTTTGGAGTTTTTATCTCTGGGTGTGCAAAGGAAATGTCTTATTATAATCAGTAGTAGAAATGTGCTTCTATGCAGCATTATGGAACTCACACTCTCGGGGAGATCTTGGAGCAGGTAAGCAACCTCCCCAAATGCAATTATCTGGCATTAAAGAGCATTATTATTGATGTTTTATACTTCACCTGACTAACCACAAAAGGTAAGAATCATGCTACCTAAATTACCAGTCACTCCTCCTCTGCTCTTCACTTTCACTTACCTGATGTGTGACTTTGGAATTTAAGTCTAATTGTCCTCAGTTGGAAGTAAATAGCAAATTCTTTCTAGCAGGCAGTAACACTCAAGAGTTATAAGTGCCTAGAGTTTGCACTCGCCAACACCTGCTGCTACCCACAGAAACTCTGCTCTGTCTGTAATGGGTAGTTTCTTTATAGAACTAGTATGCTTGTTGCATTCTTGAAACAGAGTATTTTTAATTTATTTATCCAAAAAGAACTAGGTGGCACTGAGTTACCATTATACATAGATCAGCAAAAAGGTTATTTCATAGCAGGGATTTATTCTATGTTGTCAAAAGGAGAGAATACTCTAAATAAATTGAAACCAGACTTTATTGGTTTCTCTCTCCCAAGAAGAGGAAATTATTTTGCCGAGGTGATGTAGGATCATGAAGACAGTGTTATTATTCCTCTGGATGTTTTGTTTAGTAGGCAGGGAAAGGAATGAAATTAACATTTATTGAGTTCCTGTATAGAAGCTGGGTACTGTACCTGGCACCTATGTGGATGATATTTAATTACATTTCTGTAATAACATGGAGAGGTAGGTGTCATAATTCTAATTCCCCAAAATAAAATAATACCATGTCACATTTATTGAGTACCTACTATGTGCTGGCCAGTCATGGCAGTCAATATGTTAAATTCTTCCTATGCACAATCACATTTAATCCTTCTAACAATCCATTCTGTTGAGACTATGTGGGAATAACAGTGAAATGTCCCTAAAGAATATGTAGGTAAATGAAATAAACCAAACAATTTGAATTAGCTAGTAAAATTTGTATAGTTTATATAATTACCTTTCTGGGTAATGACACCGGAAGATGAGATCACTCTCAATTCTAATTAAAATAATTTAGGAATAATTCCTGAGACCTAGCTAAGTGACAGTTTAAATTAGTAAGCAGAAACCAAATCAAGTGCATTATAACTCCTCTAGACAACACCTGTATGAACAAACACAAATGGATTAACCTAGAACAAAGTATATCTACTGCAGAACCCAAATGGAAAGAATAGATATAATATGCTATTTGGCAAAATATTCTATGGTTTTAGAAACTCTGACATGTCTCCCAAGAGATATTAAGTTTCCCAGAGCATATGGAAAAATCATCGAATCTGAGATTTAAAAAAAAAAAAAAGTGCGTGCCAAAGGCTTTCACTCTTCAAGTTTTGTGGATACAAACATCTCTTCTTCCATGACAAATCTACTCCTTAAGGCTTAAGTATCCTCAAGGATACACTTAAGTCAATTTTGGGGGAGAAAATAAGAAATTTCCTTAAGGTTAAATAATGAGTCCTGAGTTCTGGTTTTCTGAACAACATTCTGATGATAAAATCCTGGGATCAGAGTCAGAACAATGCCAAAAACAGTAGCGTTTCTGTCCACAGGACAGTTTACAGTTGTCATTGTAAATTAACAATTTATTATTTTTCATGCCCCCCACCCCCAACACCTACCCCACAGACCTCTATCTCCTAGAGAGATGGAGGCATTATCAATCTGTGGCACCACTTAGATTCTGGGTCAGAGATAACCCTGTCACCAGACCACAGATGATGATGAATTCCCTGGAGGTAAATGTCTCCTTGATCTCCTACCAAATAATCTGTTTCATCCTTGCCAACAGGATCTTATTTATTTTTTTCTGATAAGTGTATCTCAAAATGGACATTGGGTGCCTCCCCAGTCCCATAGGATGAATCTGGATCAGTAGAAATCAGTCATAATAACTCCAGTCCCTTCATCTAGTGACTGCCTTAGGTCTGGCAGGGCAATGCAAATCTGGCCAATACTTTGTGAGAGGACACTTGGTAGGGGGTTTATAGAAGCTTTGTCTGCTTTCTTAAAAAGAGACATAAAACAGACTTTTATTTTCCACCTCTGGTCAGTGTCACCTGTTCATCATAGTGGGAACAGCTACCTTGGAACTCTGAGGGAAGCCACAGTGAAATGACAAGGAAATGAGCTAAGAAATGTACAGAAAGACAGGGAGAGGGGCACCTGGGTGGCTCAGATGGTTAAGCGTCTGCCTTCAGCTCAGGTCATGATCCCAGTGTCCTGGGATCGAGCCCTGCATAGGGCTCCCTGCTCAACGGGGAGCCTGCTTCTCCCTCTCCCTCTGCCTCTCTCCCTGCTCATGCTCTCTCTCTCTCTCTGTAAAAAAAAAAAAAAAAAAGAAAAAAAAAAAAAAAGAAAGACAGGGAGAATCTGCTCAATAACCAATCCCTTATCAACTCTACCATCAACCGCTTGTTTGGTAAGCTAATAAATTTCCAGTTGTTTATTTTAGTTGGTGTTTTCTGTTGCTTCAAGCTACATGAAAACTGATAGAAGGTTCATTCAGCCTTCTTCAGGCAACCTCCCTCTGCAACACAAATATGAAGCAGTTCACAACTGATACTACCATCTTCTCATTTCAGATGAGTACACTAAAGAGCCAACATATAGGAATGTTGCTAACATTTCCCAAGAGGTGGTGGTAGAGCTAATCTTCTAACTGACATGTCTCTGACTCCAGAGCAAGATCTTTCTGCTACATCAGTCTTTGATGGACAGTGAAAGGGCTGTTGACTCTTTGAGGAAGCTGTAGATACAAGTCTTAGCATTCACAAATATAAATATAAATTGGATATAAATGTATATATCTTTCGGAAGTAAATGATGAAATTATTTTTAAAAAATCCCAGGAGTCTCCAAATACTCAGGAGATAGAGTGAATGTATTAAGCCCTTGAAAATTGTGCTGTGGGGGTGCCTGGATGGCCCAGTCGGTTAAGCGTCCGACTTTGGATTTCAGCTCAGATCATGATCTCAGTGTTGTGGGATCAAGCCCTGCTTTGGGCTCTGTGCTGGGCATGGAGCCTGCTGAGGATTCCTTCTCTCCCACTCCCTCTGCTCCTACCCATCTCCCTCTCTAAAAAAAAAAAAAAAAAAAGAGAGAGAGAGAGAGAGAAAATCAATTGTGCTCTAGTAGGATAATGTTATATGTATGAAACATCATTTTCTTTTCCAGCACAAGGAGGACTATGTATTTCAGTCTTTCTTTTCAACCTCAAGAACCATAGTAGATGGAAGGAGCCTATGATATAAAAATTTGTGAAAAGGCCAATTGCTTTTAAGTTCTACCTGTGGGTTTGCAAAGATGTCTTAATACAATCAGTAGAAGAAATGTGGTTCTATGCAGAATTATAGGGTTTATACTCAAAGAAGAGATAAGATCTCAGAACAGATAAGGCAAGCTTCCTAAATATAATTACCTAGCATTAAAGAATATTTTATTGATATATTATTATCCAATATTCCATACCGAATTTGTTCTCAAGCTTTCTGTTAAACAATAGTAAGCTGATTGCCTCCACAGAACTTCTATTCTAGTAGCATACACACAATAAGGAAGAAATAAGTAAAATGTAGAGCAAATTAGCAACTATTATTAAAGATAAACATGAATGGAAGTAAGTGGGAGAGAGGCAGATAGTGAACACTTTTGGTAGGGCTGCTTGGGAAATATGCACATTGAAGTTCATTTTTAAAAATTAAGTGTATCAGATTGTCATTTATACACAGTAAAGTGCACCTATTCCAAGAGTACCATTTAGCACATTTTGGCAAATGCATATATTCCCATTAGCACTACTATAGTGAAACTATAGAACACCTCTATCACCCTAAAACTTTCTTTGTGCCCTTTTTTTAATGATCCTTGTTTTGTAATTCCAGGAAATCCCTAATCTTCTTTCTGTATATAAGATTTTCCTTTCCTAAAATTATATATAAATAGAGTCTTACAGCATATACTCTTTTGTATCTGGTCTCTTTAGCTCAATATATTGTTTTGGGAATTCATCCATACTATTGTACCAGTTTGACCCTATTTATTTTTTTATAAGTTTTTAAATTTTATTTTTATTTATTTCCCTTTTAGGAACATACTGCACTCAGTTTATCCATTCATCTTTTTTTTTAATTTTATTGTTATGTTAGTCACCATATATTACATCATTAGTTTTTGATGTAGTGTTCCATGATTCATTGTTTGCATATAACACCCAGTGCTCCATGCAATACGTGCCCTTCTTAATACCCATCACCGGGCTAACACATCTCCCCACCTCCCTCTCCCCTAAAACCCTCAGTTTGTTTCTCAGAGTCCATAGTCTCTCATGGGTTGTCTCCCTCTCCGATTTCCCCCCTTCATTTTCCCCTTCCTACTACCTTCTTCTTCTCCTTCTTTTTTTTTTTTTTTAACATATAATGTATTACTTGTTTCAGAGGTATCGGTCTTGAATCACAGACCTATCCATTCATCTCTGATGGACATTTGGGTTGTTTCTACTTTTTACTATTATGAAATATGTATACACATCTATTAGTGGGCATACGTTTTCATTTCTCCTGGGTAAATATCTAGGAGAATTGTTGGGGCATATGGGAGGTGTTTAACTTTATCAAGAAAGCTACCAAGCTGTTTTCAAAGTGACTATAATGATATATTCTCCCACTAACAAATGCATGCCAGATCCAATGGGTTCATATCCTCACAAACACATGGTATCATCAGTGTTTTGTTGTGGTAATTTCGATTTGCATTTTTCTGAAAATGAATGATATTGAACATACGTTCAGGTGTTATTGGTATACACACACACACACACACACACATACACACACAGTTGGCTCATTTTTAATTGGGTTATTTGGTATCTAATTTGTGAGGTCCTTATATATTTTGGACTTAAGACTTTTTAAAAAATATTCACTGCAAATATTTCCTCCCAGTTGGCAGCTTAGCTTTTTGTGTTCTTAATGGTATCCTTTGAAGAGCACAAGTATCATTTCTTGAATAATCCATGCTTTTTGTTCTTATCTAAGAAACCTCTGTCCATCCTAGGTCATGAAGATTTTCTTCTGTGTTTTGTTCTGCATGTTTTATAATATATTAGCATTTATATTTAAGCCTACAATCCTATTAGATTTAATTATTGTGTGATGTAAGCTAAGGGTTAAGATGCATTTTTTTTTCCTATATGAAAATCTGGTTGTTCTAGTATCATTTGTTAAAAAGACTAACATTTCCCCATTGCATTACCTTGGTACTGTAAAAAATCAGTTGACCGTTTGTGTTGTCTATTTGTGGACTCTTTACTCTCTTCCATCAGTTAACTTATCTATCCTGAAATCAATACAACATTACCTTGATAGTGACTTAGAATATCTTGAAATTAGGTAATGTAAGCTTTCTAACTTTTTCTACCTTACCTTTTTTGTCTTTCCACAATATTTTAGAATGATCTTGTCTTTTTCTACGAAAATTTTCTATTGGGATTTGGATAGGAATTGTGTTTTCTAATTATTAATTGACATTACATGGAAATAAAATTGAATTTTATATATTGATCTTGTTTCCTGAGATCTTGCTTATTTCACTCATTTAAAGTAGATTTCTTTGTATATTACCTAGGATTTTCTAAGAACATGCTCATGTTATCTGCAAATAGACAGTATTTTATTTCTTCCTTACCAATCTACTGATCTCTATGCTTTTTGTTTTAATTTTATGGCACTGATTAGAACCTCCAATACAAAGTAGAATATAAATGGTCATTCTTTGTTCCTGATTTTAAGGGAAATCATTCACCCTTCTAGTAAGTATTATGTTAGATGTAGACTTTTCATAGATGTTCTTTATCATATTGAGATGGCTTTTATAATAAACAGCAGTTGAATATTATCAAATAATTCTGTATCAATTAAAATGAGCACATTCCTCTTTTTTTATTTTGTTATGAATTACATTGATTGATTTTCAAATGTTAAACCAAAATTACATTCATGAGATAAACTCCACTTAGCCATGCTATATTATTTGGTATTTTTAGGTTTCTATGTTTAATTTGCTAATATTTTAAGGATTTTTTATGTCTACATTAATGAAGGATTTGGTCTGTAGTTTTATTTTTGTACACTGTCTTTGTCTAGTTTTGGTGTTAAGGTGATGCTCATTTCATAAAACTAAGTGGCAAGTGTTCCTTGTAGCCTCTGCAAGAGGTGGTACTGGTATTCCTTCTTTCTGAAATGTATGCTAAAGTACACTGATGCAGCCATCTGGGTCTACAGTTTTCTTCATGAGAAAGTATTTACTTATAAATTCAATGTTTTTAATAGGTTATTAGTTTTTCATATTTCTCCTTAAGTCAATTTTGGTAATTTGTATTTTCTAAGGAATTTGTCCTTTTCTTCTATGTAGTTAGAAATATGTAGTATTAGAAGCTATTAATAATGTATTTTTTAAATCCTTTCAATGATTCTATATTCTATAGAGATGTCCTCTCTTTCCTGATATTGAACATTGTGTTTTCTCTCTTTTTGTCTTGATTAGTCCAGCTATAGGGTTAGAAATTTTAATTCATCTTTTCAAAAAACTAACTTTTGGCTTCTTTGCATCTCTCCATTGTTATTTTCTATTGTATTTATTTTTTATTTTTAATGTTATTGTTTGCTTTCCTCTGCTGAATTTGGGTTTAAGTTGTTTCTTTTCTTCATTTTTTTCCCTTTTCTTTAATTTCTTAATGTATATGCTTTAATTTCTTAATGTATATTAAAAAATTAATATAAACAAAGTTATAAATTTCTCTCTAGGCAGTATTTTAACTGTCTCTCACCAAATTTGGATATATTGTGGGTTTTTTTCATTATCATTTAGTAAGAAATATTTCCATTTTTTCTTAATTCTTTTTTGACCCATGCATTATTTATACATATTTTGTATATTTCCAAATATTTGGAATTATGCACATATATTTCCTTTTTTTGTTTAAAGACTTATTTATTTCAGAGAGAGAGAGAAGGAGCACGAGTGGGAGGAGGGGTAGAGGGAAAGAGAACCTCAAGCAGACGCTCCACTAAATACAGAGCTCTATGCAGGGTTCAATCCCACGATCCTGAGATCATGACCTGAGCTGAGATCAAGAGTTGGATGCTTAACTGACTAAGCCACCTAGGGACCTCTATGCAGATATATGTATGATATTGATTGCTAATTTAATTTCGTTGTAAACAAAGACAAAATCTATATAATTTCAATAGTTTAGAATATATTTTTTTTAAAACTTTCATGACCTAGCATATGGCTTATTTTGATACATAATCTGTGTGAACTTCTATTTTTTTTAATTTTTAAAAAGATTTTTAAATTTATTAGAGAGAGAGCAGGTGGAGGGGCAGAGGAGAGAATCTTCAAGCAGACTCCCCACTCAGTGCAGAGCCCCAAGCAAAACTAGATCCCACAACCCATGGATCATGACCTGAGCTGAAACCAAGAGTCAGACACTTACTCAACTTAGCCACCCAGGTGCCTCTCTGTAGGTACTTTTAAAATAATGTGTGATTCTTTTGTTGCTGAGTAGCATGCTCAATAAATTGTAATTAGGTTGAATTAGTTGGTAGTATTCATGGAAACTTCTCTGTATTTATTTTTTGTCTACTTGTTTTTCTCAATTACCACAAAAGGAGTGTAGACATTTCCAACAATAAATATGGATTTATCTATGTCAGTTTTCAGTTCTGTCAGTTTTTGCTCCATGTATTTTGAATTTTGCTATGGCCTTTTGATGACTCACCCTCTTTATTATTATGAAAAGTCTCTTTTCATTCCTGACAATATTTCTTCTGAAGTCTACTTTGTTTGCTATGAAATAGACATTCTATCAACTCCAGGTTTCTCATATTTATTGTTTGCATGTTATGTGTTTTTCCATTGAGTAACTTGATTTTGATGGGGCTTATTATTTTAATTACAAAATGTTCTCAGCCATTATTATTCAATTGCCTTTCACCTGTGCTCCATTATGTTTAACCTATTACTCTTTTTTTTTCAGCTCTATTGAAGTATGATTGAAAAACACAATGTATACAAATACCAAATCATCACATTGTCCATCCAGTAGCTTTAACCTGTGCCTTTATAATTAAAGTGAAATTCTTATAACAAGCATTTGATTTGGCCATGCTATTTATTTATTTTTAAAGATTTTATTTATTTATTTGAGAGAGAGTGAGAGTGCATATGTGAGATAGCACAAGCCAGGGGGGTGGTAAGGGGAGAGGGAGAGGGAGAAGCAGATGCCCCTCTGAGCAGGGAGCCCGACAGGCGGCTCAATCCCAGAACCCTGGGGTCATGACCTGAGCCAAAGGTAGATGCTTAACCAACTGAGAAACCCAGGCACCTCTGACCCTTCTTTCCAATTCAGTCAGACAATTCTTATCTTTTATTTAGGGTCTTTAGACCCATTACACATAAAGTAATTATTTATATGGTTGGATTTAAATCAATTATCTTAGTAACTAACTTCTGTACATCCCATCTGTTCTTTGTTCCTTTTCCTTTCCATTTGCTTGTATTCTTTTGGATTAACATATACATTTTCCCACTAGGATTTAATTTCCATGACTGGTTTATTAGCTAGAATTCATTTTTATTATTTTAAATGGTTGTTCTAAAGTTTACAATATGGGGGCACTTGGGTGGCTCAGTAAGTTAAGTGACCAGCTCTTGGTTTCAGCTCAGGGCATTATCTCAGGGTTGTGAGATTGAGCCCCATGTAGGGTCTGTGCTCAGTGGGGAGTCTGCTTGAGATTCTTTCCCTCCATCTCCCTCTGCCCCACCCCCATGCTCTCTCTTGCTCTCTCTCCCTAAAATAAATAAATAAATAAATCTTAAAAAAATAAAATTTGTAATATGTACCTCTCAATTATCCATAGTCTATATTTAAATAATATTACACTACTTTATTTATAATGTAAGGTCCCTAAAATATTAGACTTTCAGTCTCCATTTCCCAACTTGTGTACTGGTGTTGTATTTTATTTACCAATTTATATACCATCTTTGTTATTCTCCCTTCCCTTGTACATTTCCTAGCTTCTATTTGAGCTCATTTTCCTCTGGCTGAAAATTTTCTTTAACGTTGTTTGTAGTATTAGTGATAAGTTCTCCCAACCCTTCTTTTCCAAAAAGAATAAATAAAAAATGTTTATTTTGCTTTTATTTTTAGAGGATGTCCCTCTGTATATAGAATTCCAAGTTGATTTTATTTTCTTTAACTGTTGTAAAGATGTCCCATTGCATAGTTTCAGGAAATGTCAGTATTAATTATTTTTCTTTCTGTCTTCATAATGTGTATTTTTTCCTCTGGCTAGTTTTATGTTTGTTTGCTTTTCCTTATCATTGACTTACCAGCAATTTGACTATTAAATACCCTGGTCTAGTATGATTATCCTACTTGTGGTACCTTTAGCTTTTTGTAGCCAGGGGTTTATAGTTTTCTTCAAATATGGAAAATATTTCATATTTCTTAAAGTATTTACTCAGCCCTAAGCCCTCAGTTTTCTTCTGGAAGTCCAATGTTAGACTGTTTGATCTCACAGACTACTGAGGCTCAGTTTTTTTTTTTTTTCTAGTCTTTTTTATATATGTGATTAAATTTGAATAGTTTCCATTGCTATGCCTTCAAGTTCACTGATTTTTCTTCTCTAGTGTTTAATTTGATATTAATCCCAGGTGCTTTTCTTTTTCTTTTTTTTCTTTAAATATAGTTGTACAATTAAAAGTTCCATTTTGGGGGTCTATTTCACATCTTTCATTTCTTTCCTTATTATATACACATTTTTCTTTAAATTCCTGTGCATAATTATAATAGCTATTTTAACATTATTTTGTATTAACCACCATGTGTGTCCTTTCTGAATCTCTTTTAGAGACTAATATTTCTCCTGATTATAGATTGAATTTTCCTGTTTCTTTACATGTCTGGTAATTCTTCAATGAAAGTTGGACATTTTCACATGCTTAATTTTGTTGTCTTTTTAAAAATAATGTTATACTTTATTCTTGTAGGAGCTAACTTGTGAATCAGTTTAATTTTTCAGGCTTGTTATGACAGGTTTAGAGTAGCCTTTAATCGATGGCAAGTTTAACAATACGAATGGGATATGACCCTTTGGTGTTTCTACTGAATCTTCCAGGCATTTAACAAGGAATTTCTTCTGCCTTATTAGAACAAGAATGCCTGCCAGCCATGTTTAGTTTACAACTCCATGGTCGTTCTTTGCCATTCTCATGGACTTTCATCCTATGTAAGTTATTAATACATTACTAATATTTACTATGTGTAGTATTCCTATATATGTATAATATTCTGTGTATTGTTCAGCCAGAGTTAAGGGGCTCCTAACTAGAGTTCTGGTGCATCTTTGGATAGCTCCCTTCTTTCTGTCACACTACCCTCAAATTGCCATTGCCTTAGTCTCTCTAACTTCTGATCTCTGGCTCCTCAACTTATCTAGACCACTCCGCTTTGCATAGGATTCCAGTCCTTGCACATGAGTATAGAAAATGCCTCTGGCAGAATGCCAAGGAAATTATACGGCTCAATTTTTTCTGTCTCCTTTATCTCAGGGATCACAGTCTTTATGTGTTGATTATATCTGGAAACATTTGTGGGGTTTTTTGTTTGTTTGTTTTAAAGATTTTATTTTATTTATTTATTTGAGAGAGAGAGAGGGAGAGAGAGAGCACAAGAGGGGGCAAGGTCAGAGGGAGAAGCAGACTCTCTGCTGAGCAGGGAGCCTGATGAGGGACTCAATCCCAGGACTCCAGGATCATGACCTGAGCCGAAGGCAGTCGCTTAACCTACTGAGCCACCCAGGCGCCCTGTTTGTTTTGTTTTTAAGAAAAACATATTTGGTCTGTCTTTCTATCTATTAATTGTAGGAAAAGAAATCTGGTCCCAGGCACTCTATAATTTCCAAAAGCAGAAGTTATAAGAAATTGATTTTTTAGTAAAAACATGGAGGAATTGAGGGAGCTCGTATGTAAAAAACTGGAGAAAGGGATTTCTAGGAATAGTAACAGTGACCATTGCAATGGATCTAAGGCATCTGTGTGTCTGGTCAGTGTAAGAAACAATGGGAAAGTCAATGTGGATAGTGTAGAAAAAGTGAGAGAGGAGAATAGCAAGAGTCGAGATTAGAGATTGAATTGGGACCAAATCATGGAGAAATGAACTTTGGAAGCTTGGTTTTGTTTGTTTGTTTGTATCTTGTTTGGTTGGTTTGATAGAGGAGTGTTATGATCTGACTTTATTTTAACAAAATTATTTTGCTACTGAAGGGGAGGTAATGGCAGAAGTAGGGACAGAAGTCAGGAGGCTACTGTAATAATCTAGGAAATGCATAATAATGCATAATAATGATCTGACTGTCATTAGTTATGAGAATTGGCATACTTTAACATATTTAGGAGCTTTTTGTGATTATGTGCAACATTATCCTACATCCTTCTTGCAAACAAAACAAAGAAAAAACATGTTGCTCCTGTATAGATAGAAGGTATTTACTTCCCTGTTTAACTATAAAGTAAAACAAAACACTAAGCACATCTAGAGAGGGTACTACATACAGAATTCTCTATCATTGGCTCATTTGTATTCTTTCTCCCACTATTAAACCATGTGGCTGCAGGGAGGTAACATTTTGCTGTCAAAAGTTTCCCTGCCTAGGGGCGCCTGGGTGGCTCAGTTGGTTAAGCGACTGCCTTCGGCTCAGGTCATGATCCTGGAGTCCCGGGATCGAGTCCCACATCGGGCTCCCTGCTCGGCAGGGAGTCTGCTTCTCCCTCTGACCCTCCTCCCTCTCATGCTCTCTGTCTCTCATTCTCTCTCTCTCAAATAAATAAATAAAATCTTTAAAAAAAAAAAAAAGTTTCCCTGCCTAATTTCCATTTGGCTTACACGTATTCTTTCTATATGTACATAATTAGTGCTTAAAACAATTTATGTTTCCAATCCACTTAATCCTTTGAACTCGTAGAGTGAAACCATTAGTAAAAGGCCATTACTGAGATCTGGCTCCAAGAGGCCAGAACTAGGGCAGGGAAGTCTACCACGGGCAGCGAGGACTACAGTGAAACAGAGGAAGGAGACAAATGGCAATTTATTAAGGAGAACTGAGGATCAAATGCCAAGATGAATAATTACAAAAGTGATGGCCAAAGGGCCAATGTCAGATGCTTAATTTCAGATAAAAGTTGTAATTGAGGGGAAATCTTAATAAGAGAAAGAGGAGGTAGTAACATAAACAAATTAATCTGAGGTCATAGAAGTAGGGGGAGACGAACTGTGAGAGATGATGGACCCTGAAAAACAAACTGAGGGTTCTAGAGGGGAGGGAGGTGGGAGGATGGGTTAGCCTGGTGATGGGTATTAAAGAGGGCATGTTCTGCATGGAGCACTGGGTGTTATACGCAAACAATGAATCATGGAACACTACATCAAAAACTAATGATGTAATGTATGGTGATTAACATAACATAATAATAAAAAAAATATTTAAAAAAAAGAAAAATCTTCGGGCAGTCACTGTTTCAGTGGATATATGAATACTTGTGGTGAGGGTGTGTATGCGTGTGTGTTTCTGTGTGCTGTTAAACTGCTCTGGATTATAGTGACAGAGGACGGCTCACATCAGAGATGAAAGAGATACAAGTACAGGCCTGGTTGTTAATGCATTAGTGAGTTGTTTAAATAGAATGCACCCCAAGGAGCAAAATCACACACCTTTCACAATGCATAATGTGGCTAGATGTGTTTCCACATTAGAATTTTACATATCTAACATAGCACATAGAAAAAAATCAGTGTAAATGGGTAGTTCACTCATGCAAATATCTAAAACAGAATTTTTTATGGAACCAGGGTGGGGGTGGGCGTTGGAATCTACCCCCTGCTGTTATTCTGATTTGTTCCTAAGCTCATTAGATGCTCAGCACCTCCTCCGGGGGATGAATCTCATCTTCAGACAAGTTAAACTCATTCTCCTGAGCAGAGGTGAAAAAGCTATTTCCCCACTGGAGTTTTCAAAGGCAAACATTTCCTGTAGGAAATCAAGCAATTCTAGGGCTTGATAAGGTAGCTAAGTATATTCGGTTTAGCAAGTAGTTGCCCGTGGAAACCTCTGTATACCTCTATACTAGGCCTCAGCCCCCCTCGGGGCATGACAAGGTCATTAGTTTAAGAAAGAAGGAAAGATCTTGACAAATGATCTTGCACCAAACTCTGACACTGCCAAAACACAGGAATGGATAACCTCAGCTGATGGAGATTGGACCCCAAACTCCTTCATTTCATGATTAGCACATATATGAATATGTATATTTTGCCTTCTGAAACTAACATATATGATAATGTAGGCTCTGAATTCTGGGTTCCTAATTTCTGCTGTTTATCTTTGTGGTTTTTTTTCTTTCCTTCAAATTTCACTTCTCCAACAAATATTATTTGAATACTAGTGTCTGTCAGATACTTTGGTGGGGGTTGGCTGTACCCAATGGACAAGGAGGCACAGCCCCTGCCAGGTTGGCCCCATAATCTAGTGCAGAGGACTGAAAATAAAACAGTCAACAAACATCACAAACTGTGCTGTGAACTAAGAAGGAAATGAGCAGTGAGATGAAAGAAAAATAGGTAAGATTCCTTTACATAAAAACGTCAAGAACAGTCTTTCTGAGGGTGTGACACCTAAACTGAGATCTATAGCTGAGAAGAAGCCAACTTTGATGACAGTGGGAAGACTGTCTCATACCAGGGGTGATGGCAAAGGCTCTCAGGCCAGAAGCTAACGGTCTGTGTGGCAGCATCAAGCAAGGCAGGGGAAGGCTGGCCTCAGAGGAGGACGGACAGTTCAGAGAGATCTCATCAGACCTCTTAGACAGTGGTCAGTGGTTGAGATATTATATACCCAGCACAAGAGCAAATAAACAGGAAGTGGAGAAGCAGGACACTTTATTCATTCACATGATGCATTGTTTTGTCAAAGATCCTTTCTCTATTATTCCACTTTCTTCTTTGGCCCAACCAGTCTTTCCGAAGAAGAGAGAATGAGAGACAGAGAGAAAAAAAGCCTGACTTTCTAAATAAATCTGGACTAAGATGAAAATTCCCATTCCAGAAGGATGACTGGAAATGTGTATAAGGAAACAACAAGAGTTGATAAACTTACCATCTAAATCTGTATGATTTTCTGAAAATTAAAAACAGGTTCTCTTTCTAAAAAGACTCTCCTAATGGAATTTCTCTCCATTACCCATGTACCATTCTGCTGCCCCTTTCTTTCTTTCCTGAGCTCCCCAAAGATTACTTGGATTGCTGTAAATATTCTCCTTGCTCAGGGATCCTCACACTTGACTGATCATCGGAATCTCCTGGGTACCTTAAAAATACATATTACATATGTTTGTGCATATACATACACATAGATCATTGCTGGTCCCTCTTAGAAATTCTAATTCCTGACATGAGTCTCAATAATCAGTACTTTACCTCTAGCCTAGTTTTCCTGAGGCATACTCAAGGGACATTCACTGTCCTAACTGGTCCCTCTACCTCCAGTCTGTTCCATCACAGTCCACCCTCCACTCTGACAACAGACCAGCTTATGAAGTCTAAATCTAATCATATTTCTCCTCCATTCAAAAGCTTTATTTTATTCCACACAGACCTAAAACCACTTGATACGGCTATCTGCAAAACTCTATGGATATGATAATCATCATTATCGTTAATTATTGTAATAAAGTTTAAGAGAAAGCTTAACAGACACGTAAGTGTGTTAAAAACAAACATTGTTAAAAACAAAAAAACATTGGTTGTTTGTTTGTTTAAATAGCATAGCTGCTAATGATGATATATTGAACAGGGATTAGGACATCTGAAACTCAAAAAGAAAGAAATTAACTAGGAAGAATATGTTGACATGAATCTGCATTTGTTTACCTGAAAATATTTTGGCCTCAGAATTCAACTTCTGATAATTACACACCACTTAGATAGATAAGGGTACTTAAGATATTTTTATTATACAAGTAATATTTGAATATACCTTCATTATTAAAATGCAAACAATATAGAAGTATATAGAGCCAAGAATAAAAGGCTACCTTATAGTCTTGCCAATTATTTTATTCTTCTTAGAAGAAATAAAAATTAGCAGTTTGCTTACGTCTTTCCAGATTTTTAAAAATTTATGTGAGTAAATATATGCAATACAAATATACAGCTTTGGCTTCCTGGGGATTAATTTTTTCTTTTAAATTTTTTACATATAGGAAATCATTATTTTGCTCTTTTCTTGTTCCAGTTAATATAATATGTGTTTATTTATTTCCTCTTTTGAACTCTTGTGTAATATTTTATAATATGAAATACCAAAAGCTATTTACCTACTCTTTTACTGATTAGACACTTAAGGTTATTTCTTTTTTTTTTTTAAGTTTTTATTTACTTATTTGACAGAGAGAGACACAGAGAGAGAGGGAACACAAGCAGGGGGAGTGGGAGAGAGAGAAGCAGGCTTCCCGCTGAGCAGGGAGCCCGACGTGGGACTCAATCCCAGGACCCTGGGATCACGACCTGAGCCGAAGGCAGATGCTTAAGAACTGAGCCACCCAGGTGCCCCACTTGAGGTTATTTCTAATTACTCAGTATTACTGAAGAGGAAAAATCTGTGTCCTGAGATGGCCGACTGATCAGCAAGGAGTCCCAGTCCCTGCCCCGAGGCTCTTCTGGTTTCTTCTCCCTGCTCCACTTCCCCCACGTGCACCAATCCGGGTTCTTCTCCCTGCTCCGCTTCCCCCACACACCAAAAGTACCAAGTATGCGTTAGTAGGAGTGTATAAATTACCCCCCTTTGCTTGTGCTCCGGGCTCAGACCTTTGGAGATCATCCTCCTCTGAGCCCACCAGAGTTAAATAAATCTCCTATCCTCCAAGATCTCCTAGTGCCGCTTGGTTCTTCCGTTGGGCGATCCAGTCGAGGTTCCGTAACATTACCAACAATACTGTAGTAAAAATCCTTTCACATCTATTTTTATTTACACTGAAATATTTAAAATATTTAAATTTCCTCCATAGCTATAGTCATGCCCCCTTTGTTATTCTTAATTTTATGTATTTGAATTCTCTCATACTCTTTCTCTCTCCTTTTTTTTCAATAATTGAACTTATCAAAGATACTCTATTTTATCATTTATTTCAAAATACTCATTAAAAATTACTTTATTAATGGAACACCTGTGTGGCTCAGTTGGTTAAGCGTCTGCCTTCAGCTCAGGTCCTGATCCCAGGGTCCTGGCATTGAGCCCCTTGTTGGGCTCCATGCTCAAGGGAAACAGCTTCTCCCTCTCCTCCCTGGTTATGCTCTCTCTAGCTATCTCTCTCTCTCATAAAAATAAATAAAATCTTTAAAAAAAGTATTAATCAAATCTACTTACTTATTTTTTTTTGTGTTTGTTAATTTTTTCTAATAGTTTGAGTTTGGAGCTTAGATATGATTTACTTTTTTTTGCTTTCTAATAATTTCATTAAGTCTATATATTTTTATTTGATTATTATCCAAAGCACATGTAGTTAGCTCATTGCTTTCCATTTCTAAAGAGTTGATAATTTCAGTTTTGGCCTTTTTTTAAACTTTTTTACCTAATAATTGTGAAGGACTTGAATAGGAAAAGTAAAATTGTTTTTCTGAGCATTTTTTTGTTGATTTCTAATTTTATAAGAAAGAATTCTTACATTAAATAACATGGCCCTTCTGCCAGAGATTCCCAATTTGTGACTTCATCTTAAAAAAGCGAACCAAGAAGCCATACTGATTATAAAGAATATTTACTTTACTAAGACCTAACTAATCCTGGAGGACACTAATAGACCAGATCTTCATGTTGAGATTAGTTTTCCATACTAGATTACAAACAACTTCCTATTTCCTTTTAAGCAGAGCAGATTAGAATTAACCTAAAATCTGGGCAGGATGATGGGAGTGTAGATGTATATTTGTGGAATATTATATATGAGGAAATTTTGTCATTGTTTTAGCAAACACTTATTAAGAGCCTACAATGTGTAAGGTGTGTTGCACTTGGGGCTCATTAGCGGAAATAGAAAGATAATCCCTGTCCATGTAGAGTTCATGTTTTCTTAAGGAAGCCAGACAGTAAATAAAACATGGAATACATAAATTACAAGATATTTTTGAAATTGACAAGTACTGGGGCGCCTGGGTGGCTCAGTCATTAAGCGTCTGCCTTCGGCTCAGGTCGTGATCCCAGCGTCCTGGGATCGAGCCCCGCATCGGGTTCCCTGCTCCACGGGAAGCCTGCTTCTCCCTCTCCCACTCCCCCTGCTTGTGTTCCCTCTCTTGCTGTGTCTCTCTCTGTCATATAAATAAATAAAATCTTAAAAAAAAAGAAAAGAAATTGACAAGTACTATGGGTAAAATTAATAAAATAAGTAAGAAGCACTGGGATTCTTAATTGTAATTTTAAAATAAGGCAGTCAGAGTGGCATTAAGAATTGAGAAGGCAGATATCTGAAGAAAGAGAATCCAGGGCAGAAAGAAAAGAAAGTGCAAAGGCCCTGTGGTAGAGAGCATTTGGGGGGACTTGAGAGTAAACTTGAGAGGGCTTGGAAAACTGAGCAAGGTGGGAAGCTGTGGGAGATAAGAATTTAAGGGAAGGTGATAAAGTCATGTAAAGACTTTGTAGGTAACAACAGTTTGTGATCCCACAAATACTCGAGAACTAAAATCTTTTCTGAAGATTTTATTTTGGTTCAAGCCTTCCTCCTTTGGATCTAAATTATAAAAATGTCTTCATCTTTAATGAATAATTCAAGAAAGCTCAAGCTTTCACAATTTACCCCTGCAGTCTGGGTTTTGTTCCCTTCCCCTGAGTACTTTGGAAGTAGAAAAAATATCAAGTTCTATAGATTTACAAATGCATGTCTACAGTTGTACCAAAATGCCCAGGTATTTAGAAAATGGGTCAGTTTTGATGAAGAATGCTGTCCAGGGTTCTGGGTACCATTTTACCTTCTTCTCTCTTTGTCTTGCTATCTTCTTGGGTCATGTAATCATCTGAAGGTGTCATATTCTGAAGCAGTGTCAGACATCAATCTGGCCTTTTAATTAAGCATGGACAATGGCTTGTTTCTGGCAGTCCCATAGCAGGCAACTATTGATTTGCTTTTCACTAAAGCATTTGTACAATATACCAGACTGACAGCCACACAAATGTGAGTCTTTTTTTTTTTTTTTCTTTAAGCTTTCTACTATGAATGCTACCTTGCTGGAGTCTCAGCAAATCCTTCTACCTTTCCTTAATCCAGAACACATATGACCCATGCTGGATGAAACAAGGTATTCACAAGTACAAAAATAAAAAAATAAAACAATGATCAGCTACAGGGATAGTGTGGATCAGAGATAGCCCCATAATGTGAGGAATTGTGACTGTTTTGTTCACCATATACAAGTGTTTCCACAGAAATTGATTAAATATTTGTGGGATAAACAGATAAACGGAAAGTAGATATGTTTTTTAAGAAGAGAAGTGACTGTACTGTTTTCTACTTACTAATTCTGGGTCATTGGCCACTGCATTAACCTCAGTCTGCATCAGTCTTTATCTATAAAATGGGCATAATAGTGTCCACTCATTGTTATTGTGCTAACAAAATAAATAATTGATTGCATGTATAAATCATCTGGTACATCCTCAGCCCTTACATTTTATTTTTATCATTTCTCATGTTCTCCCACAGTTTCCTTGAAAACATACCCATATATGATTGTCTTCCCACCCAACTCTGAAATATTTCACTAAGTGTCTCCAATGTGCCTGTGACATCTTGTTGATTGCTCAAGGCCTGACTCCTTTGCTTCCTTTCTAGTCCCCCACCTCTTCTGAGTATGTCTAGAACTTCATTTGCAGCTGCCTTTGCTGTTTCTTGTCTTCTAGTGCCTTCTGGATATGGAAATCCTGAGGGCAAGGAATTCCAGTAGAACTTCCCACTGGGACTTTGTCCCTGAGTCAGCACTCAGTAAATAAAGATGCAGTATACATTCAGATTTCAGACTATTGGGATTATTGTACAGTACACATTGATATCCCAGCCTTTCCTATCCATAATCAGGCTTCTATGAATTAGCTGACAAACTAGAATATTTAGAACATTGAAGAGTGTTCTGCAACCTGAACATTTACTTTTGGAATGGTCACTCTTGGGCCAGTTATTTCAACTCACTATTCCACACCTTGTTCTCCTTTAAAATGAGGCAAAGAAAATGTACCTAATCCATAGAGTTTCTGTGAGGACTATATAAGTTAATATATGTAAACTACTTTGAACATCCTGAGCCCTTAGTGATTACTTGTGTATTACTGTTGTTTGTGGTCATTATTTTTTTTTATTTGCTATTATCTTCACACTGGGGAGAGCCTATTATTTTTTGTAAGTATTTGCACTATATCCTCATCATTCAAATCAAAGTTGTGGTTCTCTGTAATTTGCGGTTCTCTGTAAATAGGCATTGTCAGTACTTGGTCAAGGAGAAATCCGGAAATATTTATTAAACAGGTGGATGCCAAGCCTAATGTTGTCTGGTTTCCTATCCATTTTCTGTCCCCATTTCTTGCCTTTCTTCATATGTGCCTATTCTTCAGACATGGCATTTTCTCAAGAAGACTCTTCTCACTTCTACCATCCATTTTGTTCATCTGCTTATTCCCTAGTTGCACTACAAAGTGTAATTAAAGGCACTTTCACAAGCAAGCTTCTCTTGGCCAACTGTATTTACCCAGCGCCATTTTAGTGGACATGTACGAGCTGAGGCTCTATCTAGCATTAAGCTGACTAAGGCCTTGGTCCCGGCTCTGCCACATATCATCCATGTGCAATGGTATGTTTCTTAACACCTCCAGGTCTTACAGCTCGTTTCTTCGTTTATGAAATGTACCTACTTCAGAGGTTTGGTATGACAATCTAGTGAGAGAATGAATCTAACTGTTCAATGCAGTATTTGCGTACACAAAACACTTTTATACATACTGGCCATTTTGTTGTCATTTTTACTGTTTGACTCACTTCTTAACTTTCAAAATATTTTCCACTTTGTATTATAATCATCAATATACACATCCATCTCTAATCTTGTCAGACATACAGTAGGCCCTCAGTAAACATTTATTCAATGGAGGAATAATAAATGTACCCCCAAAGGCTGTTGAGTCTATCCCAGTTCTGCAAAGCAAGGTTAGTGATGCCAAGCACAAGGACCCTGAAGTAGGGTTTCCTGATTTGGCAAATAAAAATAAAAGGCACCCAGATAAATTTGAACTTCAGCTAAAAAACCAAACTATTTTTAGTAAAATTATGCAATATTTGAGCTATACTAGAAATTTATCTATTGCTTACCTGAAATTCAAATGTAACTGAGTGCCCTACATTTCATGGGGCAACCTTAGTCTGAAGCCTCTTTCAAATCTATAAATCTTTCTCTTCTCACACCAAGACTGTGATGGGGACCTGAGACCATCCATGAGATACCCAGTCAAGGTCATGATAAACATAAACTGAATGGAATCCTGTATGATTCATCTATTCAAACTAGTATGTAAAATTCATTATTTTGAAGTGGCCACTACTACTAAATTAGCTTTCATTCCTCAGAAGAATATACTGAGGTGGACCATGGTGTCCTTTTCATTCCTTTGCGGTAGTAGCAAAGAACTGTGTTAAAGTTTTCAAAACTACTGGAGCAAGAGTATACCGGCCTAAGGCAGTGGTAACTCAAGCCTACATTTAGCCCTTTTATTGGATTAATTCTAGGGAAAAAGTAGAGCCTATGGGCTGGTCCTGTTCAACCCAAGTCATTTTATTTCAGAAGTTAATTAGCTGTTGAGTTTATGGTTTATATCCCTGGCATCAATTACATGTTTTCCGATATAATTTAGTACTTGGACATTTTCAATCTGTAAATAGCCAGCATGGGTTATTGCTACATGTAATATATAGGTTCCACATGTGTCTTGTGCAATTCTTTATCCCTAACTCCTAGCAAAATTCTCAGAGTTGCAGGTCAATATACAGTTGGTGAATAAACAAGTAGTTAAGATCTCAGGCTCTGGAGACAGACAAAACCAGATTCAAATTCTGACTTTGTCATTTATTATATAGCTGTGTGATCTTGCATAGTTCCTTATTCTCTCAAGACTTAATTCCCTTGTCTATAAAGTGGGGATAAAGATAGTCGCTTGGATACAGTTGTGCTTTGAAAATTACATGAAATCTTGCACTTAGGCCACTTAGCAGAAGGCCTGACCTAGTAGCAAGTGCTTCAAATGTTAGTTAATATTATGTACATTTCTTAATGCTACTGTAGGCAAAGTGTCTATAAAATGCACCACTGCTGCATGAGAACCTGACCTTGAGTTAATGCTCCAGTTCTGCTCTCCTGAAAATCCTGATAAGACTAAGAAAGTCAACATGTTTCTAGGCAACATAGCTAACATAAAAACTATCCCTGAGTGGTAAACTACATTTGGGCTGGAAAGAAGTGTAACTAAACTATCCATATATGATGAATACAGATTCTCTGAGTGTTGTGTAACATGTACATTGCAATGAGTATGTCCTGTGTGGTGATTCTGAAAGCTATTTCTATGGAGTGCTGAGAGATATTGGCCCTTCTGGGATATGGAGCTTCTAAGCACAGCAGTCTTATACACATCAGTCTTGTCTCCTTGGACCTGAAGGTGTTATCAGGAAATAAGACAGCTTCTGGATGACTGTGTATACTGCTACCTGGACTACCACAAAAAGGAAAGCTTGACACTGTCCTGATAGCAAGGTGTAGCCCCTCTCCTACCATTTTCTTAGTAGACTCCCAGTGTGGCCTATTGTTGTCTCAAGGGTCTAAAGTTTATGTAAACCTGAGGAGATGCCTGGTGGCTGTTCTAGTGCTGTCCAGCAGAAGGGACACCTGTTTTTGTATCCTCAATAAATTGCCCAAGGATCTTAGAATCTTAAAACTAGAAGCAGTCTTACATGCCATCACCTTTGACAATCAGTCCAGTGTGGGAAGCTTTCTGCAATATTTTCAAGAACTGGCCAGATGACCTCTTTTCCAACACTTTAAGCCACAGGAAACATATTTTCCCCTTAGAAGTTCATTGCATTGCCAGCCAGCCTTCATTATAAAATGCTTTGTTCTGGACGGAAATCTGCCTATCTAAAATATCTTACCATTAGTTTTAGATCTATTGTATGTTGAGAGCTACACAGAATGTTTAGATTCTTCCCCATGACTAATCTTCACATATTTTCAGACATCAATTTTATCTTTCACTAATCTATTGTTTTTTCAACAAAAATGTACCCAATTTCCTCAGCTATCCCCTACTACCTTTGCCATCTATGTGCCCTTCTTCCTATACTAAGCTATCACACTGGTATTTTAGTGTTGTTTCTAGAGCAGGTGGTACTACCTCTAACTCAGAGCAAAGGTGTACTTATTTAAATCGGGCTCATTTCTTTCACATTAGAGGAACAATAAAGAATTATTATTTTATAACTTGGGAAAGGCAAAAATACAGAGAAGAAAGCCAAAACACTAAAAAACATGACAAAATACATATGCGTACATGATATGAATGATAATTAATAAAAGATATCAGCAATATAATGCTATGCTTGGATTCATGCTTTGGAGTAATAGTGCTTACATTCACACTCTGGTACCACAAATTATTAGGCATGAAAATTTGGGAAGGTTATTCAATTTCTCTAAGCCTCAGTTGATCCATCTGTAAAATAGGGATAATAATGGTACAGACCCCATTAGTCTGTTGAGGATACAAAAAAAAAAAAAAAATAATAATCTATGTTAAATATTCCACATAAACCTGGCTGAGAGTAAACAGGATAAAAACCAGTGCCACATGCTGGTGAAGACTGCAGACTTGGAGCTTGAATTTATTTTCTATTGTTTACTAACTGTGAAATCTTGGACAGATTATCTAACCTCCTGCAACTCCATTTTCTCAAGTGAGAAATGGAGATTGTAACAGGTTATATCTTATAAAGTTGAGCACAGAAATATTTCCAGTTTGACATCTCAACACTTGTCAACTCCTTGATCAAGAGGTAGTATCTATACCCTTTCCTTACAACCTGAGTACGTCTTTGTGACTGCGTGAATGGCAGGAATGGGCAAAGTGATGCCATGCAACTTTCAAAGCTCGGTCATACAAGTTGATACAGCTTCTACTTTTTCTCTCTCTCTCTCTTTCTCTCTCTCTCTCTCCTTCTCTCTTTCTCTCTGTATGTGTGTGTCTCCCTTGACTCTGTCTTTGGGAACATCATAAGAAGTCTGGCTACCCTGAAGCTGCCATGATGAAGAGAATACACAGAAAAACAAAGAGATGTCTCAAGAGTTGCATCTGTTCCAGCTTCCAGCTATTTATGTCTTTCCAACACAGGCCATGTGTGTGAGCAAGCCTTCAGCTCATTCCAGCCTCACCATCTGACTGCAATCATATGGGAGACCCTGAATGAGAACATACTGCAATTTTACTTAACCTCCAGAATCATAAGAGATAATGACAAAAAAATTGTTTTTAAGTCACTACCTTTGGGGATGATTGACTAAGCAGTAAGAAATAACTAATGCAAAGGATGAATAGTATTGAATTAATAAAATTTATGAGGATTAAATGAGATGACCCATACAAACTATTCAACATAAAGGTTCTCAAACTTTAGTGTCTGATATTGTCACCTGGGGGCTTATTAAAAAATGGATTCCAGGGCCCCTCTCCCCAAATTTCTGATTTAGTAAGTCTGGAGTGAATGAAGCCCAAGTACTTGCATATCTAACATGTTCTAGCTGATGCTGATGCTACTGGTCCAAGAACCATATTTTATAAACCATCATAGAGCAAATGCTCAATTTATGAATTTTATTCTTACTACCATTTTTAGTACTTACTGTTTATATTTTGTGAAAATTAAGCACTGCCAGTTCCTTTGGGTACAAAGGAAATTTATACACAGCTTCTCTCCATAACTCACAGTCTAATTTATCTTTTTTATCCCTAGTGTAGATCACAGTGGCTTTCACATACGTGCTAACAATTGCTTATTAGAGGAAATTTGGAAAGATCCTACATTCATTTATGGATATATGATGTACTGAAGGGAGACGGTATAAGAAAACGAGCAAGAGATAGATAAAGGGGGAGGGGGGTGGGTAGGGAGGGGAGTAGATGGTAGGAGAGGAGAGGAGGGAAGAGTATAGAAGGTAAGGGAAGACAAGACAAAACAAGGAAGGGTGGGAGGAAAATGTCAAGCTCCTTGCTCTAAAACCTTTTTTTTTAATGCTATGATAAGTTTTCACATTGTCCTTTTCTAATTTTAGGATGTATGCCTCAAGACAGGAGCATGTTGTCTTCAAATAGCCCTTTCATTTCTTCAGTTCCTTTACAATGGAATGGTAAAATTATTAAACAACTCTATATCAGAACTGGTAAAAAAAAATCTGTTATCAGACTCTTGCTTTGATTTTATTTTACAGCTATTGTTTAGTCTAATAAAAAATGCATCAATTATTTAAATGTTTGAGCACTCTCTTTAGCTCAGAATGTTAGTACACTGGCATTCATCTTATTGACAAGATCTTGTGAATATGAATGTATAAAAATATGACTGGACAGAATAAGACTTGAAGATTCCCCAGAGGCCTCTGGTTTCCACATAGTCCATGTTTTAAGGGTACTTACGAGGTTGGTCACGTCTATGAAACTTATGAAAATTTCAAAGTACATATTTATGTTTGGCTCTCTCCTTTCCTATCCCATCTAGAGGAATGTCATGAGAACAAATGACACAATCTCCACAAGAACTCTCAAAGCCTGTAGAACTCTACTTATAAACACTTCAAATAATTAATACCTTGTTCCCTTATTTCTAACAGCTTGTAAGTCATTGGGAATTCAAATGCTAGTTTGCATGCTATACAACTCATGTATAATGTGTTGAGGACTATTCTGTACCTATCAATCCTTACCTACTTAAGGAAATGCACAAAAGGAGAAAATGTGGCCCTTGCCTTAATGGAAGGCACAATTTTGAGAGTAAGTCAGTATCTGTAAGTGAGACAAGCTTTGCCTTTCTTAAACTGACATGGGATCATGTTGTTTTCCTGCTAAAAGTCTTTGCCATTGTCATATTGCCTTTAGGTAAAAGCGGAAACTACACGATGACTGGCAAAGCCCCTATGATCTAGGTCATCTTTCCATCTCTGATCAGTCTCGGTGTCCTCACTTCTTCCACGCACCTACAGTACTCCAGCCCCATGGGCTGGGCAGCCATTCCAGCGCTCACCACTCCCTTTCACATTACCATGCTTTTGCACTTGTGATTTTCTTTTCCTGGAATATATCCACCTTTGGTGTTTACACAGTGTCTGATACATAGTAATCATACCATACAAAGAATTTCTAGAATTACATGATTCTATGACCTACTGCCTTTACTATGTTTTTTTTAAACTTTTGCCTATGCCAAAAGATTGAAAGATGAATGCGGTCTTATGCCAACCTCACCTTTGTATCACCCCACAAATCCTATCAAAATTCCTAGTTAATTAAACAAAGTAAGAAAAATCAGGATGAAATGAAAAAGAGAATAAAAAATACTAAACCATGTGGTATTAACAAAAGAGACTAAGGACTGTGATTAAACTAGCAATCACTTTAGCTTAGGATGACTTCAAGAAGAGGTAAAACTTTCGGTCTTGGTTAACATGTCAAATTGAACATTTGTAAGCAGATTCATACTCTGGTGGCAAAAAGGGCACCACCAACAGAGAAACCCTTGCATATCCGTCAAACTTATTTGTGAGAAGGAAAGCATGGGTGTAAGAGTTAGGGAACTCACACTTGCTAACTGCATGTAATGTATTGATATTTCATTAAGGGTTGGAACAATCCTATGAGATATGAATTTACATCCATTTTAAAAGAGAAGTAAGAGAGTCTTCAAGAAGTAAATAAATTACACAAAATCATCCACACTAGGTGGCAGAGCTAGGATTCAGACCCAGGAGTATACGGAAGCTCGTGATCTATATCAGGAGGTTACTCAAAGTTACCAAAGGAAGAGTAAGAAAAGGAACAGAGCTTTCTCATCATAGCATGTTTTCTAGAAAGGAAGAAAAAATCTTGAAACTACTATTCATTCACTTAAGCTTTTAGTAAAGCTACAACCTGGGGATACAGTGGTAAGTACCAAAATAGCAGAAATGTATAGCCCTTGTTCTTACGGAGTTTATGAGAAGCAGGCATAAGTAAAATGTACATGAAAAATACATGAATAAATATAAAATTACAACAGTATTAAATCTAATTTCTTTTAAAAAGAGCTATTTGGTACTTTGAATTTACTATAATGTAAAGAACAGATATACTCCACTCTTTCATTCAATGTGATTAAAAAAATGGTGATCTAGGGGTGCCTGGGTGGCTCAGTGAGTTAAGCATCTGCTTTTGGCTCAGGTCAAGATCTCAGGGTCCTGGGATCAAGCCCTGCATCAGGCTCCCTGCTCAGCAGAGAGTCTGGTTCTCTCTCTGCCCCTGCCCCCAGCTCACGCTCTCTCTTTCAAATAAATGAATAAAATCTTAAAAAACGAGAATCGTGATCAAAAGAACAGCTGGAATACAGGCAGGTGTGTCTGTGTGTGGGCAGAGAAGAGTACTCAGAAGGAAGAAACATTTCAGGGATAGGAAATAGCACAAGCAAAAGCCCTGGGAACAGGAGGGACCATCTTATGTTTGATGAACTCAGAAAAGAATATTGTATTCTAGACTTTTTGACCTAAGACAGCAGTACATAGCAGTGTTCTTACATTGAAATCTGGGAAAACAGGAAGATTTTGTGTCTAAGAAAGATCAACTTTGATTTTAATTAAAACATCAAGCTGAGCTGATCAAATTCCTTGCCTTCTTTAATCATCATGCTCCTCACCCCATGGGGAAGATGAGGAGGTAAACTCTGAAGCCACAGATAGTCAACACAAGCTGCAGCATATGATGGATTCCCTTCAGGGAAATCACTAGAACAATTGTTATAAATTTCCTTAATAAAGGGGTAGGGATGGTTCAGAAATCTGGGATTGATAACAGGAATAAGCATGGTCTTTGGATTGTACCAGGTTTTGGTTCAAACCCAAATCTTTGGTAGCTTGGTCAGCTTGTGCAGGCAACTTAGATTCTCTGAATCTCAGATTCTTTATCTATAAAATATTGTAATGAGTAAATAGGAAAAGGAATATAAAGGGCTAAGCATATATTCAATACCTTGCTCTGGCTTTCCCATTTAATGCCTTCACACAACTCCATTTCATCTTCTTATACTATGTATAATGCTTTTGGTCTCCTGACAAAATTCCTTCTATCCATCCCTGATCTCCCTTTTCTTTGGTTTGGTATTTTTTTCCTCTTTTATTCCTGGTGATAAATCAAAGAAAACCTTATTTTTATTACCTGCATGCTATATTGAATCCCTAAGATTATTATTCTATTATAAGCCAGGGCTAATCTCTTCTAAGTTATTTTTACCTTAAAGAAATGATGCTGTATACTATACTATATAATTACACTCCTTTCTATAGCACACACACACACAAAAGACAAAGCAGGCAAGTTAGATTTTTATCCATTTCAAAGACAAGAGCTTCCCAGAAAATTATATTGAATCAATGATGCTCACTTGAAAAAGCAAAGTCCTTTGTGATGGGGTCTTTTGCATTTACCACACAGTAATGCTTTTTTGGGAGGTAATAATTCATGGAGATACACTTTTTTTTTACTCAATTTGCAATAATTCTTATTTCATCCAAGCCGCCACTTAGATCTGTATTTCTTATTATCATGTATCCATTATTAGCAGAACTACAAAGACAAGTGTCAGGCTTGGGAATACCAAGTGTTTTGTTTCACAATTCTCCTTAGATAAGTTTTTGTATTAGCTAGGAATAGCCCTGTTCTGGAGGCCAGTTGCATGCCTATAGTCAACATTGTTGATCCAGGGAGTGGCAACCTAGCTCTCCCTCTAAATGTTACTGTTTTCAAGAAACAAAGCTATGAATAAAGGAAATCACTGTCCCTTCCCATTATTTCTTTTTTTTTTTTTTTTTAAGATTTTATTTATTTATTTGACAGAGAGAGAGACAGCGAGAGCAGGAACACAAGCAGGGGGAGTGGGAGAGGGAGAAGCAGGCTTCCCGCGGAGCAGGGAGCCCGATGCGGGGCTCGATCCCAGGACCTTGGGATCATGACCTGAGCTGAAGGCAGACGCTTAACGACTGAGCCACCCAGGCGCCCCTATTTCTATGTATTCTATCATCTATCTATATCATCTATCTATCTATCTATCTATCATCTATCTATCTATCATCTATCTATTATCTATATCTTAATCTATATACGTGTTGGCACATACCATTCATCTCTCTTTCTCTTACATTCCTATTTTCTTTTCTTTAAGTGCCCCGTTAAATGGTAAGCTATTGAATCAAGAGACTTTATCTTGTCCACAATTATATACCTAGCATACAGTAAGTGTCCCATAAATAGGAGTTTAATTAAGAAATAGGGAGAGATTGCCCCTACCTCAATGCATCTACCATTTGCCTGCAATGAATCCTAGGGTCCTTCCTATCATGGCCTTTCTCAAAGGTTTTCTCACAGGAAGAGACAAAGAAAAAAATAAGTACCTAGGACGTGCTAGGTGACATGTTCTGTGTTTCTCATACATTATGTCATTTAATTTATACCCAGCTGTGGTAGTTAAATATTCCCCCCCGCCCCATGTTTTACAGAAAAAGAAACTAGGACTCAGAGAAATTAGATGACCTTTTCAGCATTATATAGCAGGAAAGTGTCGGAACATGGATTTGAAGACATAGCAAATGAGAAAAACTATCTTTTGGCTGGAGGTGGTGGTGGCAAGGGCTAATTTGAGGAGGAGAAAAGAAAAGAGAACAAAGATAAATGAAGTAAATTGACCACAAGAATTCTAACAAAAACGTAAGTGAATGGGATTACATATTTTATGAAGGTAACACCTATTTGAAAAAGTCTCAACAGATATTTGAAATTTAAATGATTAGATCTCTAAGTACACTTTGATTTTCTGTATATCTAGTTTTGAGCATAGTCTACATTTTCAGTAAGGAAAATCTATAGTAAGGCTAATAATAAAACAGTTGATTTAAGAAATAAAATATTCATCATTGAATTCTTTACACAACTAGAATATGAAAAATTTAGCCTAATTCAGTCTTATGCTACAATTGTTAGATCTGTCTGATTTTGTGAGTCAAATGGCTTGGCATAAAGAGCATGGGTTCCCTCTTGGGGGCATTTTGAGCAAAAGCAATCAGGCAGTTATGCAATTATAACACCTGCAAATATTATTGTAACCTTTTCTACCCACTATGTACCACAGATTGGGTTCCTAGGGAAGCAAATTCTAAGATGGAATTTAGCATGCAGTGAGCTTATTTAGGTATGCCTTTGGGAGCAACACCTGTGGAAGGAGTGAGTGGGAAGCAGGAGTTGGCACAGGGAGAAGTCAAGCTGCAGTTTAGTCAACCACAGCCTCCATCTACCACATGGAGAGCTCTGGGGCTAGAATGGCACCTTGGAATTGTCCCAAAAGAGGCCAAGATGACCAGGTCTTTATGCTACTGGACTGATTAATCCTTCAGTGTGGACCACGCTAGGCAATGGCTTGACCTTGGGTATGGCAGCTCTCTGCAGCGAGGGCAACCCCTGAAGGAGCTGACAGCTGTAAGCTCTTGCCTGATAGCACATCAGCAGTTGGGGTTACATGTCCTTCATGGAAGAGAAATTTGGGTGGTGTTGGCACATACTATGCCCATGACAGAGTCCAGATGATATAACACCCTCCCCAGATGTCTTTCCAAATGTTGGGCTATCCAACCACAGGAAGGTGTTCCTTTCCTCTGAACTAGTACAGCAGCTACATGATTATTAGAGTCTGCCTGCATTTATTTATAAGCCCATTTATAGTTTTAATTTAGGTAAGACAAAGAGGGCTACTTTGTGATATTTCTTGGCTATATTATAGATGAGCTTATAGACAAACTTTGCAAAGTGTATTAGTCAATTTGGGCTGCCCTAACAACATATCACAGACTGGGTGGCTTTAACAATAGAAATTTGTTTTCTCATAGTTCTAGAGGCTAGAAGTCCCAGATCAAGGTGTTGGCAGATTTAGTTTCTGGTGAAGTCTCCCCTTCTGGCTTTCAGATGGCCATCTTTGCACTGTATCCTCCCATGGCCTTTTGCTCATGCATGTCTGGAGAGAAAGATCTTGGGCGGTTCTTCCTCTTCTGATACGGGCACCAGCCCTATCAGAATAGGGCTGTACCGTTCTGACATGGTTTAACCTTAATCATCTCCCAAAGGCCCCATCTCCAAATATAGTCATTTTGGGGGTTAGAGCTTCAACATATGAATTTTGGGGAATAGAGTTTAGTTCATAACATTAAGTAATAAAAGAAGAATTGTATCAAATGTACAAAATGTGAATTTTTTTTTTGGTTTTGATCCTTCTTTGTAGAGACCTTGTAAATTTCTATGGTTGATAGTGCCTTAATTGTTTGATTTTAATTAGCTGTCATTTTAATTTACAGTTTGGCTTATTCTGAATTTACACTGTTATTATATACCTGGGCTTAATGCTCTTAACTTCAAAAACCTATCTTCTATGCTTGCTCATTTAAACTTTACATTGTTCTGTATACCCCACAAAATATCTGACTTCTCTTTTCGTTCTACTTAAATTACATGTATAGCTCAGATGTACACAACTCTATTCTCTCATGTTAGTTGGGAAGAGCAACTCATGATGACTTGGGGAGAAATTCTGTCATTTTGATTGTAATTCAAATTGTTTCATTACAAAAAGACTTCCTTTAGTAAGGTGCTTACTCTTTGATCCTGTAATTCTAAGTTTTTACCCTGAGAAAATAACTATAATATAAGCAATATAATAGTCTAATAATAAGGTTCTAGTACAATAAATTATGATACATATGCTCAATAAAATAACATAGCCAAAAAAATTGCCTAATATTCTATAACAAGTACTACTTCCTATATTTTAAGTAAAAAACTATTTGTATTTCAAAGTAGTTTATAAAAATTTCTCTATGTGTGTATGGATATTTATGTACATAGAGAAACACAGAATAATATGTAGCAAACTATTAATAGATGCTATCCCTGAGGGGTAGGAATATAGATAGTTTATTTTATTCTAGATGTTTTACCTATTCCTATTTTTTCAAACTTTCCATAATTAAAATGTCTTAAAAACATGCTGAATGCTTAAATTTTGTCAAAAATAATAAATTAGTACTCAATCTAATATTACTAAAGTAATGGTAGTTAATACTGATTGCTCACTATCTGCCTATTGCTGCCCTAATATCTTTGTCTAAATTAGTTCAGATAACTCCAGAAATCTATGGCAACCATCTATATATAGATTTCTGTATCTTTCTTGAAAACAATGACAACAACCACATGAGCCCAGTTTTTCTATAGCTATTCTTTATTGTCAACTACACATGAACTATATTACAGCTTAGTGTTAAATGATGGAACAGAAAAAAATATTTTTAAAATAAAAGAAAATATAGTAAAGAGTCAGGAATTTATCCATGCATACATGTGATGAAAAAATGCTGAAAGAAATAGAAACCAAAACATGAGAGCACATGACAGACTCAGGCTTTGAAGAGTTACTCCAATTTTCTTATTTACAAGTAAGGACAATCTGTTTCAGAGGAGAAAAAAATGATATGTGAAGGCCACACAGATTCAGAACTAGACCTCAAGTCTCTCCTCTCAACTCCCTGCTTTTCCAATGATTATTTGTACTTGGGGTGTAATATCAAATTAGCACATCAGGATTGTAGGTTATCTCCTAGAACACAATATTCATGAAGTGTTTATCATTCCAAAAGTTATTTCACCGACTATTGGCTTAGGGTCTGGACTTTTAGTCAAAATTAGTTCCCATGAATCACCACATCAGAACTTAAAGTCAGATCTGTATGATATTTAGTCCTGTGATTGCTAATTTGTAGATATGGAGATGGAGGGTAAATTTTTAAAAATTTTATTTAATGGTATATACGTACTGAGAACTTGGTTGAGGTAGGTAATACTTAAAACCAAGGCCATTTTACTTGAAACTCTTTATTTTACGAGGCATCCCTTTGCACCCCCTAGTAGGGCCCTCTGCACTAGAGAAAAATCACATCAAGAGATACAAAATAATAAAGATAAAAGTTTCTTCATTTTACCATTGTTAATAGAAGGCCAAATTTATCACATTTTGCTTCCAAAATTTTAGCAAATGGAAGAAAATAATATTTTGGTGAAGACACAAAACTGAAATAGAATTTATGAATGACATAAATATTAGCCTCAGGGGCTCCTGGGTGGCTCAGTTATTAAGTGTCTGCCTTCAGCTCAGGTCATGATCTCAGGGTTCTGGGATTGAGCCCCACATCAGGCTCCCTGCTCAGCGGGAAGCCTGCTTCTTCCTCTCCCACTCCCCCTGCTTGTGTTCCCTCTCTCACTGTCTCTCTCTGTCAAATAAATAAATAAAATCTTTACAAAAAAAAATATTAGCCTCAGCATCCAATTTATTTTTGTATTTTCTTGCAATATAATGTATTTATGAAACTCAGATTCGCATTGTTGCAAATAGCAACTACTTTTTAAAGTAATCTACCTTGTAATTTCAGGATATTTTTCAATTAAATAAAAATGACTGGGAAAAACTGCATTCCAAGAGCTGTGTAAGTAAAATAAAATAGAGTCCTGTTTTACTTTGTTAGTGATCTCCCATATGTTTACTGTTGCATCTCCAGGGTCTAGCAGACTGTCTGGCACATAGCAAGAGCTAAATAAACATTTTGGGGAATAAAATAATAAAGAACCCACAGAGACTTGATCTTGTTCTTTGATGTTAACACTTCCTTCCCCTCCAGTGATAGGTTAGTTATTAAAAGTGGCTTGGAGAAGAATTAATTGTTTTGTATCCACAACTTCTGCTACTAGGGATTAACAAAATTATTTGAAAATTATCTGAGAAATGAGGCTGGAGGAATAGTAGAGTGCAGTTTGCCTGCCTTCCTTCTCTGTACCCTGCCCATGGCCTAGTACCTGGAAGTTATGTACTTGGGGTGTAATATCAAATTAGCACATCAGGATTGTATGAAAAAGTTATGAACTTGGAAGACTTTTGGAGTCCTGCAGCCTTGTCTTATTGGATGTTACCAGAGGCATACATTTTCACTCTGCTATGCAAAAAGGAACATGTACCTTTTACTTGAAAGTCCAAAGGAACTAAATTTATTTTCCCTACTTTTTCACTTATAAACATTCATTATTGTACTCTAGGGTGACATTTAATAAGCTTTTAATAAGCTTTTCTCAAAGTTACTTTTTAAAAAATGGAATTTAAATGTTTTTTTTTTCTTTTTCCAAATAAAGTGGACTCAAATAAGGAAATGCCATTTATGCAAACATTTACTGAGTAGCTGCTATGTGACAGGAATCTTCCAAGATTCTCAGAAGAATGGGATAATATGATTTTAGATTGATAATAACAAAAACAATCACCTGTTAAGCACCTTCTCTATGCCGTATTAAGTGTGATAACCGGGTATATAAAGATATGTCAAAGAAGAAAAACAGAAAGTAATAGCTGCTGATTTGCTTGTGACAGATGACAGAAGGTCTTGACAGAGGAAAGCAGGTGAAATTGCCCACTGAAATGGCTGTAATGGGTGAGGTCCTCATGAGCAAAGATGGAGACAGACGGAGCCCGTGAGATGCTTTGTTACTACCTGTAGAACATGCATACAACTTGGATTGGTTATCTGGTCTAAGCAAGTCTTGAAACCAATTAAGTATCTAGATGTTTCTATCTATGGAAATTTCTTCATTCTTCCAGTTAACTTTGTGTTTAAGACGTAAAGAAATTTACTACACTCAAAATTTTTATGAGAGCCTGATACCTGATTTTCTGTGCTAATTCTGTTTCTGAGGGTACCAAAATAACTAGATTTACGATCAGGTGTTCTCACTACCATGATAATCAAATGGGGTTCATTTACTATATCTTTGTCTGCTTTGTAGTCAAGATTGCAAGTATAGGTTCTAATAGTACATTTGGATCTGTGAGAAAATGGCCTTAGTAATCAACTCCACTAATGCAGTTAGCTAGACATTGACACAACTCTGAAAACTTGAAGCATATCAATTTTAAAAATGTTCTTCCAAACTTGCATAACTTGTGTAATATCTGAGTATGAATTTTAACTATATATAACTTTCATTTTACAAAAGGCCAAGAGGAACCATTTATTATAATTTATATATAAAAATCCTATTCAGTATGTTAAACTTCTGTAGGCAGTTTCTCTTTCAAAATAAAATTTTATTTTAAAAAATAAAGAATTTAAGCATATAGGCAGCCAATGATTAAAAAATGGGTGACCGTATTTGCACATAATGACAAACACTTGAAAGTGGGAAGCTTAGAAATGTTAAGATTCATTACTCTGACCCATAGAAACTTATTATCACTTCAATTTTACAATTCAGCGTTTTGAAGTCTCCTAGTTACAATAAATCATAAAAACCTCCCAGTTATAATAAATAGTAAGCTACTCTTGGTAAGAGACAGTGGTACGTTTAAATAAAAAATGAATGACATATGCTATAATCAAGAACAATTGGCAGACATGGCATAGATCAGCTATTTTAGAGCTCATGGTCTCTTTTTACATGTCTCTTCATGAGATATGGGAAGTATTCAAATACTTCAACAAATTTTACCTCCAAAGACTTTGTTACAGTTTATTATCAAGGTAGTATTTTTTTTTAACAGCTGATACCTAGTTTTGCCAAAACGATTTTAATAAAATGTTTAATTACATGTTAACATAGGAAAGTAAAGCAACTCTAACTTTAAGAATAAGGAATGAAGAAATAAAGGAAAGGTCTTCTATCTGTTATTTTAAGAAATATTTTTTGAGAGAATACTTTAAGTCAAGCATTATTTTAGGCACTGGGAATACACACATAAATAAGGCAGAACTTGCATTCTAATGGAGGAAATAAGCAAATAACATATTAAAATACTATAATTTATAATGGTAATGCATTTTATTCACTTATCTCATATTTATTTAGCACCTACTATATGTTGGGACACTAGTGGGGCTTAAGATTTATCAGTGAATAAAAACAGATATCCCTGCCCTTATGAGGCATGCACATTAATTCTATGAAGAAAATAAGGCAGAATAAAGTGGGACTAAGAGACTTGTTTTTTTAAGATGGAAAAGACAAGGAGAGATTGAGAAAGTGATCATTTAATAGAGACTAGAATGACAAGAAGGAGTGAGACCTGTGAAGATCTGGGAGAGTAGAATTCTAGGCAGAGAAAATGTCAAATGTAAAGGCTTTGAAACAGACAAGAGGTTGGTGGGTGTTAGGAATGGCAAGAGCCTTACTGCTGGAGCACAGTGGCATGGGAGTGAGTGGCATGAGGTGAGACCAGAGGGATAAAGGGGTACCAAAAATACAGATCCTCAAAGATCATGGTAACATTTCCAGATTTTGATTCAAGTGTGGTGGGAAGTCATTAAAGTTTGAAGCTGGTAAGTGACATGATCATATTTACCTTTTTAAAAGATTCCTCTCAGTAATATATGAGGCTAGACAATGGAGGGAACAAGAGTGAAAGCAGGGGGACAATCTAGGAGGCTACTATATTAGATGAGAAAAGAGGTGTTGGTGACTTAGAAAAGAGTGATCAAAGTGGGCCTGGCAAGGAGTGACCAAATTGGGATATATTTTGAAGTTAGAAGACAAAATGATTTGCTGATGGATTCAAGGTTGGTCGTCAGGGAAAGCAAAGAATCAATGATCCACCTAGGTTTTTGGTCCTAGTAGTTGGGTAAACTGTGATGCCACCTACAGAGATGGAGAGTAAGAGAGAATTGGCTTGTTGATGGTGGGGTGGGAAATCATGAGTTATTTTTGGACATGAAAAATTAAAAATGCCTATTATATACTGAGATGTCAAGGAAGCAGTGATTTGTTCAACCCTATGGCTTATGTGAGAGATTGGGGCTGGAGATAAATTTGGGAATCAGTGGAATTCAGATGAAAGCCAGAGTATAATACTGGAAAAAATCAACTAAAGAGAAATGAAAAATGGAAAAGACAAGAGAGGGAAAGATTGAGCCTTTGTCACCATAGAATTTAGAATGGGAAGAAGAGGAGTCAGCAAGAGTCTGGGAAGAAGCATTAGATGCTTAAGTGAGTTCTAAAGTGTTAGCAGTGAAAAGAAAGAGGAGGGCCAGATGAAAGCTCAGAGGTGAGAAAAGCAGGATCCAGTGGAGAATGGAAAACAACTTCTTTATGACTGGAGAGCAGAATACAAAAAGGGGAGAGAGACTAGAATTGACCCTGGAGAGGGAGGGAACAGTAATAGTGAAGAAGGTTGTTATAGTTATCAAAGCAAACAATGATGGTGGCCTGCTCCTGGGGGTGGCAGGAGGAATGGAACACAATAGTTAAGTTAGGGAGATACCTACGAGGCAGGAGTGTCCAAATTTAATGATGTTTTGATATTAGGGGTGAAAAGAGAGGAAGCTTGGGTTTTAGCTTGACTGTAATGTAGATTATTATTCTATCTTCTGTACTTCCTTTTTTTTTTTTTAAAGATTGTATTTATTTATCTGACAGAGAGAGATAGCGAGAGCAGGAACACAAGCAGGGGGAGTGGGAGAGGGAGAAACAGGCCTCGCGCCGAGCAGGGAGCCCGATGCAGGGCTCGATCCCAGGATCCCGGGATCATGACCTGAGCCGAAGGCAGACGCTTAGCGACTGAGCCACCCAGGCGCCCCTTCTGTACTTCCTTTTAAACATTCCATAATAATGTAGTTGTTGTGAAAACAGGAAAAAATTACTTATAACCCCAACTAGCTTAACAGAAATACTAATATTCTTTCCACATTTTAAGAGTATGCTTGCATATAATTTTGTGATGTGGCTATCCTAATAAACATACACATCCTTGTTTTTTTTTTCCAATTTACATTATGCCATAAACACGTCTATGCTGCTTCATAATATCCATAATTACCATTTAAATGAAAGCATATTATTTCATAGACTACAATTATTTAATTTACTATTTCTCCCCATTTTAACAATGCTATTACTTCCAATATCTAACCATTGTTACTAGCAGTACATGCTCATGAACATGTATTTTTCCTATTTTTGAATTATTTGTGCAGGATATATTTGAAGATGCTGAAAACACATAAATATCACCAACTGCTTTCCAAACATTTTGCCAATAGACAATTCTCTCAGGAATATACCAATGTACCAGGCTTACCACAATCTCAATGGAATTAAATAGTTTTCTTAAAAACATCTTCTGACCGAATCTGTGTGAATTTCAATTTTAGTATTATTTTAATTAGTATGTTTCATATCTAGCAAGATTAATTGTTTACCTACCTAAATATTGTCCTTGTTGCTAAGCATTTATATGAAGACTTAAGTTACTTAATTTTTTTCTTCAGGCAGTTGTATAGGTTTCCTATATTATAATGTTATTTATTAATAATGAGTTCCTCGGAAAAGCTTTCATAAGATTTAAAATAAACACACACACATACACACACACACACACAGAATCTGGAATAAAAAGATGAAGGTTTGTGTCCTGGTTTTGGTATTTACTAGTTAGGTTAGAATCCTGGCCCTTATTTATAAATTGTGCTTTCGAGCTAACTTGGGTTTAAAGCCCTACTTTCTCAATATTTCACAGTATTATGGTTTGGGGTTCAAGTAAGTTAACATATGTGTAAATGTTTAAGTAGAAAACTATACAAATTTTGGTGATATTATTATTTGAGCATTTCAATTGAGCACTTGGGGGTGGGGGAGACTATGTAATTCTTGACATCACTGAAGCCGTAAGAGATGGTGACTGTCTCCTGCTTATACACCAGGTCAGTCTTATGCTCAGTGAACAGAATAATGCATGGGATGTTGATGCTTTTAAATAAATATATGTAGATATATTTAAATTTTAATTGTCAATTTAGTCAACTGAAGAAATAGTATAAAAAATAAATTCATGAAGCTTAGAAATTATATTAGAATTCCCTGACAGGTACAATACCCATTTTAGATTTTCATATACTATAATATAACAGAAATAGGAGAACCCATAAAATATTTCCAGCACTAAAACATCCAGTATGTAAATATTATTTTTGATGGCATTTTCAAAATAAAAATTAATCATGCAGTAATTTTTATGCCAGACTAATAACTTAATGATAACCAAATTGGACTTTCATGCCTTTAATTATAGTTTAAAAAAATAATCTGAAAATGATGAAATTGATAAAGACTCTAGATAATTCAGTATGATACATTATCAATTATAAAATAAGACAGATGATAACTACACTTACTAAGGTAGCACTGTACAATATATAGAATTGTCAAATTACTATGCTGTACACCTGAAACTAATATAACTAATATATAGTTATATATATAACTAATATAGTATGTCAGCTATACTTCACTAATAACAATTTTTGAAAAATAACATGTTGATCAGAGCAATAACAAAAAATAAGACTTTCCAACTTAGTCAATGATAATATACAAAGGACAACATGTTATATTTTACAGGGAAAAAGAAAAACTTCTTCACTAATAGGTACTTACAGTGAAGGTGTTCAAGTTCTTTACTAAATATTTAAGAGATATTACAATTACAAAAGATAAATTAATTCACAGAGACATAATTATTATTTTCTCTTGTTTTTCTTTTGTCCTAAGTATTTGCCAGACATAGATGCTGCCTTCATCTGAATTACACACCAAGAAATGGCTTCCACCAAAGCACAGAAGAACTCTTCTGATGGCTTTATTTCCATCACATATTCCCTCATCTGAAATCCTTTTTTTTTTTTTAAAGATTTTATTTATTATTTGACAGAGAGAGACACAGCGAGAGAGGGAACACAAGCAGGGGGAGTGGGAGAGGGAGAAGTAGGCTTCCCGCTGAGCAGGGAGCCAGATGTGGGGCTCCATCTCAGGACCCTGGGATCATGACCTAAGCCGAAGGCAGACGCTTAACAACTGAGCCACCCAGGCGCCCCTGAATTCCTTTTTTACTCCTTTGCTCCTCCCTTATGAAATGAATCATTCTGACCTCTGACATGGCCAAGCAAATAGTTAGTTACTTCTGCAATCTTAAAATTTTTCCAGTAACTATTATAATTTTGAAAATTGCAAAGCATTTAGGGAAATATCAACTCTTTGTTTTTTTCCCCTCTCTGTTTTTCATTTAAATATAGATATTAGGTACACATATCAGAGCAGGCAACTGTGCCCACTAATATGTTTGTCTAATTTAGGTGATGGAAGCTATTCAAGAACTATCTTTTGCTACGATCTTGAAAAATCCACTTGACAAATTTAGACTAAATATCACCTCTGCAGGAGTGACTTTAATGGTTTGCACCTGTGCTGAGAATAGCATAGTCCTTCTGGACTGCCAAAAGCTTCATCTCTTTGTGAACTTTCCCATCCTCTAAAACTTATCATGAACTCTCATCAGTCTTAACCATATGCTTCACATTTGTGAATTTATCACTCATGTGTGCTTCTATAATCTGCACTTGTGGTGGTTTAGTTAAATAGTAAAACCAAAATCGCAGGGTGTAACAGAGGAATTGTTTCTGCTCATTCTTAATTGTAAGCTTGAAATGGAAGTGGTCAAGAGCTGAATGTATCATTTTCCTTGAAGAAAGCTGCTGTGAAGACGACCTATGTCAGGTAATGATACAACTTTCTACACAGAAATCTGGAACTGAGGTATTGTCCTTCTGTCGTTTCTCTCCCTGCCATTTTTATATCTAAAGTATTCCTTGAATCACCTTCTTCTTGTCTTCTGCCACTTTTCTAGTTGAATCAATATCATAGTTCATCAGTGTTAGTGAGATAGACTTCTCACTTGTCATCCTGTGTTAATCTTGTCCATCTTAAATCCATATTACTGCCAAACTGATTTACATTTGTGTTTAAAACATTAAATATTTTGAGTTACAGAAAACTGAAGACATTACTTCAAACACCCATGCACTCATCACTCACACATTCTGTTTTATGACTTTGGGTCATTTATAGTTGTAGCTACTGCCTGATAAAGCACTTTTATACTAGTAATAGAAATGCTTTAATATCTCATGAGCAAGGTACTTTTATTATCCCTGTCTTAGCTTGGGATGCCATAACAAAATACCACAGACTGGGTAGTTTAAGTAACAGAGATTTACTTTCTCACAGATCTGGAGGCTGGGAGCCCAAGATTAGTGTGCCAGATTGGTCAGGTTCTGGTGAGAGCCCTCTTCCTGGCTTGCAGATGGCTACGTTCTAGCTGTGTCCTCCCATGGCAGAGAGAGAGAGAGAGAAAGAGCCGCGTGTCTCAATGCCATCACACTGGGAGTTAGGATTTTAACAAATGAATTTTCAGGGGGCACTATGGAGGCCACAGCAATTCCTATTTTAGAGAAAAGGAAACTGAGGTACACAGAGTACTTTAGGAAAAAGGAAATAAGCACAGAAAAGTTAAGTAATTTGCTCAAGGGTAATAAGAAGCCAGGCAGTCTAGGGTCAAAGCTGACATTCTTAGCCACTATCCCATCACCTCTTAAAGAAACATAAAGCATTACCAAAATAATGAAGTTAAAGACGTTTTCCTCCTTCTCCAGAGGCAATCACTATTTTGATGTTTGTGTATTCTTTCTCATACTCACATATTTATATATGTGTGCCCATATATGTGTTTATAATACAGATGCATATATACACATGTATATAATACATGCACATACACATACACACCTATCTATAATATGTCACCTATATTTTTATAATATGTAACAAATTTTCTATATATATATATATATATTTAATTCACATAAGTGGCGTCAAATTGGACCTATGTTTCCAACCCTTTTCCTCACTTGATTGTGTTTTGTGAGTCCTATGTTTATTGAAAATTATTATTTATCATATTTACTTTACCAATATTTCTCATCCTCATCATTCTGTCATTTCCTCCTTACATCGTAAATTCCAGGACTGAGGATTGTCATCACCCCCTTGAATACCTGCTCAACCTCCCTGCCCTCCCTCTATTTCACCAAATGTATCTGTCATTATCACAGAACGGGGCCCACCCATGCCTCCCCTCCACCCATTCTGCGCATACACCTGCACAGATGAACATGAAGGTCATATGAGTGGTCTCACTTTATAATTTTTGTATTTATTTTATGTATAAGTTGAAAAACAATTTTAAATTTACGACTGGTAATTGAGTAGCCTGTTACTTATAGCTAACAATCATGTTGACTCTCCCTATTTCAGTCTTCCATGCTATTCTGTGACTGTTTTCTATCTTCCCCTTTCTCCTCGAACCTCCATCATTCTAGTTTTCAGCCGGTGATGTCACTTTCTATTTCCCTGAGAAAACGAAAGCAATTATGCGGCAGGTTCTACACCGTCCTATTAGAACACCTGCCCCCATCCCTGCACCTGTGCTGTATGCACTTCCTCACTGCTCTCCTGTTAAATGATCAACTGCCTATGTTTCTAAGGCCAACACCTTCCCACGAACACTGGGCTTTAACCCGGGGCATTACTCCAGCAATTCTTTCTTTCCTCCTGCCTCGTATATTTTCTCTCTCTACTTAATCATTTCTTCCATCAATATAAACAAGCTGTAATATAAAAAACAAAATTACAAACCTCTCTTCAGCCCACATTTCTCTTCACCCACTGTCCTATTAACTTGTTCTGTCTTTTAACAAAACGGTCTCTGATTCCTCTCTTTTCACTCATTCTTGAACACATACCAATCAGGTTTTCACCTAGAACACTCTTGCCCAATGCTACACCTGTCAAGGTCACCAATGACTTCATGTTTACAAATTCGAAGCCCACTCTTCTTCTTACTTAACTGATCTACACCTTTAGTAGAGTTGGTCACTCTCTTTGCATTTCCCTCCTTAGCCGGTGTGGTTGATTATTTTTATGTTTTTTAGGTGGATGAAATTACTTCTTCTACATATTATGTGTTCATATTCTTGGCCCTAATTTTTGTTGAGTTTTTTAAAATAGGATTTTGAAAAATATAAATTGCAAATGTAATTCTCCCATCAGCTTTTCTTTTTTTTTTTTTTTTAAGATTTTATTTATTTATTTGAGAGAGAGAGAATGAGACACAGAGAGCATGAGAGGGAAGAGGGTCAGAGGGAAAAGCAGACCCCCCACTGAGCAGGGAGCCCGATGCGGGACTCGATCCAGGGACTCCAGGATCATGACCTGAGCTGAAGCTTAACCAACTGAGCCACCCAGGCGCCCTCAGCTTTTCTTTAAAAAAAAAATTATTTATGTGTGACAGAGACAAAGAGTGCACGAGCGGGGGAGAGGGGCAGAGGGAGAGGGAACTGGGAAGCAGACTCCCCACTGAGCAGGGAGCCCTACCTGGGGCTGGATCCCATGACCTCAGCCAAACCCAAGAGTTGGACAATTAACCGACTAAGCCACCCAGGTGCCCTAGTTTTTCCTTTTTTAAAAAACATTTTTGGGGATGCCTGGGTGGCTCAGTGGGTTTAGCTTCTGCCTTCAGCTCAGGTCATGATCCCAGGATCCTGGGATTGAACCCCACGTCCAGCTCCTTGCTCAGTGGGAAGCCTGCTTCTTCCTCTGCCTGCCGCTCCCTCTGTTCATGCTCTCTCTCTGTCTCTCTGACAAATAAATAAAATCTTAAAAAATTTTTTTTTGGTGTCATTTTATTTTGCTTTAAATAGTATATTTTGAGGAATTCAAAACTATGAATCTTATCCTTTATGATTTATTTTTTAAAGAGCCTTGTTTAAATAATGCTTCACTTTTCAAACATCCTAAATTCATTACCTATTTTTTCTTTAAAATTAATACTTTCCAAATGAGAAAGACATATAAAATATTTATTAAGTGAAAAATAAATTTTCCCAACATAATTTATGGAATAATGCCATTTTTTTTGCTGCTGATTTGTTAGGCAACTTATAATATATATCAAGTTCATATATGCAATGGGTCTGTTGCTAAACTTTTTAGTCTTATTCTGTGTTTCTCTTTCTGTGACAATACCCATTTTGTTTGTATTATTACAGCTTTATAACAAGAACTGATATCTAGGGAAGCAATGTCAAAAATGTCTTTGCAATTCTAGGACACTTGCTCTTTCATATATATTTAAGGAATATATTATGATTTACATAAACACCCTATTAAGAATTTTTGTTGAAATTGGTTAAATTGAACTAAGTTTTGATTATCTGGATATCCTTATTGAGTTCTTCAGCTGTTATATGTCAATGTACTTATTCCAGTCTCTTTTTATGACTTTTAATACATTTTGAGAATTTCTCCATGTATGTCTTACACATCTTTTATTACATTTATTTCTTCGCACTTTACAGTTTGTGAGTTTTGTAAATACATCTCTGTTACTAGTGTATAGGAAGCTTAGTGATTTTTTTCTTGTGGTCCTGTTTTAGCAATCTTGATGAACTCTTACTTGTATACATTTTAGATGTTCTTGTATTCACTTGCATTCACTTTGTATACAATTACATTGTCTGATAATAACACTTTATTTCCTTTTTTATCCTATTCTCTCATTTCTTTTTTTTTTACTAATTGTTACCATTTTTTTTTTTTAAAGATTTATTTATTTATTTATTTGAGAGAGAGAGAATGAGAGACAGAGAGCATGAGAGGGAGGAGGGTCAGAGGGAGAAGCAGACTCCCTGCCGAGCAGGGAGCCCAATGCGGGACTCGATCCCGGGACTCCAGGATCATGACCTGAGCCGAAGGCAGTTGCTTAACCAACTGAGCCACCCAGGCGCCCTAATTGTTACCATTTTTACAGACCATTATTTATACCATTCTTATAGTCCTAGAATAAAAATTTCAGTATCATAATTTTTAAACACTGTTACTTAGTATTTTTGAAGCTATGTCTATCAGTAAAAATAGCCTAGAATTTTCTTTTTGTTTTAGAAAGTTGCAAGTTATCTTTACCTATCGGCCAAACTTACTTTCACTATATTAATTTAAATTTACTATCCGTATTTTTAGGTAAGTATATATATGTTTTTCCAATAAAAACTACATAATTCTTTGATAACTCCTGTGGCACACTCAATTAATTGGCATCTGGTATCCATTCTGCCTTCTTTATGTATGGATTCTATTTATACATACATATATATAATCCACATACATATATATTATTTATGATATAAGCACACACATATCATATATATATACATACATATATATATACACCCATACATATCTAGCATGCATGTATATTGAGCCATCTGGACTAAAGAATATATTTTTCAGGCTGTCTTGTAGGCAGGTGACTAAATATTGGCCAAATGAATGTAAGTGGAAGTAACGTGTCCAACTTCTAGGAAGTGTAGACATGTGTTTTACCTCACCACCCTACTTTCTCCCTGTACTTTGGACTAAAACTAAGTATTTGAGAAAAATATTAAAATCCCCAACTTGTTGGGGCGCCTGTGTGTCTCAGTCAATTAAGCATCTGATTCTAGGTTTTGGCACAGGTCATGATCTCAGGGTCATGAGATCGAGCCCCACACTGGGCTCTGCATTTAGTGCAGAGTCTGCTTGAGATTCTCTCTCCCTTTGCCCATCCTGCCCATGCTCTCTCTCTCTACAATAAATAAATCTTTTTTAAAATTCCTCAACTTGTTAGATTTGTTCACTGCTCCCTCTGGTTCCATCAGTTTTGGGTTTATGTATATAAAATTTTGCGATAGATGCACATACATTCAGGATCATTATGGTGTGGTGCACTGACATTCAACATTATACAGTTAAACGGAAGTTACAAGTTGATATAATGACAAAAGTCCACTTTATCTGATATTAACATAGCTTTAATGACTTTAAAATGCCTAGTATTTGCATGGCGTATCATTTTCCATCTTTGTACTTTTAACCTATGTGTTTCTTTATATTTAACACACATCCAATGTAAATTGCATATAGTGGAATCCTGATTTTTATCTAGTATGATTACCTCTGTCATGTAATTAAATCTAATTATTAGTATGTTTGGGTATTAGACTATAGTATTTCTGTTTATCCCCCTTTTCTTTGATATTTTCCTTTCTGTGTTCTTCAGGTTTAATAAATTACATTTTAAGATCTCATTTTTTTCTTCTCTACTGGTTTCTTAGCTTTGCTTCATTGTGTGTGTGTGTGTGTGTGTGCGTGTATGTGTGGTGTGTGGTGTGTGTGGTACATTTCTGGTTTGATTGGGTTACGCTACTCACCCTGACAGCATTCATTCAAGTGGTACTCAGAGATCCAGATTCTTTCTCTTGCATGACATTGCCATTTTTAACATGGGATCATATGGGTATTTTATTGCCTGGCTTGGAGGTGGAGAAATCACCCATATTCCACTGCCAAAGCCCAGTCATATGTCGTAATATTAACTGAATAGAAAGTTAAGAAAGCTAAGTGAAATGTATTTAATGTAGAGAAGAAAGAAAGAAAATATACCAGGTGGAGGAAAGAGCATGAACAATGAGCTGTAGGTAACAACGTGGTGTTGGTTGAGGAGATGGATTATTTCAGACAGTGGTGATAACTACAGTTGAGTTGATAGGATATGTCCAGATTACAGAGCAATTCAGCCAGAAATGCTGAGATTTAGCTGTACCTTTGGAAACATTTTACCTTACATGGTGTACAATTATCCATTCTCTTACCTACAACAAGATTACCTACACATCCTGTCAAATGTGAGTTGCCATGTCTTCCAGTAGATGGAATGTATTTCCTTGCCCCACACTTGGCCCTGGCATGTGACTTTCCTTAGCCCAAATAGTCTGAGCAATCATGGCATATCCTACCTTCATGCAGAAGTTCAAATCTGACTGTATGGCTATATTAGCCCTCTTGAGCCTCTAACCTCTGTCATGAGTAAAGCATGTCCCCAGTGACCCTGCATCTTTATTCTGGGTCCTAGAATGAGAAGCCACTAGCAGAGCTGTAGCCAATATTCAGATCACATGCAACAAAAACGAGAAATAAGTACTAATGTTTTAAGCAAAAGTGAACTGATATAGTAAGTACCAAAATGTAGTTTCTAATTTTTTGTTGTTGTTGTTGGGAGGATAGATAGCAGAACAAAATTAGGAATTATGTAGTATAGTAATTTAGGACCTGGGTTTCAGAAATAGATAAATGTGGATATAACCATTCTGTTCTCAATCTACCATCCAAATAAATCACAGCCTTAGTTTTTGTTTAAGTAAAATAGGAAAAGTAATCCATATTCCATAACACTTTAGTGAAATATATAGTAAATGTATGCCCAGTGCCTAGTATTTAAAATGTGTTTAAATGTCATCACTAATACAGAAACATTATTGATGTGTACCAAATCAAGAACATGAATTATGCTATATACATGGGCTTAAAGAATGCAATGTGGCCTGATAGAAAGGTTTCAGGTGTTGACATCCCAAAGACTGGTGTTCATAATTCTAGCTTTGCCAACTTACTAGCTGTGACCTTCTTTTGCAAATCATGTAAACCTTAGTCTCCTTGCCTCCAAATTGGAGGCAAATCATACCTACTTCACATAATGATAAGACATAAATGTGATCACATGTGCAAGAACCTATTTAATCCTAGACATGGAAGAAAGTAGATACTGGATTGTACATGTGCCCTTATGAAGAAAGTTGCAGAGGAGTGAAGTACAGAAATTGAAACACCTGATGAGAGTCATTTAATCACCTTGGGATGCAGAGATTTCAACTGGAAAACTGGGATGCTACTTCAAAAGCATTTTATATGTTGACTAATTTATGGTCAGGAGGCACTTTAAAACACCAAGCATCCAGCTTCATAATAGCATATTAATAGCAATAAAAACTAGCATGCCATGCAAATTCTAAACCTAAAACACGATCTGTATAAAATCCCTTGGCAGATTCATTTGGCTCTAATAAAACCATTCATTTTCCATCTTAAGATGCAGTTCAGTGTTACTCTGGGTTATCACATAGCTATTTTATTCTACTCCAGGGGAGAATGCTTGAGTTGGATGAAATGGTCCCTCTGTGAGGTTACTATATATTCCTTAGTTAAACTGGTTGGCATGGAGAGGCTTAATTAGCAACTGTAAAGCATTTCCAAGATCTTTAGATAGATTTCAAGGAATACTAACTTGCATTATGATTTTTGAACTCTATATATTCATTTATTAAAGGTATATGGACTTCATTTCTTTAAAAAAATTCTGTTTTAGCCACCTAAGAATGAGTACTCCTTAAGAAAAAAAAAAAGTGTTACTAAGGTCTTTATGCTTTATGATTTGAATGCATGCATGTTTTCTTACAAAAATGAGATTAACATGTTACAATAAACAAAAGTAGAAGAGATTATTTGAGGATGAGTAAGTGTGTGAAATAAAGAGCACCCAATTGTAGACAAATCTGCAAAGGCTGGGAGTGACAGCTTTGTAGACAAACAGATCAGGGGTATGGGAAGGAAGAAGCAACAATGCCAAAAACAAAAATTGCATGTAAAAGAGAAAACTCTGAATGTGGGATACGATTGTCTACAAAATGAAACATATGTTTATGTCAGTATAAACACACTAGAAACAAAAAGTTTTACATTTCTCTATAGATGCTGTCCAAAGAAAATGGAAACAAAGCTATATGGTATGATTCCATTTAGGTAAAAACAAAACAAATCATAGTGTCTTCTTCATATGAGAATGCGTGCTTGCATATGTCTGTATGAATGAAGGAAAACATGCACACCATCCTGTTAAAATTGGTTTGGATATCTGTGTGGTTGAGTGAGGATTGAGGGCAAATAAGGGGGAACGATGAGCTTTGTCTTTTTTATCTTTTGTTGTGTTGCTTTATTTGTTATAAGTAGGTACATATTAAGTTTGTAGTTTGAAAAAAATGTCAACTAATAAAATATTTAAAATATTTCACTACTTGCCTTCTTTTTTTAAATTTTATTTTATTATGTTATGTTAATCACCATACATTACATCATTAGTTTTTTATGTAGTGTTCCATGATTCATTGTTTGCATATAACACCCAGTGCTCCATTCAATACGTGCCCTCTTTAATACCCATCACCAGGCTAACCCATGCCCCCACCCCCCTCCCCTCTAGAACCCTCAGTTTGTTTCTCAGAGTCCATAGTCTCTCATGGTTTGTCTCCCCCTCCGATTCCCCCCCTTCATTTTTCCCTTCCTACTATCTTCTTCTTCTTCTTTTTTTTTTCTTAACATATAATGTATTATTTGTTTCAGAGGTACAGGTCTGTGATTCAACAATCTATTTGCCTTCTTCATAAAGCTTTCTCTTCATCTCAGAACCCTCAACAACTACCCTATTCTTTAATATCCACAGTCAAGATTCTCAAACACTGTTTCTGGATCTGCTGCCTCCACTGCTCCTCTCTTTCACTCTTTGCTCCTTCCAATGTGCTTCTACTCTCACCACTTTAAAAAAAATTCTCCTCACTAATATCAACAATATTCACCTTGTGCTGAATCCAGCAGACTTTTTTTCAGAACTCATTTGATATCATTTGGGACAGCTGATAATTCTCATCTCCTTGGAACATTCTCTTCCCTCAGCTTTATTGCCCTTGTCTTTTCCCACCTATCTCTAAGCTCAGTCTTCTTAATATCTCTTTTTCTCCAAGTTGACACCTAATTTCGGTGTCACTCTGTGTTTCAATGCTGGTGCTACTTTTTTTCTTATTGGCATTCCCTCCCCAGAAAATCTCATCTGCATTTTAAATGTCATCCATATTTCGGTGATTCTCAGAGTTGGTTCTCCTGTCCAGATCACTTGTATGACTTCCAAGTATATCTATGTTTGACCCATCTATCCATCTAGGTGATTCTTATGCCAGAAAACCAGAATTGTCCTTGCTACTTCTTCTTTTTTTAAAATATATTTCATCGTATTTTGATCCTTTGAAAGACAATTATCTATGTCAAAGAAATTTTTAGCCAAATAACCTGACAATAGCTATAATACATTGCCTGCCCCTAGTATTTTTTTAATTTAAATTCAATTAATTAGCACATAGTACATTACTAGTTTCAGGGGTAGAGGTCAATGAAACATCAATCTTATATAATACCCAGTGCTCATAATATCACATGCCCTCCTTAATGTCCATCACCTAATTACCCTATCCCCCACCCACTTCCCCTCCAGCAACCCTCAATTTCTTTTCTATGATTAAGAGTCTCTTATGGTTTCTCCCTCTCTGGTTTTGTCTTACTTTTCCCTCCCTTCCCCTATGATCCTCTGTTTTGTTTCTTAAATTTCATGTATCAGTGAGATGATATAATTGTCATTTCAAATAAGATTGACTTATTGACTTACTTTGCTTAGCATAATACCCTCTAGGTCCAACCACGTCATTGCAAATGGCAAGAATTCATTTTTTTGATGGCTGAGTAGTATTCTATTGTTGTGTGTGTGTGTGTGTGTGTGTGTGTGTGTGTATACCACATCTTCTTTAGGCATTCATCTGTCAATGGACATCTGGGCTCTTTCCATAGTTTAGCTATTTTGGACATTGCTGCTATAAACATTGGGGTGCAGGTGCCCCTTAAGATCACTACATTTGTATCTTTGGGGTAAATACCTAGAAGTGCAATTGCTGGGTCATAAGGTAGCTCTATTTTCAACTCTTTGAGGAACCTCCATACTGTTTTCCAGAGTGGCTGTACCAGCTGTATTCTCACCAACAGTGTAAGAAGGTTCCCCTTTCTCCACATCCTCGCCAACATCTGTTGTTTCCAGAGTTGCTTATTTTAGCCATTCTGACTGGGGCAAAGTAGTATCTCATTGTGGTTTTCATTTGTATTTCCCTGATGCTGAGTGATGTTGAGCACTTTTTCATGTGTTTGTTGGCCATTTGGATGTCTTCTTTGGAGAAATGTCTGTTCATGTCTTCTGCCCATTTCTTGATTGGATTATTTGTTCTGTGGGTGCTGAGTTTGATAAGTTCTTTATAAATTTTGGATACTAGCCCTTTATCTGATCTGTCATTTGCAAATATCTTCTCCCATTCTGTCAGCTGTCTTTTGGTTTTGTTGACTGTTTCCTTTGCTGTGCAAAAGCTTTTTATCTTGATGAAGTCCCGATAGTTCATTTTTGCCTTTGTTTCCCTTGTTACTTCTTTTTCAGTTACCTCTTTTATTAATCACAGCCAGGGTTAAAATATTCAATAAATATAAAAGAACATATTATCATAAAATAGCTAAAATATTTATAATGATAATGTGGTAAGCATAATTCTACAAACATTTTTGTATTATTTTGTTTATTACTTTTAATAATGCAATGAAATAAGCACAGGCTTCACTCTAATTTTATAAATGAGGAAATGAAACTTTAGAAACATTAAGTAAATTGGTCAAGTTCAGAACCCACAGTTGTTACTATAATTTCCTTGCCCACTTCTCTTCAGTGGTTTTCTGCTACAGGTAGGAAAAATTCATAACTCACTGACTTGGAATGTCCAGACATACTCTAGTCCTTCTTTATATGTCTTGACTCTTCTATAACCACTATATTCTAGGCCTAGTCTACACAATTTGGTTATTTGAAAACTTCAGGCCCTGTCCTTAGAGCCTTTGTATACATGATTTTCCTTGTGTAGAACACTTTTCTTCCACCTTTCATCTGGCTAACTTAAATAGAGTCTTTATGTCTGAACTTTAATGTTGCCTTAAGACAGAGCACCTCTAACCCACTAAGGTAAATTAGATGTCTCTTACTGTTCTTTTACAGAGTATACACATGTACTCTGTATCTTTCATAGGGCATAAGTTATATATGTTTTTGTCTGTTTCATTTTTAGATGTAATTTTAACAAGGACAGGAACTGTTTTCTCATCTTTGTATTCTCAAGATCAAATATAGTCCTCAGTAATTCCTGGAGAATTTCTTTCCCTCTGTGATACTGACTCACACACCTGAGTGTGTATGTCTTTACTCATGGGAAATACACCATATAAGCTCATTGTTTATGGTCAGTTCATAATACTACAGAGTTTGCCACAGATGCTTATAAAATGAGGACAGCATTTCTGTGCAAAGGAAATAATCAGCAGAGTGAAGAGACAATCTATGAAATGGAAGAAAATATGTACAAACCATGTATCTGATAAGGAGTTAATACTCAAAATATATGAAGAACTCATATAATCAATAGGAAAAAATAAACTGATTAAAAATAGGCAAAGGACCTGAGTGGACCTTTCTCAATAGATGACATATAAATGGCCAACATGTATATGAAAAATGGTCACCATCACTAGTAAAGAAATGCAAATCAAAACCAGTGAGTTAGTACTTCACACCTGTTAAAATGACTGTTATCAAAAAGGTGAAATATAACAAGTACTGGTGAGGATGTGGAGAAAAGGGAATTCTTATACACTGTTTGTGGGAATGTAACTTGGTGCAACCATTATGGAAAACAATGTGGAGATTCCTCAAAAAATTAAAAATGGAACTACAATTGATTCAGCAATCCCACCTCTGGATATATATTCAAAGGAAATAAAATCAGTTTCTCAGATATATGCTCTCCCATATATTCATTGCAGCATTATTCACAATGGCCAAAATATAGAAACAATCTAATTGTTTCCCATGAACAAATGAATGGATAGGGAAAGTTTGATACACACACACACCCACACACACACGAGTATTATTCAGCCATAAAAAGAAGGAAATTCTTCCATTGTTACACCATGGATGAACTCGTAGGGCATTACTAATTGAAATAAATCAGACATGGAAAGATAAATATTGCATCATTTTATCTATATGTGAAAAAAGTTGAACACATAAAAGCAGAGAATAGAATGGGGCCAAAGTGTGGGGAAAATGGGGAGATGTTGGTCGAAGTGTACAACATTTCAATTATTCAGAATGAAGAAATGTTGGAAAACTAATGGATAGCATGGTGACTATAGTTAATACTCTACTGTATCCTTGAAATTTGCTAAGAGACAAGATTTTAACTCTTCTCACTACCATCACCACCACCAAAAAAAGGTAACTATGTAAGGTGATGGATATGTTAATTAGCTTGATTGTGCTGATCATTTCACAATGTATATGAACATCAAAACATCATATTGTACTCGTTATATATATACAATTTTTATCTGCCAATAAAGCTGGAAAAAAATAACATGGGGACAGCCATGGTTCTCAAACAGGATTATTGAATGGATTGAATAAACTGGTATTTGTGAAGCTGATTCCCCCATCTTTGCAGTTTGTGGTATTTATTCACGGTTTTCCTGAAGGTCCTAGTGTCTTTCTACATGAAGAAGTGGAAAGGAACCTAGAATCTGAAATGGGAATCATGGCTACACTTGTTACCAGATGTGCAATCTTAGATAAATTATTCCCTTTTCTGACCTCTGTTTGCTCTCTTCTCCAAAACCTCTCTAATAATATGTTACTCTCTAGGCTTCAGAACCAAATGAGACACTGTACTTCAAAGTGCTTCAGGAAGACCAACAGGCCATAAGATAGGAAATGTTATTTTTTCCAAAATACATCTTTAGGAGTAAAATTATGAAGTCATTCCCACTAAACATAAATGACTAAGAAAGTTTAAAGAATTATCTATTCCATGGGTACTTGCATTTTAGTAGTAATTAAAACCATGTTTTGTTCTATAGAACACTAAGTTCAAGGGGTGTTAATATTGTTAATATTGTTGACGTATATTGTTTGGCAACAAAACCCCAAAGTTAAATATATTTGACAACAAATTCTGATAAAATACTTACCATGTGCCCCTAATTGTGCTTATTCTGAAAATATAAAGATGAATAGAAAAGACATGGGTGTTAGACTTATAAATCTTATAATTTTATAGAGGAGATAAAAGTTTAAAAAGCCAACAAACAAGATAATTTTAGGTTGTGATAAGAGCTAATAAATAAAATGCTATGTCAGCAAATAATCTGGGACAAGGGGGCTACTTCAGATAAGGTGGTTGGAAAGAAACCTCTGAAATGATATATGAGCTGAGACCTAAAGGCTGTAAAGGAAGCTGTCATTATTAGAACCAGGTGGAGGGAACAGCAAGTGCAAGCAAAAGCTATCTGAGCAAAGAGTTTGCATTTCTAGGAGGATTAGAAGACAATATGTGGGTGGGGGAATGGGTGAACTAGATAAAGAGGATTAAGAGTACACTCATCTTGATGAGCACTGAGTAACTTCTAGTTGCTGAATCATTATATTGTATATCTGAAACTAATTTAGCACTGCATGTTAATTATAATTCAATAAAAAATCATATATATATATATATATATTTTTTTTTTTTAAGAAGACAGTATGGCTGAATAATGGTGAGTTCAATGGGGATAGGAAGAGAACTGACACCTCAGGGTCAGGCAGGGCCAGAGTACATTCTAGATTTAGAAAGTACTGGTAAAACATTTGAATATTATTAAACAATACAGTGGAAACAACAAAATGAATGAATCTTAAGAGCATTATGCTGAGATAAAAAAGTATGTTATGTAAAAGAATACACACTACTATGAAGTGCTATAAAGGCAAACAAAGAAAAACATGGAAAAAAATTAGACCCATGGTTACATCTACTTGGGTAGGGATGGGCTTTTGGGAAGGGCCATGAGGGCACTCTTTAGCATGATATCTCATTTCTTTTTTTTTTTAACTTATTTTAATTTATTTTATTTTATTATGTTATGTTAATCACCATACATTACATCATTAGTTTTTGATGTAGTGTTCCATGATTCATTGTTTGCGTATAACACCCAGTGCTCCATTCAGTACATGCCCTCTTTAATACCCATCACCAGGTTAACCCATCCCACCACCCCTTTCCCCTCTAGAAGTCTCAGTTTGTTTCTCAGAGCCCATAGTCTCTCATGGTTCATCTCCCCCTCTGAAATCCCCCCCTTCATTTTTCCCTTCCTGCTACCTTCTTCTTTTTTTTTTTAACATACAATGTATTATTTGTTTCAGAGGTACAGGTCTGTGATTCAACAGTCTTGCACAATTCACAGTGCTCACCATAGCACATACCCTCCCCAATGTCTATCACCCAGCCACCCCATCCCTCCCACCCCCCCACCACTCCAGAAACTCTCAGTTTGTTTCCTGAGATTAAGAATTCCTCATATCAGTGAGATCATATGATACATGTCTTTCTCTGATTGACTTATTTCGCTCAGCATAATACCCTCCAGTTCCATCCATGTCATTGCAAATGGCAAGATTTCATTCCTTTTGATGGCCGCATAATATTCCATTCTATATATATACCTCGGCATCAGGGAAATCCAAATCTAAACCTCAATGAGATACCACCTCATACCAGTCAGAATGGCTAAAATTAACAAGTCAGGAAATGACAGATGTTGGCAGGGATGTGGAGAAAGGGGAACCTTCCTACACTGTTGGTGGGAATGCAAGCTGGTGCAGCCACTCTGGAAAAGTATGGAGGTTCCTCAAAAAGTTGAAAATAGAGCTACCATATGACCCAGCAGTTGCACTACTGGGTATTTACCCCAAAGATACAAATGTAGGGATCCGAAGGTGTAAGTGCACCTCGATGTTTATAGCATCAATGTCCACAATAGCCAAACTATGGGAAGAGCCAAGATGTCCATCGACAGATGAATGGATAAAGAAGATGACATCTCATTTCTTCATAGAGGATTGGGTTATACAGGTATATGCATGTCTCACTCACTGAATGCATTCTTTAAACTCCTTTTTTTTTTCTTAATTTTTATTTATTTGACAGAGAGAGAGACAGTGAGAGAGGGAACCCAAGCAGGGGGAGTGGGAGAGGGAGAGGGAGAAGCAGACTCTCCGCTGAGCAGGGAGCCTGATGCGGAGCTTGATCCCAGGACCCTGGGATCATGACCTGAGCCGAAGGCAGACGCTTAACGACTGAGCCACCCAGGCGCCCCATCACTGAATGCATTCTTAAGATTAATTTCCTCATATGTAAAATTTACTTCAAAAGAGAAAAATAATCATAAACAAATGTTGAACTGTTGTTGGTATGTTTTCTGAAGTAGTTGAGGGGGCATGTATGGCTGTCTGCAACTTACTTTGAAACATGAAAGAAGTAAAAAAGGCCATGGATGATGGGGGGACACAGGGATGACTAGATATTTAATAAAGCAAGTATAGTAAAATGTTGTAGAATCTAGATGATGGTTATATGGGGGTTCTTTGTAAAATTATTTCAGCTTTTCTGTATGTTTAACATTTTTCATTAGAAATCCTGGGGAGAAGGAGGCATGAGTGCAAATCCACCAAAGGTAATGGTTTCTAGACTGAAGGACTCCCGATGCTCTTTATAAATAAGTGTGAATTTTGAGTCTCCCATGAAGGATATAGACACAGTCAGCCGTTATTCTGTACTTGTTGAATGTTTGTTATGTATCAGTATCTGATAGGCACTGGGAAGGACAGGGATAAGCAAATCGGCCATGGCGTCTGTTATCAAGGGGCTTAACATACATTGAATAAGTATTTATGAGAGATAGGTAGGCTTCTGCAGAAGTAGAGGATGGTATTATTATGGCATATAACACTTTGTAAATTTATTGACCATATTATACCATGGGGCATACTGGAATACAGGCATAATGGAATACTTACTGGTAATGTAAATAGCCACCCGCCTTTAAGGGAGAAGTGATGATTTGTTGTGTCCGTGCCTATGTGTCAGATATCCCTGTTGAAGATATTTCTTTGTTTCTCCAAAGTTGCATAAACTGATATCTCAAAAAAAAAAAAAAAAATGAATCCCCAAAGGTTGTAAACTAAGTACCAATAAAGGTTATTCAGATCAAGACAGATGTAGGGGAAATGAAAAGCAATCTGTCTTTGAAAGAGAAACTGATGAAGGTTAATGTAAATGTTAATGGCAGAGCTGCTTTTGAAGGTTATCCCACAGCCTTCAGATGAAAAGCTAGAGTGAGAATCTGAGAACTTGAAATTACACCTTGTATTACATGTCAGAGAATTTTAAAGTTATGATTATAGGAATTAGGTATAGTTGGGAAGGCCTGAATCCTTGAAATTTGTATCTAGAATATTCAACCTTATAAATACAATATATGAAACATTTGGCATTAATATGAGGGCAGCTAGTGAAAAGGCAGTTGGTCAGCCCTATTTAATCTGAAATGCATACACATTTTTCACAAAAATTTTTCTAATCTGTTTTAAACTTTGGGGCTTAAAATCCTAAGTCTCAGTTACTTCATCAGAAAATTTAAGGTCAGTACTATTCCACCTCCCAAGGTTGATTGTGAGCATCAAATTGATGAACATGTGTGAGTAATTGCTAACTGCATTGAAAATGCAAGATATTATTTTCTCTAAAATGTATTGAATCTACAGAAGCTCCTCCGATTAAGTGTCTAAACCCATTTTGAATACCTGCCTCTTTACCACCATTTGTAAAAACATCTACCTGTCATTTTCACATCTTCATAAGGAAGTAAATGGTTACTTCCTTTTCACATTCAATAAGAACTATCACTGTGTTCTAGTTCAGGGCATAGTTGTGTCCTTGTAGGGGAAAGTCACTTTGAACTATGTGTCTATGCCCTATTCAGAAGTTACTTAAAATGTCTTCCAAGCTCTGTATTGCTTCCTCCAGTTATGTATGAGTATCTAACAGGGTGAGGGAAGAACTACCAGTTCACTTGCAGGTCTGAAAATGCAGCAACGAGTAGATATGTTATGGGAGGGAGAAAAGAGGTTTAAGAATTGCTTTGTGGCTCTTTATATATTTTTTAAAGATTTTATTTATCTATTTGAGAGAGAGAGCACAAGTGGGGGTAGGGTCAGAGGGAGAAACAAACTCCCCACTGAGCAGGGAGCCCAATGCGGGACTTGATCCTGGGACTCCAGGATCATGACCTGAGCCAAAGGCAGTTGCTTAACCAACTGAGCCACCCAGGCACCCACTTCATGGCTCTTTAAAAGAGACTTGAATTCCTGTTGTCTTTTTTTTTTCTTTTTTGTTCTTGTTTAATAAATAATCAATTTACATGAGATCTCCTATTACTTTTCATCCCTCTTGAGCCAGATAAAATTTCACCTTTGGGCATATTTATTTTTGTCCTTAATCTGACCTGTGTCTTCATTATTCAATTACCAATCCCTCAGACCAATTAATAGTTACATCATCTTCAGAATGTGGGGGTTACTTTATGTACGTAGAACAAACTTAATTTGAAACAATTTAATTACAGCATTTCCCTTAATTGTAACAATTATTCTTCTTCTGTAAATTCTAGATAACCATCTCCATCATGTGGAATTTGTAACTAGTAGTAGTGTAGTAGTAATAGTGAAGGGACCTTAGAACTTTAGGTAGCCCTTTCATATGCAACTTTAGATAGACTATTGCAATCAGCACTTTATTTTTTAATTTTTATTTATTTATTTTTATTATGTTATGTTAATCACCATACATTACATCATTAGTTTTTGATGTAGTGTTCCATGATTCATTGTTCGCGTAATCCCTGTTGTCTTTAACAGGAGTCGATCTCTAGCTAGAGAATGACATTCATTCATACATGTATTCATTCAGTTACTCATTCCACAGACAACATCTAGAAGGTAACTTATGTTTGCCAGACATTGTGATAGAGGCTATGGATACAAAGACCTACTTATGGAATCCACTGAAAACACATTAAAAGTTTGAAAAACATAACCCAGACTTAATTCTTGCCCTGAAAAAATATATATCATTGGGAGATAAAAACAAATGAGCATGAGGATAATAAACATATTGCTATTAATGCAGAAAATAATACATAGTGATGGAATTTTGTCCTTTGCCATTTGGTCTCAAGGCACACCCATGCCCTAATGTGTGGTGTTCAACAACAAATTCCAAATAAAAGTAATTGCATATAAAGTCTGTTAAGGATGCATTTCCTACTGTGTAACACTGTGTATTGTGTCAGATTCTGGTAATACATAGATGAATAAAACATAGCCCTTGTCATCAATGAGATTGTGATTTGATAGAGGAATGAGGACATATGCTCATATTTTTAATACAAGATTTTCAGGACTTGGAAAGATTTGTGCTACTTATAGTGTTGGACAAAGGAGGATGTACCACTTTGGTATAAAGGTGGTCAGGAACGATTTTGGTTAGAAGGCCACACTCTAAGCCTTGAAAGATGATAATGATCATGATGATAGTGGCACTGAGAACTTACTATTTGTCAGGAACAGTTCCAAATACTTTGCCAGAAATAAATAATTTAATTTTCATATGACCCTATGAGGTAGGTACTATTTACAATTGTATTTTATAGAACAGGAGACTGAGGCAAAGGGAGGTTAAGTAACTTGACCAAAGAGGCACAGTAAGTACTAGAGCAAGCAGAACAAAATAGGTAGATAGCATCCACATCCAAGCAGAGGAAAAGCATAATGAAACCTTCTTCTAGAGGTTAGGGGGCAAATAAGCATACCTACAGGAACCAAGCTGGAAACCTAAATGAGAGAAGCAGGGGAGATATGACTGTGGCTAACCAGAGACCATGTGCCCAGTCTGAAATTGCCAAGTTACCCATGTTCCCTGACTATTGCCAGGTGACAACGAAGACCTAGTATTGCCGGAACTCAGATCTGGTTTTTATGTGAAATCTCATGATTTTTTTTTTAAAGTTTATTTATGGGGCGCCTGGGTGGCTCAGTCGTTAAGCATCTGCTTTTGGCTCAGGTCATGATCCCAGAGTCCTGGGATGGAGCCCCGCATCGAGCTAACTGCTTGGCGGGGAGCCTGCTTCTCCCTCTCCCACTCCCCCTGCTTGTGTTCCCTCTCTCACTGTCTCTCTCTCTGTCAAATAAATAAATAAAATCTTAAAAAATATATTTAAAAAAAAGAGTTTATTTATTTGACACAAAGAGAGAGAGAGAGAATGTACAAGCAAGGGGAGCCTCAGGCAGAGGGAGAAGCAGGCTCCCCACTGAATAGGGAGCCCAACGTGGGACTCAATCCCAGGACCCTGGGATCATGACCTGAGACAAAGGCAGACACTTAACCACCTGAGGCACCCAGGCGCCCCAGAAATCTCATGATATTTCTTAAAAGTTAGCAACTAAGCCTTAATTACTTTTTTCTTTCTTTCTTTTTCTTTTCCTTTTTTCTTTCTTTCTTTCTTCTTTCTTTCTTTCTTTCTTTCTTTCTTTCTTTCTTTCTTTCTTCTTTCTTTCTTTTCCTTCCTTTTTTTTTTTTTTTTTTTTTGAGAGAGAGAGAGAGCATGAGAGCAAGGGGAGGGGCAGAGGGGGAAGGAGAGAGAAAATCTTAAGCATGGCTCCCTGCTCAGTGAGGAGCTCTACATGGGGCTCGATCTCACAACCCTGAGATCATGACCTGAACTGAAATCAAGAGTGGATGCTTAAATGACTGAGCCACCCAGGTGCCCCCTAAGTCTATTATTTCCAAAACACACAAGTACCAAAGAAAGTACTTCTGTCTGTAGACTCAGGCCTGTTTGTGATTTTTTAATTTAAAGGATGAACTGAAGGAAAACCAAACTCTATGTATAAGTCCTGAATGTTGTGGGGTCTACCTCCCACATCAAAGCCAGATGCATCACCACTCTGCTTCCAGAATGGTCTCTTCATTCACCCTAGAATACACAGACTTTCCCACTGAAACTGTTTTTCATCTCATAAATCATTTATTATCTATTCACTCATATGGTTCTTACCATTCCCTCCCTCATATTTTCAATTCTTATATTTTCTTCATTGCAAGACACAGTTTGTCAAACTACAATTCAGGAAAGGACACACGTTAGAACTAGTATGCTCAGCTAAAATAATTACAGTTGCTGTTTGCTCCAAATGCAAAATTGTTATTAAATTGACTGTCCATCTTACATGCAATGAATTCTTAGAATAGAGGAATTGCAGTATCTTCTCAGATAGGTTTTATTCCCATGAGATTATGTCTTGTATTTGATTATAGCCCCTATAGCATCTGCACCATTCATACTCGTATACACCTCCAGTTTTGAACTTTGAATGCAAAGTCAAAATTTCTGGTGTAACTGAGATTATTTTATTTCTGTTATATTATATGGGTAAAACATTCCATTTGTAGAAAATAAGAACTTTACTCCCCTGATAAGAATAAGAGTCATAGGTCTTGAATTTGTCCAAGTCAAATTTTTTTATCATTATCATTATTATTATTATGAAATCATCATCATAATCATCATCATTATTATTATTATTTTAATCCTCAACCCACTTGCCTGGAAATAAATTCAACCACAGGCCCTACTAGAGTTCCACCTCCTTCCTGCAGGGATGAATGAAGTTTCTTGACATCCTACATTTTCCAGAAAACTGTCCACTGCTAACACTTTTCTTGTCCATGTCCAGAAGATAGGAAGTGAAATCATTTTGAAGTGAGTTTGAAGATGGGTTCTTTAACAAAGCAAGCCTCCAGGATTTAAGTCCCCCAGGGTGATCATGCAGCTGTTTCTTTCTGAGATCCCCCCCCCACTTTCCTAGAGCCCTGTATGCAAACAGTTAGAAGGTCTCCTCAGACCAGGCTCCTCCAAACTCCCCTGTCAGGAATATTTGTTTTAGCTCCCTTCCCCACTTTTGGTAGATCTAGATAGAATCTACTGTACTCCCCTCCAGGAGCCTGTTTTAAAATAAAGAAAACCTTTGCTTTGGTCAAGTTAAAAAAAAATGGAATTTAGGGAAGACAAAGATCTAGCTACAGATAAAAGCAGATGGAAAATATCTACAATTTTATTTACTCCAATAGAAATGTATTACAGGTCTGCTCTTTCCCAAGAGCAGTTCTAGCTATCAGTTGTAGCAATAAAGTAAACCATGTTTTTGCCAGCACGGGGCCTATATTTTATAGCAAAGAGAATAAATCAGAAAACTCATTTACTTATTCATTTATTCAATTAATTATAAGTGCTTTGAGGAAAAGTAATAGAAAAAAAAGGAAGAGAGTGATGGAAGAAAAATATAGATTGTCCTGTCAGTGGAAGTCTGAAGAGATTGCATTGCGCAGAAACTTGAGAAAAATTGTAGAGGAAGAGATATAAATATATGGAAGAAAAAAGTCATTCTGGGCCAATAAAAAAAAAAAGCCAGTAGCAGGGTCCTGAGTGTTGTGTGTCCAGGCATCAGCAAGGAAGCCAGTGAAACTGGAGGGAGAGCATGGAAGGCAAGGAGATTGGAAAGTTAATAAGGGGCCTGATCATGGGGAGACTCATAAGTCAGAGACAGAACTTTGAATGTATTCTAAGTGTGATGAGAAGGCTTGGGAGTATTAAATTAAAAATTGTTGCTTTGGTTGTATGCAGATATGACTAAAGACCATCAAGAACAAAAAGGCTTATTAGGCTACTGAAGTATCTTACTCATTATATAAGGTAGCTTGGATCAGGATGGGGAAACAACAATGTGATGTTCATTGTATCATGTTGATCTATTTTCATTTCTTTTGAGGGACATTTAGTGAATGCTTCCAAATAAGCAGCAACTATTTTTCCTGACATAAACATTTCTTGAAGTATCCTACTGAAAATATCCTCTCCATTAAAAAAAAATCTTTATTTTCTTGGTTGTGGTCATTCTAAAACTCCTTATTTTGATGACAGACCTCCTATTATTCTAATTTTCGTAGATTTTTCACTCTAATTTTCCTTCTCTTTTATTTTTGTTCCCCTTCAGTAAAATTTCTTCAACTTAATATTTGAAGTATTTTATTGAATTTTGATTTCTGATATTGTATCTATAGATGTTACTCTATAAAACAAAATTATATGTATATTATACATTATAATATATTAATATATATATAAAATAACTACATGTAATTACTAAGAGTTCTTTGTTTTCTAAATATACCATATTATAGCATCTTACCCTTATTTAATAGACTATATATTTTCTCCTACTCCTCTGAGGCTGTCAATGATTTTTTTTTCTTTGTTTTCTTTTTATAGTTTTAATTTATTCAGAATTGCTTTTTCTTTCTGTTGGTTTGTTATTTATCTTTCATATTAGAGGAATTCTTCAGTTGCTTGTGACTTTTAATTATCTTCTTGTATTTAAGAGTGGGGAAACTAAGAAAATCTATTTGGAAGTTTGAGCCAATGTGTGAGTCTTGTAGACTGGGGGATAATTGTAGAGTAATCTGGCTGGTTTGTTCACTTTATGCTTTTCTTCTTGGGTGAATCAGTTTCCCCTGCAAGAGAATTTCCATGCTCCTGTCTGGGACCTTTCCAGAAGATAGGGAAGAGAGAGGTAGGTCTCAGCAGTCAGTGTGTAAAAAACACCTAACCCCTCTATTTTCAGTGTATCACTGCCCTGACAACCAAGGCTGATAACTTCTTACCAGAAACCCCTATTTTACCCTATTTAGTCTTCTAATAGTTAGAAGATAAAGTGGGGAGATTATATGGAAATGTAATTGCTTCTTTTTATAATTTCACTCTTTTAAAATTTTTGCCTTTATCCCCATTCTCAAAAGTACTGATACTCAATCCCTGCCTTTTTTTTTTTTTTTTTTTTTTTTTTGAGAGGGTTTTATATGCATTATATACCCAATGGCTTTTCTGTTTTCCTCATTACTGGTGTAGAACTCAGCTTCCTCAGATATACTCACCTAACAGTTGTCTATCAATTTCACAGCTCTCAAAATTTATTGCTTTTATTTCCTCTTCTTTTCTCTTTTCCTCTTTGGGTTTGTACAATTTAAGACATCTTTAATTTCCATTTAGGGAATAAGGGTAAGTGTGTTTTCACTTCACTATCTCTACCCAGAGTCCATTAGTATGAATTATAATAAGGACCATGCAAAGGTGGAATACTCCCTGTTTTACAAAAGTAAAAATTAAACTCAGAGAATTTAAGTAGTTATTTTATATTCTCAAGGTTTATAATTGGTAGACTCTGAATGGTTGTCTAGTTCAGAGTGACTCCAAATTTGTGGCTTGTTCTGCTAAATCCTGCTGCTTCAGTTAACACCCTTGTTTACAGTGGACTAAATGCAAACATATTGTCCATCTGCCAGGAATAGTTAGTGGCTTATCACAGTCCCACATGTCCTGCACACACATCCTATTGACTTTGTCTTCTCACCCCAAAAGCAGACAAGTCTGCAAATCTCTACTTTCCAATTAGTCAAGTTAATGAAGCTTTTTAAAGAAATCCATAAAGCCTGCCTCCATGGTCCTGACATTTAGTAACTTCTGGATAATGGTCTCTGGGCCCCTTCTCCATTAAAATATTACATTGTGATTCCTAAAGTGCTGACTCTAAGACTTCCTTAGAATGGAATGAGGAGGGGTTTCTTCTGAGCCTCCCCAAACCCAGGATAAATACAGAAATAGCATTTTTAATAGTCGAGCCCACTGAGAGGCCACCTTTAATGTAGTTGTCTCCCATCAGAAAATCTATAGCTTTCTAAATGAGGCAGAACAGTTGGAGGCAGGAACAGAAGGGAAAGAGAAGGAGCCTGGAGTTGAGTCTTACGATGGCCAACAGAAGGCCTGCAAATGAAAAGATGATCCCTATAGTAAAAAGACCATAGGCCATAAGCTGGACTCCTCAAAATTCCCTCTTGGTGCTTCAGTTTTCTCTTCTGTGTAATAGGAATGATAGCTTGTTCTTAATTTAGTGTTTAGTGAAGGTTCAAATGAGAGCAAGAGTGAGGATGTATTACCCATATGGAAGGAATTAAATTACAAATCAGCACTGTGATGTTCACATTAAGCTTGGAGAGTATGGCCAAGCAAGTTGAATCACATGTTTCTAATATTTTCTCCACAATTTGGAGGCATATTTTTGTCCCCTTATTCAATAGCCCCTTCTGTCACATATCTTACCCAAAACGTAAAGCTTGCTGGAAATTTGCTTTGACTTTTCACTTCAGTCACTCATTTTCATCACTTATTTGTATTTATCTATCTGGCTTCCACTACACTTATCTAAATCTAATTAAATAGTGTATTAAACATAAACTATTCTGAGGTATAACATAAGTCTGCCACCAGTCATTCCCATAGAAAATTGGCATTAAAATTCCACCAAAGAGCAGCATTCTCCTGGTGAAATGCAATCCATATTCTCAATACATTATGACCTACATAACTTGATTCCAAACTACTTTCGTAGTTTCATTTCCTATCTCTCTTCCTCTCATTCACTGGTCTCCAACAACCTGGTGAGGTAGGGACAGATATTTTCCCCATTTTATAAAGAAAGAAACTGAATCTCAAAAAAGTCATTTATTTGATTGTATTTATCTCTCAGGGAAGCAACAGAACAAGGACTGCACTCTAATTTTATGCCTCTCAGCCTAGTGCACTTTCCACTACATTGTGGCTACCCTTGACTCTTGCCTTCATCTATTCAAAACTTGTGCAGCATTTTGTGGTTAGTTAAAATCCCTCATAATCATAAATTCTTATAAAAGCACTCTACTCCATGGTAACCACTCTATATTCTAAAATAAGCAGTGACCATTCAGGTCACTGGAAATCACTTATTACCCCTGATGCCTCTTCTATGTTTGCAGTTATTTTTACGCAATGTTATTGTTAAGTAGTCTTCTGTATGCTTCTATTATTTCTCTTCACTTATGCTCTCTGAGAACCAAAGGTTGTCTCTCCAAAGGACTTAAACACATTGCTATGAACTTAGTAGGTGCTAGTCTGAGATTATTTCCTTAAGTACCAACCCTCCTTTTACAATTGGCCTCTGAGATACATTTGGACTCCTAACAGATTTGGATGGAGTTATAACCAAATGATGCATTAAAACTGAGATTAGGGAAAGAGTGGGGAGAGGTGGAAAAGTCCAAAAGCTATTGATGTCAAAAGTCCACCTTCTTTATCAATAAATATATTTCAGCACCAATAAGCCTGTATGCCAGAGGTTAAGGAGAAAATATTTTCTTTTATTTAAGAATTCTGGAGTGGTAATAATATACTTACACTTAGTCTGCACTTAGACCTTGGGAAATTCCTCTCTTTGTTTCTATTCTCTTATATTGGGCTATACATATGGTGATAATTAGAAGATAACCTCCCCTTCTTGATACAAATTTTCAAAATATTTCTTGATAAAAATGATTTTCATTATAAAAGATTAATACTCACAATAGAAAATTTTTAAAAAAGAGAAGCCATAAGATTAAAATAGAAACTAACCTATAGTTACAACACCCAGAAATAATCACTGTTGATATTTGGTTTTAGTATTTGTACTAAGCAAATGTATAAATCTTTTGTTTCTTTTTTATGGTAACATAAAGATTATATTATTAGGAAACTATCTTGTTTCATTTAACAATGTACCATGAACATTTTCCCATCTCATTAACTATTCTACAATATCACTTTAATGACTACCTGAATATCTTTTTATGTATTCAGGAATATAATAAACCAATCCACTATTACTAAATAGTTAGGCTTTATCTAATGTTTTGCCTTTTTATTACAAACTGTGCAAACTAGCAGATTTTGTGACTTCTCTGGCACTCTGTTTTCTCATTTAAAAAATGGGGATAGTAATATTACCTATCATGATGGGGATTAAAATTATACTTATCATGATGAGCCCTGAATAGTATATAGAATTGTTGAATCACTATATTGTATACTTGAAACTAACACTGTATGTCAACTATACCAGAATTAAAATAAAAAGCTTAACAAAAAAACTATAGCTTTCAGAGGGTTTTGTGAGATTAAATAAACTAATTTACAACAAACAAAAAAAAGTCAGGGATTATTAATAATCATTCTTAAGATGCTATATACACAACTAGTGATAATTTCTTTGTACACATTTTTTGTGCACTCTGATTTCTTTGGAATTTCTAGATTAACAATGTTTTGTTTTTATGTCTTTTGCTACATAATGGAAAATTTACTTTTCCCCAAAATGAACCAATGTACATACCCATTAACAATGTGTGAAAGCATCCATTTCTCTACATCTTCGCTGACCTAGTTCTTGGAATTACTTAGTCTTCTCAGGCATGATGGATACAAAACTGTTATTTCTTTGCTATTTTAATTCACATTCCTCTGTGGGTGAACATTCTTATATTAGTTTATTGATCCTTACTAAATCTTCATTTATGAATTTCTAGTAACTATCCTTTACCAAGTTTTATAAAGAGCTTTCCCTAAGTTTTATTACATTGCAAAATACATTTATATACTCAAGGTAACAACCTGTTCTTTTTCATGTATATATTCCAATGTTATTTGTTATTCAAATTTGATTATGTATATCCTTTCACATCCACACAAGAGGTATAAATTTTTATGTAACTATATTCATAAATCTTCCTTCCTTTAGAGTCATGTTTATAAAGTCCTGCTCATTCTAAGACTATGGAAATACTCAACTACTCATTTTCTTCTAGAACTTGTACTGATTTGATTTTCTTTAATCAAAGTTTATGGTGTAAGATAGAGATAGGTCTTTTTAACCCCCAAATAGTAAGCTAATGAGTTTAATATTCAGGAATTTTAATATCAGGAATTTTGAAATGATGCTTTTTATCATATTTTTCTATCTGTGCTTTTTAAACTAATAATATGCTCTTTACTGTTTTAGAGTTGGTATTATGTTAATAAAATGTTTCTTGGCAATTTTCAGTTTTTTAAACAAATTCTTCCAGTTGTACTTTAAAAGAGGAAATGGTGTATTGCTACATTGCATTACATTGATGATATGGATGTGAAGTCTTTTCAGTATTGAGTTTTCTAATTCAAAATGTCAAATGTAACTCTCCATTAATATATATTATATATAATAGACCTATTGTATAATATTTATATATATTTACAATATTATATATAAATATTTTGTAGTGCTCTTGATACTAATATTTCGTATTTCTTAAATTTAGTCATACTTTATGAATTTTTATCATAAATAGGATTTTCTTCTATTGATGCAATCAGTTATTATATATATATATATGTATGTATATATATATATATATAAATATATAAAACAAAAGCCTGCTGCTCATGTATAATTTTCTTTTGCAATTTTCCAAGTTACTGTCATTTTTCTTTTCAGAAATGTTTGGAAGATATTTTTTTCAAGAAGTTTTATTTAGATATTCTGTGTTCACTTTTAACTAATACCAAAGAGAAAATGTTTTCCTGTTCCAAACAGGGGAACCACTTCACACAGGAGACGGCTTTTGTATGTGGAGCTAAGAAGTGTAAGCCCTGCCTGGCCTGTGATTTCTTTTTGTTTCTTAAAACTTAGTTGAATTTCTTGGACCTTGAAGGAAGAAAATCATATAATTTAAGAAATATTATTTTATTTCACTTTGTTATTTATAAATATTATATATTTTTCTTAGCTTATTGCATTGGATAGAAAGCCTAATCTTTTTATTCATTAAAAGTTTGTTTCAACCTGTATGCTGAAAAAATGTTGATATAGTTAGGAAAGCCCTAGGACTGTGGTACTAACACCTTACACTTATACAGCTCCTTTCAGTTTTCAAAAATCCTTTAATATATTTTATCTAATTTTTCCTAACAAGCTTGTGATGTAGAGAGGTTTTTTTTTCTCATTTGTAATATGGAAAAAAGTTGGATTTTTAAATAACTCATCCAAGATACTATAGCCAACAATTTTAAAAAAAAGGACTAAAATTCAGGTTTCTCAGCTTCTAGGCTAGAGCTCTTTTCAAAAGAGCAACTCAGCTAGTGGCCTCCTCTTGTATAGATTGTTTGGAAAGTCTTCAAATTTTGGATATAATAACAACATTTCTGGTATATATAGACATTTGCTACGTTGATGAGATGTCACTTGGCAACTGTTATTTATTAAATAACATGTACACGTGTTTCATTAAACAACATGTAAAACATCTGAATCACCACAATTTAACATCAATTCAGAAAGTACTAAAATGGACCAAACCTTTAGGTACTAGGATGTAAGAATTGATAAGAAACAACAAATATATTAGTCAGAATAAAATAAGTTTTGCTGTAATTAATAAAATATGATCCCAAATCACTACAGCTTAAAATTTTAGTTCTCTCAAACTGCATGACCCTTTTAGGGTGACCATACTGTGTTGTGCTCACATAGTAACTTAAAAACCCCCACTGACATTTTTTACACATTTTCCCACAATCCACATGGCAGGGGACGGGAATATGGCTCATCACTCTCTTGCTTATCAAAGGTTCAGTACAGACGTGGCTCAGATCACAAGGCTATGACCAATTTGAAAAGGGTTTAGTAAGGGCAATCATACCATGTGTGTGAAGGAGGGGGTTGGAATATTTACAAACAGTCCTAACGATTCTCAAAACTTCTGTCCTGGAGCTATTCATAGTATTTTGGAAAAGACAGAAAGTAAACACATAAGTATAGTAATTATAATATAAATGATAAACTGGGCAAACTAGTTGGGGACAAAGTAATCTGTAGGAGTGGAATATGAAAATTAAATTTTCTTGGAGAAGATAGAAAATACTTCTCAGAGAAAATGGCATGTGACTTGACCTATAAAGGTAAACTTACTAAGTAGATCATGAAAAACAGCATTCTATTCATAAACTTCAAATTAATTTCTGTGTATATGCGATTGAGAAATAACCACGTAAATAAACAAGCATAAAGACAGACTTAGTTTTAATGAACTATTCACAATAAGTTACATGGCTTTAGATAAAATACTTTGCCTCTCTAGACCACAAGCTTTATGATAATATAAGAAAAGGTGAACTAACAAGAATGTTTTCAGCTTTAATGTTATATGTTGGAATTTTTTATGTTGGAAATTTGTCAGTAATTTGTAAATCCTAATACCTTGCTAATTATATCAAAGAAAGGCAAATGGCAGGTGTTACACATGATTTTGCACTGTGTAGGCCAATTCTAATCATTTCGAAGGGTCTGTCTGAGTAAGGGGGAGCCTGAAAAAAAACTGGTGTGAATCACTGACAATGTCTACCTTGGACCCAGAAGTAAAGGTGGGGTTGAGTAGAGATGTAGGAGTAGTTATTCCCAAGAGTTCTTGCTATAGAAGTGGTGCCATTTAAACTGTTGTTAGGCCTGTGATAAAAATAAATTGGTGTGATATTGGTGATATATGGTGGTATTACACCAGTATATTTTTATCACAGACCTAACAAAGGATGAAATGGCACCACTTTTATAGTGATATATTTTATATATCACTTTTTTATAGTGGTATATATCCTACACACACACACACATACACACACACACACGCACACCCCTCCTGTGTGATATATAAAATTTTGACAGCAGTCATCAGATGAATCATCTAGTAGCCAGAATGCTCCTTTCTTTAACATGCTTACTCTGGCACTCAGGAATGCAGAAGACTAATTCAACCAGGACCCAGCACCCAGTTTTAACCAGTCACAACCAACAGCAGGGATTCCCTTTCTTATACTGAAACCTGTCTCTGAATCTGGGAGCATGCACATAAAATTGGTGGAGAAAAAGAAAGCAGAGAAAAATTAAGCTGGCAATGAAGAATAGAAAATAGAGGGAAAAAGAGAGAATGTCTTTTAAAAAGTGGATATTTGGGGCGCCTGGGTGGCTCAGTCGTTAAGCGGCTGCCTTCGGCTCAGGTCATGATCCCAGGGTTCTGGGATCGAGCCCCGCATCGGGCTCCCTGCTCGGTGGAGAGCCTGCTTCTCCCTCTCCCTGTCTGCTGCTCTGCCTACTTGTGCTCTCTCTCTCTGTGTTAAACAAATAAAAAAAAAAAAAAATCTTTAAAAAGTGGATATTTTAGTTTCTTCCATTCTTTAAATGAACTCTTCTTGTTTTTATGATTTTTTTCCTAAATAAAGTGAAGGCTAAAACTTATTCTCAAAATATCTCTATATTTTGTAAGTACCACTTGTATAGATTTAGGTAGTTTTATAGCATTATATAAGTCCTAGCAAATGAGAATTTATCATCCAATTGATATAATTATTAAAAGATAAGCCATTTATTCTGCTTTCAGCTAAGAATAATGATCGAATGAAAATGAGCTGTCAGGCAATGAACTATTTCTTGATTAAATAGAATAATGTAGATTTATGTTTTCCTTTTCTAGTAAATAGACTACTTACCTGTGTAACTGTCATAAAATGTGCATCTTAGATTGAAATATAGCAATAGAACAATCCCAGTATACAATTTTTCTGCTTCACTCCAGTGGAAACTCCTTTCCAGAGGTCAGCAGCTATGTATAATTTTCAAATGTATTTTTTTTCCAAAACATTTCTGAGTTCAAGATTTATAACTATTTATTTATTCTTATCAAGTCCTTAGAGATTCAAGACTTGTGCTGTTGATTACAACTAAACCAATTATAAGAGAAAATAAATAGAGAAAACATTGGGAATAGAAATGAAATGGTATATAACAACATCAGGTGTAATTTTAATTGCCCCCAAGTAATACCAATTATTTCAATCTAGTTTGTGGTAGAAATCCAATAAGGAATACAGAAATATTTTAATTAACCCATCAGAGTATAAACTTGCCTTATTTATTATTCAATTATTGGTTATAAACAGATAAATTTTAGTGATGTTTCCATGGGTAAAATAGCTATATCTAGAAATGACTTAATCCAATTAATAATTACATACCATAATGATACCTAATTTGATTTTCTATTATTTTCTAACACTTTGTGCTCTCTTCTGCTCTGTACTCTTACAAACATATTCACCATGCACAAACCATATACACCTAGAAAAATATATCAGCAAACCAACACCACAATTTCTTTATAAGACAACAAAATTGCATTCAGACATTAGTTATTGTTGTTGTATTTATTACTTATTTGTTTGGTTTGTTTGTGTTTTTTATTTGCCATTTTATTATCTCTAGCAATACTTCCATTGAGATAGATCCTTAAAATTTAGGGGCACCTGGGTGGCTCAGTCGGTTAAGTGTCTGCCTTCAGCTCAGGTCATGATCCCAGGATCCTGGGATCAAGCCCCACATCAGGCTCCCTGATCAGTGGATTGCCTGCTTCTCCCTCTCCTTCTTCTGCTCTCCCTGCCTGTGCTCTCTCTCTCTGTCAAATAAATAAATTTAAAAAAAGAAATTAAAAAAAATTAAAGATAACCCTTTGACACAATGTATTTAGATCTATATAACAAATCACCATGATGTGCCATTTACATGTATTATTTCTCCAATTCTCCCTATAATTTCCATGCTCTTAGTCTTTGAGGAGGGCAAGGAATTATTATTATTTAAAACAATGAGAAAACTGAAGCTTAGACAGATTAAATGAATTGTCCAGTGTTAGTAGTTATGTGATTTTGGACTCAAAATAAAGTGTACCAACTTGCATAATGTTCATGTAGAAGAAAATTATTGCAAATATTTTCAGAAATAAATGTATAAAAACAGGCTATAGCTATATAAAAATGGAGAAACCTTATGTAGGTATTGGAGGAGTTTGCCATTAAGTTAGGATGTCTCATTAACTATTATGTCTAACTGTCCCTAATTACCTGACTAGAAAACAAATTCTAGACCAGTGCCATCCAATACAATAGCCACCAGTCACATGTGGCCATTTAAATATAAGTGTAAAAACTAACATTAAATAAAAGTAAAAATTTGGTATTCATTTGCATGAACTACATTTCAAGTGTTCTAGTACTTAACAGTCACATGTGGCTAGTGATTACTGTACAGGACAGCACAGAGATTTCCATTGTCACAGAATGTTCTTAGTGTTTCTCTAGACAAATATGCTCATTAATATTATTGGTTATTATGTCTGTATTTTTATGAGGTAAGCTTCCTAAGCTACATATTTTATGCTTTCCCACAAAAGAGATTGTGGTTGCTCACTCTACAGTCGTCACAGGTTGTAGTATTACAAAGTAGAATGCAGACCAGACCTTTGATAATCATTTGCTATTTTATAATCAGTTAAGACAACATAAAGTAGTTGAGCTATTTTTTCTTTTAATTTTAATTCATAAGACCTGGAATTAAATCAGCTACTCCACTTAGTACCACACAACCTTTGGCAGTTCTGGTGTGTGTGTGTGTGTGTGTGTGTGTGTGTGTGTGTGTGTTTAAAGGTGCTTGAGGGGCTGGCCAAAACAATGATATTTAGAAAACAAAGCAAAGAAGGCAGTCATCTCTGGATCAAGAGTGCAATGATGACCTTTGTTTAGGATACATAACTAATCATCCTCAACGGCTTAATGAAGGGCATTTGAAACATGAGTTCAGTGTATTTGAAGTCCAATAGGTAGGAATTCTAAGTTAAGGAAAATGATTTACTACTATGTTTATTAATACTTTGCTAACAATTGTTTTATTTTTTTTTAACTCCTTCCTTCTGGTTCAGTATCCTTTTTCCTTAAGAATATTATTCATTGGATCTTTTAATATCAGAGTAAGATTAATTTACCTTCTCAATCTTCGCTAGTCTGCAAATGGCTTTAAGTGTTACATTATTGACTAATAACTTGGCTTAGTGCACAATTCTAGGTTGACAATTATTTTCTTCTTCCAGTACTCTGAAGATATCAATCAATGGTTTCATGCTATGTATTACTGCTGAAGAGAAGAATATCTTCAAACTATTTTATCATTGTTATTATTCTGTACTAATCTTTGTCTTGTAATGCCTATTTTTATTTTCTCTTTTGTTTTGTTTTGAGGTTATACATTTTCTCTGTGAGGTGTCTGGTGTAAAATTCTTTTTTCCCCCTCAGGATTCAATGTGTTCTTTCTAAATCAAGAGTCATATCTTTCTTTAATTCTAGAAAATTCTTAGTCATTATATATTCAAATATACAGGGACTTCATTAGAACTTTAATGTTCCATATTCATGCATATTTTCTCTTTCATTTTCTGAACAACATTTTGAGATATTTCTTAAGCTTTATCATTTGGTTTAATAAATAACTCTACGAATATATGTCTGGTATACCCTTTAAGTCATAATTTAGGTTATTATTTTTTGTCCATACCTATACATCTGGTCTAAAAGTTCTAACTGATTATTTTAATATTTCCTGATTTTTCCCATATAATGCTTTTCCTTAAGTTTATATATTTCTAAAGAATTTATTTGACAGAGAGAGGGCACAAGTGAAGCAGACTCTGCACTGAGCACAGAGCCCAACATGGGGCTCAATCCCATGACCCTGGGATCATGACCTGAGCTGAAATCAAGAGTCAGACTCTCAACCGACTGAGCCACCCAGGCGCCCTCTTAAGTTTATATTTTATCTTTATCTATTTGAATACTTTAAAATACCTCTTTCAGTTTATTAGTTCTACTTGTATTGTGAATTCTCTTTGAAGTGTTGACTGATTTTCCCTCCACGTGCAGTGTTTCATGTTGTGTTTGTAATTTTTGATTGTACTCTCATCTTTAGGAGTTTTAATTTTGTTCCTGTGTGTGTGCATGTATGTACATGTATGTGTGTATGTTTTTGTGTGTACATGTGTGTGAATGCCCTCTATCCTGAGTTACTAAAGGAGAGTTTTTGATATGTCTCAGCTTAGGGCCCTAAGTCTTCATCAGTTCTTGATCATTTTTTTTTTTTTTTGCATTAATCTCTCAGCTTCTGGCTATGTATAGGATAACATTATAATTTTATATCCAAATAGGACACTTATGAAAGTGAACTGGAACTTTATAACAGTCATAAACCAGAACTGCCCTGGACCAATAGGATATATGATCATTCTATTCATGTACCACAAGAATACTGAGAATGTGAAACTACAACCATGGATGGATCATAAATAGTAAAAAGCTTTCTTTCTTAGATGACAAACCCTGAGGTAATGGAAAGTTCCTATCAAGGTACCTTTAACTATTAAGGTCTCCTAATCCCATTTTATGAACTACACAAGTCTTAGTCCATAGACAAATTATCTTTGGGCATTATCCAAGTAGTTCAGTTTCTATGGCCTGGACTTGTTACACCATGTGGACTCTGTAGCCCCAGTTTCCAGTTATTAAAAGGTCTATGTCTTTGCAAATGAATGATTATACTTCAGATTCTACTAAAGCTCACTGCCTTTATGCATTGTCTTTATTTGGTTTAAGCTCGTAGTTATATTTTAATTTTAAAACAATTTGTTATTCAGCATTATTATGTATTTGCTTGAAGTAGAAGTAGGGATTTTTCTGTACCAACTTACTCCATTATATTTGAGTACAATTTTAGACAGATTATATTAACATATTTTAAAGTAACATAAGGTATGTTCTATTTCTTTCCACATACACTTATGTTTATCTCTTAATCAAAGGACTCTAATAATTTTATAATTTCTTTACTACTCCACTGACTATAACCTCTACATTATTTCCTATTCTTTTTTGATTTACAGTTTCCCCAAATATGTACCAGTTTGGATATAAGCTAAGATTCTCTACATAAGTGTTTTATGATAGCCTGAAAAAGAGGATCACCTGTATCGAGAGCCAGCATATCAAGTCCTAGGGGCCACATACTGCCCACTGACTCATTTTGAGACTATCAGCTAAGATTAATTTTAACAGTTTAAACAATTTGAAAAAAAGACAAAGAATTATATTTTAACCCATGAATATGATATGAAATTCAGATTAGTTGTCCACTTAGAGATTTATTGAACTTAGCCACACTCATTTATGTATTTTCTATGGCTGCCTTTCATTACAATGGCTGAGCTGAGTAGTTATAGCAAATATAGACACACAAACCTAAAATATTTACTATCTTGCACTTTACAGGAAAGGTTTTCTGACCTCTGGCCTACATAATTATATAAACAAAATAATGCCATGCTCTTTTTAACAAATCTAAAATTTCTATGATCAATATCAATGGATCCATTTTAATTGAATTACTGGGGCAAAAATAAGTTTATGTGACGTGCTTTAGATATTGGAGTGAAAGAAGTGTAGGAATAATATTTTATAATTTATCATAATGTAAATTTCAATACTACATAAAGCAAAAATAAAAACAGAAAATGACACATCATAAAAAGAAAGGAATAGTAAAAATGTGTATATTTCCAAAACAGTTTTCTAATAAGCATCATTAATTTGGAGCACAGGTATAAATAAATAAGACTAACACTGAAAAAGAAAAAGAAAAACAATTCACTATGCAAAATGTTGATGTTTTGAATCTATGACTTCATGAAGTGCATAGGGATGAAAATATTTGACTACATTAAATATAGATCAACAACAACCATACTAAGAGAAATGAGAGCCACATGCTCTTCTGGAGAAAAACTCACAAAGGGAAAAAGAAAGAGAAAACTGCTATTAACAAAGAAGACTAAAGTTTCCCTCTCCTGAGAGCCACATGAGTTTTGCCTAACATATCAAGAGGACTGATGTACTGGGAAACAACTGGTTGCAACAAGAGAAAAATAAATCAAGTACGATAGAAAACTAAGGAATATTTCTATATAATAGACATACTTTCTTCTATATTCATCATTTAGTGGAAAACAATATAGCAGTGCTAACGTTTATAAATAATGAAGGAACTGTAATTCCTAGGGTGGGCTCTGGAACCAAATTTTATTTTGAAATCTGAAGAACTAAACCAAATTAAAAGTCTATTCTTACTTTAGGTGCTCTGAATTTACAAAGGTATTTTTATTTTTTTATTTTTTTTTAGATTAAAAGCTCCAAGGTGTATTATTTCAGGTAGGTGTTATTGCTATCTATACCTTCACCCCATTTATTAAGCCATTTCAATAACTTCACGTTCATTAATTTACAATGAGGTCTAGAGCCCAACCAGTATGAGACGGAATGTGTTCCAAGTTAGAAGGGGACAGCATCGCTTCTCACTGATGTCTCCCCTGGAGCCTCTGCACTCCAACTGCACAATTAAGGTTTTCTTCCTACACCTCTGAATGTGACCTTTGGGATCCTCTGGCCGTGGCTGGTTTAGTCTCCTGATTCTAATGGCCTGCCGTTTTGTTGCCTAGAAGGTCAATCCAAGCTTCCGCACCCCCACCCCCCTTGTTGGCCTCGATTATGTGTGTGTGAGGTTCGGGGGAACCCACCAGTCCGAGGGTGGCGTTCGCTTGCCTAAAGGAGGAAGTGCCATTCTAGCATAGACTGTCCTTAATCCTACTGCAGCAAATGTCTCCATTCTGGGGACGGTGAGTCCTAGAAGGTCGTGGCCAAGAAGCAGATGTCCTGAGTGGCTTCCCCTGTGGGAACCATCTGGTCACTTGCTTTTTATCACATTTCTAATAGCTGCTCCATTTCCTCTAGGGCTGCTGTAAAATCATTTACTTGACTGTTAACATAATGTCTGCTGTTCTAGGAACCGGGCCCTCTCTTCTTCTTTCATCTTCAACTTGACTTTTAAGGCCTGTAACTCCTCCATCTGCTTTTTGGCCGTTTCGTTAAAAACCTTCAGCTCATCTTGCAAAGCTTCTAACAGCAACATAGAGTCTGTGTGATCTGCGGCGGATTCCCACTGTGATGCCAGGGTCTCACTGCCTAAAACTGGGTTGAGGCCCTTGCTCTCCAAAATTGCCAAGCAGTTGTCCTGAAACTTCTCCAGTAGCTCCACCTTTTAGGTCAGGTCCTTCAGTTCTCCCTGAATTTCAGTCAACTTCTGGTGCAGCTGCTTGTTGATGGCCTCTAAGAGCTGGTTCTTATCCTTGAGCTCTTCCTCTGATTTCTGCCTACTCATTGGTTTGTAGCGCTCTCTGACGTCCTTCCTCGTGGCAGTGTCTGCAGCTTTTACCTGCCCATTCTCTCGTCTCGGTTTGGTGATTTTTGTAACATCATTCTCTGAACCTCCTGAATGAAGTCCGGAAACATCCACTTCTTTGGACTTAACGGATAATAGGCTCTTAGAAGTGGCTCGAGTTTGTGTGTCTGCCGGCAGGCCACTGCTCTGCACAGCGGGGGCTTGCAGAGTGTATACTGTCTTAACCACGCTGGTCCTCCTAACGAGGCAGCACGGCTGGGCCCCAGGCTCCTGCAGCTCCTGCCCACAGCCCTCGTTGCCCTGGTTCTACAAAGGTATTTTTAAAATATCTGTTTATTTATGTTTCAACTCTTGAGGAACTATACTTGTCAGTAGGAGTATGGAATTTCATAAGAAAACTACTTTCACTGACAAATGTTCAGTAAGTGTCCAAAGAGAAATTTGTATCATAGTTAGATCATAGTTCTAGAACTGGGTCCAGAGGATTGAAGAAGCCTGTAGGGAATAATCACTATGTTGTAGGATTGTACTAAGTATTTCACATTAATTATTTAACTTAATATTTACAAGACACTGACAAGTTACTCTTGCTTTATACATGAGAAAATTGAGACTCACAGAAAACAAGTTATGTATCTGTTGTCTAGTTAGAAGAAAGTGGTAAAACTGAACTTAGAAGCTATGTGTCTGTCTAAAGCTAAAGCATACTACTCCTAGGGCATTGCTCTGCTTATATTTATGGCAGGATCATCCCAGGACAAACTTTGACTCATAAAACACAGCTGAAAACTAAAAAGAACAGGCTTTGGACTCAGAGAGATCTAAATTTAGTGTTCAAGTCAGATAATACCAAGTCCTAACTGAGAAAGTATTTAACCTCTTGAACTTCAGTTTTCTTATCTGTGAAATGGGTGTAATATTATCTACTACATAGACTTGTTGTGAAGGTCAAGTAAGTTAATTGTTTCTATGAAGTTCCCCATTCTTTCTCCAGGTAGATGGACTCTCTTGACTTGGTGAACCTTATATTATTATAACATTTATCCACTGACCTTTAATATTTATACCCAGCACAACATGTAGCATTCTAGCAGATCTGACTCATTATTAAAATAGTAACAATTATTTAATTTCAAAATTATTCTGTTAACTTATTCAACAATAAATGAATAGGCTGGGTAACAGCTCTGAAAGGTTTGTTTTTTGTTTTTGCTTTTATTTTTATTTTTTTTGCCCTCATAAAGCACACAGATAATTAATAATTCACAAAGAACCAAACAATTTCAGGTAATGATAAATGTTATAAAGGAAAAAAATAAAATAGGGTAAATGGATGAAGATATGTTTTACATAGGTCACTTAGTGACTGCTCTTCTGAGGAGACCCTTGAGAAAAGGCTTAAATGAAGGCAAAGTCTGCCAAGCCTAATTCAGGAAAACACTGCACCAGGCAGAGGGAAGAGCAGATGTAAAACCCTGTGTGATGCAAGTGCTAGAGAGAAGGTAGAGAGTAGGAGATGACATTCAGAAGACAGGAGGGTTCACAGTTGTTTGGACTGTAATCTAAATGTTATGGGAATCTAAAATCTATAAAGAACATACCAAACTCAACATCCAAGAAACATAATCCAGTTAAGAAATGGGCAGAAGACATGAATAGACATTTCTCCAAAGAAGACATCCAGATGGCCAACAGACACATGAAAAGATGCTCAGCATCACTCATCATCAGGGAAATGCAAATCAAAACCATGAGGAGATACCAACTCACACCTGTCAGAATGGCTAAAATTATCAATGGGAAACAACAGCTATTGGCGAGGACATAGCAAAATGTGAACCTTCTTACACTGTTGGTGGGAATGCAAACTGGTGCAGCCACTCTGGAAAAGAGTATGGAGATTCCTGAAAAAGTTAAAAATGGAGCTACCCTATAACCCAGCAATTGCACTACTAGGTATTTACCCAAAGGATACAAAAAAACAGATGTTTATAGCAGCATTAGCAATGGCAGCCAAATTATGGAAAGAGCCCAAACATCCACTGACACACACACACACACACACACACACACACACACACACACACAGTGAAATATTACTCAGCCATCAAAAGAATGAAATGTTGTCATTTTCAACAACATGGGTGGAGCGAGAGTGTATTATGCTAAGTGAAATAAGTCAGTCAGAGAAAGACAAATACCATATTATTTCACTCATATGTGGAATTTAAGAAACAAATAGATGAACATAGGGGAAGGGAAAAAAAGAAAGGGAGGCAAACCGTAAGAGACTCTTAACTATAGAGAATAAAAGTGAGGGTTGCTGGAGGGGAGGTTGGTGGGGGATGGGCTAAATGGGTGATGGGTATTAAGGAAGGCACTTGTGATGAGCACTGGGTGTTTTATGTAAGTGATGGATCACTGAATTCTACTCCTGAAACCAATACAACACTATATGTTAACTAACTAGAATTTAAATAAAAACAAAAAAATGTTATGGAAATCCATTGGAGAGTTTTGAATAGTAAGAGGAATGATTTAAGTTGTATTTTCAAAAGATCCTTCCCACTCTCCCTGGGGGACAAGGGAGGAGGAAGGAGGTCAGTGAGGAAGCGACATTGCTCTTGTTGAGGACAGATGGAATTATGGATTGGGTTATGGACAAAGGGTAATGAGTAGTGCTCTGATTTGGGAAACATTTTGTGGGTGTAAATAATAGGACTTTTTGCTGGATTGGATATGGGATTTCAAATGTGTAATTTTTGTTGTTGTTAAAAGAGCTATTGATCTCATTGTGTCTATAGTAACAAATGAAAAATTTATGAAAGCAACACATAGCTAATTATGACTCAATGAAAATCTATGAAAAATAAAATTTTTGTTAAAACCTGACCCTGTGATAGATGCAGAACCATATATACTGCTCATAAATAGCTTAAATGCTAAGGTTAAGATGCCTAACGTTTATAAATTGAGTGCAGTAAGAGCATTGCCATGATGCTTTGAGAGGTGTTTTATCACGTCCCCCTACATTTCCTAAACTCACACTCCATCTCCCACTATTCTTTGATATGATCAATGAACATTTTTTTCTATTTTCAGTAAAGTGATATACTAATGCTGTTTGAAGGCCCTTTCCCTCTTCCTATCAGATTGCTGGGCAGACTAAGTACTTCCTAAAAATGAATGCAAACATCTACATGCTAGCCAGGGTGTTTAAGTTTTTGTTTTTGCTTTTGCTTTTTATATATACCACACACTTGCTTAGCAATTGGCTACAGTGATCACACGAAGTTTATGTTCATCATTATCTTGAAAGGAAACACCTTTTTAAAAGATTTTATTTATTTATTTGACAGAGAGCGAGAGAACACAAGCAGGGGGAGTGGTAGAGGGAGAAGCAGGCTTCCCGCCGAGCAGGGAGCCCGATGTGGGGCTGGATCCCAGGACCCTGGGATTATGACCTGAGCTGAAGGCAGATGCTTAACCCACTGAGCCACCCAGGCGCCCCAGAAAAACTCTTAAATAAATAGAAAAGATGGAAGATGATCATGTGATGTTACTCCAGCCCCCTTCGCCTCCTGGGGGACCGGGGCTCGTTCCTGGTGTGCTGGGGCTGGTCAGTGAGTCCCAGCCTGTGAGCCCGTGGAGCAGCTAGGGCAGCAGCAGAGACTGTGCCTGGACTGATAGCTGTGCCGAACGTAGGATCCCCGGAGCTGCCCGTGGCTCCCAAGGAGTTGGCTGTTGTGGTCAGCTTATTGTAGCTGTTGTTCATTGCCAATAATCAGTTTGATCACCGTATGCAGGCAGGCAGTGTCTTCACATGTACGCTATGCTCAGACCGGGGTAAATTGGTCTAAAGGTTTTCATGGCAGGGTGGAAACAGAGGTTGGGATGGAGGGATTGTTGGCTCCTTGTAGGAACTGGGGGTTCCTAATACCAGAAGTTTCCATCTGGTTTTATGGAGCCTGCCTTTTCAAAGGTTACCATTGAAGTCCTGAGGGTGGGAGAATCAACACACACCCTTCCCCACCACCATTCAGTTACTCCTTTCAAACTTAGATGCCACACAGGTAGGGAATTGGAGGTTGTCTGACATTACAGATGTGGACTGTCCATCTGTCCAGATTACAGCCTGGCTGATAGGACACTCCCTGTCTCTCCATGGCCCTCTTGGAAGCTTCTTACAGACTCCACAGTCTTGTCATGATCAAGGGCCCCTGAGGACTGTATTTTCTCAAACTCAAAACTTTCTTTCCTCCAAATACAGTGCACTGCCAGAGGCAACATGTGGAGTTGGCCATCCCAGATGATTTAATTTACCTTAGGTAAGTGACTTAACTCCTGTGATGCTCAATTTCCTCATTTTTGAAACAGGTATATCATTATTTCTGTATTCACGGAGCTCTTATAAAGAGTAAATCCACTCAAGCATGTAACTCACTTAGCTCATGTCTGGCATAGTGTTGGTGTTCAACAAATTATGGACGTTATCTTTTTTTCTGATTAAAAAATGATTCGGTGTACTTTTCCTAAGTGCACTATGTAATTTTCATGACAACACTATATGCATCTGTTCCTACTGGTGGAATAAACAAATGAAAACCAAGTCCTTGAGAACCTTGAGCAAACAGTCAATAACAACATTTAAATTTAGGAAACATGCCTAAGAAATTTAAAGAGAAAGACATATTTATACTAATGTTTCTCCTTTTGATAATGAGCCTTATGAGCAAAGACACCATAGCTTATTTATATTTGAATACACTCAAAACTTACTCATAAGCAACACTTTAAATATCCTTCAAAGATTGTATGAGGCCACGAATAAATGCACTTTTGTTCCTTAACCGAACTGCAGGTCTTAAATAGCAGCAAGAGTATTTTCTCAGACAATTTGAATTAGTGCATATATTTAATGTTTTAAATTTATTTTTTTGAGGTATAATTGGCATATAACATTATATTAGTTTCAGGAATATAGCAATGACTTGATATTTGGGTATATTGCAAAGTGATCATCACAATCAATCTAGTTAATATTGATCACTATAAGTAGTTACAAAGAATTTTTTTTCTTTTATGAGGACTTTTAAGATTTACTCTCTTAGCCAACTTTCAAAACTTTCAAATACGTAATATAGCATTATTAACTGTAGTCCCCATGCTGTCATTTTATCCCTCTGATTTATTCATTTTATAACTGGAAGTTCGTACCTTTTGACTCCCTTCACCCATTTCACTCGCCCCTACCCCCACTTCTGGCAACCACAAATCTGTTCTCTGTATCTACAAGCTTGTATTGTTTGTTTAGATTCCACATATAAATGAACTCATACGGCATTTGTCTTTCTCTGTCTGACTTATTTCACTTAGCATAACACCCTCAAAGTCCATCCATGTTGTTGCAAATGGCAAGATTTGGGGGTTTTTTATGGCTGAATTATACTCCTGTGTGTCTGTGTATAACCACATTCTCTTTATTTTCTTTATCCCTTCATCATCTATAGTGCATATATTTTAAAATTATTTTTGGAAGTGTTAGCTGACACATACAAACTCTTAATACATGCCTTCCCTAATGCTGTGTAAGTTAGGGACTCTAGCTCTCTTTACAAACGATCTGTTTGTATGTATGGTCATTGACGAACAGAGCGAGCAATGAACCATTCTTGTACAAGAATGAGGGTGAAAAATCAGTAGCGATGGCGACATGTAATTGGCAAAAATTCAGTCACAGGCAAACAGGCTCAGATGAGAGCAAGGGCTAAACACCTGTGGCTGCCCTAGAAAGAAAATTTATTTAAGGAAAGACAAGGATTTCTGATGACCCAAAAGATACTTTTGTGCAAATGAGAAAAAAACATTTAAATTATATTTTTTCCTATCTTCAGCAGCCGGGCTCAGGAAACCTTTTCAGACCCTAAGAGTGGAACACGGGCTGTACATAGCGCACATGCCCAAACGTTAGCCTTCCCACACACACCCTGCTACTCCAAGGACACTCACGTCACTACTACAGAACATACTCTGTGCGACGCCACCCCTGCCTCAGGTTGAGATGACCGTGTCCGATTTTCAGAATTGGATGAAGGGAAAGAATTCGGCCTCAGAGACCAGCGGGTAGGTAGGAGAAAGCCATCTCAAGGTGTGTTTGGAACACAGTTGGGACATGGGCACAGCTGAACATAAATGGCTGCAAGGTAGGTCTAAGCAGGTAAGGTTTACATCAGTTTATTTATTGCTTCTCTACGATTTGGTATATTCATGTCTAAGATGTGAACAGCATAGTCCTGAGTTGTGCCTTCTTTTTATAGTATACAACTCGAACACCCAGACGTGACAGATATGCCTGTGAGAAAGCACAAGACATTTGCACACTTACAGCTGATGTCCAGTGCAAAAGCTATGCCCAGACACAAATATAGCATGGCTTAAGATAAGGAAAAAAAGGTCATCCAAGATTGATTAATAGACATATGTCTATTATCTAAGATGTGCCATTATGTAAGAGTATGCATTTCTTCTGAAATTCTTTCCATTTCTATTTCCATTTTGGTATACTTGATATAACTCAGTTAACTATTTTGTCACACGGAATGTTAAAACTACACAGGGATTTAGAGATAATTAAGTTTTAATTAGTTAACTTCATAGGTGAAGAACTTGACATCCTGAAAGATTAAAGGGCTTGTGATAACAGCACCCAAACAGGAAAGCAGGACCAAACTCTTAGCTGCTTGATCACTGTATTGTTTTAAATATGCATCTTTATCCATCATTCAAAGAAAAAATAATGTTAATCAATTTTATGCATGAGTTGAAATAATTATTTTGCTTTTTGCTAGTCATGCCTTTTGTCTTCCTGCTTCACTTTAGCTTTCACACTGCTATTGCTGTGATCATTCTAAAGCAGAAATAACAGAAATAGGATCATGCAAATCTCCTGCATGGAATATTAATCTGTTTTTGTTCTGTGTGTATTGATTTATTCATTTCTTCAAAACATATCTATCATGTATAAGAAAGATGCTGGTTAGACTGTAATCAAAATACACATGGTCTCTGACCTTATGGTGTATCTGGTGAGAGACATATACTATGGCAAAGAAGCAAAACACCGTACAGATAAATACATAATTATAAATGTTGCTTAGTGATAAAAAAAAAGAAATACCTCCTCCTCTGACAAACCTGTAGGTAGAACTTACCATTGTCTACCCACGGCTCTCACATGCTTTGTACAGATTCCAGTTACCACTGGGTACTTTGCTGATTTATTTACATTTGTTTGCACCAGTTGACTATGAATTCAATGAGAATAAGAACTATGTTTTACTCATTTGTCTAAATGAATGAATGAATTAATGAGTTAAAATCCTCAAGTCACAAAAAAGTCGCAAGGGAGTTTGTGACAGATTTGGGACTAGAATCCAGAACTCTAGATTCCCAACCTAGATCCACTTGGCATTCTAAACACACAAACTGGGTGTAACTTCATGACATGACATGGTATCAGAAAGACAAAGACAATTTATCCAGAGTTTGAAGAGGGAGATAATATTGGTTCTCTCCATGTAAATCTAGGAAAATGCGTTTGGAAAATGACATTCAATTTAGAGCACTGCCGAACTGCATAAACATGAGGACACAGAAAAGAAAAACAGAACGTGTTAGGCAAACGAACAAGTTGGCTTAGCAAAGAATCCCAAGGATTCACACCTGAATTGGCTACTCGACATGAAGGAAGAGAACAGTGCAGTGCATAAACAAGAGAATGAAATACTGGATGTTTTAGCAAAGGAAGAAATAAAATCAAATTTCAAACCAAAGTTTATTACCACTAATTGTTATAATAAGTAAGTAACATACAGTAGCTATAGTTTTTAAAGCATGTTTATATTCACTGCTTCAAAACTGCATAGTAAGATAAGGTTAATTTGTATTATGATCTCCATTTAACAGCTTAGGGAAAGGGGTCTGACTTACCAGAATCATACAGCTAGAGTTAGAGTTATATGTGAATCATCTTTAGGAGAGTGTGTTCACTGCTACATTACAATGGAATCAACCATCTGTAAGTGCATGCATGGTGGACTAAACATGAGAAAAATATCCAGGAGTGAGAGGTCCTGACTTTGGGGCCTGATCATTTTTCTGAGATATGTCAATGTATGTCCCAGTGTAAAATATTGGTGCATCTTACTTCAGACAAGAGATATGTATCTCAACAGTTCTGCATAAATCTGTTTTTTTTTTTAGTAAATTATATTGTATTATAAATGTATTGACACCTTACAATTAAAAGGAAACTTAACATAAAAACTTTTGCAACATAATCATATAATTAAAATAATTATCCAATTTTGTAGCACAGGCACCTTGTAACCTCCACATGGTAAAAAGCAGGAGCAACTTTGATTCATGTTATTTTCATATCACTTTTATATCCCACCATTCAGGAAAACCTTATCTCATCTCGCTTTGCTGCCTTACCATTTGTACCTTCATGTTCTTTCCCTCTTTGTCTTTTCATGGATTTCTTCATGTCAGTAATCATAGGATTCTTATTCTTCTGTCATTAACTATTTAAAATTCTGCATCTTTCCCAGAAAATAATTTTAATGATTTCAAAAAGAGAGAGGACATCATAGTGTCCACCCTGGGTGCTGATCTTTGGCTCCAACACAAGATGGAGGATACAGTTCTGACTAGTTTGGAGGACTGGCGAATGGAATTGTCATATCCAATACCCATATCAACTGGTGACATGACCTTGAGTAAATTCAATCATGTTTTGTACTTCCTTAGGGGTGGTTTTCTTAACCTTCCAGAGCAGAAGAAGTTTGAGCGTTGATGTAAATAACCTTGGGTCAGCAGGCTTTTTTCTGATTGATGTTCACACACTGAATCCCACCTCCAGGACAGGACCAGTTCTTTTGGCACGCAGTTGAAGGGATGAACAGGAGATAACAAAGTTGTCATTATTTGAATTTCTATTATGAGACATAATCTTCTCTGCACCATGTCAGCACTGCTGGAATGAAGAGAGTTCTGCTTAGCAGGGTATTTGATTTGTAATGACAGCTGTCAGAGGGCTCTGCTAAGGATGCAGGGCTGGAGAACAGTTTCCCGAGCCTTGTTTGCTTCCATTCCTTCCCCCTGATTTTAATTTGAAAGAGCAAATTCTAAATTGCATTTCATGGTTCAGAGAAGACAGAAACAGAGCTCAATTATCTACGTTTATTTATCATTTGTACCAATTGGATAAACTGTCATATACTAAACTACTAAAGCTCAAAGCAGAGATTTTAGTCTATGTTGCCATATTGAGTAGACTCCACCCTATTTAACACAGATCAGAGGAATCTGGTGCTATATGGATATCTTGGTTTCTTAAATTCCTTGGCACTTGACAAAGCTCAAGACCTATTTATATATTTTTCTGATTAAAATGTTGAGATCTGGTATTGAACTTCTTAGAGAATGACATAGCTGGAAGAAAATTTACAGAGATTTAATAGTGAGCAAAAAGAATATGGTACTAATGATCCTGAAACTTATAATCTAGGAAGAAAGTCACAAATAAATAAACATACACAATTATATATTCAATTTTACTGAATTAATTGATCTGAAGGGAAATATCTGGTCCCAGGTAAGAGTGTAACATGCAACTCTTTATAGGTGAATAATCATGTCATTTAATCGTAGTAATGTTGTTCAAATTGCTTAATATCATGTCTATTCTGTAGATAAGGAAAGATGGCTAAAAAAGGCTTGAGAAAAAAAAAATTAACAAATCACTGTGAGAACTGATCATCAAGGGAAGATCTTTCCTCAATCCCCAAGTCAATGTTTCTTTTACTGTGAATTCCACTTCAACACTGTGATTTTTTTTTTAATGTCATCCTGGCAAAGCTACAGTTCCCAGGCATTCAAGCACTAAGTTAAGTATTGCTATAAAGATATACTGTAGATGTGATTAAAGTCCATAATCAGTTGACTTTAGCTAAGGGAGATTATCCTAGATCATCTTGACGGGCTTGAATCAATCAAAAGCCCTTAAAAGCAGAACAGTCCTCAAACAAAGGAATTCCACCTGAGAATAGTAGCTTCACCTTACGCCCCAGAGTTCCAGTTCCTTCCTGACAATCTGCTCTAAGGATTTCAGGTTTGCCTAGCAGGCCCCCCTAAGCACACAAGCCAATTCCTTGCAATAAATCTCTCAATATATATCTCTTCCTCATTCTTCTCTCGTTGAAGTCTTGGTTTAAACCTTCAAATTTGTACCTGATACAAAAAAAAATGTAGATAGCTCTTCAAGTATCAGGACGATATTTTAGAAAGGAGTGAAAATAAATATTTAAACCATTTTTAGAAGAATTTTTAAAAGCTATTTTGAAGTGTTACATATTTTTTTTTTCCTTTTTCAAAGACAGTTCTCCAAATTTTCATGGCACCAAATTGAAGAAAGGAGTGAAACAATGGATACACTTTTCTCTCACTGCCTTGGGAAAGGCATTCAACTGGAAAAAAGACGACTTGGTTTCAGGTCACAACCCTGCTACTTTCCAGTTCATCAGCTTTTGTGAACTTCACCTTTCTCAGCGTCAAATGAAGCTCATGATTGCTGTCCTGCTTACCTCTGGGCTTGCTGTGAGCATTACAGAGATGACAGATGTGAAAGCACTCTGCCTAGCATTAATGCTTTTAACAAAATAAGGCGTAGAGCAACATGGCAGATTCAATTCTGATTCTGTTATTTGCTTGATCTGCAGCAATGCCTCAATAGTTTTGCATAGCATAGGGGCACAGATGCTTTCTTCTTATTATGACTTACATAGATGCAAATTGTAGGCAACAGAACAGTGTTGGTATTATATGTCAAAGCACAATAGGAGACAGAATAAAAAGGTTATAATCAAACTGCACAATCTATTCAGTCAACTTTCTCTCTGAAATATGTCTAATGTTGTTTCCCGGAATTTGAGGCACTTGATGATTGAGATCATTAGAAAATACATCTACCTCATGTAGGCATTACTTATAAAATTTTAGTAATAAAACAGTAAACACACATGTACACACAGAAGCATATAACACACAGTTTATTATGAATTAATTCTGGAATTCTACTTGCCACTACTTTCTGAGATATATAAAGAATATTTTATATACACCTTTGCCCTGGCACTGAGAAACTTTTTGCATTGAGGTTTTATATTATTTTCTGATCAGAAAAACAAAGGGTTAGGTAACAATGGTCAATGAGATATTTTAGACCAGTAGTTTTTCTATGGCTTTCCTCTAATTTCCTCAAGGAAACAGAAAAAAAGAGATGTAGAAATGGTACACACAATTTTCAGAAAGCATTCTTACAAAATTAACAGCTAAAATTGTTAAAGTTCTTAAAATCAACAAACAAGCAGAAGGATATATTCTTCCCTACACTGTCTTTTGTTGATGTCATGATTTTATATCCATTCATCTTAATAACCACATGTGTTAAGTAAACAAAATGTCATAGATGCTTTTGCTAATGAGAGAAAAGAGAGGAAGGGAAACTGTGTCATACTCTTCTTATTTTATTTAATTTTTAATAATCCTGAAAAAATGTAGATTAGAAGTTAAGTGGCTTGCCCAAGGTCAAGCTTACCAAAAAACCTTCTATTCCTGGGGTACCTGGTGGCTCAGTCAGTTAAGAGAGCAACTCTTGGACTCTTGATTTTGGTTCAGGTCATGATCTCAGGGTCGTGGGATCCAGGCCCGGGTAGGACTCCAGGATCAGCTCTGAGTCTGCTAGTTCCTTTCCCTCTGCTCCTCACTGCCCCCCCCACCCCCCGCTCATGTGTGCTCTCTCTCTCTCTGTGTCTAAAATAAATAAATAAATAAAATCTTAAAAACACTTCTATTCCATATTCACAACTCTTTCATCCAAAGAACTCATTACATGTAAAACGTTTTAATGAACATACTATAGACCTTAATACAAAAATAAACTATTCCAGTAGGTAGAGGTGAAGTCTTCAAGGCTATTCTCAGTAACATGCAGAATGAAACTTTTCTTGTTTTGAGACAGTCTTGTAAAATGGCATTTTGTTTTGCATAACATTTTAGCTATCTTTTCCTAAATTAATTTGTTTAGATAAAGCTATATTTATACTTAAGCTCTCGGTGTAAAATACTCATTTCTTCTCTACCATAGGCTTGTTAAAAATTTTTAAATTAATTTTCATATCAATGTTTGTTATTTTTGATTATAAAATTAATACAAATAATGTTCCAGACATCTAGAGCATAAACTATTTGTTCTTTATAAGTCAGGAACAATATAAAACTGTTTGCTATGAATGTTATTGTTTAACATTGTACAAAGAGTCCTGACTGATGCAACCAAACAAGAAAAAAGCAATACAGAGTTAAAAGGGGAAAAAAAAAAAAAACAATAATTATCTAAAGATACATCATAACCTATGATAGAACAATTGTTACAATCACAAATTTTCAGAAAGGTGACAGATATAAGGCTAATGTTCAAAAATCACTTGCTCCTTTTTACCAGTAAATTCAAGTTGAAAATGAAAGAGAAAATATGATCATTTGCTTTGACAACAAAATATATCTAGAAATTAATCTAACAATTTCTTCTGAAGAAATTTATGAAACACAATAATACAAAATGCAAATATACTGAGAATAACACCACACCAAATACAGTGACTTAGCATTATAAAGATTTCAATACTCCCCAGATTAATTAATAATTTCAAAATAATTTGAATAAAAATAGAAGATTTTTTTGAAAAAATAAGTTAATTCTAAAATTTGTATGGAAGAATAATAGTGTTCTGATAGTAAAACAACTTGAGAAAGAATGGTGAGAGGGCTCATTCACCAGCTATTAAGGCATTTAGAGCCAAAGTAAATTAAACAATTTCATGCAATTAAATCAAAAGAGAAATAAGCCAGTGTGTTAGAATAGGGGTCCAGCAAGTTACCTATGTTATTTTTTGGAATTTAGTTCATAATGGAGGTGGCATTAAAAATTAATGTATCCATAAAGGATGGGTTATTTTGTAAAAGAATGTTGGAGATATCAGTCCATTGTTTAATGATGATGATGATGATGATGATGATATAATCAATAACAGTACCTATGTGGTATCCAAAATGTGTCAGGCAATGATCTAAACACTGCAAATTTACTAACTCTCTTAATAAAACAGTCTTATAAGATAGGCATTGTCTTTGTGTCTTACAGATCAGGAAACTGAGGCACAGACTAGCGTTAAGTAAATTGCACAAAGGGACACACAAGTAACAAAGTCAGGATACAAACTCACTAGATTGGCTATAAAGTCTTTTCTTATATCCATTATATTTTGCTACCTTTACAGGGGAAAAATTAATTATCTCTTGCTATATATACAAATAAATTCCAGATGGTTTAAAGACATACATGAAATTTAAATCTAAAAGTATTAAATGCAGTGGATTATACAAAGTAAACAGACAGATTACCTACAGGGAATTGATATTCTGGATATATCTAGAATGCATAAGGAACACCTAAAAATTAGTGAGGAAAAGTCAATAAAAGCAATGCATATAGTCAAAGAATTGAAAACAGGCAATTTATTGACTGGAAAGCCTATATGCCTAATAAGAATATTAAGAAATGCTCAACCTCACTAGTAATTAGCAAATGTTTTAAAGATGAGATATTTACTTATGTGCATTAGACTGACAAAAATCAAAATGTTTTTTATTAGAACCAAGTACTCGCTAACGTGGATTAAAAGTGATATAACCATTTAGAGAACAATCTGGAAAAACTAAATATGAGCCCTCATCCTGAGCCATTCTATTGCTGGATTTATCCACCCAAGACAACCTAGCCAAAGGATCCAAAGAGACATGTGAAAATGCTCTTCGCATTGTTTGCTAGCAATAAGTTTTGGAGAAAACTGAAGACTTTACCAGAATAATAGATACCAGGAATTCTAAGGAGTGATCAGGAGTGACCTAAGACTATATAGAGAAACAATTGGGAGTGGGGGATGTGGGCTTCTAGTTAGATGGTAGCTACACTTGTGTGTGTGTGTGTGTGTGTGTGTGTGTGTGCTGAATGACCAGTTGAACTGGTTAAATGGAAGTAAATATAATTTTGTCACTTTAACATGTATTTAGAAAAGTAGAGAAAACATGAGGGAGTTAGAATGTCTTTTAATAGAGATTTAATTGGAATGCTGTTAAAAATTATTATTTCCATGTAATAGTCTCTAACATAATTTGGAAATCACACTTTCACATTTCAATAATGCTTTTTTGACTCATATAGGAAGAAGGGCATTGATATATTGAACAAAAATTAATAAAATCAAATAAACTAAACCATCTTCTTGAAGAATAAGGGAATAAACTTTCAAATTAGCCCTTATATTCTAATTAATTTTATAGAAATATAAATTAGGGTATAGAAATATAAATTAGGGATCATTTCAATAATTGTGGAAGGACAATTCATATGGAAGTAGTCTTCTGACATTTAAATTGGAAATTCTAATACTTACACGTATGTGTTTTAAATTTTATGCCTTGCTGTTCCTTTATGTCTGCTTTTAAATCTTTTTGATAAATTGTTCTGTTCCTTAACAAAAGAGAAAAATAAACTATAAGAAAAACAACAAAAACACATTTCTGAGGATGAAACTTTGAATGTTTACAAATGAATGGATAATCTGATTATAAACATGAAGTCTCCTAACAGTGCTTGCTAAAATGTTCTCTAGCAGATAATATGCAGGAAAGACACTGGGCACTGGAACCCGAGATATCTGGTTTAAATCCATGCTCTATTATTTGCAGGATGTGTGCTACTTGGCAAATGTCTTAGCCATCGAACTTCATAGATATTTTGCTTAGGATTAAATCAGATGGTGATTTCTTATCGTATACTTCTTGGTCATAGAATATAATCGGATAATGATGGTTAATAATAAAGATAATGATTATAATGATGGAGTTGGAATTGATAGAAATGAGGAGGATGGTAATGAATGGAAGCTTCATCATGTCCTTTTGCTAAGGAGTTTCTGCCTCATTGTGAGTCAAATAATCAAACTGTGCTATAAAGAAAGTATCATATAAATCCTCACAATTCCTTCCTATAGGACTTTCATCCCTTTTATTAATCAGAGAAGACATAGATACTTGGGTCTATGAAAACTTAATTTCATACCCTTTAGAGGAAGGACCAGAATTGGCTTCATGGGCATGTGATCTGTGTACTTGCACTGGACACCATGCTCACAAGGTCTTTACCCTTTATTTTTTTAAGTTTTTATTTTAATCACCTGGTGCTCATCACAACAAATGAACTCCTTAATCCCCATCACCCATTTCACCCAAACCCCCACCCACCTCCCCTCTGGTTGCCATCAGTTTATTCTCTACAGGTAAAAGTCTTTTTCTTGGTCTCTCTCTCTTTCTCCTTCTCTCTCTCTTCACCTTCGCACATTTGTTTTGTTTCTTAAATTCCACATGAGTGAAATCATATAGTATATGTCTTTCTCTGACTGACCTATTTCACTTAGCATATACTCTCTAGTTCCAACCATGTCATTGCAAATGGCAAGATTTCATTCTCTTTTATGGCTGAATAATATTCCATTGTGTGTTTGTGTATGTGTGTTGTGTCTTCTTTATTTATTCATCAATCAATGGACATGGGCTGCTTCCATAATTTGGCTATCGTAAATAATGCTGCTATAAACACAGGGGTGCATATATCCCTTTGAATTAGTATTTTTGTATTCTTTGGGTAAATAACCAGTAGTGTGATTCCTGGATCATAGAGTAGTTCTATTTTTAACATTTTGAGGAACCTCAATACTGTTTTCCACAGTGTCTGCACCAGTTTACATTCCCACCAACAATTCAAGAGGAGTCCTTTATCTCCACATCCTCACCAACACCTGTTGTTTCTTGTGTTGCTGATTTCAGCCATTCTGATAGGTGTGAGGTGATATCTCACTGCAGTTTTGATTTGCATTTCCCTGATGATAAGTGATGATGAGTATCTTTTCATGTGTCTGTTGTCCATTTGCATGTCTCCTTTGGAGAAATGTCTGTTCAGGTCTTCTGCCCATTTTTAACTGGATTACTTGTTTTGGGGGGTGTTGAGTTTTATAAGTTCTTCATATATTTTGGATACTAATTCTTTATCAGATATGTCACAAGGTCTTTACTCTTGATTTAATGTTCTGTTGTGTCCATCTTGAAATTCTTAATTTTTAAATAAAGAAATCTACATTTTCATTTTGTGTTGGGCCCAGGAAATTAGGTAGCTAATCCTGGAAAGAATTAAACAGAGGAATTAACCCATTGCTTTAAAATTTGTTGGTTGAAATTCAGAGCATACTTCCTAATAAAAAAAGAATAATGATATAACTTATTTTGTCCTAGAGCTTTAAAATGCTCTGTAATCCATAAACATGTTAAACTTTTGAATATGTCTTCCAGTTACTAGCTCTGTATTTTGGAATAAGTTGATTATCTGAGATTAACACTTCAATTTTTGGCTCTGCCAGTTGGGGACAATAATACTCATGTCAAAGATTTGTTCTAAGGATTAAATAGTAGTGTATTTAAAACTATTTTACTCATGACCTAGAATATGGAAATGACTCAGTGTTAAATATAATCATGTGTATATAAGGTTAGATAGGTTATATAAGGTTATATAAAAATGTTAAATAAGTTAACACTGGGGAGATGAACCATGAGAGACTGTGGACTCTGAGAAACAAACTGAGGGTTCTGGGTGGGAGGATGGGTTAGCCTGGTGATGGGTATTAAAGAGGGCACATATTGAATGGAACACTGGGTGTTATATGCAAACAATGAATCATGGAACACTACATCAAAAACTAATGATGTAATGTATGGTGATTAACATAACACAATAAAATTTAAAAAATAATTTACAATATAATAATTATTTATTAAATAGATGTTTGGGAGCACAGTAATATATACATGATTTTAATAATTTCTTTAAAAGAATTACTGGAACTAGGTTTATAAACTTTTTTTTCAATATTATGATTTATTTCTTTATTGTCTTGTTATGTTATTTTAAATTATTTTTACATTTTGAATTTATTTTATTTTTTTATTATGTTATGTTAATCACCATACATTACAACTTTTGACACAGAAGTTTACTACCTTGCATTTGTCAAGTCTCTTTTTTGTCTACTACCTTATCCCCTAACTTTGAAGTTTCAAAGAAACTAGCATGTCTAAGGTAACAGTGGTAGTAAGAACCAGACCTGAGGTTGAAAACATGGTTTTTCACAGAATCTCAACAGCTTGAATATGTAACAGTCCACTCTACAGTTTAAAAGTATAAAAAAGTCCACATTCTGACCTTGAACTTGGTTTCGAATGCCAACAGAATTAACAAATAGATAAATTTGCTGGAGGGGAGGAGGGTGGGGATTGGGCTAACTGGGTGATGGACATTAAGGAGGGCACGTGATGTAATGAGCACTGGGTGTTATATAAGACTGATGAATCACTGACCTCTACCTCTGAAACTAATAATACATTATATACTATTTAATTGAACTGAAATAAAAAAAATTAAAAAAAGAAATATACCCAGCTTACATAAAAAACTGCATGAGATTCATTAAAAATCTTAGTATCTATTAAAAGTAACTAAATAGGATTTTGGTCACACCAGAGTATGTGGGGGGCATATGGGGTGGGAGATGAAATACGAGTCAAATATGAAAGTAGCAGGGATGTTTTAGAATTCCAGGAAAATGCACCCTTTAATCATCAATCAGGATTAGCACATTTTATTGAATTTTACTGTATTTGTATTTCCAAATGGTTATTTATGTGATTTAGAGTAGTACTGACCAAATAAGAATAAAAGAAAACCCTCTCATAATAACTATTAGTCAGATGATCTTAAAACTAAAGAATCCATTAACCAAATGTGATTCCTTAATTAGTCCTTGAAAGACTGTACTATTTCAGTGTAGTACACCTAGCTCCTTGTGTAATTATCTTTCACCTAACAAACTTTCAGTGAGTTCAAGCTCTAGAAAGCTTTTCCCTGGTAAATATAAAGACTGTACATAATCAAGAAGCACTTCTAACACTTGCATTTTTAGGAGAATCTTACATCATAGTGAACAATTTTTTTTTTAAGTTACAAGGTGGCTCCTTTATTCTACAAAGTGTATTTCAAAAGTCTCCATGTTAGGTATGTAAAGCAAAAGGGAGATAGAAAAATATCTCTGAGGGGCAATGCAGGAATGACTGAACGAGGGCAGAATACAGATGAACTGGCATTGTCTTCTCTTTCTGTAATGACTTTTTATTCTCTTCCTAAAATCTTTTGTGTCCACATGTATAAACTGCATTGCCATGCGATCTGTTTGTATATAGTGTCCTTAAAACAGTTCAATTTGAAATACAAGAGAAAGTTGTAATGAAATATATAAGAAAAAAGGGATTTGGGGCACCTGGGTAGCTCAGTTGGTTAAGCGCCTGCCTTTGGTTCAGGTCATGATCCCAAGGTCCTGGAATAGAGTCCCACATCAGGCTCTCCACTCAGCAGGGAGTCTGCTTCCCCCCTCTCCTTCTCCTCCCCCACGTCCCCCGCTTGTCCTCACTCAAGCTCTCTCTCTCTCAAATAAATAAATAAAAACTTAAAAAAAAAAAAGAACGGATTCAACTGTAAGAAAATTTCGAAGAAAATTTACTAAACTATCTAAAACATAATCACTGTGTTTCCCTATCACATTTATGCCCTCTGTCTTATCTGCCCTCTCCCTCCATTCACACAAAGACTACTCAGCCAGGGAGGAGTTCTTTGTTGATTCCAGTTGGGAGAGTAAAGTGGGGCTTCTTGCCTGAGGTCCCAGAGGCACTAAGTGCAGGAATCAGTCTCCAAACCCAAGGCTCTCTACCTCCAGAGCTGGAGACTTAACCAATACACACAGCTTCCTTTTTAAAACTAAGAGAAGACAATTTGCTTCTCTTCTTTTTAAATTCATACTCTAGTGGAGGTTTGGTATAGTTTTCTCTATTAATAAAGCATTAAAATGATTCTGTTAATTAAAAAGCTAACTTGTGCCATCACTTAATCTTTAACAAATTTAGTTTCCATCTAGTGAAGAATATAAAAAGTCAGTCCTTTTCAAAACTTTTTTTAATTTTCTTTTTTAAATTGATAGACTAAACTTAATTGAGATTGCACGGTGTTTTTTTTGTGTGTTTTTTTTTTTTTTTGGTATTTGTTTTTATTTTTGTTTTTTGTTCTCTAACGGTATTTAGCTAATTTAGCCAAAATGAAAATATGGATTTATAAAAATGCTAACAGTACTACTGCCATCACCACATAGTATTTATGTACTATTCTATGCTTTTAAAATGTAATTTCTGTAAGACACAGGTGATCTCATAAGAATAGATAAGGATAGCATCATCTTCATTTTATATGTGGCGAAACCAAGATCCTGAAATTTTCAGTGTTATAATCAAGATCCCCTATCCAGTAAATTATAGAGTCTAGACTAGAATTATGTCTTCTTTATCCTAGAATGGTGTTTATTCTGCCACATTAAGTCACCCTTAAATGTTTTCATAAAACTGTTAAAGGGAAAAGTAAAATGAGGTTAAATGGGCAGCCAGTTCAAGGATGCAGCTCTAGTAACAAGAAGGTTTGAGAAAGAACATAAATTCCAGATATATTCCCTATGTTAATCACATGCTAATTTTTGTAATGAATAAACTTTTTTAGGACAGCTTTAAGAGTGAGCAGAAGGTACAGAGATTTCCATATATATGCCCTGCCCCACATATGCATAGCCTCTCCTGTTATCAACAACCCCCACCAGAGTGGTATAGTTGTTGCAACTGATGAACTTATACTGATGTACCATTATCATCAAGAGTTCATAGTTAACATAAGGCTCACTCTTGGTGTCTGTGCATTCTATGGGTTTGGACATACGTATAATAACATACATTCATCATTACAGTGTAATAGAATATTTTCATTGTCCTAAGAATCCTTTGTACTCTGACCACATGCTAATTTTTAATATTGTAAATCAAAATATATGCTATATATGCTCATGAAAGTTAGCCTTCAGAGTACTTATAGTTTTACACAGTCATCTTGCACTATACTGTGCATTTAGGGTTTAAAAAGAACCTCTCAAAAATATAGGATCATTTGTGCAAGAGTACATGCTTGCTTAGAAAATACTTCACAAGAATAGACCTCCCTCTCAGAAAAAGATTAGGGAAGATAAGGAATCACAGTGAAATTTAAAACAGCAAATCTTCTTTAGGAAATTGTAGTAATATAAATAATGTATAAATGTGCTTTTCACAGATGAATGGCAACAGGAAGAAAGAACTGTAGACCTACTCCATAGTGGGATATGGTCATTTCAGCATAAGAAAATTTAGGTTGAAAGGAGACATAAGGTTTATTTCTTTTACTCTTTCAACTAGACACTCTATTTCATATAGGTTTATATAGATACTAGCTTAGGATTTATATACCAAAATGCCTGTACTTTAATCAATTGAGCTAATGTTTATTATTTTAGATGATTTGTTAATACTTGTGTTTTAAGCATATATGCACATTTTATCTTATATTTAAAAGTCCTCTAAATTTAAAAAGTTACAAAAGTAGATAAAATGTTGTTTGGCCATATTATTGCATTAGTGTTTCATTATCATTTTGTCCCTTAATTTCAGCCCAATACATGATGTATGGTTAATTCATTTTTCTGATGAATGAACACATTTCTATGTCCCAATTTAGCTCTACTAAGTCAAATCTGCTGTATTTATTACAAATCTGGAATGCTATCTAGTTTTGCTTTAAATACATAAAATAAGAATTTCTCCCTTTTGTTTTGCCATTTCTGCTCAAGTAAAGGGTATGCAAAGAAAGAACAACTAAACATCTAACCCTGCTCAATTGAGGTTTGAGTCAATCATGGCTTATGATTAGGATCTTACCTTATAACGCAATTATATCGCAGCTACCTCAGGAACTGAATAAAGAATCAGTATTTTTTTCAATTTTTAAAAATAATTTATCAATTTTCTCATTCAGATGTTGGTAGACATCTATACTAAAAAATTCTTATTACATGGAAACACATTCATTTATTTCATTCCATAATATTTATTATTCAAATTTCCCAATGTTGAAACCATCTATACAAAGCGTACTTACTAGAATTTGAACACAAAACTAAATTGTGAACATTCTAACAGTCAAGGAAAAAGGGAAACTCAGTGGTTTTTACAGATTGTTAGATGCTAGGTATACAAATATGTACAGAAATGTCTTTTTGTTACAAGGATGTAATGGTCTATAAAGAAAAGTAGCATAATCAATAGATTCCAATAAAACATGGTAATAGATTCAGAACAAGTTTGTGAGCAACCTGTTATTAGTGCATGGAATGAAGAAAATACTTCTTTGTGGGTAACCCCAGGAAGGCTCCCTAGAGGAGGTACAATTTGAGTTTGGCTTTGAAAGGTAGCAGACAGCATAAGAAAAAAAGGTTGTGTAATGGAAATAGCAATAATTATTGCATTGAAGGAATCTTGATGTTTTATAAAAATATTAACACCTTTCTCTGTCTTCATAGCAGATGTACAATGTTAGGACATTGACTCATGTAATTACTTAATTCTTCCAAAGAACAAATAAAAAAGAAGGCAGAGATACCATTTTTATAACAATGACTTAGATCAATACTGGGTAAGAAACTGATGACATGTTGTGGCTGTCACTTTTTAAATTGTAGAAATATAAACACACACTTAGGTGTGCATATATGGTCACACACAAGGAAGTATGCATGCATATCTCACTTCAGTCTTTCTTGTAAATTTATTCATCGTTATACTTTAGCCTGATAAAAGACTCTTAGAAATATTATCTTTATTCATTCAGACTTACCAAAAAATTCAAAAATTCAAAGACTCAGAAATAAGTCCTTCCTGTCCATTACTTATTGATTAGTGTTCCCGTTATCTGTTTCTATGCAACAAGGTACACCAAAGTTTGGTGACTAGCAACAATGACTATTTAATTTTGCTCATGATTGTGTGGATCAGGAATTCAGACTTAGCTCCATGACATCGCTGGTGGTCATTATGTAGTATTTAGCTGGCCATTGGGATCTAGAAAGTCCAAGACATATTTACTTACATTTTTGGTGCTTTGACAGAAATGGCTGGAAGCTTGAACCCATCTGGGACTGTCAACAGTAGCTTCTCTAGCATAGTGCCTTCAGGGTAATTGGACTTTTTATAAGGTTGGTCAGGGCTCTCAGTAAGCTTTTGGTGACAAGTCAGAAGCTTCCAGGTTTTATGTGACCTAGTCCTGGAGGTCACTTTGTGTCAGTTCTACTGTACTCTACTGGTTGAAGCAATTACAAGCCAACCAGATCCAAGGGGTAGGGAGGCATAGATCCCACCTCTCAATGGGAAGAGTTTCAAAGAATGTGTGGCCATGTTTTAAAGCTACCACAATGGACAGATTCAGATTAAACAAGACTTAAATGACTGTCCTGAAATACACATGTAGAATATTTGCCTGTGTCTACATGTTCTAGCAGGCTAGCCAGTCAAACCCATCCTCCTCACTCTCCCTGATTAACCATCATGAAATTAACCACTTTGAAACTATTAAAGTATTACAGCTTATAGCTCAATGTATCCCTATGTCTTAAATATGCATCTAATATCATGAATATGACTTGACATAATCAAATTTTCCTTAACATAGGTGTCTATGTCATCATCTGTGTCATACTTTAGAAAATGCATTCGAGGTTTTCAAAATCCATTGATTTTTGAGGTTCTAGGGCTATATTGAGAATATAGGGCATCTGTCAGATGTTGGCAGCTAATTATGACAGCAAGAGCACTCTTGGCTCCCAAAAATCTGGCCCAAAGATTTTCATATGGTGACATCAAATATTCATACCATGGGAATATCCCTTTGATCTTAAAACCAAAGTGGGGCATATTGTTTGTTAAATGTTAAATACAAAAGAAATATATCAAGTAATTTTCAGATGCCAAGACATTCTGGAACACAAAACAAGGGAAGGGCAGTATGTATGTGGGTTGCCATGGTGAAGCTATTTTGGGCAGCCAAAAGATAGATGGTACTGACAAAATAGAAGAGGGCATAAAAGGAGAGGTCATGGAATAAGAATAAGAAGAGTTGGAAAAGAGGAGGTTAAGGGAGGAATATTTTTCTTAAGAATAATGAGAAGAGGGAAAAGAAAAAGAACACCTATTTAATACAAGATTACTACTATAGGTATTCCTTAACCATTCCGCCTACTTCAAAAGTCTTATGCCTTTGCAACTCTCAAAAGACTAGTATAATAAACAGTTGAGCAAGATATTCTGTTATTAGGACTTGGGGCAGATTTTCCAGAAAGTAACAATTTAACTGTTTTTTATAGGATATCAAGATTTTTCTAGGTGGAAAAAGAAGGGCAGCATGGAAAAAGGAAATAAATGATGCAGAGGTATAAAGTTTAGTACCTTACAGGATATGATGTGTATCTAAATACAGCAATAAGAAAGGAGTCTTCAAAAGGCACAGAATATTTTAGAAGGTTCTCAGGCTTTGGAATCAAACAGAATGACTTAAAGTCATAGTCATACGTGGTCTTACATATTTTACACAGTCAATGTCAAGTTGAACTTTTCTCGTTTATTCCATGTATGTATTGATTACTTTATTCATTATTTCAGCAAATATTTATTTGGATGCTTATTATATACTAGGTACTAGGGATGCACTTGTGAACAGAATAGACATAATCTCGGCTTGTATGGAGCTTAGAGTCTTAGTGGAGGAGACTCATGACTGATTACCACTATTGAGCTGCCAGCTCGCATGCATGAGAGACAGTTGTGGAAACAGCTGGTGGGGGCTACGGCAGCTTCTTGTGCTCTGGATCACAGCTACTGTGGGGTGTCTTTGAACTCAACAATCCAGTGGCAGTCACCTGACTTCTGCTGCCCCAGCTCTTCCAATGATTCAGTAAGTAGATTATATATATAAGTAAGTATGTATATTTATAATCTCTTTGTGCTTAAAATACCTAGAATATTTTTTTCTGTTTCCTAAATTAAATCATGACCATAGTAGTGAGTCAGAGTTATAAATAGACAACTTATACAATATGTTAAGTGCTCTGACAGCCAGGAGCATAGTGGCAAGACAACCGAATTGTACTTTTAATTGACCTATAGACTGTAGCACCAAATACCACCAAAGACTTTATAAAAAGGCTTCCAGAGAAATAAGCATTAACAACAAGAAGAGCAGAGAGTCATTGAGACCAAGGGAGGACATCAAATGTCACTCCGGCCACCCCTGCCAAGATTGAGGGCTTTTCTGAGCCTGTATTTCCATAGATACAAAAGCTTGAGATTCAGCTAAGTTCCCTTCCTGTTCTAAAATTCCATAAATCTATTAGAACAACTTTGCTTATAAGAAAACATTTTCAAATATGTCAGAATTTCACAAGATATTTTCTTTCGTAAGGAATATCATTAGTCTTTACTTGACTCTTACAAGGAAAAATGTCAAATTAGTTGTTATAATGGGAGGAAATCATTTAGCTACTTGGGAGTTTGCAGATTCTAATAAAATTAAGATAAATTCATACGTCTTATGCGTGAACAATGGTACACAGGTGTGAGAAAGCTATACCACCAGAAAATATGGAGTGAGACATCTACGTCTTAAGCATTTCATCATGACACAATCTCCCTGTTCTCATTGCCAATTTATTATTTAAAACTGAGAAAATGAGCTTCTCAAATTCAGGAACAATTTATATCTTCATTATGAGACAGGAAGACTGGGAGCAAAAAGATACTCCAGTATTTTCCAGGCACTATAATTCCTAAGAAAGGCTGAAGAATAGTCAACATGTCAATTGTCATCGTCCCCTACCCTCAATTATAAATGATTCATGAGTACAAATTATTATTTAATAGCAACTTCTAGAAGCACAAAAACATTGTAGCTCCTCAGTTCAAATTCTCACATTGCCAAAAGTAATCATAAAACCCAAAGACATTCTTTTCCTATGCAAAAGCCATCTCTTTAAGTTGCTGCTGGTGTTGCTGAACTTCAATGTTTGGTGTTTTATTCTTTACTATCTTCCAGCCTGCATGCATCACAATCTCTGAAACAAATGTAACCTTTTGTTGAGGGAGTTGAAAGAAGATCTTTCTACTTTCAGTGGTAAGTTTCTTTGGAAACAGTCAGTGACCTACTGATTGGGTAGCATGGCAGGGAAACGTGGGTTCGTTTTTCTTCCTTCTATAAAATAGGCAAGTCACCACATTCTATTTAGGACAGAGTGACATTCCCTATCTCAGAAATCCTTTCTACACACTGAATGCCTTTTTGTAGTTGAGACGTTGTAGTGTACCGTACTGTTGTCTAATAGAAGTAGAAGGAAAAAGAGCTCCCTGAGAGCAGAGAAGAATCTTTTTTTCCCTCATTCTCTCTAGCACCTAGCACAATGCAACTCAATAAATTTGGACTAAATCATCTTGAGATATATACAAATGCTAATTTAAAAGATCTGCCAAATTCAGTTTAAGCCTCATAAACCTAAAGGAAAAAAATAAATCCTTACCCATAAGTTGTTACATAAGGAATTATTAGGAGGCAAGTATTTGAAGACTCATGCAGTTTCAAAAAACAGTTTGTGCTGTTGTATAAGCAACTGGAATGATTCTGAATATGAAAACGTAACCAGTTAAAAGTGCCTGGTTATAGTAACTCTGATTAAAAAAACCAGTGAAAGTGAAATAAAATTTAAATGCTTTATTACAATAAACTTGGACTTAAAAACACATAAAATTTTGTAAACTTCAAATCAAGTTTGAGTCCTTAAGGTGATATAATGGTTAATTTTATATATTAGTTTGATTAGACTATAGCGACCAGTTGTTTGGTCAAATACTAGTCTAGACATTGCTGTAAAGATATATTTTAGTTATATTTCAAATTTAAATCAGTTGATTTTATGTAGATTATCCTGCATAAACCGGGTGGGCCTCATCTCATCAGTTGAAGGCCTTAAGAGCAAAGTTTTCCCAAAGAAGATGGAATGCAGCTTCCAGACTGCAACATACAGATGCTGCCCGAGTTTCTAGCCTTCAGACTCAAAACTTCAATGCCAACTCTTACCAAAGGGCACATGCACCCTGATGTTTATAGCAGCATTATCAACAAGAACCAAATTAAGGAAAGAGTCCAGATGTCCTTTGACAGATGAATTGATAAAGAAGATGTGGGATATATATACAATGGGTTATTACTCAGCCATCAAAAAGAATGAAATCTTGCCATTTGCAACAACATGGATGGAGCTAGAATGTATTATGCTCTGACCTCAATCTTTAGCCTGCTGGCTTGCCCTATAGATTCGGAATGATAGCCCCAAATCATGTGATCTAAGTCCTAATAGGTGATAACATGAGCCAGGAGCAGAGAGACTTCAGTTACACTGCAGACCCAAGCAGCCTATGGACCTAAAAGTCCATCATTTTCTGGTGACAACAGATAGTTGCTATTAACATCTGTATTTTAGTTGACTTCTGAAGCATTCCTTCTTTGGATACTAAGAGGTGTAACTCTTCAGAGGGTTGGAACGATAAGCATTCTTTCTAGTATTCTCAGTTCACTGTTCCCTCCTCCTCTTTTCCATTCCTACTGCCATGCGTGGTGTGGGTACATAATTTTCACTAGAGCAATGAAGATGGCCTCCTAGAACTCCTCCTCCTCCAAGTCACAACCCCTTGCAGCCTATCCTCACGGGACAGACTTCCAAAGAGCAAATTTGGTTTATTTCTCTCCTGTTTAATACCTCTCGGTGGTTCCCCAGCTCCTTCAGGAGAAGGCTAAACTTCTGTGATATGATATCCATGGTCCACTACAATCATGGCCAACCTCCTCCTGACTTCATCCCCAAACTTGCCTTGTCCTCTCTCTCTCTCTGATCAAGTGTCAATGGGCTCTCTGGTTCCCTGCAGTGCCTTATCACACCTCTGTCTTTGATCCAGAAATGCATAGACCTCACATACTTTTTCAGCCTCACATACTTCAGAGTTGAGAGGACAAGCCACCCAGGAGTAAAACCTTCTTCACTCGCAGGTAGAATTAGATACATAGCCTCCCACAGACCCAATGCTTCTCAATAACACTCCACCTTCACAGTAGCAATTGTTGCAAGAACATGTTGTTGGCTTCCATATACATTTCGCTGTTAGACTTTGTCCTTCTTGAGGGTAGTCTCCATGGTTTCAGAGTTGTATCTGAGTGCGTGTTCTAGTGAATAGCACATAGACAGTAAGTCCCTGTTGACTGAGTAATGATACAAATGCGGAGTTGGTGCTGGTAATTGGTTTCAGTGTAACTCAGCATTAATGTTGTTTCTTCACAGGCCAGGACTGTTTCCTTTATTTCCATTTAACAGTATGGACTCTGAAAACCTAACAACAAGTTTACTTTTCAATAGCTGAATTGCATCAATTTGGTGAACTTATAATGGGTTTGTTTTATTCATCACCTTGTTTTATTCACCATCTTCAGTTGTAAATTCTTTTCATGGGGTTTCTATGGTTTAATGATAACCAGAAATGACTCAAGCGGTTAAAGAATTCACTTCATTAGTGCAGAGTGTACTAATTTGCATCACAAAACAATTCATTTGAATACAGAAAGCTGCTCTGCATGTCTCTTCTTCATGCCTAGTATAATTGTACCTGTATTAATGCAATCTCTCAAGGTATCCATCTTAACTAGCTTGTTCTCCAGCTGTCAGGGATGGTGAAGACCAATATTTTCTCTGATGCTTTTAAGTAGTGAAGAGAGGCCAAAGCTATAAAATAAAAACCTATGCTAATTAAGTATATTGTTTTCACTTTTGCAGTAAAGTAGCATGCATGACCCCTGTCTTGCAGGGGGGGACCATGGAAGGGACCTAAATTCAAATCCTAGTTCTATCACTTACCTGCGCTTTATTTATAAATTCACATAGATAATTCCAACCATCTCCCAATTTCTTTGTGTGTGTGTGTGTGTATGTGTGTGTGTGTGCATGTGCATGTGCACTCATGCAAGTTTTTCAAAACCACAAACTATATGTAAACGTACTAGGAATGATACTACTGAAGAGTAATATTATTATATTGGAGAAAAAGCATGTGCTTTTGAATCAGCAGCCCTAGAATAAAGTTCTTCTCCAGCAGGTACTATCTGTACATTTCTTTTAAAGATTTTTATTTATTTGAGAGAGAGAGCAAGAGAGAGAGAGAGAGAGCACAAGTGGGGTGGTGGCAGGGGGAGAGAGAGCAGACTCCCCACTGAGCAGGGAGCCCAATGTGGGCCTTGACCCCAGGACACTGAGACCATGACCTGAGCTGAAGGCAGACCTTTAACTGATTGAGCCACCCAGGCGCCCCTGCACATTTTAAACTCATTCTTCTTGGGGCTGGTTATTAGGATGAAATGAGATGGTGAATATAAAGTTCATAGTACAATGTTAGAAGCTCAGTAGGTGATGGATAAATGTCAGGGGACCCATGCAATAATGAGTCAGGCAGTACATGCTATATTTCTCTCTCTTCCTCTCCTTTCCTTCCTCCTTTCTGTATATATCTATTAGCTATCCTGGTTATAAGCCCTCACAAGGGGAGATTCATGATCAAAATTGTAAAGCAATTTCTGTTCCTGTAGTCTTCATTTCTGCTGTCCTTCCTCTTCCTCTTCAGAAGTAGCTGGTATTTTTCTGATACATAATCCCCTTAGAGCTCTGAACAGAAAATTATCTGCTATAATCATTTATATCTTGACTGATATTCATTCAAAGTAAATTCAGACTCCTCTCCGTGTTCTGAGTGCTTCTGGAGAAAGTATCAGATACAATCAAAGCTACTGGAGTAACTGCAAGGACGATGGAAACCAGAGGCAACAGCTGAGGTAGCAGCTACCATTTCCTGAGCACCTGTCATAGACACTAAGCGTGATCCCTAAGTCCCACAGCCACTGTGAAGGCAAGTGTTCCCGTGTATAATTCAGAAATGAGAAACTAAGGGTCAGAAAAATAAGTGATCAAAGACATCTAATTAGAAAAAAATTCCATATTTTTCATTTGTTTTCAAGCCAACACATTTTCTAATTAATTCTATTTGCTGTCACACCTGAAATTATCTTATGATAAAGAAGAAATGGGATTGCTTTAGGAAAAATAAAAGCTGTCTACTGGAGTTGGACATCTGTTTTATAAAGCTGCTGGGCAAAATGTTCAAATATCATTTGCTTTATGTCTGGGTCTTCTCTGCCCTCTTCTTTAACATTTACTCAAACTTATTATGAAGCACAGGGAAAAGCTACAGATGGAGGCCCATATACCATATACCTAAATATTTAAAAATTATTAATCAAATGATGAAATAGTTAAAGGTATTGCATCTTGAAATCAGAAAGGTCAAACTTAAATTTAGAACTATTGCACTTCTTGGAATTCTGAGCTAAATGTGGTAGTACTAAGAGATACCCTTTTCAATCCCCAATCCCCAGTGAAATCTGCAGTCCCACCCATTTTCTGCTACCTCTGGCTTATCCAAGTGAGGAGAGCCTTGGAGACACATGTATGGGTCCCCTTTCCACACATCCCAGCCCTGTCCATACCATCACCCCCCTCCACACACACACACAACCTGTGGCCGCATAGGCCTACGATATGTTTCACAAAAGTACAGAGGGAGACCATGGGAAAATTTAGACAGTGAATTCTGGGTTTCCAAGTACCCTGAGCATATGTATTCAAGGGGCATTCATGGGCTCTAGGCAGTGAGTCATGTCTCTGACTCCATGGGATCTTCATCAAATAGGGAGGTGTGGAGTGAGAAGAAGGCAAGGTGCCTTAGCAGGGGACCCTCTCGATCTTGTGTAAAGTTAGTTGTGTTTTTGTCCCTAAATAATGAAAGCCCAGGGTCAGTTCTCCTCGAAGTCTCTGCATCCTGTGTTCCACCATCCCTGTTAGAAGTTCTACCTCCTACTGTAACTTGGGAATCACGCTGATTCCATCCTTTCCCCTTTCTCCTCTGTTTCTCTCTCCCTCTCCTTTGTCCTCCTTCTTCATTCGTTCCCTTTCTCCTTTCTACTCTTTCTGTTTAAGTGCATTGCCTTCGGAGTCAGACAGCCTGAGCTCAAATATTGGCTCCTTTACTTGCTGTTTATAGGGCCTTGGTGTCTCTGTGCTGCAGGTTCCTTATCCCTAAAGCCTGGAAAATAAGAGCTCCAATCTTATTTGACTGTGGTGAGGATTACAGAAGGCAATCAATGTGTGGGAAGCATTTAACATGGTGCCTGTCAAATTTAGTGGCTTAATAAATGTTGGTTTCCTTTCCTTCCCTCCTTCGTCCCTTCTTCCCTCCCTCCCTCTTTATCTCTTTCCATTCATTTTCCCATGATTTTTTTTCTCCCTTGCTTCCTATTTCTGTTTTTCATTTTTTTTTTTACTCAATCACTGACTAATCTGTAACTGCCACAGTTCTAGGTCTAGAACCACAGGAATTTTCAAATGGGGATGGTTCTACCCCATGAGAACATTTACCAATGTCTGGAGGCAATACACATTGTCACAACTAAAAAAAAAAAAAAAAAAAGGTACTAATGCATCTGGTGGGTAGAATGAGGGATACTGTTAAATGTTTATAATGCACTGGACAGCCCCCCAACAATAAAGAATTATCCATCCCCAAATTCTAGTGGTGCTGAATTTGAGAGCCCCGTTCTCAAGGTTTAGATTCATATCTTAAGATTCTCAGGTCTCATAGGAAAGACAAACAAAATGTTAACAATGTTCTCTTTTAAGCTGCAAGTGCAGGTTGCTGGAGAAATAAAAAAAGAGATGTCAGTGAACTTCTTACAAAAGAAATGATATTTTCAATGACTCTTAAAGAATACTAGAAATACAATAGGAGTTTCCACCTACTGAGTGCTTTTTATACAATAGCATTGGGCTAAGCCATTTCCATACATTATGAGAGAATGTGTTGTTTATGAGCTTTGTGTGGGGAGGAACAAGATCTATATCTTCAGCATCTGTATCAATGTCAGGTACATATTAAGCACTCAATAAATACATGTTGAATGAATAGATGGATGCAAATATCTTAGTTCTGAGCTTAGAATATAATAAGAACTCAGTAAATAGCATTTATTATTAAGGTATCTTTTATTATTAATGTATGTCATATTGAATATACTAGGTCATATACTAGTAAGTTTTAATACAAATTGGTTTATGATTTCAATGTTCACACTCTTAACAATTAAGCCCCAGAAACTGAATAGGAAAACGAGTTAGGAACAGATGAAGGATAAAGCATTACAAAGGGAAAAACATAGGACCATCATGGAGAAAATAAGGGCTGTTGGGAGGTAGTAGTGATGAGACCACACAAGGACAGCACAGGTTACGAGGCAGAACAATAGCAATGAGCCTGCAAATGTGGGTTGCAGTCAGATCGCAGAGGCCCCTGTAGGTCCTGCTATGGTGGGCCTTGGATGTGGGCTATTGACAGATGCACGGACAAGTATTTCTTTTGCAGTTACTCTTTCAGTTTTTAGACCTGAAGTAACGTGCAAGAAAGATCTCTATCCCTGTGCAAGGAACATGGAGCAGTTTGTAAAAGAAAGACAAGTGGGAAAAAAAGATGGATTTGGGAGGTCTGGCAGATGAGATGTCCTAAAGAACAGAGAAAAAAGAAAAGCCAGTGCAAAATAATAATCATAATAATGTACCCAGGAACCTGATTATACACAATACCAAAATTACATGATGCCAGCCTCATTGTCTAACATCTTTCTTGCAATTAAGAATTCAGTATTAAGATTTTTCTAAGTTTCCTGTCATTATCCCCCTTTGTGCTAACAATGTTTTCCCATCACACAGGTGCTACAGGTGCAGACATTTTGGCACCAAATAGTTAAGACTGCTGCCAGAAAGTGTTGCCACCCAGCAAGTCTTCCAAGCTCAATCATGGTCTAATCTTGATTCTTAGCAAGTCTCTTCTCTGTGAGACTCCTCAACTCAGCTTCAGAGATGAGAACCGAAAATAAATTATTCCTGTTTCACTGAATAGGGCCAATGGCCAAAGAAAATCAACCAATAAGTTCCTGTTTGAGATTTCTGTCTTAATTCTATTTATTCTTTAAGGATCAACTTAAAGTAGTGTTATTATGCATTATACAGTTACTACGGAACATGAACACCCTACATAATTGAAATATAGCTCATGGAGGCTCCCTCAAAACCCTATGGCTAGATAATCTTCATTTTCCAAGTGAAGGAAGCAAGTCTTAAAAATCCAATAATAGCTAACATTTATTGAGCAGAAATATTTGACAACAAACATTCTAAATGCTTTTTTATGCATTATCTTACTTTATTCTTATAAAATGTTTTCTGTAGACTCATCCTGACTATCCTGTTACACACTTGCATCAAAGTAATGAACAAAATATTCACCTTCTACCTCCATACTCCTTAGCCCCAAGTGCTAAGGAATAGGTGCTCAAGGAATGTGTAATGAAGAAAAAGATGAAAACAAAAAGGAAGAAAGAAGGAAAGGAGGGAGGTGTAGATAAGGAAAGATGGAAGGTAGGAGATTATGAAGTTTAAAACGTTCTAGTGAAAAATAAAAATAGATAAAATATTATGTAAAGCTCAGGGTGGTCAGCTCTATAGTGGGAGTATATGCGAGATAATAAAGCCCAAGGAAAAGGTATTTACAACAGTCTGGGATTCCTGGAATGCTTCTGTGAAGATGCTTTGTTTTGGCTGAGATGAACAGTAGTTGCCTGGGCAACAAAGAGGGAAGAAGTCACGGCCACATGGCTGAACAAAAGCGTCAGTGATAAGGTACTCACTAAATCTTAGAGAATCTCTCCTATTGGTCAAATGAAGGCATTGGTTGTACATGTCTTAGAACAACTCCTTAACCCTAGCAACCTAATGAGTATGATTTAGTTGTAAGGGACATTTGGTAAGGGACTTTGGGTGCAGATACACACCAAAACAAAACAAACAAAACACCCACAAAATCAATTAAGGGCTTGTTTTCACCCAGATGTGAGCATGTTCACACTTGGTCCCTTAATTTTGTCAGTTTCTATCTCAGATCACAGCTTGAAAGGCTGAGTGTGTGGTACAGCAGGTTCCTATCGTACATCTCCCCAGTGGGCTTGGGGTTGTCACTGTAACTCTAGTGGAATGAGTTGCTTTATGCAGATACTTCTTAGGATCACCAAGAAGCTATGATTCTTGCCAATGGCCTCACATTTAATCATTTATTGGAGTTATTTATGAAGACATATTAACTCCTCAGCAAAACAATAGAGACCTTGAGGTTTGGACCATAATTGATACATTTTGTTTCCATGTGAAATACCATTTAGTGCTGTATCCTTAGTAAGCACTCTGAGAATAAATCCTCAATTAATTAAGTAATGAAGAGGCTAATTCTTCAGAGCTTACTAAACGGGTAAAGTCTGCCTTCCAGTCACTGATTACAAGGGTTGTATAAAAAAGATTGTAGAAAAAATGCATTAAAAATGGACTATGGGGAAAAGACAGAGCTCAGAATCACAGCAAGAATGGTAAAGGGAGGGAAATGTTGATGCAATATGCTAATCACAGAAACAGGCAAGTTTAGAACATAAAACAGAACAGCGTAGAAATCAAGAGGAGGAAGAAACAAAGGGAATCGGTTTATAAGAGTCAACAAAAGATTAAAGTAATAACTGGACATTGAAATATTTACTGTGGGACTCACTACCTCCCCGCTATGCTACAGACATATTATATGCTCAGGACAAAACAAGAGACCACGGTCATATGGGAGCCTTAAGAAAAATGCAATGGATCAAAATTTAATTTAGCAATTCAGCAAACATTTATTAAGTATCTACTCTGGACCAAGAATTGTGTTAGGCTGTAAAAATACAAAGATGAATGAGACAAAGACAAATGAGCCCAAGGTTTACTGGGGCTAAATGACATGCATTATAGCTTTTTGTTAACAGTGTGATAAGTGTTATAATAGAAGCATATGTGCATTGCTTTGGAAACAAAGAGGAGAGAACAGTTTAATCTATCTGAAGGAGTCCGGGAAAAAAGTAAGAAGAAAAAAACAAAAACAAAACTATGGAAAAGCAAAGCCATTTGCAACTGGCCTTCAAGGTTGTTAATAAGTTTCTCAAACGGACAAGGAAGAGGAAAGGACAGATTTTCTAGGTCAAGGAAAAATCATGAACAAAGGCAATGAGGCATACACATTTTTGGTGTGTTGGAAAAAAACCCTTGTAAGTAGCAGAATGTGGCTAAAGTATTAGGTACTCAATTAAGGATCAAAAATAAGTAAGTAGTAGCTGGGTTATAAAAGGCTCTGAATTACATGCTAACAAATCTGGACTTTTTTCTCTAGCCAAAATATTAGAAGCTTCAAAATGAGAAGATGTGATCAGAGCATGTTTTAGAAAACCATTCTAGTGCCACAGTAAAAATAAATGAGCTTGGTGAGGTCTTAAAGAGATTAAGTCAGGAAGGTCAATCAGAGGGTGATTTTTAGTAGATTCAAACTGAAAAAGAAAAAAGAAATGAATGAAAACATCCACAGAGCTACTTCTGGCATAAACTCTTGCTAGTGTCTAAGAGTCTAGATATCTAATGTTGTGGATATTTGTAGGCAACATTATCTAAACACACTATGGCCAACATTATATAAAGTACATTTGATTTGAATATTTTATAACATGGTTGTGCTTGCATCCTATTATTATTACCCAGCACACAAATAATCAATAAATATTTGTGTGGATGAATGAAAAGTGTCCTATGATCTTATGCTCAAAGGTTTTTCTCTGTGAGGAACGGTACTAGGCCTCTATGAGGGACTGTTTATATCAGAGATACTTGTATCTGGTGGACTCATTGGTGATGGGACACCAGCAATAACTGAGTTCTCTGATTTTATCAATAAAAATATTTTGAGTCTGAAAATTAAAAATTTTCACATTTATAAAAGCCTGGGTGAATGGAACGGTAAACATTAAAAAAAAAAAAAAGAACAACAATAGAAATCTATCAACTCAGTAAATTATTTCTCTGGACTGAAAAGCCCAGCATTATATGAGTAGTGTTGGCTTAAATGAAGAACAGATAGTGTTACAAGTATTGCCTTGCTTCATTGTAGCATAACATGATGGCATACCTCTTTAAAATAGAAAAAGAAAATACTTCAATTTTTTTCATTTCCATCCAAAAGTTAACATGGCTTTTTGGTGTTAGACCATTTTTAAAGAGTATTCTTGCTTGGCATAAAATTTCCATATTTATCAGTATCAGAAAGAATGTTTTATTTGAAGGCAGATAGAACTGCTTTCAAATCTTAGAACTTTTCCTCAACAGTTGTGTGACCTGGAAAGAGACTAAATCTCTTTAACTCTCAGTTTTTTATCAATAAAGTCAGACAAATGTTTCATACCCATTTTTGGAAATAGTAGCTAAGACAAGTACAGAAAAGATTTCACTGTCTTGAGGAATATATGTGAAGGTCCAGAATTCTGCTTTTCCTTCTTTTCTTCTCTCATTGCACTCATTTCCCTTCCTATCTCCCCAAATACATGTATTTTCTAAAACAAACAAACAAAACAAAAACAAACCCCATAGTAACTGGAAAGCAAAACTGCCACAAAGTTCAGAGAAAGTTCAAGTAATTAGATTGCACTGGTATTTGATCTCAAATTAAAAACCCCGACTCCCTGAGAAGAGTTCCAGATATGCTGGCGATAATTTAAACACCCAGAGCTTTTCCTGTCACAGGTAATAGCCTTTACAAAGTGACAATTTTAAGGAACAAAGTACTATGACTCTTTGTGTATGTGACTGAGCAATAAATATAGTTAAGATTTTGCATATCAGGGAAAAAATAAACTTTAGAAGTCTTAGCTCACACAATGCCAACACTCCCAAACTACCCACTGCCCAACAAATTTGTTTGTCATGTTCTAAACAGGAGAGCAAGTATGTGTTTTGCTTAGTTATGGATAACTTTCTCTCTGACCTAGAGATAGCAGTGGAATCATGGTCTAAAGCCGTGTTGAATACCTCCTGATTTCTCAGTGCATTTGGCATGGCATGTTTGTTTAATTTGCTGCTATCTCAGGGTTAATGGTTTTGCTTCCGTCCTAGTGACTTGAATCCTTTAGCTGAACTTGTTTATTATAATGTGTCTGTGACTTTGTAGAGAACCGCTACGTAAAGTAAGGAAGAGCTGGATCTCATAATGGAATTGCAATCTAAGATTTTCAACTCTCATTCTGTAGCATCTAATTGGCATTTTCCTAATGTCATACTGACAGTAAGTCCTACACCATCCCTGGAGATTAAAAAGCCCTTGAAGGTGTATTATGTAACCTTTATTTCTAGAAACACTTCCCCTCTCTGGGGGAAAAATGCAGATTTAAAGAAAAGTTACAGCTGAGTCAGGAAATGGAAGAAAACCTGGCTAAGATGTATTTGTAATTATCAAAAGAAACTGAGGATTGGAAGGGAAGAAAGGGAAGAAAGGAAATGACAGAATAAAAATATTTGGGGGTGCCTCGGTGGCTCAGTCGGTTAAGCATCCAGCTCTTGGTTTTGGCTGTTATGAACTCAGGGTCATGGGATCAAGCCCCAGGTTGGGCTCCGTATTCAGCGGAGAGTCTGCTTGAGATTCTCTCTCTCTCTCCTCTCATCCTCTCTCAAATAAATAAATAAAATCTTTAAAATATTCTATTTTCTTCTGTTAAACTAGTTGTCATAGGATCACTTCCATCTCTCTCATGTATTAGTCTACAACATGGTTAACTGTGAATTACCACCCTAAGATGGATCAGGGAGATAAAAGACATAGTCCACTTGCCATTGAGAGAGAATTCAGGAATCTTGGGAATACCTATTTTCTATTTTTTTTAAAGATTTTATTTATCTATTTGAGAGAGAGAGAGATTACAGTAGAGAGAGTGAGCAGGAGAGAGGAGCAAAGGAAGAGAGAAGCAGGCTCCCCACTGAGCAAGGAGTTGCATCTGGGCTCCATCCCAGGACCCTGGGATCATGACCTGAGCTGAAGGTAGATGCTTAACTGACTGAGCCACTCAGGAGCCCCAAGACTGCCTATTTTCTTTTTTTTTCTTTTTTTTTTAAAGATTTTATTTATTTGACCGAGAGAGCACAAGCAGAGGGAGAGAGAGAGAGAGGCAGGCTCCCTGCTGAGCAAGGAGCCCGATGTGGGACTTGATCCCAGGACCCTGGGATCATGACCCAGGCTGAAGGCAGCCACTTAACTGACTGAGCCACCCAGGCATCCCAAGACTGCCTATTTTCTAAAAGCCTAAAGTTTATTCAAGTTAAATGAACAAAGGTCAGGGCCAGGAGATTATTATGCCAAGACAGAGAAAAGACTTGTGACCTGAAATTCATTGATAGATTAATAAAATTATACCAAAATTAGCTATTTAAGAAGTTAAAAAAAAAGGTAAAAGACACTTGAGGTTGGAGTCTAAGGCTAAGTTATTGGCATGACAGAACAATCCTATTACTTTGAATAAGACATTTTAACTTTTGGTTTATCTCCCCTGTAAAATGGGGCTATTTGCTTTACTTTTTGTAACCCCTAGAGTGTTTATAAAGCTCCAACAGTAATAATGTTGCCTCTGGAAAAGACTCAAGTAGTAAAGATTTGTAGTACCTCATAGAACTCTTAGAAGACATCAGAGAACTGTACAGTAGAACTCAGTGACCCCCATCCCATGAAGGTTGTATGGTCCTTCTGCACTGTCTCTTCCCAGAAGGAACTGCATTCTGGGAAATCACAAGCAGTAATATTATCCAATTTCTGATTCTTATATAGTACCTAAAAAAATGTGTGCTCAATGAATACTTGTTGAAGAAAACAAAGTTTATATGTATATTTTTCCTGATGCAGAAATATCAACAAATATTTTAAGAGGAAAGAATAAACATCTAAATTAAGTAGAGTACATCTCAAGGAAGAGGGAAAGAGAGCTGTTGTGTCACTGCTACACATTCTGTTCCTGATTCTATGCTAATACCTTTAGATATTTTGTTCTACTTGAAACTCTTATCTCTGAAAGGGAATTGGCACCATTTTACTGATGAGACAACTGAGGCTGTCAGTAGAACCAGAATTGAAATTGGTAGAATTGGTAGATTCTTGGTAGAATTGGTAGAACCAGGATTGAAAACTGAGTTTACTGCTTCCAAATTTCATTTTCTATCCAATTCCAATTACTGATAGAGGTAGGATTCTAATGCAAGAATCAATATTTTCTGTATCTTCCTCTTAAAGATTCTGTACCTACTTACATTTCCAAAAAGCAGGTAGATCTCATGAATAGTTCTCTATAGCTAGGACTATTTTAATCACCCCCAATAGAAAGAATGGTGAATCACACTGTTTGGTCAGAAATCGGAAGATAAATTAGGTTCCTTGCTGCAGCACATTTCCTTGATGCATATGTAATATCAATCAGAATCTCTCTTGATGACTCAGTGGGAAAGAACAGCAGGAACGTCTTCAAAATCCAGCGGGAAGCCCGGTGTGTAGCCTGTTCCAAGTATTATTTGAGAAGGAAAAGTTCGCAGGAGGGCACAAGATTGGTCCTGCTAACTCAGTACTAACAAAACTCTCGCTGGGCTGAGATCAAACTTCCCCAACTTGTTCTGCTGCCTTGCATTTCCAGGTCACCCATATGAATTCAGTTAAATCCATTCTAAAGCATACAAAATACACTCTCAATATTCATATGCAGCATAAACATCATGTTCATCATGAAGAACATTTTTTTTTTCCTATGAAAAGAGGTAGCAGAAGGCAAAGGATGACTCTAAAAGTCTTTTCTTCCTGTAAATGACATACAGAAATTAGTTCAAAGGCTAAATATGTCAAAGTGCTCAGTGACCCAGGTGTAGTACAGCTTAGTCTCCTCTTGTCTGTGGTCTCTGACCACAGCGAAATGTTGTGAGAAGATACTGAAAGACTGTCAGGGAACCTAGCATCCAATCCCAGACTTGATATTTCTTTCCTGGGAGCCCTTAGCAAGTAGTTAATACCCCTAAATGATAATATAAAGCAACCACCAGGCTTTGTACTTTCACCTGGTCACTATCCATCCTCCAAGACTCAACTTCAATAATATTCTTTTAACTATATATGGGCAGAAGTTTTCTTATCTATTTCTTATCTTTACCAGAATCTATATAGCATAGGACCTCACTTATAACTAGGTACTTTTCAATATTTGTTAAAGACATTAATGGGAGGGGATCCCTGACTTCTAAGGATGACTCCTTCTCTGTGGCTCTTCCTTCAGTTTACATTTATCAGTGTCAAAGCACTGATAGCATGGAACAAACCTGTATTTGCTTAGCTGTATGTCCCCCTATTAGACTGAGATCTTACTTATCTTTGTGTCTCCAGTGCCTACAATTTTATATGGCTTATGGTTTTAAATAAATACATCCTTGGGGATTGTGTCCTTTTGTGACTATCAAAGCAAGTCCTGTTCTTGAAAGTCTTTGCTTCCATTGGAGCCCATTCTGATTTCATTTTTGTTCAAACTTCTCTTGTTTTTCATCAGTAGTACCTAGTAGTGATTATGTATTGAATTTCTACCATGATAAACATGAAAGTAAACATTCATACGGTGGTGCTTGTTATCTGCCAGATGCTGTTTTTATCTATTTATTTATTATCAATATTACACATATTATATATAACACATACTTATTTAACTTCTCTTAGTACATAAAGGTGACTACTATTACTATTTCCTTTTCCTAAATGGAGATTAAGGGACTCACCCGAGATCACACAGTAAGTGGAAGATTCAAGATTATAAAGTTTGATAATCTAGTTCCTAGGTCTATGCCTTTCTTTCATCATTATTCCATATTGCCTTTCTTTGGCCTAGGTATTTATGTATGTGTTTTCTAATTATTCCCTAAAATAATTCTATAATATTGTTATTACTATTTCTTTTTAACCAATGAGAAAATAGAGACTCAGAGAAATTAGGTAACTCACTCTCAAATCTCACATCTAGTAACTATCCAGGGTCAGAATGTGCCAGACTGCAGCTTTTAACTCCAGGTCCTATATTTGTTCTGTTATAGCACATAATTTAATTAATTACCACTTGTTTCATACCTTTTGGTCTGTTTCCTCCAGCTAGACTTTAAATCTCTAGTAGAAAAATTGTATATGTAGTATTAGTATGTTTTTCTCAACACTGAGTATGATTCCTAGCATATAAAGTTAGTATTAACTGTTGCCCTATTAATTAATATTACCTGGGACTTGCACAAGTAATTATGAGCCTGTGTATGTCAAAAGCTGGAATATGAGCAAGTTATAAATATAAAGATATGAGCTATGCAATGAGAATTTTAAGTAAAATGTAACTAGAGATTTAAAGAAAATTTATGGCTTTGGGTTATTATTCACATAGCATGAAATTGAGAAGTAATTTGGTCTTGTGGGTAAAACACAAGAAGTCAAGAATTGTGAGCTCTCTGCTTTAAATGCTACTTTATATGTCCTTCTTTACATAGCTTCTCTGTCTATGAAAGGGGGATGACTTACATCTTTTTTTATCAAAAAGAGGAAACATGTTTTCCATGGAGCAATCCATAAAAAAAAAAAAAAGTGTTAAACAAATACCCGTTACTCTTAAAAACCTCAAGCCATCTAACTCTTCCCTATGTGGATGTCTGGTTTGTCCAAAAACCAGTAGTATCAGTATTGCCTGAGAGCTTGTAAGAAATGTGGGATCTCTGGCTCCATCTCAGACCTAGTAAATCAGAATGTGCAACTTGAACAAAATACCCAAGCAATTCATGCACATTAAATTTTGAGAAGTTTGTTCTCTATATTAATGAATCTGTTTTTCTTTGTCGTTGTTGTTTGTTCATTTGTTTTCCTTTTTAGATTCTACATATGAGTGAAATCATATGGTGTTTATCTTTCTCTTTCTGACTTATTTTATTTAGCATAATACCTGCTACGTCCATCAATGTTGTTGTTAATGGCAAGATTTCATATATTTTTATGGCTGAGTAATATTCCACTGTGCATATATGCCATATGATATAGAAACTTGCTTCTGTATCTTGGCTATTGTAAACAATGTTATAATAAACATAAGGGTGCATATATTTGCTAAAGGGGAAGGGGTGGGGAGATGGGTGAAAAAGTGAAAGGGGTTAAGAGGTACAAACTTCCAGTTAAATAAATAAGTCACAGGGATGAGAAGTATGGCATAGGGAATACAGTCAATAATATTATAATGCACTTATCTTGGTGAGTCTCTCATTACATATTTGTTGAATCACTATATTGTACATTTGAAACTAATTTGATATTATATGTCAACTATACTTCAATTAAAATTAAAAAGTCAGTACTATTGTAAGTTCATCCCATATGGAATAGCGTCTCCAGGATTTTTTTTTTTTTTTTGTATTTTTCCCAGGATTAAGTTTAGAATTCTTCTGTTTTTTGATCTTCCAATCCTTCTTTCAAGTACCAGAACTACCAGTAAAGCCATTTTTTACCGCTCAAGATTCCATATATTTTCTTATTTTGGGTCACTAGTCCTTCCTAACAAAGTGGATGACCAGGTACACCACTAGCAGCTCTTCTTAAAAGGATGTTCATTGCTAACTTTTGGCGTCACTCTTGACTGGAGCCTTGCAGCAGCAGTCTGTTTTTGGCTTGTGCACATATACTGAGATGCCTCATCTTTGAAAAAGTGGTTCCATTTTTCTCCACTGTGAGCTGGTCATAACAGTCTTCCCCTAACCTCAAGGAGGGTGGTTATAGATGTAACCTGAGATAATTACACCTATCGCCTTTGGCTAAATGCTACCACCTGGCTTCTATTCTTTGGGGATCCTATTATCTATGTTATTTTCCAGAAGCCCCAATCTGGGATAGAATTTCCCATCATTTACCCTATTTTACAGAGAAGAGCCACCAATGAGCTTCTCAGTAATGCTGGTTCCTCATTAATGAAGACATTCCTCATTGTGTTGCTAAATGGATTGTCCCCCGGGCCTTCCTTTGTTGTGTTCTGGACTTACATACTCTATTCGCTGTATTATGCCCATGGCTCTGAACCATTTGATCATTTTTTCCCAACCATTTTCTGTGGCATTTCTGATATTCTTATTTCACTTGTCTTTTCTCCAAGTTTCTAAGAACATCCATAGCTTCCTAGACCTCTGGCTATCTCCCAGGGTCTTCAAAAGTGTTAAATCCTCGTTCATGGGATGGTGCTCCTATATCAATGAATATTTATAAATAAGCTTTTCCTTATCTAAATTAACATTTCATCCTCCCTCTGGGTGTGACATCTTCAAAATCCATACATTCTCCTGGCTCCAGCTAGCACATGTTGGCTAGACGTTTGGGCATTTTAGGTAAAACTGCTGTCTTCCTATAGAAACATTACCTCTCCAGTCAGATTATATTACAGTTTGATCCTAGTTGTTGGTTTGGTAGCCAGAAGGGAAGTAAGAGGTAAATCCTGAAGTGGGTGCCTACTGGACTGCAAGGTAAAAATCTTTACATCATCCTCAAGCAATGAGAGAGCACTAGCCTTTAATAGAAAGGGTTGGGCCACTTCTATAGGTCAGAAGTTAAAGTGGAATTTAGGGATTCAAAATTTGGAAAGTACGCCAACCCAGGTATTCTCATTTCAAGTTTCAGAATCTCACTTCTCCCTATTCAAGGTCCTGACCTTGGCATAGCAGACTTGCAGTGTTTGAGAATTTAATCATTTTTGGAGCTCTATGACCGATATAATGGAGTCCTAGATCTGATCCTCAACTTTGCCCCCCAGGTGCAGATGAGAGTTTATATGCTACCAAGGAGGCCCTCTGTCTTTGACAGTTTGCTCTTAACTGGTGATTAAAAATCCAGTCTTTCATTATCTTTTCCAATCCATCAATTGCACCCAGCAAGAGCCATTCAATTGCATAGTCCTTATAATTGCTACTCCCTCAAACCTTCCGAAGGTCTGAGCTATTGTACCTATCGGTGCATTACCTTCTGTGGTATCTCATCCCAGTTCATCACCCAAGAGTTTTAGCACTGCCAGGGGCTGTAAGTACTCCATCTATCACTGCACTGCCAACCGCCTGGAGGGTGACCAACTCAAAAATCCCATTTTAGAGTCAGATACCTAGAATCATTTCAAATACCAATCATCCTAAAATTACATTTTCCACGAAATAGACTATTAGGCAGATATTTATGTGCAGGAGCTTTATTGGAGTGTTTGGGAAAATATACCTGAATGGGAGTAGGGAAACAGGTTTGGGCAGAGGGAGAAGCTGAGCTGTGAGCTGCAGTTGTTACAGTGTCCTCACAATATCCTATGTGGAAGTCTTGAGCCAGAAAAGTCCTTCCAAATTACCTTGAATTAAGGCAAGGAGTTCAGACCTTTGTATTTCTCATCAGCCAGTTTTGGATGTGGTTATTCCCCAGAGAGGAGACCTAACCTTGGTTGAGACAATGCACTTCAACTGAACACAATTCCTGGAGAAGGACTTAGATGTGAGATTTTAGCAGCAACACTCCTGGCAGCCCGCAATTATGAAGGTGGGATGATGCCTCAATAAATACTTTAATTCTGAAAAAGGGGGGATTTGGGCAGCATACCACAGCTTCCATTGCAGGGAATAATGGGATAAAAATTCTATTCAGAACTTCTAATTAAGTTATGTAGTATGGTACAGAAATCATAGATTTTTGATGCACATAGTTAAAAACTCAATTTTCCCCACTAAGTTAGTGTTTTTAAACTTTATTAACCAAGTGAGGAGATAACATCTAAAAATAGCTTCAATTCCACTTCTTTTTTCTTTATACTGTGACTACATTCTTCTAAATTTATTTATCAACTATATAATGAGCATCTACCAAGCAGTCTGCTAGGTCAGGAAAATTAATTTGATCAGGACCTAAACTTTGCTCTGAAAGAGTTCATAGTTTCATATCATATTTATATAACATATAGATGCTATAGGTAAACAATCACATTCCTTTTGCTGAACTGTAAAAGACTTATGTTAGCTATTGTAAATCTATTCCAGTGTAAATATTTTCCTTCAGAGGACATAAAATTTCCCCATCTTTTATTTTTCAAGAAATAAGAAAATAAATTTGTACATTGGAAAATTTTTGTCTTTTTCAGATGGTAGCTACAGTTGTGGTTAGGATAGTGTAACATATAAATTTATGGAATCACTATGTGTACATCAGAAACTAATGTAACACTGTGTATCAATATACGAGAGAGAGAGAGTGAGAGAGAGAGAGAGAAGAAAGAGGGGGGAAAAAAGAAAATTAGTGTCTTTTTAAACTCTGAAATATTAAACAAAATAACAGGACAAGTAACCAAGTTAGTTCTTATATGTCCCAGGTTTGTTGCAAGATCAGAAAGATAAGGCAGAGAAGGGGACCTGGGAAGTGAACAATAGTATGTCCAAACTCTCTTTGACTATCAAATTCTTAAGGTATTAGAGCAAGTAGTAAAGTAACTGTACTTTATGTGTAAGATCTCTATTTGATTAGTGACTTGCTCAGTCATTCACTGCTAGATTTTAAGTTCATTAAGGCAGGGCTCACATCTCTCTTGTTCTCTACCCTCTCAAACATAGTACCTCTCATATAATGGGTATCTACTATGCACTTAATGAATAAAGGATTTATGGTATATCAAAATCAAAGAGAACGATGAACATTAAGTTCTAATATAAATTCTATTTTTGTTAACCTCCAAGTCTGTCTTTTATGTCCCCCCATGTCTTGTATATGGCATGTCCAGGGCTACTTTCTGGAGTGAATATTAACATTATTGCAACCCCACAGAAAGATAAAATACAATATTCCTGTCTTAAGCTTGAGCAAAGTTTTCATGAATGTTTATTATTTTTTCCAAAATACATTAAGCAAGTCAACTGAGGCACACTACTTAGATTGATCAAAATGTTAAGCCCTTGGTATGTGTCTCATGTCAAATTAATACTTTATATCTTGAATGTTTTTTTAAAAATATTTTATTTATTTATTTGACAGAGAGAGACACAGCAAGAGAGGGAACACAAGCAGGAGGAGTGGGAGAGAAAAAGCAGGCTTCCCGCTGGGCAGGGAGCCTGACGTAGGGCTTGATCCCAGGACTCTGGGATCATGACCTGAGCTGAAGGCAGACGCTTGATGACTGAGCTACCCAGGCGCCCTATCTTGAATGATTTCTATAGTTGAAGACGGAAGGGAAATTAAGACAACTGCGTAGGATAAAAAGGCAAAAGCTAATGAAGATGAAATCAATATCAAATTCCATAAGTATAATAATCAGACCCACCCTTGTCAAATAGACATCCCAATCTAAGGAAGAGGTTTGGAGCAACATTTTCTGCCCTAAATGGAGCTATATTTTTAACAAACAAGAGAAAAAGTAACGAGGCTTGTGATGAAATGATAAAGTGCCCTATCTAAATAGTTTAGGGAAAATCTCCAGGAACTCACTTGCCCTTTACAAAATGGGAGTATTCCCGTAGGATTTTACAGGGCCTGTAGCCAATAGTCATAGAGAGCCAAAGCCAAAATGTGCTCTGTAAATAGAGCCAGCATGAACACAGAGTACCAATTTGGACAAGATGCAAGCACAAAAATCCAAAGATATGAAGCCAGAAGATCTTAGTTTAAACTGTGGGCCCCTATCTGTTGGCCTGTGATTTGGGACAAAAAGAAGAGCATATATGTGCCTCAGGTTCCTTATCCCTAAAGGGGAATGACCGATACCATCAGAAGCATAAGATTATCTCAAAGACCCCAGAGGATAATGGATGCAAAAGCACTTCAAAAATTGTGTATCTTCAACCTATATTTATAATTATTGTTATGACAATGATTTCAAATTTTCTCTAGGCTGGTGAGCTCACAACTTTGGTGGCAAGGGCTCAGAATTAAATATAGGGTTGGCAAAAGGAAATCCAAGTATTTCAAGCAGAATCGTATCTATATAGAAAAAGGGGAAAAGCTCTCCTTTTTTTTTTTTTTAAATCTACCATATGATCTGGCCATTTTTTCTGCAGTGATTTTTCTCTATACTTGTTATATGTTTGGTGATTTCAAAATGCTTAATAATAATTACGAAGCTTTGTATAAAGAAAAGCCCTATCACATTGCTACAATGCAACAGATATGCTTTAGGCCTAAGTAGCTGAAAGCATTAATGCAATAAAATACAATTATGTAGCTAAATTATTCCTTGAATTATTGATGCAATATTGACTCATTTAGTATCTCTCATAACAAATGGGCAGAACATACACTTACAGGTTAATATGCCCTACCAAGGGAAGAAATGCACAGCAGCTGAACCCATAAATTCAGTAATTTTATAACCCTATGTTTTATTAAAATCCATTAGATTCCTTCAGAGGCACAAGGTCAAGGAAGAACAAAAAAAAAAAAAAAAGTGATCCATACTAGTTTAAATGAGTTTGAAAAGATACAAAAACAATGCTGAATATGTAACATTTGTCATTTTAATTACCAACATCCATTTTCTGTTAATTCTCTGTAATGTAGAGATGTGGTTAAACAATAAAAACTGTTAATAGCTCATGGACTCTTTGGCCCCAATTATCTATCTCTACAAGGACTGGCTTTGTTTTTGCTGGAAAATTTGCTACATTTACTGTATTTCTGAGACATGCACACAACCTAAAGATGCCTTTAAATACCGGTGACCCCATGAATCATGGTGTATATACAGTAAGTAATTGGTAAATGCTTGTTTGTTTTTTAAACTACAAAAGACTCTTATGATCTTCATTTTCAACAGTACAGATATTATTTGTTTCTGCATATTCTTTCGTCATAGCTAGTTAGCACCCTGAGAATAGAGCCTATCTTTTAAGTTCTTTGTGAATGTCCTGCAGGTCCTGAAAATGCCCTAAAGCCAGAATTACTTAAAACATTCAAATTTTTAGTTGCCAAATGCACAAAAGGATAGAGGCCAAAAGTATACTACTGTCAGTATAAACAGTAGCCTAAATGTCAAACTAAATGCAATTTTTACATTACATTTAAATATGATAAATACTGCCACAAAGAGTAGCAGTTGAATACCCTCAAACAAGGCTTTTTTTTTTTTTTTTTTATCAAATATCATTCTTTGGATAGTTGTCATGTAATGAGGTTCTGAGTCTTGATAGCTTTTGGCTAAAATGTTGAACTTTACCAAGTTTTCAGGTAATTACTTTGAGTAAATAAGAGCCTTCTGAGTTCTTAGATATAAGGGTGAGTGTTTGGCATTTCTGACATTTCAAGGGAATGCCTCAAACTTTCATAGAATTTTTAGGACTTGCTCTTCATCTTTATTTTTTTTTTAAGGAAACAAAATTTGGCCATATATTACCAATTAAATAAATCCATAAAAACGAACAGATTTTTTTTTTCCTTCAGGTAAATGTCCTGCATTACACTGAACGGCATCTTAAAATGCCAGAGTTGAGGTACAAATAAAGGAAAAACAAGTTTGGTTTCACCAAGGAAAAAAAAAATATGCTTACATAATTTTGTCATCTGCCAACATAAAAGTCTCTGCCAACATAAAAAATGTCTTCAATAATGCCTTCTAGGGTTGACTGAGAATTCTGTATTGCTATGAGCATGTAGTACACAGTCTGATGGAAGAAATATCTGACTTTCTTCATAGTCTTGAGATCTTCTAGGCAATGTGAACAGTTTTTCCTGAGTATGATGGCTAACCAAAAGGTTTGCAGAGCTTAAATGTCTATGCTACATACAAAATGTACTCTGACTTTTAATCTGGTCAAAGGTAGGAGATCAAGGCACTATTTCTAGATGGTGAAAGTCCATCCTCCCAATCTCTGTAGTATCCCCTTTGTCCTTCTGCCATTCCCAAAGTCCAGGTTTTTTAGATAATGCTGACCATTACAACCATCCCTGAGAATAAATCACTTTTTTATCTGGCTACCTCTGTACTGGGTACACACTTAAATTTGCACATATCACACAAGAATATAATGCCTTTCTGGCATGTTTGTCACCTCCAATAGACTGTGAACTTCTGGAGGAATGGAATTTTGTTTTATGTATCTTTGTATCTCCAGCACCAAGCATTATCCTTGGCATTTAGTGAATTCTTACCAGTTGGTCTCTGTTATTATTAAAGCTTCAATAAATATGTGTTACTGAATATTTTCTGTCATACAACTGCTTATATGAATCTTGATTCTTCAGTTGAATAAATGTAAGGAGTAAGGCTAACCATTTTTCTAGATAAAGTCTGTAAGTCTAATTAATAGAAAAAGAAAGGGAACCATGAAAGGAATATCTATGGAGAAAGGAGTAAAGGAGGAGTTAAACTTAGGAACTTTGGGCTAGAGAGTCCTTCTGTCTAGAATATTCTTCCCTTGATCTTGGCAGGTATGGATACATTCTGTCATGTGGATCTGTTTATATCTTAAGAGAGGTCTCTCCCTGGGTGCCTGGGTGGCTCAAATGATTAAGCGCCTGCCTTCGGCTCAGCTCATGATCCCAGGGTGCTGGGATCGAGTCCCGCATCGGGCTCCCTGCTCAGTGTGGAGCCTGCTTCTCCCTCTCCTTCTACTGTTCCTCCTGCTTGTGCTCTCTCACTGTCTGTCAAATAAATAAATAAAAAAAATCTTTAAAAAAAATAAAAAAAAGAGAGGTCTCTCCCTTAAGTACCTAATCTAAAGTAATCTCTTTATCATGTTCCCTTATTTTGATTCTCTGCATGGTATTAGTCATAGTCTGATTGTTTTTATTTATTTATTTTTATGTATGTATTTACATGTTGCATGCCTACTCTCCCACTGTAATGTAGGATCCATGAAACAAAGCTACTATTCTTTTATGTCTAAAACACTACTTGGCTCAGAGTAAGTGCTTAGTAAATATATGAAGAGTAAATATATGAATGAGTTGATTTAAAAAGCAAATCAATTGCAAAATTTGATATTTTTTGCTAAAAGTAAATTGCTTTCAAAATACCTAACATGCAAATGTTCCCTAAGAGTATGTTTCAAAAGTCTCAGGTAAGAATAGTAGAAGTAAGAAGTCAGAGAGACCAGAACTTACTGGTCTCTCAGTCATATCAACCTGGGTGAGAAAGGAAGGGACAAAAGTAATGGCTTCAAAAACACCTTCAGAGTAGATAATGGTAATGCTTTAGAGGGAGAGTCCATTGAAAATCTATGAGGAAATAAATGATAAATAGCTTCTTTGATAGCTTATTGAATAGGTTATATATATGTGAAGAGACTCTTTTGGCAAAATTAGATGAGGGTTGTTAATCAAACAAGGAAGCCATTAAACTGAGGTGGTTTTAATGCCTAAGTAGCCTATGTAAGCAAACCAAAACCTATGCCTATAATGCCTCAAGATTAAGAAATCAAAATCTAAGGACAACAAATCACAAACAGCCCACTAAGCTTCCCCAAATAAGGCAACCGTTTAAGTTAGAGCCAATCAAATAATTTCCTTACTTTACCTCCACCTTTTTTTCTAATAAAGTCTTTCTCCCAGCTCCCATCAGTAGAGTGCTTCTAACCACTTCTGGTTGCTGCTGACCAGTTTGAATTGAGTTTTACTCAATAAACTCCTAAAATGTTTAATATGCCTCAGTTTATCTTTTAACAAGTTCCATTTGAATTGGAAATTGGAAATACAGTATTTGTATGGGTTTGTATTTATATAAATGGCAGAAAAAATGCTATCAGTCCACCAATCCTGCTTCCTTTGCTCTTTGTGCCCACAGTCTACACTTAGAAATAGTTCTATGGTCTGGAGAGTGGAATGTGGATGGAAGTGTTTACCATTTCCAGGTTTGGCCCCTAAAAACTTTCAAGAGTTCTTCCACAATTTTTCTCATGCAGTGAATTCAGTGGATGGTTCTGAGGTGCCACTGAATAGGCTACCTACCAATCACCCACTTGGACTCCGAAGTAAAGGAGAAATAAACTCTGCTAAGCCACTGCAATGTTGTGATAGCATATACTGACATATGTTGATTTTATTTCTCAACATGCTCCTGCTCTCCCCCTCTCTGAAGTTTCATCTATGTGATTCTATGGTGATTAGGGACCAAGGTACCCTGTCTCTGGGTTGATTTGTACAAGTGTAGAAAAAGGCTGAGGTCAGGGCAATTGTAATCCTGCTTTAGGATTCTTTGATCAGGAATCTAGGGAAGAGTTTGAGTCCCTCCACAATGGTGAAGTTGGAAGATGTGCAAGTAGACTTTCTGAGAGACTAAAGCAGATAGGCAGAGGAATGCATTCTATAAGCATTTGAGCCACTGGCTTCATACATCCCAGAGGTCTAGCTAAAATCTTGCTTTTCCACAATTTTCAGAGATATTCCATTATGTTTCCAAGTGCTGCTACTGCTGGTCTCCTACTACACTTTGAGTAGCAAGGTTCTAGAGCAGATTGTATATCTCTTGTGGTTGTTCCTTCCTTGTGTATGACTCTCATTAGGAACAACTAGAACAGCTACATATTGTTCCTCAAAAGTTCTCATAGGATTCAAAGTGTAGTCCTCAGAAAGCCAGCACTGACATCATCTGGGAGCATATTAGAAATGCAAATTTGGGAGTTCTACCTTGATCTACTGAATCAGAAGGTCTGGGCATGGGGCCCTGGAAATTGTATTTGTAACTCTCTAGGAAAACATTATGCTGTTTAATGGTTGAAAACTCTAGAAAACATGGATTGGGAGCTGACAAAATATCTTTGAATAAACATCACTTTCATTGGCCTCAGAAGATATGTTATGACTAAGAAAAACAGACACAGGCCAATCAAAGACTTTTGGAAAGGCTTAGTCAACCTGAATGACACTTCAATGCTTTATATGTGTTTTATCAAGAGCAAGACTCATTAGTGCACAAATGGCATGGCCTAGCAGAAGAGGCTGGGCAACGTGGTAGACCATAGGAAATCCATGTTTCTGTCTGGGCTCCACATGCAAGCCATAGCTTCTCAGAAAAACAGTTTCCTAATATATAAATGTGGATTATTACCATTTTTCTCTACCTGTCAGAGAAATGGGGAGAACTAAATGTGAGGTTTTATATACTGCCCTTTGAGGATTCTAACCAGCAGGTATTTGTTATGTAAAGAGATATTTTAATCAATTTAATCAATTCCGAGGAGTTTATTTTCTGTCAGGAAAGAAAAAAGGAGAATTTATCAGATGGAGGGTAAAAATAATTTAAAAAGAAAAAGAGCATTTCAGAAAAAGAGGGTAATATGGATATAAGTGATCTCAAGAAAGGCTTTATGCAATTGAGAAGAGCTGCGGCCAGATATATGAAACCTGTATCGATATAAACTAAAGAAAATCTTTAGTTACTGTCTCCTTCTGCACTACTACTTCTATTAACCCATGATAAGTATGAACAGCTATATTCAGACTATCACTCTGAAAGCTATGTATTTATTTTGATCTTTAACACAAGACTGTGAGGTCTTTGAGAAAGGGGCATTTGTTTTTGATGAAATATATTTTTGATGGATTTACTTGACCTGGATCTATGTAGGGAAAGAAAGGTCATTTTGAGAAAAGAATACAACATAAGAAAAGATATGTTGCACAAGGAATATACCTGCCTGCTTAGTACTACCCTTTTATTCCCAGATTAGGCCATGGGAAGCTGAGAAGCTAAGTGGATACAATCACAAAACAATATGCCAAGGGAAATGATTCATCATCAGGAGCCTCTGACCTAACTTGGACAAAGCCTTGATGAAAATAATTAAAAGGAAATGAAGATAAAGTAACTGAGTAGAAAACAGTAAGGAAAATAATATTTTGTACCTTGTGTTTCTGGGCAATGATACTCAACATCCCTGAGCTTTTGGTTAAATTAAGCTTAATGTTTTTTCTCATCCCAGATCACACTGCTCATAGCTCCCCCACCCCTCCCTGCCTCTTTTGCTGTCTACTCCAATTTAGTTTGTACAGGATGTGTAATTAATACTCAATTTATGTCCTTCTCTGAAATGTTCACGAAGACAGAGATGGTCCCCAGAATGACCTTTGTTGAATCCCTTGATACCTTTCCCTAAAATGGATGTTTTAGCATTTACAAATCACTTTCATTTTCTCTTTGCCTGCCAGATGGGTTTGAATCTCTGTGGTGGTTTTCTTCTCCAAACACCACAGTTTTCTAAAGGATCAAATAAAGTTCATAGTGGCTTATCTCAATTTCCCTGGGATAACTCACATTTCGAAATGAAAAAGTCAGAATAAATCAACAGCAGTAGCAAGCAGTTATAGAGGTCCATGCTCAGGGCCGTGCCTTCTCTCTACCTGCTGTGAGGTACACGTGGAGCACGGTCTCAAGGAGAGAGTTGGTGGGGGGAGCGACAGCAATCAGAAAGCATGATGGAGATGATTAACAGGTGAGCAAATAGAATGTAGCATCCAAGAAAGGCAAATACGTGAAAGGCCCATAACCTTATCAATCCTCTGCCTGTAGAACAGTTGTTACAGGTGCACAAACCAGGACGAGGAGGATAGGGAGGAGTACAAGCTGGACCCAGAATACGCTGTGCTCAAGGCTATCTGGCAAGCAAATGACTCCCTGAGCAGAGAGTAGGCAGATATTATAATTGTTTTGTGTTGTTATTGATAATATAATAACACCTTTTTAAAAAATCATTTATTGATTGCCTGCTATTGTGCTATGCGCTTTATATGTATATCTCCTAATCCACACAATCCAGAAGTTATATTATGATCATACTGATTCTAAAACATGAAAACTATGGGCGCAACTGCCAGGCCCAGTAGAGCATGCAACTCTTGATCTCTGGGTTGTAAGTTCAAGCCCCACATTGGGTGTAGGGATTACTTAAAAATAAAAATATTTAAAAAAAAATGAGAACTATGGCCCCAAAAGACTTTACATATCCTACTGATACAGAACTAGATTTCAAAGTAGATCTCTAATGTTGACAGTTATTTAATAAAGTTAATATATTTTAAACAATTATAGCTTGTTATACCACTGCTCTCCCTTCAATTCCTACCATAAATATATATGACTTTTAAACTTACCCGTGAACTATGGCGATAAGTTGTTTACCATTGATTACGGTAATTCCTAATAAGTTAAATTGCAGTGAGAGTTTAGGTATTTTTACAATATGACTTTAATTTTGCTTTTATACACGTTTTCTAATTCATGGCAAAAACCATGCTTGTCACATAAAGATCTGTAACCTTCTTCTACTTTTCTGTCTTGACACTTGCAAAGGAATAAAAGGCACCCAGTTGGGGCCTGCCACTTGAAGGGCAATACTTACTGAGTAACAAGGGAAGCAGAGGGAAGTGAGCTTCAAAACAGGGCCACAAAAGAGATCAAAGGGGTAAGTACCTCCACGCAGCACAACTCAGGAGATCTCTCTCATACCATACTCTGAGTGAAGAGCACCCGCTGGAGCCACACCATGTGAATGCTGCCTCAGCATTGTGCAATAGTTGGCCCTGGATGCAAGACACTTGCAAGTGCTTTTGCAGCAAAACAGCAATGACATGCTCCAAGATGCTACAGCAAAGAGTTTTAACTCCAAGACTCACTTCATAGAAAATGCTGCAGGAACTTCTCCAGAATCTGCTAATCATTCCAGACGTAACTGAAATGTCGCCTCCTTTATGGGGCTTTTCCTGATGCTTTTGGTTAGCTTCAATATCATTGTCATCTATGTTTCTAAGGTACTTTGTTTATAACTCTAGCTTAGCATGTAAAGCTTGTGTTACGTGGCCTTCTATGGCTATGAATTCTTTGGGGCCAACAGTTTTTTGGGACTGCTACACCTCAGAGTCATAGATCTGGGTTCAAATCCTATAGGTACTAATTATTAGCTTTTACCTTTCTGAAGCTTTGTTTCTTTACCTTTAAATGAGAATTATTTATGGTATCTATTTCATAGAATTGTTCTAGGATCACATGAATGGCAAGGTATTAAAATATTGTTGGATACTTTATTAGTAGGATTTCTTACCTAAAACTAAAAGGTCCTAAAGGTATAGTAGAATTTCATGTACAAGCTAGAAGTGATTTTCTATTATCTCTTTTATTTTTTTTTAAGATTTTATTTATTTATTTGAGACAGAGAGAGAGAGCACATGAGAGAGGGCGTGAGCAGGGAGCAGGGGCAGATGGAGAGGGAGAAGCAGACTCCTCGCTGAGCAGGGAGCCCAATACAGGGCTCGATCCCAGGACCCTGAGATCATGACCTGAGCTGAAACCAAGAGTCGGATGCTTAACTGACTGAGCCACCCAGGCTTCCCCCTCTATTAACTTCTATTCTACTGTTTCTACTACTTCTATTCTACTGCATTTGGCTACTGGAAAAGGCAAAAATATTGAGGCAGTAAAAAGATCAGTGGGTCCCAGGGGTTAGAAAGCCTTTCTTTGGCTGAGGGACCTGGAAGGAACCCCTTGGCTATGTCTGCCCACCTAGAAAGGGTAAGGAAGGTTCTGCTTCCTGTTCCCTCTTGCAAGCTGCTCTGGTCACAGGCAGGTCAGGGAATCCTTTGCCAGAACAAGCTCATGACCAGTGTCCTCCATAGAGCCTCCTAAGCTGCAAGTTAGGTGTTGCAAAGATTTTCTCTTCCCTGACTACAACACAGAGCACAGAGGATTTTTAGGGCATTGAAACTACTCTATATAATACTACAATGGTGGATACATGTCATTATATATTTGTTCAAACCCACAGAATGAACAATACCAAGAGTGAACCTAGTGTAAACTATGGACTCTAGTTGATTAATGTACCACTCTGGTGGGGGATGTTTGGAATAGAGGAGGCTATACTTATGTGAGGGCAGGGGTTATATGAGAAATCTCTGTATCTTCTGCTCAATTTTGCTGTGAACTTAAAACGGCTTCAAAAAAAAGTCTATTTCAAAAAGGGAAAGAAAATTCTGACACATGCTACAGTATGAATGAACCTTGAGGACATTATGCCGAGTGAAATAAGCCAGTGACAAAAAGACAAATACTACATGATTCCACTTACATAAGGAACCTAGAGTGGACAAAATTATGGAGATGGAAAGTTTTTTTGGATTTTTAATTTTTTAAGAATTAAATTCAATTTATCATTACTGTACAAATAATGTAAACAACATTAAAGCGCCACTCATAATGCAGTATTTTAATCCTAACACAACTAATGAAATGAATCCTTTTTTTGTGTATTGACAGTTATATATTTTGTACACATAAACATAAAACGCTATAGTCAAAATCTTTACAATAAGTTGTTTTATGCCTTCTTCATTTCATATAAGAATTTACTTGTAAGTATTAATTACGTATCTAATGTTATATAATTGTTTTCAATCTATAGAGTTAATAATCTAATCATCCACTTAGAGGTTTGTTTTTTTTTTTCTGTTTATTTGTACTGATAGTAAAGACCAACTCAATGATCATCTATATGCCCATATATTTCTTCCTTATTTTTGGAATGGAAGCATTCAGACCAATATTCTTTTAAAGACACCTCTCAAAATTTTTTACCTATCACCTTATCTTGTTTTATTTTATAGCATTTATCCCATGTGAAGTTTCTGTTCCTGTATGTATGTGTGTACGTGTGTGTGTGCGTGCATGTGTGTGCACACAACTTCTCTGGGTGCATGTGCACTGACTCTCTTCTCTGACTATATGCTTGCTCATTGACAAGGACTTTGCCTGCTTTTTCACTACCATATAGTCAATCACTGTAACATTTCCAGAAATATATTAGGTACTCATAAATGTGTATGAAATTAAAGTAATAATTACATGAATAAATAAATGGATAGTTTTGAACAAACAATAGTTATTTCTTCACATTTCAGGGTAATATTGGCATCGGTGTTTAGAATTTTTTTATAAATTATGTATGAAATTTCAAAGTAAAATTTATTATCTCTAACACTCTCATAAAATTGATATCTGGAAGGGGCGCCTGGGTGGCTCAGTCGTTAAGCGTCTGCCTTTGGCTCAGATCATAATCCCGGTGTCCTGGGATCGAGCCCCACATCGGGCTCCCTGCTCAGCCAGGAGCCTGCTTCTCCCTCTCCCACTCCCCCTGCTTGTGTTCTCTCTCTAGCTGTCTCTCTCTCTGTGTCAAATAAATAAATAAAATCTTAAAAGTAATAATAATAATATCTGGAAAAAGAGAGAAAAGGAAAATCCTTCACATTCTCATCACTCAAATACCGAGCTTTTCAGAGACTTTTTCTGCTCTTTTGTGTTCATACAGATTTACATGAAATTATGAGTTAATTAGCATATAACATATACACAAATTTCTAAGCATATTTCTCTTCATGTAGTGGATATATTCACAAGGAAACATTTTGAAGACAGCTTTTATATGAGGTATAAATAGTATTATGTACATCTTATTGAATTTATGGTTTATTTATGCTACATTCAGGGAAATATGCTGAGTGCATCATGCTACCAACAAAGGAATGTTAAAATGCTAAACATGGAGAATATTATTTATAGGGATTTTAATTGTTGTAGAAAAATATAACCATAAATCTACATGCTACACTGAAAGCTTTATGAAATGAAAAGGGTTTTAAATGCCTATTTCAAGGTTGACAGTGTCATACTATTTCAACTAAAATATCTCTTTGTGTTCAGGGTGGAAAGCAGAGATGCCAATAAAGCCACCCACAAAAAATCAGAGGGAAAGATTATATGCGCTCTTAGAAATCTACTCTAGTGTCTCTAAAATTATGAAGAAATAAAAATATCACCCAATGTCAATATTTCCTATTTGCTGGGAATGTATTTTTAGAAGTTAAACTAAAATTGTTTTTAGTTATTGTTTATGCAGCAGAATAATTTGATATTATAGAGAAGAGTAATTGTTGAAGTCAGAGAAACATTCAAATTCTGACTTGATAATCAAAGCAAGTTATTTTTTCAGGCCGCAGATACCTCATTTCTAGAATTAAAAATAATATAACTTCCTTTATGAGCTAATTGTGAGGATTAAATGAAAAATACATCTTCAGTGCCTAGTATGATACCTGGCTCATGATAACTCCGTTTAACTGCAGTCACATAATGAAAAGGGATGATGGAGTCTATTCATGAGGTGAGGGATGAACAACATTCATTCCTTGTGGTTCAATTTACACCCCGGTTACAAAGAGAAGCCAAGTCACCACATCAACATTTGTTTGGGAAGCTGCATATATGCAAGACACTATTTTTTTTTTTTTTTGTATTAGTAAGACTGTAGTTGAAAATAACAATGAGATCTACAATGAGGTCTAAACCAAACAAGTTTAAAACCAAAAATAAATGTTTATTAATTGACATAGTTAAATTTCGGAGGCAGTTCTAACTTTAAATATAGCTTAATTACAAGTTAAAAATCTGGCATCAAGAGGAAAAATGGCTTTACCCTCCTTCTCCAAAACTCAGCAACTTAAAATTAGATTTGTTGGTTTCTGACTGGCTTGTTCTAGGGTCAATTACCTACCCATTCCTGAACCTGTCACTGCCTGTGGCATGGGAGATTCTAATTGGCTCATGTCAACCCACATTTTTTGAATGGAGCTTCATGGACTAAGAGCTGAAGAAGGGTGGTACCAGAAATATACTAATGCTTCCTCACCTCTGTAAAATCAGGGTGCTGCTCTCAGGAACAGAATAAATATTTCAGTGGACAAACCCAATGGATTTCTACTCCAATGACCTAGAGCAATCTAGTGCAGATGAAATAAGGACTGTGGAAATATATTATGAGATTCAGATCCATAATGGAATACACTTCTGTTTTGATGAGTATCAATAATTTTTTTTAAGATTTTATTTATTTATTTGAGAGAGAAAGAGAGCACATGGGGGGAGGGTCAGAGGGAGAAGCAGACTCCCTGCTGAGCAGGGAGCCCAATGAGGGACTTGATCCCGGGACTCCAGAATCATGACCTGAGCTGAAGGCAGTCGCTTAACCAACTGAGCCACCCAGGCACCCCAAATATCAATAATTCTTATCAAAAATTCATCTTTAGCATGTAGCAAAGGCTAGCCAACATTATATTCCCAGAAAAGACCAAGCATTTCTTAATGTATCACTAATCATTCGCTTGCTCTTTCTGTCCTTTATTTCTTCCTTCCTTTGTTCTCTCTTTTCTCTCCCAGGATTCTTTTCTTTCTCAAACATTTATTGATCACCTCCTATGTGCAGCCTACATATAAAGTGATAAAAGGCATTTCTGCCTCTAATGAAATTTATGATCTAGTTAGAAAGGTACTACAGAAGAAAGTGTACTATATTGTAAAAAAAAAAGCAGTGCCAGATAGGACCAGACAAGTCTAATTTTGGAGTGTAACAATAATGTTATAATGAAATTAAAATATGGCTTGGGGTCAAAATCCCTGGATCGTATTCCTCGTTCTGCTTTTACCAGCTGTGTGAGTTTTGGGAAGTCATATAAGCAATCTGAGCCTCCAACTCTTCATCCGTGTCTTAGAAATGATGCCACCTGTCTAACAGCAATGTAGTGAGGATCAAATGAATGACATATGTGTAAGTGCCAACAGCCTTCTCTGACACATTACTGGCATCACAATGTTTCTAAATAAAGTGTTGTGGGGTTTTCATAAGAGGGAGAAATATTTTAAGCTGCAGGAACCAGGGAAGACTTCACTGCAATGACTTTAAAATTCATAGAATGAGATAACACATATGGAAGGGAGAGACCACTCAAATATCAGGGGAAAAATAACCAAAACAATGGAAACAAGAACACATAGTTTTTTAATGAAAATAGAGAACATTCCCCATTAGCCAAAATGGTGAGGTTTTGTTTGTTTTTCTCTAGTTGTAAAATTCTTTCCTCAATCAATTTTTTGCAGGCACTTAATGCGTAAAACAGCTAAGGGAATTTGCTCTTGTTGAAACAGGTGTGAAAAGACTCCCAGCCTCACAATCCCATATACCTGCCACTAAGGAATCTAGGTCTTCACAATGCATAGTTTTAAGACCAATGCAACGTCAATAGAAAACAGGAAAAAAACTGGGCTGGGGATCAAAGACAACAACCAGTGACTGAAGACAGACCTAATCTGCAGTTTTGCAAATATACCACATCTCTCATCTTTCATGCCTTTGCACATGAAGACTCTCTTACTGGAATGCATCCTTCATGAATTCACCCGCATCTCGTCCTTTAAGATTCAGTTTAGCAAAGCCTTCCTTGATCTTCTTTGTCCACCCTTTAAGCTTCTTGCTGAACTAAATGCTAATTCTCTGAGCCACTTGTTGAACCAAGCATATAATTTTTCTTGATCCTCTATGGATATGAACTGACTTGCTCATTATTAGGAAGCTAGTTTGTTTCCTTCCTTCCTTCCTTCCTTCCTTCCTTCCTTCCTTCCTTCCTTCCTTTCAAATTTCTAACAACGTTATCAAGGTACAATTGACATACTTCATTTCTCAAATATACAATTTGATAGGTTTTGACACATATATGCACCCATGAAAACACCTCCACAGTCCAAAATAATGAAGATTGTATTCACAGTTTCCTCACACCAATTTGTAATACCGTCTTTTCACCAGTCTCCGTTCCCCTTCATTCCCAGTCAACCGCTGATCTACTTTCTGTCATTAGCTTTTCTTCTATTTTATAGTATTCTACATTAATGGAATCAGAGAGCACTTTATGCCTTTTTTTTTTTAGAGATTTATTTATTTATTTATTTGACAGAGAGAGAGAGCCAGAGTAGAGAGGGGCAGAGGGAGAGAGGCAGAAGGAAGAAGCAGACTCCCTGCTGAGTGCAGAGCCCAACATGGAGCTCTACCCCAAGACACTGAGATCATGACCTGAGCTGAAATAAAAAATTGGACGCTTAAACAACTGAGCCCACCCAGGTGCCCCCTAAGTCTATTATTTCAAAATCACACTAGGTACCAAAGACCAAAGTCTAGTTTGTCTAATGTAAGTATTGCTATTCCAGGTTCCTTTTGACATCATTTGCATGATAAATGTTTCCCCACCCACTCATTTTCATTCTGCCAGCGTCTTTAAGTCTAAAATGAGTCTCTTGAGGCAGCATATAGATGGGTCTTGTTTTTTTTTTTTTAATCCATTCTGACACCCTATGTCTTTTGATTAAAGGGTTTAGTCCATTTACATTCAAAGTAATTGTTGATAGATATGAATTTATTGTCATTTTATTACTTGCTTTGTCATTGTTTCTGGAGATTTTCTCTGATCCCTTCTTGTTTTTGTCACTTTTGGTCTTTCCTTTCCACTCAGAGTCCCTTTTAATATTTCTTGCAGGGCTGGTTTAGCGGTCATAAACTCCTTTAGTTTTTGTTTGTCTGGGAAACTTTATCTCTCCTATTCTAAATGATAGACTTGCTGAATAGAGTATTCCTGGCTCCACATTTTTCTCATCAGCACTTTGAATATATCATGCCACTCCCTTCTGGCTTGCCAAGATTCCATTGAGAAATCTCCAGCTAGCCTTATGGGTTTTCCTTTGCAAGTTAAGGACTTCTTTTGTCTTGCCACTTTTTAAGATTTTTTCTTTATCACTATGTTTTACAAATTTAATTACAATATGTCTTAGCGTTGACTTGCTTTTATTGATTTTGATGGGAGTTCTCTGGGCCTCCTGGATCTGGATATCTGTTTCCTGCCCCAGATTAGGGAAGTTTTCTGCTATTATTTTTGAAGTAAATTTTCTACCCCCTTTTCTCTCTCTTCTTCTGGGACTCCAATAATATGAATGCTATTCATTTGATGGAGTCACTGATTTTCCCATCTTTTCTTGTACTGCATCATTCTTCTTTCTCTCTCTCTCTCTTTTTTTAAAGATTTATTTATTTATTTGACAGAGAGAGAGATAGCAAGAGCAGAAACACAAGCAGGGGGAGTGGGAGAAGGAGAAGCAGACTTCCTGCTGAGCAGGGAGCCTGATGTGGGGTTCAATCCCAGGACCCTGGGATCATGACCCGAGCCGAAGGCAGATGCTTAATGACTGAGCCGCCCAGGTACCCTCTTCTTTCTCTCTTTTGTTTAGCTTCATAATATTCCATTATTCTGTCTCCTAGATCACTAATTTATTCCTCTGCTTTTCCAGCCTGCTTCATTGCACCAAGCCTGTTTTCAATCTCACTTATTGCATTCTTCATCTCTCATTCTTTTTTAACTCTATTATCTCTGTGGTAAGGGTCTTACTGATGTCTTCTCTTCTTTTCTCAAGCCCAGTGACTATCATGATTGTTGCTTTAAGTTCTCCATCAGGAATATTATTTATATCTGTTTCGCTTAGTCCCTCGCTATGGCCTTATGCTGTTCTTTCATTTGGGATAAATTCCTCCATCTTGGCATTTGTCTAAGTCTTTGCCTTCTTCCTATGTTAGAAAGGCTAGTAATGTCTCCTGCTCCTGAAAGTAATGGTCTTATAAAGAAGAGGTCATGTAGTGCCCAGGGCCTGGTGCTTCAGGGAGTGTCTCCAGTGTGTGCTGTGTGTGCTCTGCTGTTGTATTGTGGCTGCTTTATTCTTCATGGCAGTCATTTGCTGAGGCTCTTCTTGCTTGCTGTGGACAGTGTTTGGTCCCTGGCCTGAATGTGGCGAGTTTTAACTAGGTGTACTCTGGTCTGCTTGTGAAACGAGACCTGGCATCAACTCCACCAGAACTCAGGCCCTGCAGAACTCTTTGGTCAAGAGATGTGGTGTGGGCTGGAGTCTGTGCTGGTCTTCTGCAGGAGGGGCCTTCTGTTCTGGGAATGAGGCAAGCTTGACTGAAAAGGGGCAATCCCTCCTGATCACATGGTGGGGCCTGGTGTATGTAAGTAAGGTAGCCAGTGTCCAGCCTGAGCTTCTTCCCATAGATGGCCCCACATTTCCTACCTTCTTTGATGTGGCATCTTCTTTTCCTTTAGTTGTGGAGTTTGTTCTGTCAGTCTTTGGGTCTATTTCTAGGGTATTCAGGATGATTTGATAGTTATCGAATTGTATTTGTGGGACGAGATGAGCCTAGGGTCTTCCTACTATGCCACCATCTTCTTTTCTTCCCTAGCCATAGGTATTTAAAATATCCTTTATCAGGTTAGGGAAGTTCTTATCTACCCATTGTTAGGTGTGAGATTTTATTAAAAATTTATGTTTAGTTTTGTCAAATGCTACATTTCTTTGTCTGAAAAATTTTTATTTTACTTTTGTTTTAGAAAGATAATTTTTGCCAAGTATAAATTCTAGATTGACATGTTTTTTCTTTCAGTAATTTGTAGATGGGCCTCACTCGTTTCTCAAGTGTACTTGTTACAAGGAGAAGTCAGCTGTCTGTCTTTGCTGCTCTGTACACAATGTGCCTTTTTCCCCCCAGGATTCTTTTTTCATGGTCTTCTTTTCCATCTCCATTCCTAAGACCATTCTGCATAATTTTAGTGGATTTCCTTTTGGTTCCTTACCTCCAATAGCAGCTTAGTTCCCTCCTTTCACTCTTGCACTCCAAAGAACCTTTTAAAATAAGTCATATCATGTCATGCCCATGGTTAAAATTCTCCAAGGACATTTCCTTGCATTTATAATAAAAGGAAATTCTACAAACTTGTTTTGGAAAAGTTTATTAACATAAACTGAGAAATCCCTACACAATCTGGCTTCTGCCTTGTTCTCTCCCTTACTTTCTATTATATCCACAAATTGCAGTCATGTTGGCCTTCTTTCATTTTTCTAATATGTCAAGCTTATTTCTGCCTCAAAATTATGTCCTTAGGTCTTCAAGGCCTGGCCCCTCCTGTAAATATCTCAGTTTAAAGGTCACTTCCTCAGTGACCCTCACCATTTCTGATCTAAAAGAACAATCTAATCACTCTGTATCACATCATTGTGTTTTAAATTTCTGCAGATTTCTTGAGATCCATAAAGAAGCAAAATATGACTTGTTTTCTGATTATTGCTTTAAAACAATTTTATAATGAAGTACCTTGGTTTAGTTTTCTTCATGTTCCTTGTACTTAGGTGTTTGTTGAGCTTCTTAAATATTCAATTTTATAGTTTTTCTCAAATCTGAAAATTTTTAGCCATCATCTCTTCAAAATTCTTTGCCACCCTCTATTAGGCCAATTTAAGATGTCTCTAAGTTCACTGGTGCAGTTTCACCCTGCCTCCTCTTAAAAAGCAAAACAACAACAACAAAACAAAACAAAAAAAACTTTGGGTAGTTTTTGTTGCTGTATTTTTAAATTTTCTTTTCTTCTGCAATGACTAACTTATTTGGAATCCTATCTAATTTAGTTTTCATCTAAAACACTGTAGCTTTGACCTCTAGAAACTTAATTTGGGTATTTCCTTATCTCTTCCATATATCCTAACTTTCAAAATATGTCTATGTCTGCTAATTCTTACATCTGTGTCAGTTCTGACTTGGCTTCAAATGATTGATTTTCTCATCAGTGTGGGTTGTGTATTCCTGATGTTTTTTATGCTTGGTTATTTTTTTTATTGAAGGCTAAATAATATGAATTCTACCTTGTTTAGTGGTGGATATATTTAAAATACGTATTGTTGACTTTTATTCTAGAATTCATTTAAATTACTTAGAAACAATTTGATCCTGGGGGTGCCTGGCTGGCTCAGTCAGTACAGCATATGACACTAGATCACAGGGTTTTAAGTTCGAGCCCCACATTGGGTGTAGAGATTACTCAAACAATTTGATTTTTTTTAGGTCTGGCTTTTAAGATGTGTTATGCAGAATCAAGGTAGTGCTCAGTCTAGGCCTCTTTATCCTCCACTAATGAAGTAAAACCCTTAAATATATTCTATCCAGTCCCCTATGAATCCTGAGTTTTTCCCATCCAGCTGATGAAAGCAGACATTATTCCTTGCCCTGTAGGAATGCTGGGCACTGTTCTTTCACATCCTTCCAGTTAGTTCTTTCTCTAGCCTCATGCAGTTTCCTCATATTCATGCACTGATCAGTACTCAGTTGAGTATTCAAAAGGACCCTTTATTAATCTCTGAAGATTTCTTGCCATGCAACTGTCTCCTCTATGCTACCAGTTTTGTGAATTCACATCATTTTGGTCTCCCCAGACTGTCAGGTCCCCTTCCTCAACTATAAGAACCAAGCATACTAATTCACCTAGAACTGAGAGTCTAAGGTGAGTCAGGCCACATTTGTCACCCTATCACTAGGCTTTTCCTGAGTTCCCCTTCCATGTACCACAACCAGAAACTCAAGGTAGTAAGTTAAAATAACAAAGGTCTCCCTAAAAGTAAAATCTGATGCCTGGTACTCCATCTTAGCCAGAAGCCTAAGACCTACTAGACTTTCTTACATGGAAGTATCTCTTTAGGACTCTACAACATCTAATTCTTAATAAGGACATAATATATGCTTCCTACCTTTAAATTAATCAATAAAATCACTCCATGAGCTCTAAAGTAGATAAATTTGAGATGTAAGTTAAATATTGAGGATATGTTTTTAAAATTACAGGGTCTCAAATAAATAAGACTTCTTCTAAAGGATTAACACTGGAAATGTAGAAAATGAGGGAAACATGATGCAAAAACAATACACAAAACAAAACCATGTAACAGATCTCTTGGGTGGACTTTCTAAAGAGAAGTAGAGGAGGATCATAGTGCGAGGTTCTGTACCACATCCCAAAAGAGATATAAGTCAGTCTCTGCTAAAACAAAAATTTGGTGTCTGGAGAATAGTAAGTCCTATAAAACTGCTACAAGGGGTAGGAGAGCCGATGCAGAAAGTAGATCAGAAAGATAGATTAATCCAGACTCTGAAGATCATGCTTCCAATGCAATGGCATTTGAATTTTATCCTGTAGGCTAGTGGTTCTCAACCTTATCTGTATATCAGAATCACCCATGGAGATCTTGAGAAATGTATTTGCCATAATATGACTTTTAGAGTTACTTATGTAGTAGTTCTCAGGCACAGTCCAGGCCTCCAGTGTTTTAAAATCTTAACAGGTGGGGCTGATGCACAGCCAGATTTTTATGACAGAGTAGTTTTATGACAACTTTGTAGATCAAAGTTGCTACAAAATAAAACAAGATATATGTTTTTTAATATTTGTATTCCTGCCTTTTCTAGCTCTTGAGAGAATAATAGCACTGAATAAAAAATGTAAAACTTATCCAATACAAAAATGATCTATAAAATATTCTCAATAGTTATTTATCCAAAAATATACATTAAGTGGGTATGTTCTGGGTGCAACACTAACATTTGTTTTATAATTATATGATATTAGGCATGATTATTATTCTATAGTGGCAGGCACAACACAAAGACTCAGGTAAAAGGCAGATAGATCTCTTTACTACTGACCTCTCCAAACAAGGGAAAGCTACCATGCAGGGTCACACACATGGTTGCACCAGGCACCAGGGTAACAGCAAGCTGGCCCTATAGAAGATGGATTATGTATTCCAAGTGAAGTGGAGTTAGCTAGGTTTCATAGTGTTCATGTGGATTAGGTATTTTAAATAATTCTGCCAGCCCAAGGAAGAAGGGGCCTTGCCTGGGTGTTAGGTAACTGAGAGCCTCTAGTATGGGTATGTGTGTTTTATAATCCAGGAGTGTTAGAGCCTGATAAGGGAAGTAGTTGGGGGTCAAGGCTTAGAAAAATACCTGTGAAGGGGAATTGAGAATTTTTAGCCATGACTTCAAATCTAGGTCAAGACAGCACTTGTGAAATATTCTATTACACTACACCATTTAAAATACATCTTTAACCATTCTTACATTAAGCCGCAGATGTTGCAATTATTGTATCTCATACCTGACTTTCGGCTGTCCAATAATTAGGTCCTTCCATAGTGGGGATGTCCCCACTGTATGCATCTTGGATAGAGGCAAGCCTGCCTCCTTTAACAGAAAGGCCACCTACTCACTATCCTCCACCCTCTGGCAGCACAGACATGGCATATAGCTGAGACTGAACCAGCCAGAAATTCTGACCTAGAAATTTGAACCTGGCCAGAATGACACAAGTAAGTCCAATAAGAAAGTAATTAATTTCAGTGGTAACTCCTAATTAGTTTCAGAACAGGAAGACCAAGAGTGGTGGCAGTACCAGCAATGACAATGACTGGCCCGTGGCATCAGCACCAGATGGTTCCCACGGCATGATCTGGGCTGTGGCTCTAGTGCTTATTCAACCTTGGCTCATGTCTGGCCTCTTAGTTTGGTTCTCCAAGGTTTCTGTTAATTCTGTGACTTATTCAATATCCTCTGTAAATTCCTTTTCTACTTGAATCAACCAGAATTGATTTGTATTGCTTACAAGTAAAAAAATCTGACAGATAAAACTCCATTAAATGTATGAAAAAATGGAGGCTCAATGAATTTAATTAACTTGCCAAGGCCACAGAGTCAGTAGCTAGTTTTTAGCAATTGGTGGAACTAAAATTTAATTTTGGATGAGTCTAACTCCAAAGATGATCTCTTTTCACTATATCTCACCGTTAGGCACTGTTAAAATGTATCTAGAGACTAGGATGTCACTATGACCAAATTAAACTATCTTCTTGGGAGGTCTTTGTATAGATCGAGGGGAAATCTACCCTCCTCCAACATCTATTCATAGTTCTGTCTTCTGATGTCACAAAGAAAAATTCATTTCCTCCACATGATGGTCTACCAAATATCTAAGGCCATGTCTTATGTAAAAATCCTTGTGCAATAGATACGTATTCAGAAAAGACAAATTAGATGCTATGTTTGGAGATCTGTACTGGGTATGTCATCACAGATGAAAAAGAAATGTTACTGAATTATCTGTATGAAATAAATATTTACTTTGCAATCTAAAATGTATTGTGTTACCCTTAGCAGAGAGAATCAAATTATCAGTTCAATCAGCTGGTTGGGAAAAGCTTTATAGAAAAGTTTATGATTTCATGTACACCATGGCAGAGATTATGCTGTGTTTACTATATCATTTCTTCTTCCAGGATAAATGGAAAGACTACTTTTCTCAACCGTTTTTAGAGTTATTTTGTAAACACATGACTGAATCTGGCCAATAAATGTGTACAGAAGTGTTTTAATCCACTTTCAGCCTTGGTTCTTTAAAATTATCACTTGTTTCCCCATCCTCCTTCCCCTACTATAGCCTCAAATGGTAACATCATAGCTAAAAGCTGAGTCAAAATGTGGAGGAGAACCTTAAGTGAAAGCCACTCGATCTGCACTAAACATGAGCAAGATATAAATCTTTATACATTTAGTCCATTGAGATTTAAGAGTTTGTTACTGCTGCAGAGTCAACCCTATCCTGACTAACATGGACACACTAAGGAAATGCAGTTGAAAAATTTCTCTTTGTTAGTGTCTATTACAGTTTTGGCATTTTGTGGAGGTTAGAAAAACTGAAGTGAATAAGATAAAATTCCTAGTCATAAGTATCTCAAAGAAACTAAATGATATTGCCAGGATAGCCAAGCTGTTACATTCTAGACTAGATCTGCCAAAATTCCAAAGCATGAAATTTGAACTTTGTTTTAATTTTAGAGTTTAAAAAAGGAAACTGAAGAGGGTAGAGAATTCCAAAGAGTTACTCATATGCATAATGCTACTAGTATTTCTAATTTGTAAATGAGAATTTGGGGGTTGAGAACTGAAGGGTTCAGAGTTGTTAAACAACATGCCCAAGGTTACATAGGTCATAAATGGAAGATAATGAATTCAAACTCTGGTCTGTCTGCCCAATCTTATCTATATAAATGTATAGCTAATTTACCTGGTTTCCCCCATTTCCCTAGTTCATATGTTTAACTGCAAAAAATTAACGTGTTCTCCTAGGCTGAGATATTGACACAGGAAAAATTCCTGGTACAAAAGAAAACTTAACCAAATTACAGTTACTTCATTTTCTTAATTAAAGCAATCATTATATAATAAAATAAAATAAAATATAAGGTAAGCATAACCTTAAAACCATGTAGTAAATTATTCATTTAATATGAAAACTCTATTCCATATATTTATCTTTTTGCTTTATTCATGTAGATACATACATATAACAGAAGAATAAAACTTAACTATTGTTTTAGTTGAATTCGATTTTTCTAATTTACATTTGCAGGAAATTCCTTTTAACAAGTGTTAGTGTTACATGTAATATCTATTTATGTATCTATCATTGATCTTTCTATCAATCTTCTGTCTGTTGAAACATTCAATGTCTTCAGATAATTTTTAAAATGAGGAGAGACATAATGTATCCTGATCCATATTGTTTTAGTTGCAACTTTCTTAACAAAAATAATGCTGCATTATCAGTCTTGAAGGTTTTTTGTCTGTTTTTTATTTAGAGAGAGAAAAAGAGAGAGAGCACACACACCTGAGGGGGGGGGGGTAAAGAGAGATGGAGAGAGTGAATCCCAAGCAGGCTCCATGCCCAGCACAGAGCCCGATGAAGGGCTCAATCTCATGACCCCAAGATCATGACTTGAGCTGAAATCAAGTTGGAAGCTTAACTGACTAAGCCACCCAGGTGCCCCTTGAAGGTTTTGTTTTTAAAGACATCAGGCTTTATTCTATTCTATTTCAATTTGAAATTGTGGTGAGTTATTTGTTTTTGTGATAAATACCAAAGATAAGCCACTCAGAAAAAGTGATAATTCATGGACAACCCAGAAAAAATGTTGCTTTAAACATGCTTCTATCCATGCTGCAATTTTTGTTTGTTTTTCCTGGATCCTTTCTTTATAACCAAGGACATTTGCATGAAATATATGTCTTGTTGAGAATGTAGCTTATCCTTCATGAGAAATCAGGGAGATCTACAGGACTCAAAATACTTTCAAAAGATGAACAAAATCTATAGGAAGAAGTATTAGAGATTGATAAACCTATTTAGGGTCCATCATAATTTTAATTACTGTTGGATACAGAATTAAGCTATACAGATCTAGAATGTGTTGCTCTGTAATTATACAGATCTGAAATTTCAAATGTATTTTTCAGCACAGTCTTAAAAATATATATATAATACTGAATTCCTGTATGAGTTCTAGCAGTTTTGGGGTGGAGTCTTTTGGGTTTTCCACATAAAGTATCATATCATCTGCAAAGAGTGAGAGTTTGACTTCTTCTTTGCCGATTTGGATGCCTTTGATTTCTTTTTGTTGTCTGATTGCTGTGGCTAGGACTTCTAATACTATGTTGAATAGCAGTGGTGATAGTGGACATCCCTGCCGTGTTCCTGGCCTTAGGGGGAAATCTCTCAGTTTTTCCCCATTGAGAATGATATTTGCTGTGGGTTTTTCATAGCTGGCTTTTATGATATTGAGGTATGTACCTTCTATCCCTATACTCTGAAGAGTTTTGATCAAGAAAGGTTGCTGTACTTTGTCAAATGCTTTTTCTGCATCTATTGAGAGGATCATACGGTTCTTGTTCTTTCTTTTATTAATGTATTATATCACATTGATTGATTTGTGGATGTTGAACCAACCTTGCAGACCAGGGATAAATCCCACTTGGTTGTGGTGAATCCTTTTAAGGTACTGTTGGATCCTATTGGCTAGTATTTTGGTGACAATTTTTGCATCCATGTTCATCAAGGATATTGGTCTGTAATTCTCCTTTTTGATGGGGTAACTGCTAGAACTCATACAGGAATTCAGTAAAGTGGCAGGATATAAAATCAGTGCACAGAAATCAGTGGCATTCCTACACACCAACACAAGACAGAAGAAAGAGAAATTAAGGAGTCAATCCCATTTACAATTGCACCCAAAACCATAAGATACCTAGGAATAAATCTAACCAAAGAGGCAAAGCATCTGCACTCAGTAAAGTATAAAATACTCATGAAAGAAATTGAGGAAGACACAAAGAAATGGAAAAACGTTCCATGCTCATGGATTGGAAGAACAAATATTGTGAAGATGTCAATGCTACCTAGAGCAATCTACACATACAGTGCAATCCCTATCAAAATACCATCCACTTTTTTCAAAGAAATGGAACAAATAATCCTAAAATTTGTATGGAACCAGAAAAGACCCCGAATAGCCAGAGGAATGTTGAAAAAGAAAAGCAAAGCTGGTGGCATCACAATTCCGGACTTCAAATTCTATTACAAAGCTGTCATCATTAAGACAGTATGGTACTGGCACAAAAACAGACACATAGATCAATGGAACAGAATAGAGAGCCCAGAAATGGACCCTCAACTTTATGGTCAACTAATCTTCGACAAAGCAGGAAAGAATGTCCAGTGGAAAAAAAGACATTCTCTTCAACAAATGGTGCTGGGAAAATTGGACAGCCACATGCAAAAGAATGAAACTGGACCAGTTCCTTACACCACACACAAAAATAGACTCAAAATGGTTGAAAGACCTAACTGTGAGACAGGAGTCCATCAAAATCCTAAAGGAGAACACAGGCAGCAACCTCTTCGACCTCACCCACAGCAACTTCTTCCTAGAAACATCGCCAAAGGCAAGGGAAGCAAGGGCAAAAATGAACTATCAGGACTTCATGAAGATAAAAAGCTTTTGCACAGCAAAAGAAACAGTCAACAAAACCAAAAGACAACTGACAGAATGGGAGAAGATATTTGCAAATGACAGATCAGATAAAGGACTAGTACCCAAAATCTGTAAAGAACTTCTTAAACTCAACATCCAAAGAACAAATGATCCAATCAAGAAATGGGCAGAAGACATGAACAGACTTTTTTCCAGCAGAGACCTCCAAATGGCCAACAGACACATGTAAAAGTGCTCAGCATCACTCGGCATCAGGGAAATCCAAATCAAAACCTCAATGAGATACTACCTCACACCAGTCAGAATGGCTAAAATTAACAAGTCAGGAAATGACAGATGTTGGCGGGGTTGCAAAGAAAGGGGAACCCTCCTACAATGTTAGTGGGAATGCAAGCTGGTGCAACCACTCTGGAAAACAGTATGGAGGTTCCTCAAAAAGTTGAAAATAGAGCTACCATATGATCCAGCAATTGCACTATTGGATATTTACCCCAAAGATACAAATGTAGGGATCCGAAGGGGTACATGCACCCCGATGTTTATAGCAGCAATGTCCTCAATAGCCAAACTTGGAAAGAGCCAAGATGTCCATCAACAGATGAATGGATAAAGAAGAGGTGGTATATATACACAATGGAATATTATGCAGCCATCAAAAAGAATGAAATCTTGCCATTTGCAACAACATGGATGGAACTGGAGGGTATTATGCTGAGCGACATAAGTCAATCAGAGAAAGACATGTATCATATGACCTCACTGATATGAGGAATTCTTAATCTCAGGAAACAAACTGAGGGTGGCTGGAGTGGTGGGGGGTGGAAGGGATGGGGTGGCTGGGTGATAGACATTGGGGAGGGTATGTACTATGGTGAGCACTGTGAATTGTACAAGACTGTTGAATCACAGATCTGTACCTCTGAAACAAATAATACATTATATGTTAAAAAAAAAAAAGAAGATAGCAGGAGGGGAAGAATGAAGGGGGGAAATCGGAGGGGGAGACAAACCACGAGAGACTCTGAAAACAAACTGAGGGTTCTAGAGGGGAGGGGGGTGGGAGGATGGGTTAGCCTGGTGATGGGTATTAAAGAGGGCACGTTCTGCATGGAGCGCTGGGTGTTACATGCAAACAATGAATCATGGAACACTACATCAAAAACTAATGATGTAATGTATGGTGATTAACAAAACATAATAATAAAAAAATAATAAATAAAAAGAAATAAAAACAGACTAAAAATATATATATATATTATATATGTATATATATCTTTTACTATATGTATATGTAAGATATATTTAAACATGTGCATATCTTACATACATATGTGTGTGCACACACACATAGAACTTCTGGCTGAGTGCCAGAGCATGGATAAAATGATGCTGAAATTATATGCTACGTAAAAAAGACTCCTCAGAAAATTAGTCTACTTGTAAATGCAAAAGCTCATAGGCTTGTGTTTAAAATCTTAGAAATGAAAGAATATTTAATTTATCAAAATAGCTAATAAAATTTTAAACAAAGATTCTGTTTTCATACCATTGCCTTTGATGATAGAGAATTAAAAAGAGCAGGAGAAACACCTACAATAAATAACAAGCAGCAGCAACACCGATAAGCAAATCCCATTCAGCCTAGAGGCAGGATTGAACAGAGAAATGCTGCACCGTGAGAGACACAGAGAACTGATTCCAAATTTCCTTGACATTAATTTCTATGATTCTGTCAGCAGTAGTCATGGTTTTGTTCGGCAGAACTATGCTTGACATGTTAGTGGACGCTCTTACACTGTAGTGTCTGTGTCCAGCCTCTGTAATTGCACAAGACGCACCTAGACAAAAGAAGCACGTATACTCCCTTCACAAATCTGAGGATTCTTTACCTGTCCACCACCTAAGTATCAAGTTCAGTCTCCTTACTATGGCCCACAGAGCAGTCACATTTTACACGCTTTGACTTCACTAACGTGTCTTCATCGTATGTGCTACCCTCTTCTCTCATATAGTTCCTGTCTCTAGCCACTGTACACGTGCAATGCACAGAGCACCGAGTGCCTTTGCACACACACTTTCTAATACTCAGAACAACGCCCAAACAGGATCTCACTCTGCATTTAAGACTCAGTGCAAAAGCCATTTTCTCTGTGAATTCTTTGTGAAGAAACCCTCCTTGTTTCCCTATTCTCCCCTCCTCATTTTGATTCAATATTCCCTAGGAAAAAGTAAAGTATGTGTTTGCAGATCTAAGATCAAATGTTTAAATTATGGATTAACAACTTATTACAACACTGACCATAATTGAATTATTTAACTATTCAGAGTTTCAATTTAGTCCCATATAAATCAGGCATGATAAAATAAAAATTATGGTTTTTCATAAAGATTTAAGGAAATATACAAGTAAAAGTCCCCAAAAGGGCCTAACACACAGTAGATGTCCAAGTATTGTCTTTTTTCCCTCACGCCTTTCCCCACACTCCTGTGGGCTTTGCACAAAACCAAAGTAATTCATCCTAATTCCATATACAGACATACTGATCTCCTTACCATCAACAGCTTGATGGGACAGCCATGATTTATTCATCTTTATACTCTCAATCATGGCAAAATACCACAGGTCTTCAAGGATGCTTCTTAAAAATATCAAATAAATTAGCCTTCTCCTATGTTTCCTTTTATCCCCCCTTCATATGAATACATATATTTAACATAAAATAATAAAAAAGATATTTTCAAATCATGCTTTTATTTTAAATTAATATTTTATTGTCCATTTTGTTTCATAACAAATTGTTGCTTGTGATGGGTACTTATTAGCTCATCATGGTGATTGATGTACCATAAATTTATAGTCTCTGAAATGTTGTTGAATACGTAAGGTGCTTCTTACCTTTTACTATTATAATGACACTTTAATAAACATTTTCATGCACACATAGTTTTTCTTCAAAATACAATTCATAGTTTGCATTATCAGAATGCACTGAGAAGCCTAAGAAGGTGCGGATATTCCTTTGGCTATAGAAATAATTTGCCAAATTACTTCCAAAAAGATTTCCACAGGTTCATTCTATTACCAATAAGGCATATATATGCCAACTGTACCGAAATCTACTGAAATTGCATTTAATCTTTTGGTAGACACCTGTTTCATCTGCTCTTCACGTCTTCCATTTCTTTGACGGCTTCTCCTATTCCCACTTCAGCCATCTGACTCTAATTGGAAGTTATTTGCTCACTTTAACCCTGTCTTATTAGGCAGAGTTAATGGCTCTAATAATAAACAACTGGGCCAATATTCCTCATGGAGAATTTTCAAGTCCATAATGAAATAGGGAGTCAATCTCTCTCTCAGGCTAGGAAGTAAAGGTTGTAAAGACAGAGCCTTTGCTTTTCTCTCCCCAGTGCTTGAAATTTAATGTTTGGCTCCTTCCCATCATCCCCCATCAGTTTCTAGTTTCTCTATTCTACTATCTATTTTATTTTTTTATTTTTATTTATTTTTGTTTTTATTTTGATTTTTTTAAAGGTTTTATTTATTTATTTGACAGAGAGAGAGAGAGAGAGAGTACAAGCAGGGGGAGCAGCAGAGGGAGAGGGAGAAGCAAACTCCCCGCTGAACAGGGAGCCTGATGCGGGGCTAGATCCCAAGACCCTGGGATCATGATGATCTGAGCCGAAGGCAGATGCTTAACCAACTGAGCCACCCAGATGCCCCTATTTTATTTTTTTTTAAAAATGTATAAAATTACTCATTGCTAAATTGTTTATTTTTGCTTTCATCCCTCCATATCCCTACTTCCCTCTGTAATAGACAATAAACCTCATGAGGGCTTGTTGTTTCAGTCTTATTTGGTATTGCATCCCTACCACCTGGAAAATTATCTAGTGTAGAGAAGCTTGTCAAGAACAATTTGTTGATAAATATCGAATTAATATGTGAAATACCCAGTATTCTGGCAGTAAGCTTGAACTGAATTTGATTCACAAAAGAATTCTGATAGAGACCTAAATTGGAGTCTTGCTCAAAGACGATCTATGCTTCAGCTTCCTTAGTTTTTCAGGGCTTAACAAGTAAAATTCAGGGCATGCAAAAATATAACTTCTTCCAATGAGAAATTTGTGGAAACTCCAAAAGAAATAACAAACTCTTGTAATCAAGGTCTCTTATCAGGTTCCACCAGCCATTTGTCATGTTGTTAATTCTCTGCCCAATTTCATACAGAGGAAAGGAGTTTTACAACAGGAGCTCATTGCAGAAATTAAAACTCAAACTGGCTGTCCTCTGTTCATTTGCCACACGACATAGGTTTCTGGTGACATTCAGCTAATGAATTTTCTTCATGATTAACTACCCGTTATAGGTGGCCATTATAATGGAAATATATTCAGCCTGTGCTGTACCTCTTACAAGCAAGGTAGTTGTGTAAAGGGTCATTAATATAAGTGAGCTGGGACAGTCTTCTTTTATGAAGTCAGAGAAAAATGAAGCTTGAAAAATATTGCTCACAATCAAACAAATTGCTGAAACAAAAACTATGCTCTGCTGGACCATAACATCTATTCTTTTTTATTAGGACACAAGGCAAAAGTTATGCAAAATTAGATGATATATGCAATATAGGCATTCTTTATTTCATTCTTCCAGATGCACTGAACGGAAAACAGAAAGAACTAAAAAAAGTCGAACAACTGCCCAATTACTTTTCTTTAAAAATAAAATTCTTCTAGTATTTGCTTAACTTGTCAAAATCCTCTGTAGAATTTATACTGTGGGAAGCCTTTCACCATTGCTTAATCTGTAGTGACATCTGGTGGCCCAAATTACTCCAGTAGTTGGAGAAAACATCTTCATTACACATCTTTTAAGACACCTGAGTGGATACTAGTCTTTATGTGGTCACCATTAAAAATAAGTTAACCCTTTCTTGGATTCTAAAGCCAAGTGTGCTGTGTGATGTGGAAGAGAATGGAGGGATAGCAAAACTAAATTTAAAAAGACTATAACAATGCCTTATGTTGGGATTAAAGTATAATCTCATTTTGTTTATTATTCTTTTTCACGTTCAAAATGATTTACCTTTGTACATTATTTTGGACTGAATTATTAAATTAATTAAAATTTACTGAATGTCTAGTAATCATCAAATACTATGGATACTTTGCTTCTTTAAGGATCATTAATTCAACAAATATTTTATTGAGCATCTATTATGAATCACATTATTTAAAAAAAAATTACCTATAGATAGGTTTGATCATTCTGACTTTATGTGGAAAAATCAATGTGCCATCTCAATAGTGACTTCTAGATTTCCTGATGTCCCAGAAAATATCTTAAGATTCTCAAACATGTTTTTACATTTTTGCAACCCTTAGCATATCTGGTATATTTCTGGGCATTTAGCAATTATTCAAGATATGCCTGATAGTCAAATGCCTTTTGATTATTAATATATTGTGCATGTCTCACAAATTAGCTAATCATTAACAGAATAATGAAGCAATATATTCTTCCACTACTCCTATTATCAATAAATTGGTACCCTTTTCATCTACTTATACAAATCAAGTACCTAAGAGACATCCTTGATTCCTCTTCTTCCTTAAATCCAATTCATAACCAATTCATATTGATCTTATTTCCTGAATAAATTTCAAACCTGTCAAAATCTGCCTGTTTACCATAACCTTAATGTTAGTTCCCATCATCTCTCAACAGTATTACCAACCAGACTAACTAATCTTCTCACATATACTGCCATTCTTCTCCACATTGCAGCCAAAGGCATCCTTTCTAAATCAAATCTTGTCATCTCCATACTTAAAATCCCTCACTAGCTTCCCATTGCTCCAATGAACAGATAAAAATGTTTAAACATCCATGTCTTACTGAGTCTTACTTTGAGCCTCAACCCATCAAAAGGGCCTTCTTTCTTCCTCAGAGAAATCCCTCTCATTTTTCATATATCAGTTTACAAGTTACTACATAAAAACCTAAGCTGACCTTCCTGTCCACCTTAACCCACCCCCCTTAATATATGAGCATGTGCCTTCCTTTTCATACTTACTGTAATGGTAATTTCATACTACTTTCATTTTGTTAATATCTGTCTCCCCTCCTAGACTGCTAACTCTATAAGGAATGGAAATGTGTCTGCTTTTGTTAATCATTGAATCCTTAGCACCTAGACCAACATCTCTGGCATATCCATTACAGTTGCTCATTAAATATTGGCTAAAAGAATGACTCTCTCTATATATATGTAAAGGTAATTAATAAAATGGGTACTCCAACACACTTAGGTTCAAATCCTCACCCTGTTGTTGTCTAGTTCTATGAAACTTGATACATTATTTCTATGGCCTCTGTCTTCTCATCTGCAAATGGGTATAATATTTATCTCAAAGGGCTCTTGTAAGAAAAAAATTAATCAATGAATGCAAAGCCCTTACCACAATGTCAGTCACGTAATGGTAGCTATTATAATTATTATTATCTACATTTAAAGGAAAATGCTTTAAATTATAGAAGGATATGGACTACTCTCAATTGTCTTTGCAATTTTTGTAGGAGATTGTAAGCAGGGCTCTAGGTGAACTTACCCGAAAAACTCCTTCACCCATCAATTCTGTATTAGGAAACGGGAAGAATGGAAGAAAGGTAGTGAGGGAACAACATGGTCACCAGCAATTTTCCCTGAGAAGTAGAGTGTAAGAAGAGGGAGGTGCAATGAGCAGGTGAATTATCATTTTACATATACACACATACAAGCAGACAGACATACATACATATGTGTGTGTGCCTCTGCGTGTGTATGCACTTTTAGTAACCATGAAGACTTTAAAAGACACCAACTTTAGAAAAAGGGTTTGCTAAGAAAGAACAGATGCTCCCCCTACAAGGTAGGAGGGCTTCAGGACACTGAAGACTGTGGTGGGAAGAATACCCTGGGGAGGCACACTAAGAAAGATATAAGAGAGGCTCCCAAACCAGAAGCAGGTGATAAGGGAACAAGCTACTCTTAAGTTTGAACCGTAAAGTTAGAGATTTGGGTCAGGGGAATCCCCGGCTGTTTTCTAATGATTCCTTATTTGTACATAGATATTTTTAGACAAAAGTACTACATTGTGCATGATTTATATTTCTAGTTTTCCTTTTGAGATCATCTGTTTTCCTTGCCTTCTGTATTGTATAATAAAGAACATGGTTTACATAAATACATTTTTTTTAGAAATACATAGCAAAGATATGAAAGGCTAAGATCTAGGATGTATCTTTTTCAAGTTCTGAGTATAAGAACCACAACTACTTGTGATAAATATATTTGTGCCTGGCCCGGCATTCTTCTTTCCACTATTTATTTCTGAAAGATTATTTCTAGTAAGTCTCAAAAGAATCATGAAAGTAGAAATGGAGAAAAACCTGGGAAGCCCCCAAAGACATACCAGAGGAGAGAGAAGAAACATAACAAAATAATTTGACAATTAAGAAATAGCTGAAGTTTTTAATTAAGTGAGCACAACAAAAACACATGTCCAAACTCTACAGTCCTAAGTGGACTTTCTAAGTCATTAGAGCTAGGATGGATCAGCTTTGAAGAAGTTCCCCATTGGTTTTAATGAGCATCCCGGTTTAAGAACCTAAAAATACATACCAGAAAGCAGGGAACTAAGGGGGAATTGTTTTCCTACTAGTTTATTCAGTACTTTTCAAACACATTACGGATTTTCATTTTCCCATATTTTCCCCTTGATGTTCCCTTAGCCTCAGTTGCCACTCTATTTTCCTCTTACCAGGGCTTTAAAGCATCTGTCCATGGAAAGTTTTCCTATGTTCTTCAGTCAGAATGAACGCCCACCTTCTGTCATGTTCCCATGATTCTTTTGATGTAATTACAACAATCATTTTGCTCAGCCTCACAATACTTAAGGTTGTATGCTTTCTTTAGGTAAAGAGCTTATTCAGTTCTATATCCCACCAGGCCCTTTGCACAGAGCTTTAGGCACATGAAGAGCTCAATTTATGTTATTTAAAAGAAAGAATGAATAAATTAATCAATTAGTGATTGTCCCAATTTCAAATTTATATTCAAGAAAGTATTGCATAGTGGTCTAGATGCTAGACTTTGGAGTCAGAATGCCTGAGGGCTTATACCAGTTTGGCCATTTGTAGACACCTCAATACTTCAGTTTCCTTATTTGGAAAAGAAAAGTTATAATAATACCTACCTACAGTATTGTTTTAAATATTAAATGTTAGCATTTGCAAAATGCTTAGTTGAGCATTTTGGCATGTAGAAAGTATTCAGTAAATGTTGGCTACATTGATTGGACCAACCAATCTACAGGAACAGTTTTCTGTCATAATTAAAACAGTTGGAAAGTATTTACTGTTTCTTCTTTTTTGCTCAGTTTAAATTACAATAAAGTAAAATCTCATATTGAATTGGTAGTCTCTTCTCAAGCAGTCCAACCACTTGCAAGAAATACATTAATTTTAACTCCATGAGGCATTATCATAATTAATATTTATTAAGTACCCAGTGTGGAAGATGCAGCATACAAAAGAAAGAGCGAGCTTGAATTTGAAAGAGACAAGTCTGCTATTTTCCTATACCTGCATTGGCATTTTAATCAAGCATTCCAGTAGAATGTACAGCTTCTGTAACTGCCAAAAGTCCCTCATATGTCCCATCTAAAGTAATTTTATAGGAGGCTAGCTGTAGTAGAAAAAGCCTGAGTTGCTTGAAGATGTTCCTGGGTTTGAGATCAAGATAAATTGGCTTTATGACTTTAGGCAAGATATTGGACCATTTTGGGCTCTAGTTAATCTACCTTTAAAACTGGAATTATAATATTTACATGGTGGGGATAGTGGTTGGCAGATTTTAAATGTCATGGTTATTACTTTCTGTCAGTTAAAAATGATTTTGAATTATCATTATGGTTCTAAGATCTAATGTTCTGAGAGCTCATTCTAGGTTACCAGAATTACTTAAATATTTGCACGGGGAATTAAAATTACTCAGAATCACAAAATTTCATATTGGTCATAGGAACTGTCAGCAGCCACAAAAATACCAACTTCAAAGCCCTCTGCATTAATAGCATAGCGTTTGGTTATAGGTGAGTTTGATGTATCTCTCATCCATAATAAATGACCTGCAGGGCAAAGAAGAATAATTATCCTCGCAGTCACTGGCTTTGTAAGGTGACTCACCTTTCTGCTTGAGAGATTTCTTTATCATTGCACATTTAGAGGAGTGAGAACTGTAAAGAAGTTGAAAGTACATCAAACATTTATCTACAGAGTTTCATTTCCTAAGGAAGAGCGAGTGTGTCATACAGTTTCTCAGAAGGGCAAAGACTCCTCTAAGCCCTCTCCTGATACTCACACAGATGGAGGGCATGGGATGGAAAATCACAGGTATATGGTCCACTTAGAGAAACTGGGTCCAGGCAGTACATTCTCACAAGACTAAGAGTCTCAGAAATAGTCAAATTGTTATGACTAAAGGAGAAAACTCTTAGAGGAGACCATATTAAAAATTGATACAAACTCAATCTAAAATATCTTTAAATCACACTATTGAGAATACTTCAATGATGGCCTCTGAGTCCTATTTCTCTCTTCATCTTCTGTGCCTCCACCCAACACTGATACACGCACAACTACACATTCATAAAAGCTTTCTAGGCCCCATGGAGGTAATGTGTGCCCTGACTGGAATGTGGGAAGGCTTGTTCTGATCTTCCCCAAAATGGCACACAGCAAGCTTCACTTTAGATAACTAGTAGAGATGACTGACAGACAGAAGGGTCTGCTTTAGATATGTACGCTGTGACCTCAACACCATGTCTCTTTGCTCCATGAAAGCTGGGGATTAAGGTCTGGACTGGGTGGAGAGTAGCTGCAGAGAATGGGGCAGAGAATGGCAGAGAATGATCTTCCCTCCTCCTTATCCCTGCCATAAGTTATCCTGAATAAAACACTTTATAAGTGGTATGGAGTGGTTTGCTTCATTTTTCAGTCTTAAAATGCCTTCTCAATCTGGAGGATATTTTACTAACCCTCCTCCGCCTTCTAACAATTTCCAATTTGAAAAGTTAGGAACAAGTGACAATGGCCCTTTGATTCTGTTTGGCCACTTTTTTTATACATCAGACATTTTCTTCACTCCCAACACTGTTCCCTTTCAAGTAAATTGATCTGATCATGTCACTACTATGCTAAGACAATGATGTCTTCCTATTGTTTAGGGGGAAATATCATTATCTCCTTAGTTTGTTGTTTGGGATCTCTTTTGTACCATATTCTTATTCTTGCACCAATTGTACTACTTAATTTGCTATTAATTAGGTATAAAAAAATCTTCATGACTTCATGTTTTAGTTTATGTCTTATTCATGTTTTAGCACTAATGTTGTTTTTGTTCTTTATCTTCTAGACTAAATATTTAAAGACCAAGCTCAATTGTTCTTTCTTTGGAGCCTTTCTGATTTCTTCTATGCAAAGTAAGTTAATCATTCTACCAGTACTTCCATAGTGCTTATAAAGTGGTCATAAAGTTACACATCATAATGTTTCCCCCTCGACAGGATGACCTAAGAGCAGGAACTTTAAAAATCTAAAGTATCACCACATCCTAGCATATACTCTACTGCATAGTAGGTATGTAAACGTATACATATTCTTTATTCTCTTTGTCTTTCTGCTTTTTTTCTTTTTTTTTAATTTGAGTATAGTTGATATACAATGTTACACTAGTTTTATAATATCTTTATCCACAGTATTTAAATTTAAATTCAAACTGACAGAGTATGCAAATTGTATAATTTAAATATCACCTTATTTTCGTTTTGCTTATACATTTTGAAAGCAAATATATTAATATTAATAGTATCAATACCTTAACAAGTCTTTATCCACAACCATACTTAATTAGGGTAAACAGCCTACTATTTGATCTTTCCACATTAGGTTTACCCTTCTCCAGTTCAGTGTCTATTTTATAGTTTGAGAGCTAGTTCCAAAATCAGAAGTTTGATTATGTTTCTTCCTTTCATTGCAAACCCTTTCATGTCCCAGATAGTCCAAAGTCCTTTCTATGGTTTGCCAGATCCTTCCTTCCTGGTGCCTCCTCATCTCTCCTGTCTTGTCTCCCTCCATTCTCAATTCTATCTACCCCAAAGCTTCAAAATGCCGTTCTATGCTCCAGACATGTCCAACTTGTTTTAGTTTCCCTTTTATCAGGCACCTTTGTGAATATTGCTTACTCTTTGCCTCTGTTTACACATCCTCCCCCTTCAATACCTTTGTGTTCTTTAGGGTTGTACTTAATTTAAATGTTAACTAGCCCAATGCCTTTCCTGACCAGCTCTACACTCTCTCCTCCAACAGTACTAGGTAGTTGTCCTTCCTCTGTCTCCCACTGTACCCTGTGCCTGCCACCATCAGGGCACTTACCAGGGCTTATTTTACTTGCTGTTTACTTGTCTGTATACCTCACTAAACTTCAGAATCTTTGAGTTCTTGAACTATCTTATTCATCATATTGTCTCTAGGACCTTGCACAGCCTCTAGCACATAGTAAATATTAAGCAAAATTTGTTAAATGGATGAATGCAAATTATTATTTAAACCTTGAACTTAGCCAAAATCTCAAGAGCAATGTTAGAAAGATCTCAGAAAAACCAAATCTCAAGATCGTTTCAAGGACTCTAAGTGAGGAAAACGCTCAAGCCAAAGATTATTCTGAGCCTTTGGCTGGGAGAAAGGGATTTTATCCATAGAAAAAGAGATACTCATAGTGAAGTAGACCTTGAGAAACTAAATCTGGTTTAATAAGTCCTAGTTATTTTAGAATGAAAACTTACTGTCCCCTGGAGAAGCTGAGCAAGTAGGTATTAGTTTTCTTTATAACAAACCAAAGAGAAAAGACAGATATACAAGGCAGAAACAAAAATTACGTATCCGAATGGGGTAGGTAATCTTGAATAAGTAAATTCTCCTCTTTTATCCTGTATCAACTACAAACTAGAGAAAAAGGTTGAATTTTTCTTCAGGATCCCTGATGACTTATTTCTGTTTAATGAGTCTAGAAGACAACCCTCACCTCTATTACCTACTATTGTACAATCTCCCTAAAGGTATGTAATTTTCTGTTCTGATACATCCTCCATACTACCAAAACTTTCATTTCTGAAATGAAAAAATAATCATACCACCAATCATTTATACATTCCAACCATTGCCTTATACGTCCTTGATGCTCCAGCTTGGGCATGGACTCATGTTCAATCAATCAAATAATTTACCTCCTCCTCTTTGGATTTGTCCATAAGCCATCAGCTCAAAATTTTGGCCAGAATGATTAGAAAAGAGATGTTTTCTTGTCACTGTTGTTACCAGGCTGGTAGCATATCAGCCTCATGTGCATATGGTAAGAGCCAAGCTATAAAGGAAGATGGTATGAAGGAGAGCAAAGCAAACAGGTAGAATGAGGGTAAGACCTGTTCCCGATTTCACCATTTGAGCCCTCAGGTCCAGTCAAATGTTAATGCTAGCTTACAGTTTTCAGTTATTAGGAGTTGGTTTACTATCACTTTAATACTCCTATTATTTTTTATTTAGGTTTTAAGGTAAATCTCAACATGTATGTTTGACAATGAGAAAAATGCCACCTTTTTTAAGGTTGTTAAAATAACATATGAAAAATTGAATAGCATATTGTGTTGACTTGATTGGGCTTTCAATACATGCTACCTTCTTTCTTTTCTTTTCTGAATATATATAATCTTGGTAATTCTAACATCTTTCCCATGGAAGGTCAAAGTACTGTCTACATTATGAAATAAATAAATTCAAAAGGGGAATGCTTTGTTAAAGTGTAGACTGAAAAGCTTATTTATGTGATAAGGAAAAGTTTCAAGCATTGAGACATGCTTGGGCTCTATATTCTTTGAATCCTGACAGTCTATGCTGCTGACTGCTCTTTTACACTTACTATCACAGTTAATCCTCACAATAATCCTATTAGGGAGGTTTTTATTATGCCTAATTTTAGATGACTGAGCTATATTAGTTTCCTTGCCTTTTCTAGCTTCTAGAGGCTGCCTGTATTCCTTGGGCTCATGCTGACTGACCCTTAACACATCTGCAAACTCCTTTTTAACATTTCAGGAAACATATTCACAGGTTTTAGGGATTGGAATATGGACATATTATTAGGGATGGAGGGCATTATCCAGCCTATGATATAACCAATCTCTATAGAAATTAAAAAACTGTTGAATCACAGACCTGTACCTCTGAAACAAATAATACTTTATATGTTAAAAAAAAAAAGAAGAAGAAGAAGAAGAAGAAGATAGCAGGAAGGGAAAAATGAATGGGGGGAAATCGGAGGGGGAGACGAACCATGAGAGACTATGGACTCTGAGGGTTCTAGAGGGGAGGGGGTAGGAGGATGGGTTAGCCTGGTGATGGGTATTAAAGAGGGCACGTACTGAATGGAGCACTGGGTGTTATACGCAAACAATGAATCATGGACCACTACATCAAAAACTCATGATGTAATGTATGGTGATTAACATAACATAATAAAAAAAAGAAATAAAAAAAAAAGAAATTAAAAGACATGTTTAAAGCCATACAGATGGTTGCTATGAAGGCCGGGTTTCAACTCCAGCCAGGACAGTCTAATTCTGAAGTGTGTACTCTCATCTATCATGTCTATGATATGTGGACAGTGCTTCATGGCACACTCTACAATATGATAAAAATCTAGAAAACACAGTATAGATTTACTCAGTCAGTCTCAAGAATAGTTTGTTTGGTCCTGCCTGAAGCTTTTTTCTTAGCCATAAGCTGCAGAAAAGTGAATCTGTTACTTGGAAAAGTGCATCTGTGTGCTTTCTCCAGGCAGTCATGAGACTTCCATGTCTTTATGATTTACACTGTATACAAATCTTAGCACCCAGTTAGTTTCCTGTTGGCAAAATGACTTCACTATATACATCATTCTTATCTTAAATGTTTGTGAAAGTCAGTCAGCCAACAAGCACTTATCGAGTGCCTAAAAAAGCATTTCACATAAATCAATATGCTATAAGTCAATAAGATAATCACTCAAATGTCACCGATAAAAGTGGCATTCCTCAAATGAAAGTTTTCAAATGTACAGATTGTGAAAACACACAAAAAAATATGACTGCATAGCTAAATTGCCCTTAATGATCTGAAGCTTTAGAAGATGTCTAAATGTCTGTTTATCTATCTACCTACCTACACACAATACATACATATTTAAGTAAAATATTTTTAGTGAACCAAGCTATTCATTTTTTTTAGATGTAACATCCAACACATGGATATGAGCACAGTAAATAATCAGAAAACATTTGCTGAACTAGGAGGTACTATGAGTTGTAGCCTAAAGCATAAAAATGCACTCCACCATTGAGTCCTCTTAGAGATGAGAATGGCAAGTTACATGCAGCTCCCTGGATGTATTATACTCTAGTAAAGGAAACTTTAACATGGAGCTCCATCTGATTGAAATGTTCTCTCCAATCTCTTCACCTACTTAATTCGTGCTGACATCTCAAGTGTCACCTTCTCCAAGGCACCTCTCATTCCCATACAATGAATGAGATGTCCCATTTACATGCTTTCACAGCACTCCATACTTGCCTCTATGGTGACACAGATTATCATTTGAATGAGCTGGCTATGGATCTGTGTTGCCTACCATAACATGACATACATGAAGGCAAGGCTGCATCAGATCTACTAGTCTGCAGTCCCCAGCATAGAGTCTGGCTGAAAAGACAGAAAATGGTATGGGAGCTGGAAGATGAAAGGTCTAATCGTGTGTAGAGACATTTGATTTTTATGCAATGCTGGAAATCTCAATGCAAGTAACACTCAGAACCATATGCCTGCTTCCTCCCAGTTGATGAAACCCCTTCACTTTTACTGAGATTAGTTCAGAATGTGGGAATCAATGTTTCTCTCAAATGGAAGCATATAAATTATATGTATAATTCTTTATGGATAGTAATGAAAACAACAATTATGTAAGAATCATGGCCCAGTAAGAAATTAAGCTTCTCAAATTAGCCAGTATCACTGGCAGATGCATTACCAGCCCTCGCCCCTTAGGGATTTGGAAGCCTAGGGAATGCACACTGCAATAGTCTGCATCTGTTCCAGTTCTGGGTGGCCAAACTTGCTTCTAAAAATATTCTCTATCCTTGAAATGGATGAAATAAGTTGATAATGTAATCTACCAAATTGTGTTGTGGGGTGTGGGCATCGGTATTTGGTTTCTATCTGCCAAACTTGAAATGACACAAAACGTAAGAGACAGCTTTAGAGTTTTGTCCTGTGCAGGAGTGGGAATAACAGCCTTCAAGGTAGAGGAAACATGTACAAATTTACAGTATTCAAGAAAAGAGAGAAAAAATTGGCTGCTGCATAAAATGAAATTGGACTGGTAGGTGTTGAATATTGGAAGCTAAGTTTGGAAAGGGGGATTGGACCTTGACATTGAATGGCATTAAAAACCAAGTTAAAGAGTAAATGCTAGCAAAAAATGACATAAAAGGTTTTTTAAAAACAGGATATTTAGTAATTAACTACTTTTAAAAGTCATTTAAGGCTAATGCTGTGTTGTTGATTGTCAAGCCTCTTTAGTTTAACTATTTCCCACTGTTCATCTTCCCAGAAAGAACACTGTCCTTGCTGGTTTCTGATGCTGAAATGTACATGAGAAATTTCATACTAATGTGAAATCATCCAGGCCCAGGCTAAAGAGACAAGTCCAAATTCTCACTCATTAGGTGTCCCTCTAATCTTTCTATTTGAAGTTTCTGAAATACAGCATACTTTTTATTATAATTAATTTTGTTTATACCTGTCTCTCCTAGTAGAATAACAACCCCTTAAGCATAGAAGACATGTCTGATTTCCAACAACAGCAACAATGAAAACAATAATAATAATTGTTAATAACTATGTAATGTTTACTGTATGAGAAGGACATCCCTAAGCACATTACAAGCTCATTCATTACTTTGAAATGATGAAAATGTGACATAGAGAAGCACAAGATCATATATGTTGGATGAGCCAGATTATCATCCAAAAATTCTGGATCCAGAGTTCTTGCTCTTAAACACATGTGATACTTTTCTTTACCAAACCTGGGGATGGTGTTATATATATGCTATAATCAAATAATTATAATAATAATAACAAGCCTCTCTATTTACCCAGAGTCTTACCCTCAAAAACTACAGCTGATTTATTAAAACAAATATTCATTAAGTATGTTTCACTTCAAATATGTTCTGTTTTCTCAGGATTCAAAAACAAACCAGAGTCTATGCTCTTGTAGGCCATACAGCCACAAGAGATGATATAGCTACAAAATGTCATTTACAAATAAACTTATACTCATTTAAAATGGTACCAACAGCAAAATTATGTCTTCAGTCATAATTTTTAATGACAAGTGTAAACCAGGATTAGTGCTGATTATTTTAGTGAATTCATATATCCTTTTGGACATTTTATTGCTACATGACACTATCAAGAAAACAAATTTTAGTCAGAAATGTGTGGCTGAGAAATTTTAACAAATTAGAGAAATTGTTTAATTGTTCATCAGGATTTATATATCAGAAAGGATATCCAAACCAGATAGAAATTCTTCAATTGCAAGAGGGAGTAATTTTAGACCCAGAAGCAAGCCTTTGATACAATAATTCTTGACATTTGAATTCATCATGATATAACTGCTTGGGAAATAGCTGCTTACCTTTAAAAGTTAAATGTACTCTCTTCCATGTGAAGTATTCAATCATATGTTAGTCAGTTTCTCATGTTTCCAGTTCAGTACCACAAATAAGCCATTATTTTTCTCTTGATTTAACATACAGACTTATTTACTCCTTATGAATTCCTTAATTTGGTGTTAAATGAAACACAGATATTCTGGTACTAAAAATAGTTGTCTTTTTGAAAGGTGAGAGGTGAAAGAATCAAACCCAAGGCTGCTTCTTTGGGTCCATTATATGGCTGTTCAATTTCACCAACATGGCTAGTTAATGTCTATTTTTTTCCAGGCTAAATTTCAAAAGGTCTTTACAGAATTTTTCTGCAATCTCCTACATTATGGTTCTCTCTAATATGACTGCTAATCAGATACTGCTTAATTAAAGTAACAAACACATATGTCAAATATTTTCAAGAAAAATGTCTCAACAAGTCCCATATAATTCATTTTAAAAATCAAATTAATTTTAAAATACATTAAATAACCAAACATATCATCAGATGCCCTTTCCACTTTATACATTGCATGTTTACATAAAAATGCACTTGTTTATACACAATGACTTGGTCTCTTACTTTGCAACTTCTGTATTTTCTATTCATTGATTTAATTTCTTTTCCACTTTTATTTATTCTAATTTTTCTAAGTTTTCATGGGTCATTTTTAAAAACTCATAGCTTTTTTATTTTTGCATATTCACAACTGATACTTAGAATGTAGGTTGTAATTGCTCAACATTATCATATTTGCTTGTGGTGATATCAAATAGCATTGTCTCATTTGCAAAATGAATACTTAAAAGAGAAATGCTATAGGAACAAATCAACTTTATTATAAAATGTTAATAGGCTGGTAAGGTGGTATAGAATAAGCCTATTTCAACTCCCATAATAATATTTCTTCTTATATTCTCAAAGGAGATGGTTAAAAATGTATTGTTAAGATGTATGTGTAAAGGAAAAAATATCACATAGACATTAATATAAATCCCAATTTCTAAATCATAATTAAAAATTATATGTAATTGTATTTTCAATGTCTCTCCCAAGATATTTTGCATTATTCAATGAAGTAATAATAAAGATGAAAACACCAACAATTCCTCTTGAATAACCCATCTGATTTATTATACATTTAAGTCAAGAATAAATTCTTCCTTCTGTATTGCTTCTCAGCTAAGTTACACAGATTCATAAGGAACATAGATCCACAGAACATCTAAATTATTTATTAGGAAAGAAATGAGATTTCCCTTGGTTTATGTTAAAATCTGTACTTCACAGTGATGTTTTTTTCAACTTGAATGCTATGTGAATGGCAACAGAAAATACAATCTGCCATTAAACTTATTAAATCTGCCCTCAAAAAATACTTAGTTTGAAATTAGCTCCCAGATAAAATTAATAAGTTCTAGTAAACTTGATTATTAAATGTGCATGCTACAACATTAGGAAACCTAACATTTCCTGACAGGATTCTATTACTTTGATACATCAAAGAAACTAAATACTTAATACCATTCAAATTCTGGAAGAAGGATGAGTCATTCATTTCTATATTTCTAAGCATTATATGAGAAGAAAATTTCAGAGACATTCCATATTTTTCATGGGGTGCTAAGAAATTTAAAAAACATAAAATCTAAGCAAATTACATTGTTTATAGAAGTTAACAATCCATCGTTCCTGTCAAGTTAGTTTTACTATTTTTCCTTTTTTTCTTTATTCATATGGACCTTCGTTTTCCTCTAAAATATGATTCATGACAGCACACTGAGTGTTCTCTAAATCACTTAACTCAATTTTTTTTGCCACTTTGCAGATTGAATTGTTTCACCTCTCATATTATTTAGTGAGGGATAAATAAAAAAATATTTCTCTGCAGGTAGAGAATAGAATATTATAATCCCCATAAGTCATAGGTGTGGTTTCTAGCTTTGAGGACTAGGGTGCCAGAATATCTACTTTTAAAAAATGCATCACCTTAAGAAATGTGGGGTCACTTACCTTGGTAAAGTCAGTTTACCTCTTATCACCCATCGCCAAAAAAATTGACACTGAAAGAATTAAAAAAATATTAATTAAATACAAGAGTAAAAATATAAAAACTGATTATATTATAGTAAAACTAAATATCATATTGTTAAAGCCACATTAACACAGCTACATGGTATTAAGACAAAATGCATTTCAAAGACATAATGATCATAGAATTTCCATAGATAGGCAAATTTGTACAAACTAATTTTCATTTATAACAGGAATGTAAATTCAGTAAATTTTTTAAAGGCACCAAAGAGAGTTAGAATGCATTAAGGATGGAAATAATTCCAATTAGAGTCTATGCTGACTTATTGCCTCAGCAGGTATGATAAAAATAGAGATGGTCAAAACATAAAAAAATATCTAGGAATAAACTTAACCAAGGAAGTGAAAGACCTGTACTGTGCAAACTATAAAATGCCAATGAAAGAAATTGAAGATGACACAATTGGAAAGACATTTCATGTTCATGTGTTGGAAGAACAAATTTTGTTAAAATGTCCATACCACCCAAAGCAATCCACAGATTTACTGCAATCTGTACCAAAATACCAGTAGTATTTTTCACAGAATTACAACAAACAATCCTAAAATTAGTATGGAACCACAGAAGACCCCAAATAGCCAAAGCAATCTTGAAAAAGAACAAAACTGGAGGTATCATAATCCCAGATTTGAAGATATACTGTAAACCTGTAGTAATCAAAACAGTATGGTATTGGCACAAAAACAGACACATAGGTCAATGAAACAGAATAGAAATCCCACAAATGAATCCACACCTATATGGTTAATTAATCTTCAACAAAGGAGGCAAGAATATGCAATGAGAAAAAGTTTCTTCAATAATGGTGATAGGAAAACTGGACAGCTACATGCAAAAGAATGAAACTGGACCACTTCCTTACACCATATACAAAAATAAACTCAAAACATATTAAGGACCTAAATGTGAGACCTGAAACCATAAAATCCTAGAAGAGAACATATGTAGTAATTTCTCTGGCATGGGCTGCAACAACATTTTTCTAGGTATGTCTCCTGAGGCAAGGGAAAAAAAGGAAAATAAACTATTGGGACTACATCAAAGTTAAAAGCTTCTGCACAGCAAAGGAAACAACCAATAATACTAAAAGACAGCCAACCAAATGAGAGAAGATATTTAAAAATGACATATCCAATGAAAGGTTATTACCCCAAATTTATCAAGAACTTACACACTCAACACCCAAAAAACAAATAGTCCGGGCAGAAGACATGAACAGATATTTCTCCAAAGAAGACATGCAGATGGTCAACAGACACATGAAAAGTGCTCAACATCAGTCATCATCAGGGAAATGCAGATCAAAACTACAATGAGATATCACCTCACACCTGTCAGAATGGCTAAAATCAAAAATGCAAGAAGGAAAAGTGTTGGTAAGGATGTGGAGAAAAAGGTACCCTCATCCATTGTTGGTGGGAATGCAAACTGGTGCAGCCACTGTGGAAGACAGTATAGAAGGTTCCTCAAAAAATTAAAAATAGAATTATGCTATGGTTCAACAATTCCACTACTGGGGGTTACCTAAAGAATACAAAAACATTAATTTGAAGAAGTATATGCACCCCTATGTTTATAGCAGCATTATTTACAATAGCCAAATTATGGAAGCAGCCCAAGTGTTCACTGCTAGATGAATGGATGAAGAAGATGTAGTGTATATATACACACATATACAAACATACACATACAATGAAATATTACTTGGCCATAAAAAAGAATGAAATCTTGCCATTTGCATCAGCATAGATGGATGTAAAGAGTATAATGCTAAAGGAAATAAATCAGACAGAGAAAGACAAATACCATATGATTTTACTCAAAAATATGAACAATGGAAAAAAGAGACAAACCAAGAAACAGACTCTTAACTATAGAGAACTGATGGTTACCAGAGGGGAGGTTGTTGGAGTGATGGGTAAAATAGGTGAAGGGGATTAATAGTGCTCCTCATGATAAGGAGCACTGAGTAATGTATAGAATTGTTGAATCACTATATTGTACACCTGAAACTAATACAGCACCTTATGTTTACTATACTGGAATTAAAAAAAAAAAAAACAGATGGTCATATTTGTTGTAGCTTTAAAAAACAAAATATACATAACATGGGGATTGGCAAACTTCTTATCTAAAGAGACAGTAAATATTTTAGGCTTCACAGGCATGCAGTATCTTTCTCAACTACTCAATTCTATGTATGTGAAGGCATAAGTACGGGTGTGCAATTAAACTTTATTGACAAAATCAGCCAGTTGGCAAGTATTTGGCCCCAGGCCACAGTTTGCTGACTCCTGAAAAAACATATTGAGTATTCCAACTCAGGAATATCAATCCTAACACACGACAGACAAATGAAATATAGAGAATTACTGGGACTGAATAATTAGAGCCCTTAGTTCAGAATAAACTATGTGATTTAAAATCATCCTATAAAAAACCTGCAGAGGTCCCAGGCCCATATGATGAAATAGGAGACTCAGAATAATTATTTCTAATATTTATAGTAAATATTAAAAATACATTATAAATACAAGGTAGATACCTTATCTAAAATGTCTAAAGTAGACATTTAATCTAAAATAGACTAAAAATATGATAGTAAATAGGAAATCTCATATTTTTAAAAGAATAAAGACAATTATTTGTTGATTTTTATGCATGCTTTTTTAAAAAATATGTTAAGTAAGAGAAGATTCCCGGGACCTCACTTTTGCTTATAGATTAGGGAATTCAAATACTAAATGAGAAAGAATAACAGATTGGAATTAGCCAGACAGAATCATAAGGCCCACTTTACAGTCCTTAGAAATGAGATGAAAAGATGAAAGTATTGTTCCAGATAAAGGTCTGATGTCAGTCTGGAAGGGAGTTGTGAGGGGCTGCCTACAATAGTTTCATTATTTGATCATTAGTTAACCAATATGCAATACTGTTAAAAACAAGAGAAGAGACTAAATTGCAAACATAAAAAGGTATTTGGTGCCTGGTGGGCTCAGTCAGTTAAGTGTCCAACTCCTGATTTCGGCTCAGGTCATGATCTCACCGTTGTGGGATCGAGCCCCATGTTTAGCTCCACACTGGGCATGAAGCCTGCTTAAGAGTCTCTCTCTCCCTCTCCTCCTGCCCCTCCCCTCTCACTCCCTCTCTAAAAATAAAGAAAGAAAGAAACAAATAAATAAATAAAATGTTAAGAAAACCACAATCAGGTATTCAGGAAGACATTAATTTTACTGTTTTTGGCGATATGAGATCAACTTCAAATTGGGAAATGGATTATGCAGAAGAGAAACAATTATATTTGTGACAGAGAGGTTAGCAATAAGAATTTTTTACTATTATTTCACAGTTAAAACTGTTACTTATTCATTTTTGAGTTTCTGAAAGAATTTAAAATTCATTTCAATATTTAGTGAACACCTACTCCAAACCACACACATATAACCTACTTCTACTTCATGTGGCTATCTTCCATTTTGAATGGCTAGATCATCCTAGTAATTTTACCTTTATCAAAAAATCGTTCTACTTCTCAGAGCAAAAGAGTATTTAGGAAACATCTCTGACAAATATAAATGGTGGATACCTTGCTCTCTTCACTCATTTGACTTCCAATTACGGACCCAACGTGTCTTCCCAAAATCCATTTGGTGGATTCTTAACCCCTAGTACCTCATATTGTGACTGTACTTGGAGACACGGCATTTACAGAGGTGATTAAAATTAAATGAGATCATTAGAGTGGGCTCTGATTCAATATGACTGGTGTGCTTATAAGGATAAACTCAGAGACAAATATGAACATACACAGAGGACCATCCGAAGACATAGGGAGAAGAAAGCCAAAGAGACAGGCGTCAGAGAAAAACAAAACAGAAAACACCACCCTGCCAAAACCTTGATCTCACACTTCTGTTTCCTAGAACTGTGAGAAAGTAAAATTCTGTTTTCAAGGTAACTAGTCTGTGGTACTTTGTTATGGCAGCCTTAGTAAACTCCTACACTTCCTCTCTCCCCTATAGTACCAATCAAGGAACGGCAGCAGTACAACAAACTAGCTAAAAGTCAACTTACTCACCCCTCTATTTCCTATGGCTACAGTGACTAATAGCAATTACTAGAGTATGTCACATGCTTGGACTGAAGAAAGAATAACTGGCTACAGGTGGAGGAGGAAGGAGGAAGGCTCATTGTAAACAGTAGTTCTCCATTTTAAGAAAAGCTATAAATGGATGTAGAAAATGAAGTTGAAATCCATGTGGTCAGAAACTATACCTTTTCCCTCTTTTTGTACATTCCCAGTTATTGGCTGCATTCCAAAGGCCAGATGTTGGGATTCCAATTAACCATGAAACTGTCAAAATAAGGGTTGTTTCCTGAGACCTTGACAGTCTGCTCATCATTTCAGAGAAAACTGAGGCTTTTAAACATTAATTTGTTCAAAGTCACAAAGGTAATGATTCGTAGATGTTGTGGTTCATTACAAACTCACATTGGTCCTTTTCCGAAGTTTATATACTATGGAAACCCTACCTCAGTGGGCAGTTTATTCATTGTTTCATCAAATGTTTATTGATTGCCTGCTATGTTCCAGAGACATTTCTTGTTATTTAGGATACGACAGTGAACAACACAGACTAAACCTGCCTCCTTGAGTTTATATTCTAACACTGGGTGATGGACAGTAAACAATAATCATAAAAGGAAATTGCACTACATAATATGTTACAAGATTAAAAGTATTAGGCAGAAAAGAGAAAGTATAGCAGGGTAAAGGGATTGGGGATAGCAGGGTGGAAGTTGACATGGACCCGGCAAGGAGGCAGTTTGCAATTTTAAATTGGGTATGCAAGGTAGGCTCATTGACATTTGAGCAAATAATTGAAAGATACAAGGGAGCTAACTAGAAACCTATTTATGTAAAGATTGATCTAAAGAGAAAGTTCTACTATGGACCTTAAGCTTTAAGACTGGAGCCTGCCTTTTTTGAGAAACAGCAAGGCGACCAGTGTGACTGCTACAGTACAGTGAATGACGGAGAAAGTAGTAGGAGAGGAGTGAAGGCAAATAAGGGAAGGTGATGGTTCAGAGGGGCCTTGTAGGCCACTGATTTTGCTCTAAGTATAATGCGGAGCCATCACAGGGTTTGTTGTTGTTGTTTTTAAAGGAAAAAATATTTTTGGTACTTTTTCAAATTTAAATTCAAGTTAGTTAACATATAGTGTAGTATTGGTTTTAGGAGTAGATTTAGTGATTCATCACTTACATATAATACCCAGTGCTCATCACAACGAGTGCCCTCCTTCATGCCCATCCACCGTTTAGCCTATCCCCCTACCTACCTCCCTTCCATCAACCCTCAGGTTGTTCTCTATAGTTAAGAGTCTCTTACGATTTGTCTCCCTCTCAGTGTTTATTTTTTCTTTCCTTTCCCCTGTGGTCATCCGTTTGGTTTCTTAAATTCCACATATGAGTGAAATCATATGATATTTGTCTTTCTCTGAGTGACTTATTTTGCTTATCATAACATACTCCAATTCCACCCACATTGTTGCAAATGGCAAGAGTCCATTCTTTTTGATGACTGAGTAATAGTCCATTATACATGCATGATGGTCCATTATATATATACACCCACATATATACACATATACGTATGTATATACATTTACATATGTATGTGTGTGTATATATGGTCCATTATATATATACATACACATACATATATACACATGTATGTGTATGTGTATATATATGTGTATATACATATATATATACACACATCTTTTTTATCCATTCATTAGTGGATGGACACTTGAGCTCTTTCCATAATTTGGCTATTGTTGATAATGCTGCTATAAACATTGGGGTGTATGTGCCCTTTTGAATTGGCATTTTTGTAATCTTTTGAATAAATACCTAGTAGTGCAATTGCTGGGTCACAGAGTAGTTGCATTTCAACCTTTTGAGGAACCTCCACATTGTTTTCCAGAGTGGCTGCCCCAGCTTGCATTCCCACCAACAGTGTAAGAGGGTTTCCATTTCTCTACATCCTTGGCAACATCTGTTGTTTCCCAAGTTGTTAATTTTACCCATTCTGACTGTTGTGAGGTGGTATTTGTGGTTTTGATATGTATTTCCCTGATGCCAAGTGATGTTGAGCAGTTTTTCATGTGTCTGATGGCCATTTGTATGTCTTCTTTAGAGAAATGTTTGTTCATGTCTTCTGCCCATTTCTTAACTGGATTATTTATTTTTTGGGTGTTGATTTTCATGAGTTCTTTATAGATTCTGGGTACTACCCCTTTATCCAATATGTCAGTTGCAAATATCTTCTCCCATTATGTAGGTTGCCTTTTAGTTTGGTTGTTGTTTCCTTCACTGTGCAGAAGCTTTTTATCTTGATGAGGTCCCAATAGTTTATTTATGCTTTTGTTTACCTTGCCTATGAAGACTTGTCTAGTAAGAAGCTGCTGCAGCCAAGATCAAAGAGGTTGCTGCCTGTGTTCTCCTCTAGGATTTTGATAGTTTCATATCTCATATTTAGGTCTTTCATCCATTTTGAGTTTATTTTTATGTATAGTGTAAGAAAATGGTCCAGTTTCATTCTTCTGCATGTCGCTGTCCGATTTTCCCAACACCATTTGTTGAAGAGACTGTCTTTTTTCCATTGGATATTCTTTCCTGCTTTGTCAAAGATAGTTAACCATATAGTTGTGGGTCTGTTTCTGGGTTCTCTGTTCTGTTCCCTGGTCTACGTGTCTGTTTTTGTGCCACTACCATATTGTCTTGATGATTGCAGCTTTGTAATACAATTTTAAGTCTGGGATTGTGATGCCTCCTACTTTGCTTTTCTTTTTCAGCATCACTTTGGCTATTCAGGGTCTTTTCTGGTTCCATACAAATTTTAGGATTGCTTGTTCTAGTTCTGTGAAAAATGCTAGTGTTATTTTGATGGGGATTGCACTGACTGTGTAGATTGCTTTGGGTAGTATAGACATTTTAACAATATTTGTTCTTCCAATCCATGAGCATGGAATATTTTTGCATTTCTTTATGTCTTCTTCAATTTCTTTCATAAGTATTCTATAGTTTTCAGCATACAGATCTTTTACCTATTTGGTTAGATTTATCCCTAGGTATCTTACAGTGTTTGGTGCAATTGTAAATGGGACCAATTCCTTAATTACTCTTATACCTATTTCGTTAGAATTATTCCTAGGTATCTTACAGTGTTTGGTGCAATTATAAATGGGACCAATTCCTTAATTACTCTTTTACCTATTTGGTTAGATTTATCCCTAGGTATGTTACAGTGTTTGGTACAATTGTAAATGGGACCAATTCCTTAATTATTCTTTGTTCTGCTTCATTATTGGTGCATAGAAATGCAACAGATTTCTGTAAATTGATTTTATATCCTGCAACTTTGCTGAATTCATGTATGAGTTCTAGCAAGTTTTTAGTGGAGTCTTTCAGGTTTTCTACAGAGAATATCCTGTCATCTGTGAAGAGTGCAAGTTTTACTTCTTCCTGGCTGATTTGGGTGCCTTTTCTTTCTTTTTTGCTGCCTGATTGCTGAGGCTAGGACTTACAGTACTATACTGAACAAAAGTGGTTAGAGTGGACATCCCTGCCGTGTTCCTGACCTTAGGGGAAAAGTTCTGTTTTTCCCCATTGAGAATGATATTAGCTGTGGGTCTTTCATGTTGAGGTATATTCCTTCTATCCCTACTTTCTTGAGGGTGTTATCAAGAAAGGGTGCTGTATTTTGTCAAATGCTTTTTATGTATCTATTAAGAGGATCATATGGTTCTTACCCTTTATTAATGTGGTATATCACATTGATTTGTGGATATTGAACCACCCTTGTAGCCCAGGGATAAATCCCACTTGATCATGGTGAATAATCCTTTTAATGTGCTGTTGGATTAGAATAGCTAGTATCTTGGTGAGCATTTTTGCATCCATGTTCATCAGGGATGTTGGTCTGTAATTCTTCTTTTTAATGGGGTTTTGTTTGGTTTTAGAATCACAGTAATGCTGGTCTCATAGAATGAGTTTGGAAGTTTTCCTTCCATTCCTTTTTTTCTTTTTTTGGAACATTTCAGAAGAATAAGTATTAATTCTTCTTGGAAAGTATGGTAGAACTCCCCTGGGAAGCCATTTGGCCCTGGACTACTGTTTGTTGGGATATTTTTGATTACTGGCTCAAGTTCTTTGCTGGTTATGGGTCTGTTCAAATTTTCTGCTGCTCTAACATGAAATGTTCTGAATATATCTGTTAAGTCCATCTGGTCCAATGCATCATTCAAAGCCATTGTTAGCTTGTTGATCTTCTGCTTAGATGATCTGTCCATTGCTGCACATAGGGTGTTAACGTCCCCTACTCTTATTGTATTATTATCCACAAGTTTCTTTAAGTTTGTTATTGATTTATATATTTGGCTGCTCCCAAGATGGGGGCATAAATATATATAATTGCTAGATTATTTTTTTTAAGATTTCATTTATTTATTTGACAAAGAGAGAGAGCACAAGCAGGGAGAGTGACAAGCAGAGGCAGAGGGAGAAGCAGGCTCCCCGCAGAGCAGGGGGAGCCTGATGTGGAACTCGATCCCAGGACCCCGGGATCATGACCTGAGCCGAAGGCAGTCACTTAACCAACTGAGCCACCCAGGCGCCCTAGATCTTCTTGTTGGATAGACTCCTTTATTATGATATAATGCCCTTCTTCATCTCTTATTAGTTATTAATTGTTTTATACATTTGGCTGCTCCCAAGTTGGGGGCATATTTACAATTGTTAGATTCTCTTTTTGGATAGACCCTTTATTATGATATAGTGCCCTTATTCATTTCTTATTACCATCTTTGTTTTACATTCTAGTTTGTCTGATATAAGTATGGCTACTCCAGCTTTCTTTTGATGTCCATTACCATGATAGATGGTTCTCCCCACCCCCCTTTTTAATCTGGAAGTGTCTTTGGGTCCAAAACGAGTCTATTTTAAGCAACATATTGATGGGTCTTGTTCTTTTTTTTTTTTTTAAATCATTCTGATACCCTATGTCTTTTGATTGGAGGATTCAGTCCATTTACATTTGGAGTAATTACTGATCCATATGAATTCAATGCCACTCTATTACCTGTAAAGTCACTGTTCCTGTAGATTGTCTCTGTTCCTTTCTAGTCTTTATTGTTTTTGTTTTCTCTTTCCCACACAAAGGGTCCCCTTTGATATTTCCTGCAGGGCTGGTTTAGTGCTCATGAACTCTTAAATTTTTGCTTTCTTGGAAACCCTTTACCTCTCCTTCTATTCTGAATGACAGTCTTGCTGGATATAGTATTCCTGGCTGCATATTTTTCCCATTTAGCACATTGAATATATCATGTCACTTGCTTCTGGCCTGCCAAGTTTCTGTGGACAGTCTTCTGCTAATCTTATAGGACTACCTTTATAGTAGTTAAGGACATTTTGTCCCCAGTTACTTTCAGAATTCTCTCTTTATCCTTGTATGTTCCAAGTTTCACTATGACATGTCTTGCTGTTGACCCGTTTTTGTTGATTTTTAAGGGGAGTTCTCTGTGCCTCTTGGTTTTGAAGGCCTGTTTCCTTCCCCAGATTAGGGGAAGTACTCAGCCATAATTGGTTCAAATAAACCTTCTGCCCCTTTTCGCCACTCTTCTTCTTCTGGAACTCCTATGATATGGATATCATTGCACTTTGTGGAATCGCTGAGTTCCCTAAGTCTATATTTGTGATCTAATAGTTTTCTTTCCCTCTTCTTTTCAGCTTCATTATTTTCGATAACTTTATCTTCTATATCACCTATTTGTTCCTCTGCTTCTTCCATCCTCATTCTGATTATATCCAGTCAGTTTTGCATCTCAGTTATAGCTTTATTTTTACTTCGGCCTGACTAGTTTTTAGGTCTTTTATCTCTGCAGCAAGTTTCTCTGGTGTTTTTGATGCTTTCAAGCCTAGATAGAATTCTTATGACTGTTGTTCTAAATTCTTGTTCAGATATATTGCTTATATCTGTTTTGAGCAAATCCTCAGCTATGATTTCTTCTTGATCTTTCTTTTGGGAAGAATTTCTCCATCTTGTCATTATGTCTAGATTTCTATCTTTTTTGTGTTATGACAGCTTGTTATGTTTCCTGCTCATGAGAGTAATACTATATTAAGAAGGGGTCATACAGTGTCTAGGGTCTGGCACTTCAGGAAGTGTTTCTGATGTATGCTCTGTGCACTCTGCTATTATGTTTTGTCTACTCTTTCCCACAGGTCAGTCCTCTGCAGAATTCCTCCTTGCTTGCAGTGGGGAGTGTTTGGACCTTCAACTAGATGTGCTTTGATTTGTTTGTTCAGATAATCCTAATTAAAAAAAAAAAAAAAAAGCCTGATCTAAGAAAAAAGGAAAAGGAAAAAGAACAAAAAAAGCAAACAAAATCTACAATCCTAATTCAAAAGAAAAAGGAAAAAAAAAAAAAAAAGGAGAGAAAAGCCTGATCCAAAAAAAACAAGAAAAGGAAGCAAACAAACCTACAATTCAACAAAAAACTATAAGCCTGATTTCAAAGAAAAAAGAAAAACAATTAAAAAAAAATTAAAGTTAAAAAAAAATCCTAGTCATATTTCCACCAGAACTGAAGCTAGTGCTTTGGAGCACTCTATGATTAGTAGAATTGGTACATGTGGGGAACCTGATTTGTGTTCTGAGGAAGAGGCCCACTATGCTGGCCCACAGTAAAATGCCCCTGCCAGGTGCAGGGGGAAGATTTGGTGTAAGTGACTCCAGTCTCCACTGGAGGTACTGTCTTTCATTCTGAAGTCCCACCATGCTGGTGGAGGGGTGGGGTGAGGCATGGAAGATGATGTCACCCCGCCCTCTTGACCTCGGGGAGGGGAACTCAAGGCCACAGCTGCTCAAGAGGCCCTCACAGAAAAGCAAATAATCTACCCTCCTGTGTCCCAGGCTTTTGTCAGATCCCTGCCCTCAAACGGTCTGTGCCCAGGCCATCAGCATACCTGGTGCCAGAGTGCTCCTGTGTTTTATCTCTGGCTGGCAGCTGGGACTCAAAACTCCAAATCTAAAGGACCCATCAAAGTGCAGACCTGTCCCCTTCCCCAGAGGAGAGCTTCCCAGTGCTGAGCCCAGCAACATTCGGTCCCAGAAAAGCAGTCATATAGCCACAGAGGTGCCTGAAGTTGATGTGAAGCACAGCAAAAAGCTGTGACTAGGTAATCTGCCCTCTGTGCATACCTCTGTCCCCTGCTGTTGAACAGCCACTCAGTTGTGCCCAGTGGGTCCTTTGTCCTCAGAGAGGCAATATGCCCTCTTCCTAATGTACTCCAGGAAGGGGAATGTCCAGTGAAAGCCAGGGGATCAGCACACTGTGGCACCTTGCATGAACCCTACATGTTGCTCTCTCTCCTGCTCCTCCCTCCCTCCCCAGAACTACCGCTTTTCTCTCCCCCAAATCATGTCTCCAAACCTTGCATCTGCCATGTTCTCTCCTTCCAATTGTGCAGATTGTTTTCTTAATCCTCAGATTGATTTCCTAGTTGTTCAAAATTATTTGATATTGATCTAGCAGTGTTCAAAGGATGAGACAAGCCCAGGATCCCCCTACTACTCAGCCATCTCAACTCCTCCCCTCCAATCACAGGGTTTGACCAAAAATTAATTCTTATTAAGAGGAATGCTCGGGCTGCTATACTGAGCATAGATCTGGGTTTTAGTCAAAGTGTAAGCAGGGAGAGGAGTTAGGAATTTACCACAGTAATCCTCAAGAAAGATGGTCGTGGCTTGAACCATGGTAGCAACGATGTAAATGATGAGAAATAACTGATTATTGATATATTTTAAAGATATGAGCAATGTGAAGATACCCTGGCATATTAGATATGGGTTCAGAGAGAAAGAGGTGAAGAAACTTATTGTGTTAATATGTGAGCTATTTCCATTAAGGTTTCTCTTTTATATAATACATGTTGCATGGTGTGATAAAGCATGAACTTTGAAGAAAGGCAAATGGGAGTTGATTTCTGGCCCTACTGTGTATTAGACATCTCTTCCAACAAAATAGTGCTGTGTTTAAGAGCTCAAATCTGAAGTCTTATGATCCTTTATGTGAAAGCTGGCTCTTTCGCTTACCAACTTTGAGCAATTTACTTTGACCCTCTAATCCTCAGTATCCTCATCGTATCATTGGGATAATAAACATAATTACCAGAGAAAGAGAGAGACAAAGATGTAGGGGAGGGAGAAAGAATGTATTACATCTGTTAAGGCCTATTGAGCAGTATCAGCTCAGTGCCAAACATATAGCAGGAGTGGTAGATTGAATTAGTTACTCCAATGCCTCCTCCCTCCCCATACCACACCCCTTGCCATGTAATTTTGTAGTTGCTCCTTCTAAAGAGGAAGAGTGTATTTCCTTACTTCTTAACTTTGGGTTGATCCCTGTGTCTTACTTTGGCCTGTAGAATGAGGCAGAAGTGACAGTGTGATGATTCTAAGTCTAGTCCTTAAAAGGCTTTGTGTATTTCTGCTTTTCCTTTTGCACCTCTCTCCTGGATTCCCCTGGAAATGAGAGCATTCTGGGACAGAGCACATTCTTCAGGCCCTTGACCTGCAGCTGGAAACAGAGCAGCTTCAGCTACCTCACTCTGAAGCAGAGCTGTCCAGAGACCAGAGGAACCCCAACCAACCTCAAGACATGTGAGTAAAAACCAACAGTTGGTTTTTTCAGTCACTGAGTTGGGGATGCTTTGTTGCACAGTTATAGTTCAGTTATACAGTAGTCATTGAATAATCCTAGCTTATTTCCTTAACATTTTGATTAAAACAAAAACCAAACAACCTCTCTGTCAACTGAATCATCTTTGCTATATTGCTTTTAATACTTTAATGCTGAGAGCAAATTGGGAGTTAAGACACAGGCCAAATTCTACAAAACAAAATACCAAATTCTACATTACACCATTCTAAGAGTCACTTAACTCCTCCCTCTTAAAGTTATAGAATACGTTAGAGAGTTTGGTAAGTGCTAGAAAGCTTCAAATGGACTTGCCAGCCAGAGCCAGTGAGTTTGAGCAATATCCCTGACTATATCAGAGCACACTCTCTTACTCACTGTAAATACAATAGGGGATTGAGCTGCTTTAAGCCAATTCTTTCCAAATGAAATATGCCTAAAAGAAAACATAAAACATTCTCTAGTGTGTTGGGGGTGTACATTGCTCTCACTGAGACTATTACTATATTTTAAATAATTTTTAAATGATATATACAGAGAATGTTTGTGTCTATCCTCATTATTTTTGGATTCTGTGTTTACAAATTTGTGTACTAGCTAAAATATATATGTAATCCCAAATCAATGTATGTGAGACTTTCAGTCATTTGTAGACATGTGCAGAGTGGTGAGAATTTTGAGTCACCTGGTGACTTGTGAGCCTTTTCCCAGCTAAGGTTGAACAATGCACTTTCTGCCTTGTTTCAGCACTCATACTGGAAACAAATGTGTCCTTTTCATGGTCTATTTAGTGCCATGTTTTCTCATTTTTGTGCTTTTTATTGGTGATTTCACTGTTTAAAATGGCCCCCAAGTGTAGTGTTAAAGTACTATCAAGGCTGTGATGTGCCTTATGGAGAAAATACGTACGTTAGATAAGCTTTGTTCAGGCATGAGTTACAGTGATAGTAACTGTGAGTTAGTGTTAATGAATCAACAATATATAATAAGGGGTCTTCTCACATAAAACAAGGTTATACATTGATCAGTGGACAAAAATGTTGTGACCAGAGGTTCATAGAACTGGACACTATATATTTTTTTTAAAGATTTTATTTATTTATTTGAGAGAGAGAGAGAATGAGAGACAGAGAGCATGAGAAGGAGGAGGGTCAGAGGGAGAAGCAGACTCCCTGCCAAGCAGGGAGCCCGATGCGGGACTCGATCCCAGGACTCCAGGATCATGACCTGAGCCGAAGGCAGTCGCTTAACCAACTGAGCCACCCAGGCGCCCTGGACACTATATTTTTGCTAGGAGCAGTGGTTTAGTATTTGCTAGTATAATATTTGTGGTAACTATAGAACAAAACTGCAGCAAAGGGTGGGAATTGACCATGTGTACATGTGTATTTGCATGTGTATATATATATATTCATATACCTGCATATCTCCCTATATTGACCAGATGTCTCTCTTAGAATAGCATTTTAATGATACCCCCCAATAGTTTCAATCCCCATACAATTCTTTACAGAAAGAAGCCACTGTAAGGCAAGCCTAGGACCTGTCATGAAAAGATGGTGAGAGACAATTTTCCTAAGTGTATTAGTCATTCAGGTCTTCATCTTTTTAAACTTCTTGAGTTGTAACACTTAAATGAGATTATTACCATGAGATTCAGTGGGAGAAAAAAAGCTGAATGACTATCTGTCCCAAACTTACTTATAAAGCAACATGTCAAAAAGAGTTAAACATCTCATTAAAATAAGGATTATGAAAAGATTTAATGAGAATTATCAAGGGCAAGAGCTTATCCCTAAAATAACCATTTCTTCACTGGATTCCCCTTTTTGAACTGAAAGCATTTTCTATGTATCTCATTATTACACATAAACTTTATTGCAATAATCTTATTACTTTTGTCTTTGATCTCTCAATCCCTAGCCCAGTGTCTGCCACACAGTGCATGTTGTGAAAAATTATGGAATATTTAAGTGTCACCATACGACACCAGAGCTTCACATACATTTTATATGCATATAGACGTGTGCATATAATTTGTGATATTTAAAAGGTAACATTAATCTCAGTATAAATGACCCCAAACCAAATACTTTACCTCACATTCTTAAGGAATTTCTTTTCAAAATTTATCTCCATCTAAGATCAGACCAGTTGTTGGAGGAGGTCACTGAGAGGGCATGACTGCTGATCGACCTGCGAGCTGGACCCAGGAAATCAGAGGCTCCTCACCCCCCTTTCTTGTCCTTGGAATGTATGTTCCGCCCACTGTTCCCACAGGTGGAGTCATTATAAGGATGCAGCCTTGAGAGAGTAATGTGTTGTTGAGACCATCTGGAAGGTATACATGACTGAACCTAATTAAGGCCTCTATAGAAACCTCTTAAGGTTCTCTCAGGTGGGTCGAGAGATCTACTTGTCTTGTGGCCACCCAAAACAAGCCTCCCATGTGAGTTCTCTTGTTTTTTAACCTGCCTGCTACCAGTCTGCAGTGGCCTGACTCTTTCTTTGGTCTTTTCCTTGCCCTTTGCGTGGGGGGCTGTTTTGCAAACCAACAGCAGTGTAGTGGAAAGAGCATGATCTTTATTAAACGGGGGTTTACATTCCGGTTCTACCATTTAGTCATCGTGGAACATCCAAAAAGCTACAAAACTTTTCTCATCTTCAGCTTCTTTACATATAAAATGGGTGGTAGAATAAAACTAATCGAGAGAGCTATGCGGATTGTGCCAGATCTTACATGTGAAGCTGTCTGCATATAGTATCCACTTTATACATGCTTGTATTTTTTTCCCTAAGGTCTTACTTATATGCATATCTTCAAATAGTTCAATGATAAATTTACTTCTCACAGAGATGATCGTTGCTGTTGTTTTAATTTTCAGAAATGTAGAAATCTGGATTGCAGCTGGAGGGCTGTGAATTATCAAAAAAAAGTTTCTGCTATAGGCAATAATTTTAATGTTAATTAACTCCATCTGGAAGGAAAAACAGGTGTTGAAATTGATCACTTAAGTACAGAAAGCAGAGGCTGTTTACTAAACTCTCCCTAAATTAATTTGGCTGAGCTTGTGGTTAAATTGCTTTCAAGTCACTTTTCTCTAAATGCCTTATACCAAATGCTGAAATTGGAAGAAGTAGACCAAGCAGATTTTAATGAAATGTAACAAATTGGACTGAAAGGTCACCTAAAAATAAAAATTATATTTTAAAAATGAAAAAAAAAATGCAACAGCTTTGCTTTAATAGCAGGTGGAATTTGAGCAAAAACCTACAGCATTTCTCATGTGTTGTTCACAAATCACCTGAAACAAATCAAAGTTCATGCACTAGAAAAAATAGAGTCCTCTACTCTCTACCAGAACAATTGAGTCAGATGTGCCAGGAAGTTCCAGGAATCAGCATTTAATAAGTCAGGTAATTTTTTTTTAATTTTTTTTTTTTAAGATTTTATTTATTTGCGAGAGAGAGAATGAGAGACAGAGAGCATGAGAGGGAGGAGGGTCAGAGGGAGAAGCAGACTCCCTGCTGAGCAGGGAGCCCGATGAACAAGTCAGGTAATTTTTATTCTCACTAAAACTTAAGAATCATTGTCCTAAGTGTGAAGAGACACCAAATTGCACAATAGTGATTCAGGGTCCTAGAAAGATGACAGATTAGTATCATGATTGTCTGAGAAAGTGAAACATAACATAGAAACTTGGAAAATATCAGTAAACAAATCTACATTTACCATTTAAGAAAATGCTGACAAAATGATAATGTTCATTCAATTTCTTTGCCTTCTATCATCACCTAACTCCTCAACAGAAGGCCCAGGTTCCCGAAACTTCTTTCCAAGGCCTTGCATAATCTGATTTGATTGTCCATTCCACTCCAAGGTGCAGTCCCAAACCAGCAGCATCATATCACCCATACTTACGGAATCAGAAGTTCTGGGGACAGAGCCCAGAAATGTGTGTTTTAGCAAGGTCTCCAGATGATTCTGATGCAGACTAGAGTTTGAACACTATGCACCCTTCTTGGTTCATCATGATTCATCAGACTTCAGTCTGCTGTTATGAACACAGCATTAGGGATGAAACTACTGTGGGAAATATAACTGGGTCTCTTGTTTCCATTGCTAGACAGGGTACAAGATTTAGTTGTAAAATGAATAAGTTCTGGGATCTAATGTACAGCATGATGCCTGTAGTTAACAATACTGTATTGTATACTTGAAAGTTTCTATGAGATTCAAGCTTTAATGTTCTCACCATAACAAAAACAAAATGGTAGTTATGTGAGGTAAAGGTTTCCCACCTTACTGTGGGAAACATTTCACAACATAGCATGTATCAAATCATTACATAGTACACCTTAAACTTACACAATGGTATATGTTGATTATATCTCAAAACTAGAAAAAAAGGAGAAAATTGCATGGAAAAAAAGTTTTTTGATAGAACCTGCTAATGTCTCCAACTATGAAAGAACCAACACTTACTGAGTATTTACTACATGTTACTCTCTCTTCTGAGTGCTTTGCATTTATTATCCAATTAATCCTCACTACAGTCTAAGGATACAGGTTTGATTATTATCACTACTTCACACAATGACACTGCAACACAGGAAGGTCAAGCAACACCACCAAAGCCACATGGCAACTAAGGGATGGAATCAGAAATTGAACTCAGTCTGTCTTTGGGGTTCACATTCTTCACCACTCTACAAACTGCTTTCAGGAAATGTGAGCAATTCTCATACACTACCTAAAGAATTCTTAGCCCTGATTGAGACAAAGATAATGCTCAAACCTGAGAAAAGAGTAGGATTTTAAAGAGCATAAGACAGTACTTTTACACTAGGGTAAATTTGTTCCTAATATCCTACCTTTTTTTTATTATCTCAAAGCCTGCCTATCTTGAGGTTTCTATTAAAACAGACTTTATCAGAAAGGCCTTTCATCTGTGTGAACTTGAAGCAAAACAGTGTATCAGAGCCTCAGTTTCCCTATGTATAGACTGAAGATAACGGTATTATCGAACCATAGAGAAATAGTATGAAATGAGGGAATAGATGTAAAAATGCATTTTAAACTTTAAAACTTTAATTATATGCTTGCAATGTGGTGTCACAGTATTTTTTATACTGAAGGCTTCAGAATTTATTGTTTAGAGACTGTCTCCTTTCACTGACCTTTTATACCACAATTAGCGCTGTCTATATAGATTGATTGCACAAAGTGCTTTTTTTTTTTTAAGTAACTCATTCATCAAATCTCAACGCTCACCTTCCACCTCACAGTAGAACATTTTTCAAACTTTCCCTACTGTAAGATTAAACAATGGTGCTTTTTAAAATGTCATATTCCTCAATTTCATAAAATCCATCTATGAAAAACCCACAGTGAATATCATCCTCAATGGGGAAAAGCTGAGAGCCTTTCCCTTAAGATCAGGAACATGACAAGGATACCCACTCTTGCCACTATTGTTCAGTATAGTACTAGAAGTCCTAGCAACAGCAATCAGACACAAAAAGAAATAAAGGGTATTCAGATTGGCAAAGAAGTCACACTCTCTCTTCGCAGATGATGTGATACTTGATGTGGAAAATCCAAAAGACTCCACCCCCAAATTATTAGAACTCATACAGCAATTCAGTAATGTGGCAGGATATAAAATCAATGCACAGAAATCAGTTGCTTTCTTATACACTAACAATGCAACTGTAGAAAGAGAAATTAGAGAATCGATTCCATTTACAATAGCACCAAAAACCATAAGATACCTCGGAATAAACCTAACCAAAGAGGTAAAGGATCTATACTCTAGGAACTACAGAACAGTCATGAAAGAAATTGAAGACGACACAAAAGGATGGAAAAACTTACCATGCTCATGGATCAGAAGAATAAGCATTGTTAAAACGTCTATGCTGCCCAGAGCAATGTATACCTTCAACGCCATCCCGATCAAAATTGCAATGACATTTTTCAAAGTGCTAGAACAAACAATCCTAAAATTTGTATGGAATCAGAAAAGACCCCGAATCACCAAGGAAACATTGAAAAAGAAAAACAAAGCTGGGGGCAACACGTTGCCCGATTTCAAGCTATATTACAAAGCAGTGATCACCAAGACAGCATGGTACTGGCACAAAAACAGACATATAGACCAATGGAACAGAATAGAGAGCCCAGATATGGACCCTCAATTCTATTCTCAAATAATTGTTGACAAAGCAGGAAAAAACATGCAATGGAAAAAAATAGTCTCTTCAGTAAATGGTGCTGGGAAAATTGGACAGCTATATACAGAAGAACGAAACTCGACCGTTCTCTTAGACCATACACAAAGATAAACTCAAAATGGATGAAAGACCTCAATGTGAGACAGGATTCCATCAAAATCCTAGAGGAGAACATAGGCAGTAACCTCTTTGACATCGGCCACAACAACTTCTTTCAAGATACCTTTCCAAAGGCAAGTGAAACAAAAGGGAAAATGAACTTTTGGAACTTCATCAAGATAAAAACCTGCACAGCAAAGGAAACAGTCAACAAAACAAAGAGGCAACCCACAGACTGGGGGAAGATATTTGCAAATGACACTATAGACAAAGGGCTGATACCCAAGATCTATAAAGAACTTCTCAAACTCAACACCCAAAAAACAAATAAGTCAAAAAATGGGCAGAAGACATGAACAGACACTTCTCCAAAGAAGACATACAAATGGCTAACAGACACATGAAAAAATGTTCATCATCATTAGCCATGAGGGAAATTCAAATCAAAACCACATTGAGATACCATCTTACACCAGTTAGAATGGCCAAAATTGACAAGGCAAGAAACAACAAACGTTGGAGAGGTTGTGGGGAAAGGGGAACCCTCTTATACTGTTGGTGGGAATGGAAGTTGGTATAGCCACTTTAGAAAACAGTGTGGAGGTTCCTCAGAAGGTTAAAAATAGAGCTATCCTATGACCCAGCAATTGCACTCCTGGGTATTTACCCCAAAGACACAGATGTAGTGAAAAGAAGGGCCATATGCACCCCAATGTTCATAGCAAAAATAGCCACAATAGCCAAACTGTAGAAAGAGCCGAGATGCCCTTCAACAGACGAATGGATAAAGAGGATGTGGTCCATATATACAATGGAATATTACTCAGCCATCAGAAAGGATGAATACCCAACTTTTATGTCAACATGGATGGGACTGGAGGAGACTATGCTAAATGAAATAAGTCAAGCAGAGAAAGTCAATTATCATGTGGTTTCATTTATTTGTGGAACATAAGGAATAGCATGGAGGACATTAGGAGAAGGAAGGGAAAAATGAAGGAGGGGAAATTGGAGGGGGAGACGAACCATGAAAGACTATGGACTCCAAGAAACAAACTGAGGGTTTTAGAGGGGAGGGAGTGGGGGGATGAGTTAGCCCAGTGATGGGTATTAAGGAGGGCACGTATTGCATGGAGCACTGGGTGTTATACAAAATCAGTGAATCATGGAACACTACATCAAACACTAATGATGTACTGTATGGTGACTAACATAATAAAATAAAATAAAATTTAAAAAACGTCATATTCTCTAGTGTCTCCCCAGGAAATTGTAATTATTTAGGCATGAGATCCAGGATACTATGTAGTTTAAGAAATAGCCCAAGTGATTGTTATAATGAGTTGAGTGTGGAACTATTACAGTAAATAGTAAAATTTTCTAGAGATTTAAAAACAAAGACAAAAATCCTCTCAGTTGTTACCTAATATTAGCATAAAGATTATTTTTGGACATATATTATTTTTGGACATTGTTTTTTTGTGTGTGTGTTGTTTGTTTTTTTGTTTTGGTTTTGTGTGTGTGTTGATTTTTTTAAAATTCCAATATATTTGCCAGAAATGGTAGAGGAGTAATTTCTTTTTTTCCTGGAAGGAAGGTATGTTTTAGTAAGGCATTAATTTGGATAGACAAAGTTATAAGAGAGTAACAACTTTGACACCAAATCCCAGTGGGTTAACACAATAAATATCTCTGCATCATTCACAGTGTATGTCCGTTGAGGGTTCGGAGGGACTGGAGGAATGGGAATAGAAGATATACTCCACATGGTGACTAAGGGAACCAGAAGGAGTTTCTAGCAACTTGTAAGCTATACCATCCGGTAATTGCAGCCTTTCAATTATCGAAATAGGGGAAGGGACAGACTAAAAACTCAAATTTGGGTATGTCCCTGCCTCAAGCCAGAAGTGACACACAACTCAATCCTTAGTTCATTGGCCAAAACAGTCAAATGGCATCATCAAAATGGAAGGAGCTTAGAAATGAAGAGTGACATATGGAGTATTTTGCAAGCTTTACTATCTCTGCCTCAGCCTACTTTAAGTTCAATGAGTACTCTAAATAAATAATCACCAATCTTTAAGCAATTTAAAGCTACATAGCAATCTGGGAAAAGGAGAAAGCTCTAATCAAATTGGTCTCTCACCCCAAGAATTTAAATTTTAAGACTGTAGTAGTGTAAATCATTAAGTTACAAGGAGTGTGCATTAAAGATCTTAATGGTATGATACATGCTTTAATTTCAAAAAATGAACACCGTTAGTAAGACAGAGCTTCATGAAAGAAATTCGATAAATTAGGACCACAATATTTAGAAAAACTCTGGGAATAGGCAGGTATATCCTAAACTTTAAGGGAATCACCATGAGAAACACACAAATCATGCTTGTATAACAACACATGGGCTAAATCATGAAATTCAGTGTATGATTCAGGAAAATACAATATGACTCATCATCATAGGAAAAGAGGAAAAACCAGTATTTTTAAGGACCTTCCATATGCAAGGATTCAGCTAATGCTTTACCTATGTTATCTCTGTTTTATCATTGACTAAAACCCTCAGAAGCAAGCATTATTCCCATTTTATAGATGAGATAAAAAAAATGTGAAACAACTGGATTAACATTAAACAATTAGTAAACAGCAAAACTAAGATTCAAACCCAAGACTGTGGGTCCCATGTTGTGGATGGGAATGTATATATTTTTCTCATTATATGAAATGATGCTGTGCTAACCTAGGACCTCCTTCACTAAAATCTTGCCTTTATAAAAGAGAAAGAATACTTGTAAAACACGATACCAGTAATTTTTAATGAAGTCATAACCCATTCACAGCCATACTCAGTGATCCTGTGATAACTTCATGTATAACATTTCTGTGCTACACGACCAGAGACATATAAAACAAATAGGCATGATCACTGATGCATATTCCTTTGAACAGTCCTTCTCCACCTTTCTTCCTAAATCGCACAAGAATTGGCAGCTAATTAGCAGCTCATTAGCAACATTGATAAACCATGTGACAAAAACAAATGCTGTGCTAACAGAAGGGAGAGTTTTCCAATGAATATGAAATAGAATATATGATAAAATCAAATTGCTGAAACTAGCTTCCTATAGATCTCCAAATGATTCTTGTATTTTATGATTTCTTAGTCATTCATGCATTCAGATATATATTAATCACCATGTTCAAGGCAATGTGGTAGTTTTGGGGATGAAAAATATGTGTCAAATACAATTATTGCCTTCAAGAAGTTCATAATACAAAAAGATGATTAAGGAGTCTATAAATTTCCTTTTTGTAAACAATCTTTATGAAGCTGAAATATGATCTTTTTAGGTAAAAGTTGGCATTAACATTGATGTATCCACACATGCACATCTGACTACATATTTGCTGGTTAGATTGCTATTAAAGGAATTCCATGGCTAAGGGACTGGGAAAAATTTTGATGTGTACAAAATTGGATCTCACAGATTAGGTTGAAGCACTTTGAATAACTAGACTTAGTTTTCATACAAATCTTGACCTGCTACTTTTTCAATTAAAAGCATTCAGTTATCAACCATTTCTGTTAAAACAAAGTTGTAACTCCTTAAAATGGTGCACAAGGTCTTGACTTGTCTTTCCATTTTGTGCCTGTTCTGTCCTATTCATGGATCTCAGAATATACCACACTGTATCACACCTATCACTTCCTTTACACAGTATGACCTTCACCCATCCTACCAACTCACTTTATCTTTATAATTCCTTCTCATGTTTTAAGATGCCGGTAACATCATCAAACATAAAAGGCCTCCCTAAATTCAAGTCAGATTTGATACACTTCATATCTACCTATATTGAACTCATCACACCATATAATTGATACCTTATTTGTCTGCTATTTATCCCTTTAGCCCTTGAACTTTTTAAAAATTTTTTATTGTTATGTTAATCACCATACATTACATCATTAGTTTTTGATGTAGTGTTCCATGACTCATTGTTTGCTTATAACACCCAGTGCTCCATGCAGAACGTGCCCTCTTTAATATCCATCACCAGGCTAACCCATCCTCCCACCCCCTTCCCCTCTAGAACTCTCAGTTTGTTTTTCAGAGTCCATCGTTTCTTATGGTTTGTCTCCCCCTCCCATTACCCCCCTTCATTCTGCCCCTCCTGCTATCTTCTTCTTTTTTTTTTTTTTAACATATATTGTATTATTTGTCTCAGAGGTACAGGTCTGTGATTCAACAGTCTTGCACAATTCACAGAGCTCACCATAGCACATACCCTCCCCAGTGTCTATCACCCAGCCACCCCATCACTACCACCCCCCACCACTCCAGCAACCCTCAGTTTGTTTCCTGAGATTAAGAATTCCTCGTATCAGTGAGGTCATATGATACATGTCTTTCTCTGCTTGACTTATTTCGCTCAGCATAATACCCTCCAGTTCCATGCACGTCATTGCAAATGGCAAGATCTCATTCCTTTTGATGGCTGAATAATATTCCATTGTATATATATATACCACATCTTCTTTATCCATTCATCTGTCGATGGACATCTTGGCTCTTTCCACAGTTTGGCTATTGTGGACATTGCTGCTATAAACATCGGAGTGCACATACCCATTCGGATCCCTACATTTGTATCTTTGGGGTAACTACCCAGTAGTGCAATTGCTGGATCGTAGGGTAACTCTATTTTCAACTTTTTGAGGAACCTCCATACTGTTATCCAGAGTGGCTGCACCAGCTTGCATCCCTGCCAACATCTGTCATTTCCTGACTTGTTAATTTAGCCATTCTGACTGATGTGAGGTGGTATCTCATTGAGGTTTTGATTTGGATTTCCCTGATGCCGAGTGATCTTGAGCACTTTTTCATGTGTCTATTGGCCATTTGGATGTCTTCTTTGGAAAAATGTCTGTTCATGTCTTCTGCCCATTTCTTTTTTTTTTTTTTTTATTTTAAAGATTTTATTTATTTATTTGAGAGAGAGAATGAGAGACAGAGAGCATGAGAGGGGGGAGGGTCAGAGGGAGAAGCAGACCCCGCGCTGAGCAGGGAGCCTGATGTGGGACTCGATCCCGGGACTCCAGGATCATGACCTGAGCTGAAGGCAGTCGCTTAACCAACTGAGCCACCCAGGCGCCCTGCCCATTTCTTGATTGGATCATTTGTTCTTTGGGTGTTGAGTTTAAAAAGTTCTTTATAGATTTTGGATACTAGCCCTTTATCTGATATGTCATTTGCAAATATCTTCTCCCATTCTGTCAGTTGTCTTTTGGTTTTGTTGACTGTTTCTTTTGCTGTGCAAAAGCTTTTTATCTTGATGAGGTCCCAAAAGTTCATTTTTGGCCTTGCTTCCCTTGCCTTTGGCGATGTTTCTAGGAAGAAGTTGCTGCGGCTGAGGTCGAAGACGTTGCTGCCTCTGTTCTCCTTTAGAATTTTGATGGACTCCTGTCTCACACCGAGGTCTTTCAACAATTTGGAGTCTCTTTTTGTGTGTGGTGTATGGAAGTGGTCCAGTTTCATTCTTCGGCATGTGGCTGTCCAATTTTCCCAACACCATTTGTGGAAGAGACTTTTTTTCATTGGACATTCTTTCCTGCTTTGTCAAAGATTAGTTGACCATAGAGTTGAGGGTCCATTTCTGGGCTCTCTATTCTGTTCCATTGATTTATGTGTCTGTTTTTGTGCCAATATCATACTATCTTGATGATGACAGCTTTGTAATATAGCTGGAAGTCCAGAATTGTGATGCCGCCAGCTTTGCTTTTCTTTTTCAACATTCCTCTGGCTATGCGGGGTCTTTTCTGGTTCCATACAAATTTTAGGATTATTTGTTCCATTTCTTTGAAAAAAAGTGGATGGTATTTTGATGGGGATTGCATTGAATGTGTAGATTGCCCTAGGTAGCATTGACATTTATTTGTTCTTCCAATCCATGAGCATGGAATGTTTTTCCATTTCTTTGTGTCTTCCTCAATTTCTTTCATGAGTATTTTATAGTTTTCTGAGTACAGATGCTTTGCCTCTTTGGTTAGATTTATTCCTAGGTATCTTATGGTTTTGGGTGCAATTGTAAATGGGATCGACTCCTTAATTTCTCTCTTCTGTCTTGTTGTTGGTGTATAAGAATCCCACTGATTTCTGTGCATTCATTTTATATCCTGCCACTTTACTGAATTCCTGTATGAGTTCTAGCAGTTTTGGGGTGGAGTCTTTTGGGTTTTCCACATAAAGTATTATATCATCTGGAAAGAGTGAGAGTTTGACTTCTTCTTTGCTGATTTGGATGCCTTTTATTTCTTTTTGTTGTCTGATTGCTGTGGCTAGGACTTCCAATACTATTTTAATAGCAGTGGTGATAGTGGACATCCCTGCCGCATTCCTAACCTTAGGGGGATAGCTCTGCCTTTCCCCATTGAGAATGATATTTGCTGGGTTTTTCATAGCTGGCTATTATGATAATGAGGTATGTACCCTCTATGCCTATACTCTGAAGAGTTTTGATCAAGAAAGGATGCTTTGCTTTGTCAAATGCTTTTTCTGCATCTCTTGAGAGGATCATATGATTCTTGTTCTTTCTTTTGTTAATGTATTGTATCACGTTGATTGATTTGCAGATGTTGAACCAACCTTGCAGCCCAGGGATAAATCCGACTTGGTCGTGGTGAATAATCCTTTTAATGTACTGTTGGATCCTATTGGCTAGTATTTTGGTGAGAATTTTTGCATCCATGTTCATCAGGGATATTGGTCTGTAATTCTCCTTTTGGATGGGGTCTTTGTCTGGTTTTGGGATCAAGGTAATGCTGGCCTCATAAAACGAGTTTGGAAGTTTTCCTCCATTTCTATTTTTTGGAACAGTTTCAGAAGAATAGGTATGAATTCTTCTTTAAATGTTTGGTAGAATTCCCCTGGGAAGCCATCTGGCCCTGGGCTCTTGTTTCTTGGGAGATTTTTGATGACTGCTTCACTTCCTTAGTGGTTATAGGTCTGTTCAGATTTTCTAATTCTTCCTGGGTCAGATTTGGTAGTTGATACATCTCTAGGAATGCATCCATTTCTTCCAGATTATTTAATTTGCTGGCATAGAGTTGCTCATAATATGTTCTTATAATTGTTTGTATTTCTTTGGTGTTGGTTGTCCTCTCTCATTCATGATTTTGTTGATTTGGGTCATTTCTCTTTTCTTTTTGATAAGTCTGGCCAGGGGTTTATCAATCTTGTTAATTCTTTCAAAGAACCAGCTCCTAGTTTCGTTGATCTGTTCTACTGTTCTTTTGGTTTCTATTTCATTGATTTCTGCTCTGATCTTTATTATTTCTCTTCTCCTGCTGGGTTTAGGCTTTATTTGCTGTTCTTTCTCCAGCTCCTTTAGGTGTAGGGTTAGGTTGTGTATTTGAGACCTTTCTTGTTTCTTGAGAAAGGCTTCTATTGCTATATACTTTCCTGTCAGGACTGCCTTTGCTGCATCCCAAAGATTTTGAACAGTTGTGTTTTCATTTTCATTTGTTTCCATGAATTTTTTTAATTCTTCTTTAATTTCCTGGTTGACCCATTCATTCTTTTTTAGGATGCTCTTTAGCCTCTATGTATTTGAGTTCTTTCCAGCTTTCCTCTTGTGACTGAGTTCTAGTTTCAAAGCATTGTGGTCTGAAAATATTCAGGGAATGATCCCAATCTTTTGGTACCAGTTGAGACCCGATTTGTGACCTAGGATGTGATCTATTCTGGAAAATGTTCCATGGGCACTAGAGAAGAATGTGTATTCGGGATGCAATGTCCTGAATATATCTGTGAAGTCCATTTGGCCGAGTGTGTCATTTAAAGTCTTTATTTCCTTGTTGATCTTTGGCTTAGATGATCTGTCCATTTCAGTGAGGGGAGTGTTAAAGTCCCCCACTATTATTGTATGTTGTTGATGTGTTTCTTTGCTTTTGTTATTCATTGGCTTATATAATTGGTTGCTCCCATGTTAGGGGCATAGATATTTACAATTGTTACATCTTCTTGTTGGATAGACCCTTTAAGTAGGATATAGTGTCCTTCCTCATCTCTTATTACAGTCTTTGGTTTAAAATCTAATTTGTCTGATATAAGGATTGCCACCCCAGCTTTCTTTTGGTGTCCATTAGCATGGTAAATTGTTTTACACCCCCTCACTTTCAATCTGGGGGTGTCTTTGGGTCTAAAATGAGTCTCTTGCTGACAGCATATTGATGGGTCTTGTTTTTTTATCCAATCTGATAGCCTGTGTCTTTTGATTGGGGCATTTAGCCCATTTACATTCAGGGTAACTATTGAAAGATATGAATTTGTGCCATTGTATTGCCTGTAAGGTGACTGTTACTGTATATTGTCTGCGTTCCTTTCTGGTCTATGTTGTTTTTAGGCTCTCTCTTTGCTTAGAGGACCCCTTTCAATATTTCTTGTAGGGCTGGTTTCGTGTTTGCAAATTCCTTTAGTTTTTGTTTGTCCTGGAAGTTTTTTATCTCTCCTATTTTCAATGCAGCCTAGCTGGATATAGTATTCTTGGCTGCCTATTTTTCTCATTTAGTGCTCTGAAGATATCATGCCAGTAGTCCTTTCTAGCCTGCCAGGTCTCTGTGTATAGGTCTGTTGCTAGTGTAATGTTTCTCCCATTGTAGGTTACATATCTCTTCTCCTGAGCTGCTTTCAGGATTTTCTCTTTGTCTCTGAGACCTTAAGTTTTACTAATAGATGTCAGGGTGTTGACCTATTTTTATTGATTTTGAGAGGGGTTCTCTGTGCCTCCTGGATTTTGATGCCTGTTTCCTTCCCCAAATTAGGGAAGTTCTCTGCTATAATTTGCTCCAATATACCTTCTGCCCCTCTCTCTCTTTCTTCTTCTTCTGGGATCCCAATTATTCTAATGTTGTTTTGTCTTATGGTATCACTTATCTCTCAAATTCTGCCCTCGTGATCCAGTAGTTGTTTATCTCTCTTTTTCTCAGCTTCTTTATTTTCCATCATATGGTCTTCTATCTCACTGATTCTTTCTTCTGCCTCATTTATCCCAGCAGTTAGAGCCTTCATTTTTGATTGCATCTCATCAATAGCCTTTTTGATTTCGACTTGGTTAGATTTTAGTTCTTTTTTTTCCAGAAAGAGTTTCTCTAGTAAGTTCCATGCTTTTTTCAAACCCAGCTAGTATCTTTAAAATCATCATTCTGAACTCTAGTTCCAACATCGTACTAATGTCTGTATTGAGTAGGTCCCTGGCAGTCGGTACTACCTCTTGTTCTTTTTGTTGAGGTGATTTTTTCTGTCTTGTCATTTTGTCCAGAGGAGAATAGATGAATGAGAGAACAAAATGCTAACAGGATAACAATGTCCCCACAAAATATACTCTAAACAAATCAGAAAAGGCCAGAAACCAGGGGAAAAGAAAGGGAAAGAAAGAAAAAAGAAAAAGAAAAAAAAAAAAGAAAAAGATAAAGATAAAAACAAAACAAAAAAACAGAATATGATCAAATATGGTCAGGCTGGTGCATCGATCAGTGCCACACACTAGATTTTGGGTGTATTTTGGTCTGTTAGAAGAAAGTGCCTCCCAAAATTTTAAAGAAAGAAAAACTTATATATATACAAAAATAAGGGTTAATACGATGAAGGGATGGACTATGACTGTAAAGATGAAAAGTATAAAAAATTTTATAAAAGGAATTGATAAGAAGTTGTTTGAAAAAAGAAAGAAGAGGATTTTTAAAAAAATGAAAAAAAAAGGGAGAGAATGTGATGAGGCAGGAGACTAGAAAAAAGCCATACACTAGAGATTTGGGGTATATTTTGATCTGTTAGTAGAAACTGTATCCCAAAATTTTAAAGAGAGAACAACCTATATATATATATATATATATATATATATACCGAAAATAAGGGTAACTACTATGAAAGGATAGAATACGACCCTAAAAATGAAAAATAAAAATGTTTTTTTAAAAGGGATTGATAAGATGGTTGAAAAAGGGAAAAGGAAATATTAAAAAAAAAAAGATAGTAAAAAAAAAAATTAACTCTGAAAGACTAAAGAATCATGGTAAAATAGCAATGAATTCTATGTGCAGTATTCCCCTAGCGCTGGAGTTCTGCCATTCTCATTGATTGGTAAACTTGGTCTTGGCTGGCTGTTCTTGCTGATATTCTGGGGGACGGGCCTGTTGCCGTGGTTCCCAAATGTTTTTGCCGGAGGCAGAATTGCCATGCCCTTGCCGGGTCCAGGCTAAGTAATCTGCTTGGGTTTGCTCTCGGGAGCTTTTGTTCCCTGCTCATTTAGTGCTCTGAAGATATCATTTTCCCTACAGCTTTGGAGGATGAGAGTGAAAATGGCGGTCTCCCAATCTCCGCCCTGGAGGAGCCAAGAACTCAGGGCCCCACTCCTCAGTGAGCCCCCAGAGAAAAGCAGTCAATCACTCCCGTCTCCCCGGTCTCCAGCCTCACTCCGCGCTCACCCGGCCTGTGACCAAGCATTTCTATCTCTGGCACATGACCCCGTGAGGAGTCTCCAAACCCAGCAGATTCCTGCAGTGCGCTCCCATGCCGCTCTTCCTGGGGCAGGAAGGGCAGTCTCCCTGGATCTTCCACTTGTTGGGTCCCTGCTGGAGGAGCAGTGGCCCGACTGTGCTGCAGATTATGGTTTATGGCAACCCCGAGCTGAGAGCCTGATCTTCGGCTCTGGCTCTGCAGCCGACTTCCCTGCTCCGATACCTGGGAGCTCTGCCGCACTCAGGAACCCCCAGTTTTTCTGTGACCCTGAGGGTCCTGAGACCACACTGTCCCACGAGGGTTCCACCCCCTGCTTAGCCACTGGAGTGACGTCCCTCAGCCGAGCTGACTTCTAAAATTTACAATTTTGTGCTCCGCTGCTCTAGCAGTTGCCAGAAACGGCTGACAGAGGCCCCCTCCCCCGCTGTCTATCATCCGGAATATCACCTTGGATTCACTTCTCTGCACGTCCTACCTTCCAGAAAGTGGTCGCTTTTCTGTTCAGAGAGTTGTTTCTATTCTTTTCTTTGATCTCCTGTTGAGTTCGTAGGTGTTCAGAATGCTTTGATCCCTATCCAGCTGAATTCCCGGGACCAGATAAAATCCAGGTCTCCTACTCCCTAGCCCTTGAACTTTTTTGAGAGCAGAGGTTGTATCTTTTCATCTCTGTATCTTAGGTGGCTAATATTGGGCAAGGACACAGTATGAACTTAATATCTGAACTATTAAATGCATCAATAAGTGTGTGCTATTCCAATTCACATCTATAATGAGAATATATGAATGCTGGGCCCAGGAAAATCTGCTTTAAGCTATAGACATGGTTAAAAGAAAAAGACATGTACTAACATTATTTTCTCCTAAGAGAACAAATCCAGCTATTTTAATAAAATAGCTAAGTAGATCATCTTATGGAATAAAACTTAAAAGAAATAAATGTAGATTTTTTAAATGGTCCCTTCAGTATAATTTGAACTTGTCATGATCATAGCTTAGTTACATGATTACATCTAGAGGACCTTATTAAAATTATAGAATACTTATAATTCTCTGCTTCAACAGATAGTAGCTATTAATATTATGTGAGTTCTTTTCTTTTTAAAGATTTTACTTATTTATTTGAGAGAGAGAGCACATGAGCACACAAGTGGGGGGGAGGGGAGGAACAGAGGGAGAGAGCGAAGCAGACTCCCCGCTAAGCAAGGAGCCGACTTGGGGCTCAATCCCAAGATCCTGAGATGATGACCTGACCAAAATGCAGACACTTAACCGAGTCACCCAGACACCCCAATATTATGTGAGTTTTCTTTACAGCCTGCCTTTGCAAAAGATTGAGCTCTTAAAAGAACATTTTTTTTTTTCCTGATCTTTCTTAAATGTAAACAGGAAAAAAAGGAAATCCTAGGTTCAGACTTCTGGAACATGAATGCAACTTAACAACTGAGCTGAATGTACTTGTGAAGCGAATAAGAAATTGAGCCATGAAAATAAGACATGGTGTGTGAAAAGTCAATTTGTGAGTACCACAATAAGAAAATGTTCCTCTTCCCTCCCACTTCAGTATTATGCCCATTAAATCACCTTCTAATTCACTTTATCCACTAAGACAGGTTCCATGAGAATTAAAATGTTGGGGTAGAAGTTAAGAGTAATCTTTAGGCCCTGTCTGCCTGCGAACTTCAAGTTTGTCTATCTCTATCATTGGCTTTATTTGGGAAAAAAAGATGGGAAAAAAATAACCTTTAGAATACTAAAAATTAAAAGTATGTATATTCTAAAGAAATTAACATAAACTAAGAAAAATAGTCATTTTCAATAGAAGACAAAATTAAATTGCTTTTTGAAACAGATAAAGGATTAAAAAGAGGTTGCAATAAAAAGACAATGTTTCTCTACTTTTAAAAAATCCAAAAAAAAAAAGTCAACAGCATCAAACTTATCTGAAAGAAGTGCATGAAATATAAAATCATATTACCAGTATCAAGAAAGCCAATGTGAAGCTACAGAAAGTCTAGTCATTAATGCAAAGAACAGACTGAGAAATCTCTTGAGAATACAGAAGAAAAATAAAAGCATGACAAAGATTAAAGTACCAAGAAAGCTGATAGATACAGAAGACAGAAAAATACATCAAATGTTGAAATCTTAGAAATTCAGTATAAATAAAATTATATGATATAATTAACAGTGACAAATTTGAAGAAATTCCTCAGGAAGTAAAAATATGAATGTCTTTAAACTTTTCAAGCAAAATAAAAATGTTTCATAACAAGCTGCATTTTGCAAAAAAAAAAAATGTTGAATTTCAATGATAATTTAAAAAGACCCAATAATTAAAACAGCATCTAAAAACATATGGAATTATTCTGATTCAGTCATTCCCTGTGGCAGTAGATTCCAAAAAATGATGAACCAAAATTTAAAGGATTTTGAGTCTGTCTATAGATAATGTTCCAAAGGATAATAAGTATAGAGCAAGGTAAAGATATAGTAAGCTATGCCAGATAGGTAAAAATGTTCATAAAATGTGTCATTTTTGAAAAAAGAAAAAGATTTTGCCATCATATTTAAAATAAAAAGCCAGGAAGAAAAAGAAATTACTAAAAGGGTCTATGAAAACAATGATGCAAAATGAGTAACTTTATATTAACTCTATATTTTGTAAATATACATTTGTTCATAAAACATTTAATATCACAAGGATTTGAAAGAGAAGTTATTTATATAAAAATATATTAACACTGAAAATCAGGTGGTCTTGAAAAACTAAGAATGCACTCTGATTAGGACAGTTTCTTTATAGTTATCTAATTATTAACATACATCTTTTTGTAGAAAACACAAGTAGAAACATGTATATGTACATGTGTGTATGTGTGTGTTTATATATATATATATTATATATAATCTCTATCTAACTCCCTAGAATTAACCTGGCATACTTTGTGGTAAGCATCATTTATGAAATGGGAAAAAATCTCCTCCATTATATTCAGAAGTTCCTTATTGTTGTTAATAGTACATTACTCATAAGCATTATGTTATGAAGGGTTCTTTTTGTTTCCTTGAGATGCTCTAGCATTGTGTTTTGCTACATTCAAAGTAGGTCACTTCCCTGTATGCATGTACACATCACTGTCATCATGTCTGTTTCCCATGGGTGGTGTGGGTAGCGATGGCTACCTGGCATGCCTAGGAACTAATTCTAAGGCAACCTTATATAGCTGTTGTGTGCCTTAATGGTCATGAGAAACAGATACAATTTCTTACCTATCTGGCTAAAAATGGTGTGAATACAACAGGGGAGCTAATGGTGAAAGAAGTGGCCTTGTGGCTGAAATGGATAAATGAAGCCCTGGTTTCATATGCATATTCTAAGAATCATGATGTTCTCTTATATAACCCCAGTATAGCTATAAACTTCAATTAATTTTACATGAATACAACACTTCTGTCTAATTTGTTGTTTGTATTCTGATATTTTCAGTAGGCCAAATAATGTCCTCTTTAGCACTTTTTTTCTTCTCCAGTCTAGGGTCAGGTAGAACATTACTTCTTAAGCCTCCTTTAATCTAGTGTAATACTGCAGTCCTTCACTGACTTTGATGCTGACATTTTTGAAGATTATAGTTCACCATGCTTTTTTCTAATAGAACATTTTTCATTTCACTTGTCTGAGGTTTCTTAATGATTAACTTTCAGGTTGTTGCATTACACAACATAGGTAATGAGTCCTCCTTAGATTTTGAGGCACATGATGTCCATTGATCTCTCACTAGAGATTTTAATTTCAATAATCTGGTAAACATTTTGCCCACTTAATGGACATTTGTTCATTGATTGATTATATACAATCAAATATATATACATATATTTTTTCAAACATATATTTCAAAGCAAAACTATGTGACTCATGACCATTTTGTGTGTGTATGTTCATATATGTCTTTACTATTGAGTGTTGGGTTTTTTGTCTAATTCTAGGGTTTGCCATGATTGAGGTATTGTATGAACATTATTAACCTTATTGTACCCTCAGACTGTAGAAGAGTGAAAGTACTGCATGTGCTAGTAAGAAAGGGAACACAATTAAAGTATAAAGTTCAGACTTTAACCAAAAGTGATTAAAAATAACAATAAATATTGCACATGACAATGAATTAAATGCCTCAGAGAGAATCAATCTCAAGAACAAAGAACAAACAATGGAGGGGAGGAAAATACAGGAAAAGACAATGAAAAGTGGCTAATCCACTTAGCTCCTACGTGGGTAGGAGCAGCAAAAATGTTGCATGCCTATATGCCTAATATTTATAAGAAACCATGTGTAATGGACACTATGGTCTGCTGTTTAGATCTCTCCTTTGGGAACAGGGCTCTCTTTCACTGCCCACCTGCCAGTGGTAGTAGCTGCTGAGGGGCTCAAAGCTATGCTCCTCTCTGGGAATTGCTCTTGGCCAAAGAGAGGTATCTCAACTAAGGTTATGTTCCCTCTCTCTGTGTGTGTGACTAGGGGGAGGCAGCCTGAATCTAGCGACTAGTTGATGAGATTTTAAAAAGTTCAGGTCTCCTTGCTTTGATTTTGGTCTTTCCTTAAGGTCCAGACCAGCTGATGAAATTGCTATTGAAAGGCCTAGATGATGTCGGATATTCAATCCCTGCCTGAATATAGCTGACAAGGTGTTATCTATAATATCTTTGTACACCAGAGTAGTTTTACCTTCTTTGATAGATTTTGAATAAAGATAAATCTAATTTAAATTTACTTAATAAGTGATACCTGATAGAAAAAATAAATACAAATATATGTACTTTATGTATTGCTTATTATAGGCGTATATATAATATATATATGCCTTTCAACTTTCAAAGGAGTAGATTTTTTTTTAAGATTTTTAAAAATTATTTATTTGAGAGAGAGCATGGGGAGGGGCAGACACAGAGAAGAGGGAGAAGCAGACTCCCGCAGATATCAAGACCTGAACCAAAATCAAGAATTGGATGTTTAACTGACTGAGCCACCCAGGTGCCCCTCAAATGAATAGACTTAAACAAAGCTTTGCCATAAGCATTTTTAGGTATTTTCTCATCTTCAAACCAGACTCACATAATATCCATATTTATAGGAAGAGAAAACGAGGCTTGAAGAGCTTAAACAACTGGTTCAAAGCCACATGGCAGCAAGTGGTAAAGTTAGGATTTGAACTAGTACAGGTGATTTCAAAGTCTTAATTATTTGACCTCTTTCACGATGCCACTGCTCCAAAAGATGATTTAGACATTATTTAAATTACTGGGAAAAGAACGGAAACAAAACCCCATCATATTTCCATCCATAGATGATTACTTCCATTGAGGAATCAAAATAAATGTACAGTAGAGCATGAGAACTTTGTATCCACACACCTGGGTTCAAACATGGACTTTGCCACTAAACAGATGGGTGATTTTAGCTAAAGGACTTGACCTCTCCAAGTCCCAACTTCATCTGGAAATCAGGACAATGATAATAACCTCCAAGAGTGTTTGTGGAGATAAAATGTGGTGATGAGTTAAAGTGCTTAGCACAGTTCTTGGTGCATAGTAAGCACTCAATAAATGATAGCTGCCATTACATTAGATAGGACATGTGAAAGAACAATACTGAAACGTTGTTTGATTCTCTTCTCTATTTGCAGTAATAGAACATTAATCTCAACAAGTCAAGGTATTTCAAGGTCAAATATTTAACAATAACTAATTAATTATATTTTCCTTTTAGTAAATCATTATCGGAAGAAATCATTAGGTGACCTTTTTTGGTTACAGCAATCCAATAAAACTTACATTAGCCAGTGTTTCAGGAACATTAGTCTAATGTGCTTTCAGAGATCACCTTCTCTGAGCAGTATAATAAGTTTGTGTGAAAAGCATAAAGCATGTAATATATAATAAGATTTGGACTTTAATGAACCATCTTGGCAAACTGACTAGTACTATAATTCAAAGGTGAGCTTTCCTTAATTAATGAATTAAAAAAGCCAAGAGTATTCCCTAAATGCTACACTTGATTATACTTTCATTTATTTTTGTTTTTACCATATACCTCTGAATTGTTTAGCAACATGAAGTGAATCTTAAGTGACCTTGGCTATGAAAATAATAGGGAAGAATAGGAGCAACTTAAAAAGAGATGGCATAGCTAGCAATTTGTGTAGCTTCCAAAGCATGGAAATATTAGCAAGTTTAGCAACTTTTCATATTGGAGTGAGGCAGCTAGAGGATTAGCTCTACTATAGTGTTACAGAAGTTTATGTGGGGACAGGACAAGTATTGGTCAGAAGCAAAAATGTAAGCTCTGCATATTTTTAAATAACTTTCTTTGTCTCCCGTAATAGCGTTTTTCTTGGATTGTCTCCCTACTATCAGGAAACACAACACCTGAGTTTGGCCACCATCTTGTTCTTTGTTTCAATAGGTCATGGCTTTATTTTCAACAATCATGCTGAATTATGCCTAATCAATCCTTTTCTCCTTTCCTCGTCAAAACTAAACTGAAAACTGAGATGTGATCTGCTAACCTTTGAACCATTATCACTGACACTAGTAATCTTTTGTTGCTGATAAAATCTAGGGATACTTTTTCCACATATTTATTAGGAATCCTACAGTATTCACTCTGGTTAAGACTTAGCAGGAATTTGTGTCTGAATATCCTACCACCCACCTATCCTCAGGTTCCAGGACAAATAATTATCTTCATAAGGACAAAAGCCAGATAAGAAATGAAGTGCTAGTGACATTAGTAAAATTTGTTAGTAGATAAGCTCGTGTTTAGGAAACTAAATGGGACTTTTTCTCTTTTCTTGAATCTGAAGGGCCTGAGGATATTGTCTAGAATCAAGGTCCACCTACCCATGATAATGATGCTAGCAAACACTAACTGAGAGTACTCTATGGGCCAAGAGCTTTTCAAACCACTTTGGGTGTATTAACTCATTTAATCTTCACAACAATAGTATCAGGCAGTCTCAATCAGCAGCAGGACAAGCACTGGCAGACTACTGAACCAACCTATTTGCAAGTGAATAAATTGGTGAGCAATAGTGTGGTCACACACCAATCATTTTCTTAAGTATGTTTACCTCAGGGGAAGAGGAAGTATAAGAAACCTAGAGTCTCTGGATGTACAGAATGAGTGAAGACAAGTATAGCCAAGTCCTTGTAAGGCAACATAACCAGCTCCAGTAATAAGAGGTGACCCATGAATCTCTCAGCCTCTGATCAGTAAGAATAGGAATACTCTGTCCCATCATTACTGCATTGATGTGAACTAGCCTGGCAAGACAAAGGAGAGCCCTACTCCAAAGGGCTGTGAGGGTGTAAAGAAGAAAATAAATAGATTCCTCCATTAAAAGTTTATAATTTTTACAAATAGGCAATTTATTGGGTACATCTAAGAGAAACCATATCACATTCTTAAGTTTTTCTTGTCCCTTCATAAGACTGCTAGCCACTGTTGTAGACAGCTAAGAGAGAAGATATATACAGGCAAGAACATGTTTCTGGTAGATGTCAGCATATTATTTGGAGGTGAGCAAGTATCCTTTTATTACAATTAAAGAACAGGAAGACCCAGAAGGTTACACAACTATTAACTCAATCCCTGGTTGAAAGAACAGGGAGATAAAATAACACAACTACTTTGTTCAAGAAGAAAGTAAGTGAAACCAGAATACCTCCCTTGAAAAGAAACCCCACTTTATGTAAAAAAAAAAAAAGTGAGGCAGTGGCTTAGACATTTATGTAATGCACTAAATTACGTCTAAAATATTTAAAATAGCTGGTGATTTATAGTGTCGATTATCTAGTTTTGTTAAGCTGTGGCAGTTAAAAAGTAAAAAGTAGCCAAACTGAAAAGGTTGAGCACTGCTTATGAACATGAGTAATCAATGCATCGACATGGCAGCTATGTATTTCCTGTTGAGAGACACCCTGCCTAAACTGAGGCAGAATGACACAATAAAATAAAATACTCTGAGGGGTGCCTGGGTGACTCAGTTGGTTAAGCGTCTGCCTTCGGCCCAGGTCATGATCCCAGGATCCTGGGATCGAGTCCCGCATCAGGCTCCCTGCTCAGCAGGGAGTCTGCTCCTCTCTCTGTCCCTCACCCGGCTTGTACTCTCTCTCTCTCTCTCACTCACTCTCTCTCCAATAAATAAATAAATAAATACCCTCTCACTCACTCTCAAATAAATAAATAAATAAATCTTAAAAAAATAAAATACTCTGAGACTTGAATCTTGTAGTCTATGCATTATATATTTATGTGTATAGACATATCTACATGTATGTATACCAAAAGTTGGGGGCGTGAGGAAAGAATATTCCATGTGAAAGAATACAATAAAGATTCAATTGCTTACCAGTGATGTTGCCTTAAACAATTTAATATTTAAGAGTCCCAGTTTATCTATATGCTACATGGAACTATGATAATCTGTTCTCTTCACCTTTCAATTGTACTTTCAATTTGATACCTCAAATGAGGTAATGCACAAGAAAGCCTTTTTTATACTGAAAAATTGTATGCATATGTAAGGGCTTATTAACAATAAAGTAATATGATAAATACCTAAGTTAAACTTTCTAGACTGTGTTGCAATGAGGGTGTAGGCATCTGTTTCTTCCCCAAACACTAATCCCATTTGTACTACATAATTGCACAACTTGGAAGAAAAACGTTATGAAAATCTCAGGAGATTCCTATTTACCTTCATGAGTTATTTCTACAATTGACCCAGAAAATAAATTGTTAATGTGTGTATTACAAATAGTTGCATAAATAATGACAGCGCCAAAGAAACAATCAACAATTAGCCACGTACCTTTTGTAACAGTAAATTCCAAGTGCAAAATGCTTGGCAACTTAAAGAAAGAAGTTGAGCTTGTTATTTTTCTGGCAAGAAGGTTAAGTAGAAAAGAAGCAATTCAAACATATGTGAGCAGCTGGGCCCATGGGCACTTGAAATCTCTAAACAGCTTGCAGGGGGAGAGCCAACTGTTGAGGATGCATCAGGGCTGGGGGGCAGGGGGGGCGGGGATGAGAAGAAAAGAAATGGGCAAGAGAAGGCATTACAGATATTGTCTTGGAGATTTGTTCAATTTGTCAAAAACTTTTCTGATTAAGATCAAAGTTCTGCAATGCCACAGTAACACTTTCTGAAGATCTATCCCATGTTAGAAATTGCATCTATGATTATCTAATTTACTCTCCACAAACTGAAGACAGTACTATGATTTTCATTTTGCAATTGAATAAACCAAGTTTAGGAGGTTTCAGTGATTTGACCAAGGTAAATGACAGAATCAGGATTCACTTCTGTGTGTGTCTGACTCTGAAGCCCATGTTTTTTGGTAGCTTTTTACCCTCTCTTGGAGCATGTACATGCAGAAGAGCCACAGGGGATCTTCCAATGGATAAGGCTTCACACTTGTGTCATACACCTTCTCGGCAGAGACACTTAATATATTTCGTACTAGGTTAAATCATATAAAATTGCCAAAATTAGATGATTTTTGACCATCAAAATGACAATGCATATAGTTCAAGTTAACTTCTGTACCAAACAATTCAACTTTTATGCTTCAACCTAAAATGTATCCTCCCCACTTTTACCATTTAGCTACCCCTCATTCTCTTATTCTACTCTCCAAATACCAAAAACCTCTTCAATCTTTTTCAGACTTGACTCAAATATCACCTCCTCCTTTAAGACATCCCTCAAACGGCATGATAGGGAAAAAAACAAAAACAAAAAACTGTCAATGACCCTAAACAAGAAATGCTTTTTTGCCTTCTTTTAAGTTTCTTTATCTGAATCCTCCTTGGAGAATTTTTCTCTTTTCATCTTAAATTATAAATATTTTTAATCCACATTTGATTATTCCTATGATACTGTAATCTCCATAAGGGGAAAGACCATAGGTTCATCATATTTCAATTCCTTAAGATTGGATCTATAGTCATCAATAAACATATACATAATTAATGATGATGCCATGTTTAAACTATGCATACCTGGATCTTATCACTTTTCCCATTGCTTGTCACTTTTCACACTTTTTTTACATGATTCTAGCACCTAAGTGCAGGGAACTTGTCTTGTATATCTTTGAAGCACTCGAACCTATTTTAGGGCCAGTACATAGTTGGTACTCACTGAATGTACATTCCATATACAGTGTGCCTCCATGCTCCAATCTCAACTCCACCCATTAACTAAGATTAACGTAGCCTTAGTTTCTGTTTACAAAGTTTGCTTATACCATGTTGCCATACTCAGCCTCCATGTCTCTTACAGTACCGGCTGATTTACCAGTTTATCCTCCAATAAAGTGTCTTATGCACAGATGGCAATGGTCTTTATTTAATGTTAAAAGTTTGGAGACATCAATTTTCAGATAATACACTTGAACCTATCTGTCATTATTAATTGTCTACATATTTCTTTGTGAGTGAAGACTCAATACCTAATCCATGCCTTATCAATTTTAAGAGCAATTATTAAGTTGCTAGCTCTTTAATGTTACAGAGGTATAAAATTTTAAAAATAGGAAAATACAACAGTACCCACTATATGCCATGTGCTCAATGGCTGCTTTGCATCCTAATTCATTTAATTCTTAATATAATACTATATGTGTCATGTTATTAAACCAGGTTAACTATAGGATGAGACTTAAAAGAAGGTAAGTATCTTAGTCAAGACCTGGGTGTTATACAAAAACAATGAATCATGGAACACTACATCAAAAACTAATGATGTACTGTATGGTGACTAACATAACATAATAAAGTAAAATAAAAATTTAAAAAAAGACCATATAGTGAGCAGTTGGTAGAACTGGAATTTATACCAATTTTCTCTCACTCCACAGTCTGTACTTTATTTACTTAATCATATTTTCAGAAATATAAAACAAATCCCAGGAACAAGGCTGACCACAATCATTGTTTGTATTTTTATGCCATCATGTACTCTTTCAGTCATGTGCTCATATAGCACCATTTGTTGTTAAACAATCATGTGAATTATTAAGAATTCAATTGCTGGGTCATAGGGTATTTACCCCAAAGATACAGATGTAGTGAAAAGAAGGGGGGCACATGCACCCCAATGTTCATAGCAGCAATGTCCACAATAGCCAAACTGTGGAAGGGGCTGAGATGCCCTTCAACAGATGAATGAATAAAGAAAATGTGGTTCATATATACAATGGAATATTACTTAGCCATCAGAAAGGATGAATACCCACCATTTGCATTGACATGGATGGAACTGGAGGGGATTATGTTAGTGAAATAAGTCAAGCACAGAAAGACAATTATCATATGGATTCACCCATATGTGGAACATAAGGAATAACATAGAGGACTTTAGGAGAAGAAAGGGAAAACTGAAGGGGGGAAAATCAGAGGGGGAGATGAACCATGAGATACTATGGATTCTGGGAAACAAACTGAGGGTTTCAGAGGGGAGGAGGTGGGGGGATAGGTTTGCCTGGTGATGGGTATTAAGGAGGGCACGTATTGCAATGAGCACTGGATGTTATATGCAAATAATGAATCATGGAACACTACATCAAAAACTAATGAAGTACTGTATGGTGACTAACATAACATAATAAAAAAAATAAGAATCCAATCACTGTGAAAGCAGAAAGGTAACCAACATTTGCTCAGTTCCCACAAAATGCCATAACTGCTGAAAGAGTTTCCTTATACATTGTTTTCTGTACTCTTCGCAATAACCCTTGGAGATAAAGACATAAAATGACTTTCATGTGACTCTCACATAAGCAAAGGAGAGCTCAGAAAATAATAACTCTCTCAGGCCAATAGCCAATAGGTGAGAGAGTTGCCATACAGATGGAGGTCTATGCAACTTTAAACCCTTATTCTGCCACATGATACCAAGCTCTTTCTCTAGGAGTGATAAATATCCTTTTTTGGGGGACAAATGCATAGTGAGGATTATACTGCAGTAAACCCTGGACCTTCTATTGCCAATTCTGGGACTCTGCACACCATGGGGAAGTTTTTCGTGTTTGTTTTATATACTTACTTAAAAAATAATAGACCCCTGACAAACTTATAAGTAGTAGATAAATAAGTTCTGGAAATCTAATGTAGATCACAGTGATCATTGTCAACAATACTATATTATAACCTTCTAAGTTGCTAACAGATTAGATCTTAATTGTCCTCATCACAAAAAAAGAAGTGACAATTATGTGACAGAGGTGTTAGATAATGCTACTGTGGTAATCATATTATAATACATAAATGCATCAAATCAATACATTGCACACCTTAAACTTATACGGTGTTATATGTCAATTATATCTCAATTTAAAAAAAGAAAAAAATACACTGACCCCTTAACACAGCCAAATGCCTTACAAAGAGAAGTGGTTAAAGAAATTGGCTGATTTGACAAGAAATTCTCAGCACTAGAAATGATTAACATTTATAATATATTTATTCATGTATTTTCTTTTTCATTCTTTAGAGTGTTTATGTATCCAAGCAAAATATTAAGTACTAAGAACATAGCAATGGCCAGCACTATTTTGGTATCCATTCTCAAGGAGGTCATCCTCTGTGGCACTGGATCCCAAATCCAGCTTGGCATCAGGATAATCAGGGATATTTGTTTTTTTTTTTTTTTTTTAAGATTTATTTATTTATTTGAGAGAGCGAGAATGAGAAAGAGAGAGAGAGAGAGTACATGAGGGGGGGATGGTCAGAGGGAGAAGCAGGCTCCTCGCTGAGCCGGGACCCCGATGTGGGACTCGATCTCAGGACCCCGGGATCATGACCTGAGCCAAAGGCAGTCACTTAACCAACTGAGCCACCCAGGCGCCCAGGATAATCAGGGATATTTGTAAAAGTACAGCTTTTCAAGTCCTATAATTGAGTTAGAATCTTTGGAATATCAACATAACTATATTTAATAATGGTCATAGGGTGGATTTTGGTATTAACTATGACTTGAAGCATTTGTATTGTGTCATTTTAGGCTAATCTGGAACTACATTTCCTAGAATTACCTTCCATCCATGGTTCCTGCTTAGCTTGGTACGCAACACATTTTGCATGAGAGCTGGAAGGCAGAAGTGAAGCAGCAATTGTCTTATTTTTATACTCAGAAAGTCAGTGTAGGGCATGAAGTCCTGTGGCAGCTCCCACACCTAAGATTTATATGCGAGCAGGTTTACCTTGGTGATGTGGGACAATAGCGAGGCCCAAAGAATCTTGATTCCCTGCTAAGTTTCTTCCATTTTCTCTGAATCCTTGGTCTGGGGCATATTTTACTCTGTGATGAAAGCCAACCAACTATCATCTTTGGGAGGATACCCCCAATATTTAAATTGGAACTTTGGAGGTGGGTAAGAGACACAAAAGTTTCAGTTCATCCTTGCAGTTCCAGTTTAACCTAAAGATTCCAACTGTTCTTATTTCTGCCACATCACGTAATTCTGTTCTCAGGTATCAGCACTAAACATAAACAAGAGTTTTGCACAGATTGTATGACTATCTCCCACAGGTGCCTTATGTCAAATATTTATAATAAATCTTTGTATGTATTGGCATTTATGTAAATATATGTACATATATGTATGCATATATGTATCTTTATACAAACACATACAGTGTGCTTATGTATATACATATATATAAATATGGATATAAATGTGTAAGTATATACAAACACATACAGACACACACAAACATATAAACATATACACATCTGTTTGTCCATCTAATCAAAAACATCCTAGTGGTTCTGCTTTTCTGACAACCTTGAATGATACAGAATTTGATGTTGAAAGTGATCCCAGAGAAATGGAACTTCAATGATGAGTTACCTGAATTGGTTCTGGATTCTCTGGAGTTAGTTCCCTGATCTGATTAAGGACATTAATACTCTTTCCAGTGGTAAGTGGGACACTAGCAGTAACTGTGGCAATACAGTTTAAACATATCTCCTGTAGACCCCAGTGATAAATTGCATAGAGAAGGCAACCCTTTGTGTCACCCAGTATTTGAGGCCTTAAAACATGTTTAGTAAAAGTAAATAAGATAATTGAGTGGATTGATTACTTCTAAGTGCTTTTTGGAGAACTTGGGGGGAATGTGATGACCTCAAGGCTTTAAATTTCCAGCTAAAAGTTCATGTAAGGAATATAAAAACTTCTGTGATAGCCCTAAAATAAACCCTTATATCCCATAGCTGCAGAACACAGATTTTTGAAAACCAAACTAAGTCTCATCTTCTAGGCAGCTAAATTACAATGCAAATTGAACTTCCAACTCCTCAGAATGTATTATATTAAAGTTTGGCTGTTAATTAGGAAGGATTATAACTGAAAATTAGGATGGAGACATATGGGCAGATTTTCATAAACCTGGGAACAGTGAACATTAAATTCTGTTGAGTATCATTTGTCGTAGAAGCAGTTCTTCCAGTGTCTGAGGGGGTTAGTCAGCTCTTGCCTCAAGAACATGTAATGGCTTTCCTTGAGGTCCTCAGCTAGCGAGGGGTTGCTGATCCTTTTCAAGACATATCACCAACACTCCTCATTGCTTGTAGACCTAAAACCAGTCTCAAGACCACATGGGCTCCCAATAGTGAGGTGCAAAGTTTGACCCCTAATAAGGCATGAAACATGTCATGATTAAATGTATGACTTTGACAATTTATATAAACAGAAACTGGGACAACATGTGTAGGAAAAGATCCTTTGGAGACAGAATTGAGGTAGAAGGAATTCAAAATTAAATTAGATCAAATTAATTTGGCTTGAACTATCATTTATTATGGGTTCACTGAGCAGATATCTGGATTAAATATGTTAGATTGAGGGTTGGGAATAAACTCTTAACAGTTAAGTAAAATGTGGACCAAAAAGTCACCCACACTAAATAAAGTTGAAATACAGGAATTTCTTTGGTATATAGAGGAAGGTACTTAGGGCAACTGGAAAGCTATAGTATACTTATCATATAAGATCTTCTCACTCACCCCCTGAATATATTTCCTAGAAGAATCTGAAGGAGAGTTCTGTTATCATGACTGGGAAGTATATCTGTGAGGGGAGTTCCATCATCCTTTAAAAGCACTGAGATGTTCTCTATGAGCCAGAAATGACAGAAAAAAAACTGCTGACATTGATCTAAGATCCCTAAATGTAAGGCATAGTATCCTAGATGTCAGAAGCCAAGTTTTAGCACTTTGTTGCTGAAGCCAAGGTCAGTGTGGTTGCCAAAATGGGTAGCATAGCTGAAACACTTACCATAGTAAACTAAATCTCAGAGATGTTTTTCATTGACTAATAATGTTGCTCCTAGAACTGAAAATATATGGATAGGCTTCTAAAGTAAATGATTTCTTTATTAGCACAGGCAGAAGAGCTCTAGGTCTGAGTTTATAATGGAGTTAAGGCCTGTCAACAAAATCTCAGACATGAGCCGGTTCCCAGACACAGATTCCCTTGGATGATAGGTAGAGAAAGTCTCTGCTATGCAACCAAAAATGTATACTGTAAATCTTCCTCCTAAACTTCCCCCCAAAGAAGCTTTCACCATTTATTGGTACACAGCAGTGAGGAAGACAAAACAGCATTCAGACTTCACAGAATTTCCAGATTACGGGATCTGAACTGACACAAATTCTTACAAACAGAGCCTCAATCATGGTTCCCCTAGTCAGAATAGAGATTTTTAGAGATAAAGTCTTCAAAGGAATTTGGGGTTGGTTCTCTCCCACATTGGCCACAGAGAGTCCCTGAACTCTTATTATATTTTTCCCCCAGATCTGGGATATTAAACTGGAGTAGACATATTTGCAAATGGAGAATTTCCACATTGGTTATCTGATCTATGGAGTGCAGTCTCTTATGATAGGGAGAACCAAGAGGAAAACTCTAGAACTGCCTCTGTCTACCAAAATAGTAAATTAAAAGCAATGCCACACTTTTTAATGGATTACAGAGATCACTGAACCATGCATGACTTGAAAAATGCAAGAATACTTATCTCCCTCATCTCCTTTCAACTCACATTCCCGGCCTGTGCAGAACCAAGGTGGCTTATAAAATTAACATGTAGTGGCTACAATTGCAGCTGCTCTTCTAGATGTGATTTCATTATTAAAGCAAATCAATGCATCTTTTGGCACCTAGTATTAGATATTGATCTTTACATTCACCCTCTATATTTCTCCCCCACTTCTGGAGTTGCTAGTAAAGATCATCAGATGTTTACTTTCAGCCAGAAGACCAGTGATATGTCTTCACTATTATACCTGGAGACTCTATCAACTCATCATTACTATTTCATAATCCAGTCTTTAGGGACTTGATCATCTTTCCATTCTATAGGACATATATCACACTGATGATGTCATACTGGTTGAACTTGATGAGAAGGACATAGTTGCTACTGTAGGTTCATACCTGAAGGATGTGTGCCAGAGAGTGGAGAATTTTTTTTTTTCACAAAAACACAAAAACCTGCCAACTAAATAAAATTTCTAAGGGAACTGTGGTCTACTGGCTTGTTGAGATATATTTTCTGAGGTAAAAGAAATTGCTGCATCTGAACTTCCTACCATTAAGAAAGAGGCATGATACCTAATGTGTCACTTTGGATATTGGAGGCAAGATACTTCACTTGGACAGGCTGCTTTGATGTATTTACTGTGGAATCTGAAAAGCTATCAGTTTTGAGTGAGGCCCAGAATAGGAGAGATCTCTGCAAAAGGTCCAGGTCATGGTACAAACTGTTCTGCTCTTTGGGTTGTATGACTCAGCAGATCTGATAGTGGTATTGGAAGATAGGAATGCTATATGTATTTGGCAGGCTACAAAAGATGAATCAAAGCACATACCTTTATGATTTGGAACTAAGATATGCCACAATGCGCAGATAACTGTTCTACTTTTGAGTGGAAAGGTCCAGCTTTGTGCTGGACCTTAATACAGCCAGAATGCTTGACAATGAGTCACTAAGTTACCACGTAATCTGAATTGCCTATCATGATGTGGGTATTATTTGATCTGTGAATCCATTAAGTTAATTATGCAAAGCATTCCATCAGCAAATGTCAATTTTATATGTACAATTGGGCTCAAGCATATTGTGAAGTTACATGAGCAAGTGGCATAGATGACTATGGCTTGCGTTCCTGTTATATACCTCCTTCCACCTGATCTGTACCTATGACCTCATGGTGAGTTTCCCTGTAGCCAACTGGCTGAAGAATAAGCAAAAATAAGGTCTGCTTTACAGATGGTTCTGAAAATATGATGGTACTACTGGAAAGTATATAGCTATAGAACCATAGCTCTGCAACCTACCACAGACACATTCTGAGGAAGGCTGGAAGAACAGTGGTAGACAAAAATCCTTCCAATGGGCAGAAATTCAAGCAGAAACTTGGTTGGTCATTTTGCCAGAGGGGTGTGTGTGTGTGTGTGTGTGTGTGTAAAATCATGGGCTAATAGTTTGGCTGGATGGTCAGAGCTTGGAAGGGACATGATTAGGAAAGCAGGGAAAAGAAGGCAGAGCTATGTAAACAGACCTCTCTGAATGGACACAGAATATGAAAGTATGTGTGTTGCATATGAACGTTCACCAAAGACAGCCTTAGGAGAGGAGCATCTTAATAACTGGGTGGACATTAGGTCTGTAATCATTAGTTATGCTCTTTACCCAACTGCTTTAATACTTTTTTCCAGTAGGTTAATAACAAAACATGCTCATGGCAGCAAGAATGGAGATTATGCACAGTCTCAGCAAGATGGACTTCCACTCACAAATTATGATCTGGTTACAGCTACTGCTGATTGCCCAATGAATCAACAGCAGAGACCAAAACTGAGAACCCCCTCCCCCATATGCCATCACTCCTGGTGGGATCAGCCACATGGCATCAGGTTAGTTAGATAAGCTCACTTCCATCAAGGAAGAAGAGCTTTATTCTCACTGGAAGATGCTTAAGCTGGATACAGATTTACCTTCCCTACCACTGTGTTTGCTAAAATTACCATCTATTTTGATTTATAGGATGTCTAATCTACTGTCATGATATTCCATGCAGCATTGCTCTTGACCATGGAACTCATTTTATAGGGAACAAGATGTGGCAATAAGCTCATTCTCATAGGATCCACTTGTCTTACCATGATCACAAGCACCTTAAGACAGCTGGTTTAGTAGAGTGATAAAATGCCTTTTGAAGACTGAATTACAGACCTAGGAGACAACACCTTGTAGGCGTGGGGTAATGTCCTCTAGGCTGTGGCACATGCCCTAAATCAGTGACCAAGAATTCATAACCTAAGGGGAATGATAATGAAAAGGCAATTAGAACTTATGATACTACATACCCCAGGAATATACACACTAACTCATATTTCCAGCTGACCAGTGATGTACATTCTGAGTTTCAAACTATCAGGACAGAGACAGAATTTCCCTGAATTGGGGAATCTGGATTGTCCTGTATGGAGAGTAAATGTTCCCTGTTCTAAAGATATAACACAAATAAGTGAGTAGTATTATATCAAATAATTATCTCACTTAATTATACATCAGGAAAGGTAGTCTCCTTGAAAGAAAATGGCTCCAATATGTAATTTTAAGGAAAAAAATAGAATAGTAATGTTTACTATGATGACTATCCATCCAGGCATTTAAAACGCTCAAGTGAATCACATGAAGAAAAATTCACCAATCTCCAGCGTCATCCAAAGTTATTACAAACACAACTGGGAAATATATCATAGTGTCAATTCCCATTATGTTACATATTGGGAAATTATGTCTAAATTATTCACTGGAGCTTGAAAAATTAAATAGCCACATGGACCATGGGCTTGCTCATCAGTCCATAAAAAGAAGAAAAAGGAGAAACACTATATATATGGCCTCAGTGCTTTGTGTAATCTGCTGTTTGCATTATTTTAATTATTGATGAGCTAACTCATAGGATTTTCCTAGCACTTTTGAGTAAAAGAACCTGAAATCTAGTGTTGGGTAAATAGAGGGGCAGAAGCCATAGCCTATGTCCAGTATGACAGCAAGGATCCCCACTCCAATTCCAAGCCCAGACTTTCCCCAAACTGTCCCGGTTTTGTGAGAGGCCTGCTCAGTGGGGAAAACTGATTGGCAATGATATTATAGTACATTAAAACTCTGGAAACTTTGTGGTACTTGTCCAATTACTTATATTTAGTAACTGTTATATGTGACATGTTTGCTAAGTACCACTTGTCAGTGCCTTTTGCAAATTCTTATAGGAAAGGAATAATTAATTAGAAGAGAAATATTTAAAGGATGAATTGTCTATGAATGATGGAGATGCCCACAGGCTGAGTAACTGCAATTATTTCCCTCCGATGTCTCTGCAGTCCTGAGTAACCAAAGCACACAAGACCTATGCTTAATCCTGTGTTCTGTGACCTGTTAGCTGGTGACTTTGGGCAAGGTACTCAACCGTTGTAAGTCTCGGTTTCCTGAACCACATAATGGCATTATAATACTGATCCCTTGCAACGTATCTATGAGAACTTCACGTGCAACTTGTAAAATCCTGACTCTGAAATGCTGTGTGGAGCATGCTAAGTACTCAATAAATGGTAGTTATAATTATTTTATAGGGTATCCAAATTTACAAATTAAACACTGTCATGATATGTTACATTTTGAACAAGATAAAAAACACTAATTCTACACCATTTTTTACTTGTAAATAAAAATAGGAAGTGACAAGTAGCTGCTAGAATCTGTGCAGATAGGGTTCACAAATTCTTCATAATGATTGTTTGCCTCTTTTTTCCCAACTTGAAAACAAAGGTAATCTGTTTTCCAAGTTGTTTTGCTACACCCCACCCCCCAATCTTTAACAGTGCCTTATTTACTTGTTTTCTAATGATTTCCTGCTGCTTTTCTCATCAGGTTGTCTCATCTGGAACCGAACATAGGCACTACAGGCCCTAATTAAGGCTAGCTAAAGTACCTCTTGCTTTTCTGTTTATCCAGTCTGCTAGCAATCAAGAGAAATGACCCTGCTATGGCAGGCTCAGCCACAGCTCAGCTGCATTACTGAAAGGGGACATTGTATCCACGTCAGATGTGAGGCCCAAATGATACCAGATAAGAATGAAAAATGACAGAATCTCTCACATGACAAATTATGCCTCTTAATAATAAAGGGCCAGTTAGAAAGCATTTAGGAAAACCACAGAGAAATATCTGGTAGGAATTGGGAAAAGAGTGCCCTTTGAAAATAAAAATAAAAGTAACTCCCTGTTATATAATTTCCCACACCGCAGCCTTCCATACAACTCTACAATCCAATCAAACTTGAAGGAAGATTATTTAATTGTGATGGATTTATGTCCTATTTTACCAAGAAATGAGTTAAGATGGTTAATGTGGTTTTTCTTAAACTCTAAGAAATTTTATTTTGAGTCATTGCTTGGACACACTCTGAGTGTTTTCTTTTTCTAGTTAATGAGAACTGTCTATTGAATTGTGTGCCCTTCAGAACCAACACATAGACTGCTATAATAAGGTACTTGGTCTGCACCACTTGGATCCCATCAAAACCAGCCATCCCCTGTTTGTCTCTCCTTGGTAAGCCTGTGCAGTGACACCTGCCAGACAGCGTCTGCTGCAGTGGCAATGTCTTCCGAAGAGTTGCTGCAGTGATAGTTTCTACCTCTCCAGGGGCATGTGTCCTCCTCACCTTTAATTCTCTGTCACACTATTTTATCCTTCCCTAAGATCAATGGAATTCCCAGTGACAGGATCACAAGGGTATTTCCCTGGCTGGTTCATACCCTTTGTTACTAAGTGGTGGAGGGAGGAAGAATGGGTGTTGGATCCAGACAGGCCTGTATTCACCTCCAGTCTATGTGGGGTCCAGGCAAGTCCCAATTTTTTAGTCTTCATGCTATCTATCATCTGAGTTTTTGTTTTAAGACAACATTACATAAACACTCTAGAATGGTTGGGGATGAAGGGATAAAATAAATATAAAGTACCTATAATGCCTGATATGTAGTGGGCACATAACATAATTTTTCTTTGTTTTAAATTATATTTAATTAGGGGATATGGAAATTATATCTTTCAGATACCTTCCAACTTTACAACCAATCATAACCTCCTAAAGGGCAGGGCTCTAGTTCCTAATTTCTGTCTAGCCACCCATGACTCTTCATTCTAACAGACTCAGTCCCTGCTGCTCTATCAAAAGCTACATATCTACTGCCATTGTCATTCCCTTTCACACCGAAGGACAAGGCAGGGTTGCAGGCCCCCGGAACAATGTCAAATCATATTGTTTTGAAATCAGAAAATGCCATTGTGCCTCTTTCAAGAGTTTTACTTTTTGCTTAGAATAAAGCTCATCCTCGAGATGATGGACTCTGAAAAACAAACTGAGGGTTCTAGAGGGGAGGGGGGTGGGAGGATGGGTTAGCCTGGTGATGGGTATTGAGGAGGGCACTTTCTGCATGGAGCACTGGGTGTTGTGCACAAGCAATGAATCATGGAACACTATATCTAAAACTAATGATGTAATGTATGGGGATTAACATAACAATAAAAAAATTTTAAAAAAAAGAATAAAGCTCATCCTCACAGGCATTAATTTTCTGGTTCTTATGGACCTTTTCCTTCTCATCTTCAGCTAGTCCCCACTACTCTGAGACACTCATATCTACCACAATCCTGCAGTCTGTCTGTATTTGTTTATCACTGTGTCTAGAAGACTCTTCCAAAACCTCTTTACAGCCTACTCCTCAAGGCTCAGATCAAAGATTGCCACCCCAAGAAACCTTTCCTTAGTGATTCAGGCTGTGAGGTCTTTCTTGCTCTGCATTCTCAAAGTCAGCCTCATTCTAGCCCAGAACCATACCTACTAGAGAGTCACTCAATACACATTTCTTAAATTACTTAATGAGCAATAGCAAAAGAGGGGCTGGTGGATCACCAATGTTACGACTCTAGAGGGTGATAAAGTTGGGATGAGGATCAGGTCTACATGAAGCCAAAGCCCAATCTGTCAATAATCTACTATACTGTCCACCACTGCTCCTATGGATGATAGCTTCCAGACTGTCCCTAATACATTACAATATTAATGCTCTAAAGGGATACCCTAGCAGCTTAGAGAAATGCAGGTAGCGAGTGATTGAAACATTTCTGGGGAGAACTTTAAGCTTCAGGGGCCTTGAAGTCATTAACTGGAGTTTGATTAACATGGCAAATATCTGGTACAATGCACACAAACACAGTGGGGCAAGGGATGCAGCATGGTCACACACATATCATGCACATTCAGAACGCTGTGCACTGAGACACTTCGAAAAGGTGAGAGCAGAGGATGCCTATCACATGTAATCACCATGATAACTGTATAACTTGGGGCATTAAATTTCATTGATAAATTAGTTCATTCAATCATGGTAAGATAATTTTTTGAAAATAGTTTCTGTCTTGTTCTAGTTGCTGTGGGAATAAGAAAGATAAAGTTTTCCCTCATTTCCCCCACTTGCCCTAGTGACTCTCTGGGTTCTTTCATCAAGGAGAGGCTGGAATATGGTTTAATATCTTGTTTTTCTTAGTGCACTCTAAAGGTCATCACTCCCTGTGCCTTACATGGCCCAGGCCTTTGTTTAGTTGGGTATGTTGCCTGGCAATTTGGAAAAGACAAAATTGCCACACAACCAGCGGGTAGAAAGTTGTCTCCCCATTACCTGGGAACACTGAGTATTATGTGTTTTTGGAGGTGTTCTCTGGGCATCACTGGCGTACAGAACCCCAAGGGAAGTTGAAACTTGAGGTCAATCGATTCCATAGATGTTTTAGAGACTAGCACTCAGTAGGTATCCATGTCCAGCATAGGAAGAGGAAAACAGCACAACTTTCAATAGCCCATGTGAAGGAATAAGCCCAAATGCCGGCATCTATAATAAATTTAAAATCAATGGGCACTTCTTTGGCTTTTCTGAACTGTGAGAAACGAGGATTTTCTGTATGTTCCCAGGGAAGGATTTCTTGATCCTCCCTTTATCCTTGAATAACTGAGATTAGACTTCCAGGCAACCCTAAAATGTGAAAATAACTCCTTGTATAATTGTATATGGGGGGGAACATAGAAATTTGTCATTTCCTGCAACCTGAGTGTGTTAGTATATATTTATATTGATTATGCACTTATTTAACAATTCTTCATTAATCACCAAAAAGTTTTAGGCATTCTACAGCATACGGGGATAAAATAATGATCCGGGCATAGTTCCTTATTTTAAAGGGCCCAGGGTACTAGCAAGACAAAGCTAACTGGCAGATACAGGATGGTGCAGAATACTTGAGACTACAGTAAGTATATGCCAATCAATTTTAAAGGATCATAAAAGAGAGACTGCTGATTTGCTCTTTCAGGATCAGGGAAGACTTCCTGGAAAGAGAGAACAGCTAAGCTGTATTCAAAACAGCTCAGAAACAATGTAAGTTTGGTCAGGTCAACAAATGTTGAGGGGTATGGGTTCAGAATGATTAAGTAGCTAGTGCACTAGCAAATGACAGATCTGCAATCCAAATCCTGTGCTGTTTCTACTAATGCAGCTATTAGGAGAAGGCTTTGTCTAATGAAAACAGGAGTGGGTCCACCAAACAAAATTAAAAGAAAAGCAGACTTCAGCTACTGAGGCCAACATAGAACTCCATCTTGAGGTCCCATTTGAGGCCCCATCTCCAGAAACAGATGAACTGGCCAGATGTACACAGTTAGTCTGCTACCTTACTGGTTCAATAATTCTCATTATAGTGATTGCAATCAAATGTTGGTAAGATCTGAGGCTCAGAGCCTCTCTTTCCCCCTTTAATTCCATGACATGAAACAGAGCTACAATTGAATCTCCAGACTAGAGAGGAAATGCTACTTCCTCTCTGGAAGGACCCCTGCCAATACCATTGACTAGAAGACACTAAGACGAAAAGGGAAGTATTAGTAAGTCCCTAGGCTTAACATGTGTATTATACAAAACACACAGGAATGGCACACACCAGAGGGTAATACATGCCGTGTGGCAGCAGCAGGAAGAGCAGAGCCAGAGACAGCTGTGGAACAGCCACCATGAATTTGCATGAGATGTAATTTTATCAGATAGATGGCCCTATTTGACTAATCATAGCAACTGGTGGGAAACAATATTTGCATAGAACATATCTTTTCTGTCCTAGCATCCATTGGTATGTGAGACACAGTCAACAAAAAGCAGTTAGCAAATGGGCATCAGGCACATAAAAGGTTTATGTTGTTTTTATGAACAAAATTGCTGTTTACAAATATCACACAGCAGGTTCTCTGTTTTATGGACAGAAATAATTCACTCTGAAGCTATAAAGGTCCAAAGAAATGGGTTTGCTTATATCCATCCCATTTTAAATTATGAGAAGCCTACGCCACTACCCCAGAGGCTTCCACCTTTCCTGGCCATGTCTTGAATATTCACACACACTAACCAAATGATGAATCCTAGCTGGGGAGGCTTGCAGCTACAGTTCATTTACAGCATGTTAGCTAAATGTCATTATTCTTTGCAAAGTGCAGGCAAACAGAGAAGTTTCTATAGCAGGAAAAGCCTGACTCTTCATTTTTCCAAAAGGGGTATGGTTCAGTCCATTTCAAGGGGACAGGAGAACAAAGACTGTAAGCAAATAAAAAGTAATTCCTACTCTAAAGCACTTTGGAAAGAATCTTCCCAGACACGGTTTAAATTTTTTTTCAAAAGGAATTTAAAACATAAACTTCTTTTTTTCAATTTGCCTATTTTAACATTCTTTATTCTCTTTCACTTGAAACAATCAACTACTTCATTTGGAAAGTGAAATTGGCTTGCAAACTTATTATCATCATTAATGTAATAGGAGAGGGAAGATTTCCTCCTCTGCCCAATTAGTAAAGGTATAGGACTTCTTGTTTGAAATGGCAACCAAGCACTGACTTTGTCTTTTAATCTATAGTAGCATTTTTCTGACCACCAGAAAATGTTACTACAGCAAGAACAAAGAGAAGAAAGTCCTAACAGAGCTGAAAAAGAAAACAAAAAGAAACATTTATTGATTTTTTAAAAATTTTAGAATTAATGGATAATTATGCAAATAAAACCTAACAATTATAGAATGGAATATAAACATCATATCATCCTAAGATTTTAAGAATAAGCTGGAAGAAAAGAGAAAGGACAGAATTGAGGGTAAATGTGAACTTTTTAAATTGGATCATCAATAACTGGACTATGTTAATTTAAGCTATAATGTTAATCATTAAAGAAAAGAACTAAATAGAGGGGAGACTTTTTTCACTTTATATCCATTTGTATTGTTCTAAAGATTTTGCTCCATATGCATATATGTTCCTCTATAAATTAAAACATGAGCTGGTGGGGTGCCTGAGTGGCTCAGTCGTTGAGCGTCTGCCTTCGGCTCAGGTCATGATCCTGAGGTCCTGGGATTGATCCTCACTTTGGGCTCCCTGCTCAACCGGGAACCTGCTTCTCCCTCTCCCTTTGCCTACCACTCCCCCTGCTTGTGCTCTCTCTCTCTGTCAAATAAATAAATAAACAAACCATGAGCCAGCTAGCATATATATTATGATTCCAACTATTTTAAAGAAAAAGAAAATACAATTTACTTAATATGCATAAAATATAGTTGAACTAAAGGCAATAACTATAATTGGAAGAAGGACTGATGGGGCCAGGAGAGCAGCAGAGGGAATGCAGAAGCACTTCACTGGGTTTATGGTATCTGCTTCCGAGACAAAGCTGAGAGTTTTACTCTCTTTGGTAAGTGAACAAATTTGTCTCTCCTGAGGAATGCATGTGTGAGATTTTTAAAAGAGCCTGTGTGGCCTATGCAGGGCACAGTGCATTGCATGGGGGATCCACTGTTCACATCCTAGTATCCCCACCCATAGTGCATGCTTCAGCCCCTTGCTTCTGGGGTTGCCTCAGCCTGGAGACCATGCCTTTTGTTCAGTGTCACCTACAACCAAGAGAAACTCACCTCTCCTTTGTCTTTATCAGATCAAATGGGGGTTGTTCAGCATGCTTCACTGAAGCCATCTCTCTGCCCTGGGCCCATTTTTCACATCCTCTGCACATTCACCCATCTCAGATGAGCAAACACAGACTAAGCAGGGACCCACTCTGGACCTGTGAAATCAGTGTGCTGGTTGTGGACATCCTCAATCTCATGATTGATTCTCTTAGAGACCACTTCACTTGGATATAGGGAGAAGAAAGCCTCTCACAAGGAACACGGCATTTTGTGCAAGTTCAACACTCTTCTACCCTATGGCATCTCCCTTCAAAGTCCTTTTCTTGTAATCGAGGAAATGGCAATGTCTTGTAATAGAATTAGTTCTGCCCTTGCGTCTCTCCAAAAGCTGGCCTTGGTGAATTGGCCTCAACTGTAGGTGACTCCTTGACTTTTGGATGTGGTTTGCCTTTGACCTCAGTTCAGCCCTGGGAGAATGAGAAAACTCCCTGTCTATGCATCTGCTTATCATGAGAGCTCAGTCCAGCAGCTATTACAATATTCTAATTCAGAGATGCTAAGACTGAATTAGGAATGGATAGTAGCATGGAGGTTATAGAAGAAATTCAAGTGACATTTATGAGATAAAATAAGCAGGACCATGTGGGTAAATCTAATGCAGAAGAGGGTAAATGGAATGAGAAAGGGAAAGGATCAAGGGGGTTTCCAAGGTTTTTGACTTGAGTAGCTCCCTAGATCACCAGCTGAGAAGGCAAATGCAGGAGGACAGGTTTGGGGCAGTAAGATGACCAAACTTTGAGGAAAACTTCAGTTTGACATATCTGTAGTACACCCTGAAGAAAACACTGAGCAGATAATTGATCTGAAACTCAAGGTGAGCAATCAGAGCTGGAGTCTTATATGGGAAGTCATATGTATACTTTTGGCGAATAGGAGGACCACAGGGAAAGAAGAGGAAAACTTGTTTTCAGTGAAAGGAAAAAAAAAAGTCTTAATTATTTGGGGATAGGAAGTTGTGCTTTACAAGTGAAGGAGTAAATAAAGGATGGGATTTCTTGAAGATTTAAACTCAAACTAATGTGGCCAGTTATTCAAGGATCTAGTATTTCTACCAATAGCAGTGAGGTAGATGGTAGATAAAGTTCTATGGAAGTAGCTGCTGAAAGGTTGCCAAACACCCCTCTCTGGCATATTACCAAAACAGAGAAGAGGACAGGATGGTATGGAAAACATGACTTCTGACTTCAGATAAATTAAAAACTTCATATATGCTCTGTTTCAAATGTTATTAAGGAAACCATTTCTAGCTTGGAACCTAAAAATACTGTTTTCTTTTTTTTAAAGATTTTATTTATTTATTTGACAGAGAGAGAGAGAGAAAGAGAACAAGCAGGGGGAGAAGCAGACTCCCCACTGAATAGGGAACCCATTGCAGGACTCGATCCCAGGACCCTGGGATCATGACCTGAGCCGAAGGCAGATGCTTAACCGACTAAGCCACCCAGGTGTCCCTAAAAATGCTATTTTCTTGATCTCTTTAGTTGGGCCACTGAAATGCATCCTGCTCATACCAAGACAAACTTAGTGACAGAGTTAAGCCATGGTGTTGTCCTAGTTAATGATTATAGGTAGGAAATTCCATTAGAAAATGAGAATTTCATTGCTATTCATGCAGCAACCTCAGGGCCAAAACAACTGAATGAGGCTTGTAATATCTCAGGCATAATATTCTAGTAGCTGAAAAAGCTGATATCACACAACCATTTTTAGCACTTCTAATCCATAGATCAATAAATTATTACTCTGTCATATTGCATCGCAGGAGATGCACAGAAAATAAATTGATTTTATGATTACTCAGTTTAGTCATTATCAAATACGGGTACAGTGTGATTCTTTTTGCTAATTCAAATGCCATCCTAATTTTCTTTTTTGTAGAGTGTAGACATTCAATCAATAAATATCTGTTTGTTTGCCAACATTTCTCCCTACTCCCTCCTCCATTCTACCCTCCATAGCCCTCTGTATATCTAGCAACTAGAATGTATCTGGATTACAGTAGGACAGAGAAAGAAACCAAGATATGAAGTTCACAATTCAGTTGAGAAATAAGATTAAGAAAGTTAAAAAATGAGGAGTTACCAGCATCAAATTCCACCATCTAGACTGTAAATATGCTAGAGAAGCCATTCAGGGAAGCAAGAGATCAATAGACTGTAAGAAGTAGTAGTGCCCTACATGGAGTGTGAGCTAAGTTTTAAAGCATGGAAAGGATTTGAATAGGCAGAGAAGAGGTGAAAGAAATTGAAGAAGACACAACTAAATGGAAGGATATTCCATGTTTATGGATTGGAAGAATTAATGTGAAAATGTCCATATTACCCAAAGCAATCTATAGATTCAGTGCAATCCCTATCAAAATTCCAGTGGCATTTTCCACAGAACGAGAATAAACCACAAACCACCCCAAAAAGATAAAGCAATCTTGAGAAAGAAGAACAACACTGGAGGCTACATACTACATGATTTCAAAATATATTACAAACCTATACTAATCAAAACAGTATGGTATTGGCATAAAAACAGACAGGTCAATGGAACAGGATAAAGAGCCCAAAAATAAAGCCTTTCCTAAAGAGTCAACTAATTTACAACAAAAGAGGCAAAAATATATTATGGGGAAAGGGCAGTCTCTTCAATAAATGGTGCTGGGAAAATGGGACAGCCACATAAAAAAGAATGAAACTGCTCAACTGTCTTACACAATGCATACAAATTAACTCAAAATGGATTAAAGACATGAATGTAACACCTGAAACCACAAACTCCAAGGAGAAAACATAAGCAGTAAGCTCCTTGACATTGGTCTTAGAAATCTTTTTTTTTTCCAGATTTGACACCAAAAGCAAAGCAAACAAAAGCAAAAATAAACACGTAGGCCTACGTCAAACTAAAACTTCTACATAGCAAAGGAAACCATTAATAAAATGAATATGCAAACTACTGAATGGGAGAAAATGTTTGCAAACCATATCTGAAAAGATGTTAATATCATATATATACAAAGAATTTGTACAACTCAATAGCAAAAAAGCAAGCAATCAATGAAAAAATGAACAGAATATCTAAACAGACATTTCTCAAAAAAAGACATACAGATGGCCAACGGATACATGAAAAGATGTTCAAAATTACTAATCATCAGGGAAATGCACATCAAAACCACAATGAGATACCGTCTCATCTCTGTTTGAATGGCTATTATCAAAAGCACAAAAAATAGCAAGGTTGGTGAGGATGTGGAGAAAGAGAACCTTTGTACTCTGTTGATGAGACTATACATTGGTAGCCACTATGGAAAAGAGTATGGAGATTCCTCAAAAAAATTAAAAAAAGAACTACCATATGATATAGCAATCCTACTTCTGGGTATTTATATAAAGAGAACAAAAACACTAATTTAAAAAGATACATGCACCCCCATGTTCACTGCAGCACTGTTTACAATAGCCAAGATATGACATAACTTCAGTGCCCATTGATGGATGAATGAATAAAGAAAATGTGGTATATCTATTTATACACACACACATAGACACAAACACAATGGAATATTATTCAAGTATAAAAAGAATTAAATCTTGCCACTTGTGTAAACATTGGATATACCTTGAGAGCATTATGCTGAGTGAAATAAATTAGATAGACAAATTCTGCATGATCTCACTTATATGTGGAATCTAATATAAAAAAAATATAAACCAAACTAATAGTTACAGAGAACAGATTGGTGGCTGCCAGACATAGGGGGCAGGAGCTGGGCAAAATGGGTAGTGGGAGTCAAAGGGCACAAAGTTCTAGTTATAAATAGGCCCTGGGGATGCAATGTATGGCATAGCAACTATAGTTAATATACTATATTGCTTATTTGAAAATTGCTGAGAGTAAATCTTAAAAATTCCCAACACACACACAATCTGTAACTATGTTTGGTGATGGATGTTAACTATCTTATTGTGGTGATCGTTTTACAATATATACAAATGTCAAATCACTGTGTTGCACTCCTGAAACTAATATAGTGCTGTATGTCTATTACACATCAATAAAAAACATTTTCATAAACTATTCATGGACATAAAAAATGAGTAGTGCATAACTCAGTCAATTGTTTAAAAAAAATACTGAGCATCTGCCACGGGCTAGCATTGGGCAAACCTGAGACCGAATAGATGAATAAGGCATAGCCATTTCAGGACAACTCATGGCATATTAACTTAATAGATATGTGAAAAATTTAATTGCAACCTGACTTGTATATTATATAAGCTTATACAAATCTAAAAGGAGTGATTTATTGTATCTGGAGAAACTGAAAAGATTTCACAGAGATTACATTTCAACTGGGCTTTAAAAAGAGTATTGATTTGTTCATTAATTAATGAATATTCATTCACTGATCTATGCTTTCATTCAGCATCTACTATACCTCAGGCATGCTTTGGACAAGAAAGATTAAGACTTTTATTTTTTAAGTTTTTATTTAAATTCCAATTAGTTAACATGCAGTGTAATATTAGTTTCAGGTCTACAATTTAATGATTCAGCACTTACATACTCCTTAATCCTCATAACGTATGGAACCCATACCCCCACCCACCTGTCCTCTGGGAACCATCAGTTTGTTCTCAATAGTTAAGAGTCTGTTTCTTGGTTTGACTATCTCTATTTTTTCCCCTATGCTCATTTGTTTTGTTTCTTAAATTCCACATATGAGTGGAACAGTCTTGATTCTGAAGAAGATCACAGAAACAAAAAGAAAATTCAGATACCAAACAAGTGAAGAATGCAGGTCATATAAAGAGAGAAACATGAATATCAGAGGGAAAAAATGGCATCTGGTTAATTGTAAAGGATGAATAGTGATTATTTACCAGGCCTAGGGTGTTGGGAGAAATAAGAGAATGGATTGTCTTTATGTGATTAAGAACACAAAGTTAGGAAAGATGACATAACTGGATAGAAATGCCTGGATGCAATGGAGCAGAGTGAAAGATTAAGGCTAGAAAGGAATTGTTGTCCTAATTTTAAAGGTCCTATAATGTCATGTCAAGGAGGTTGAATTCAAAGGAATGGCCTAAGCCATTTTTTGTTTGCTCTTCTGTTTGTTTGCTTTTCAGATAGGCATGGTGGCAGTTTGAAGAATGAATTGAGTTTCACAGCAAGAAGGGAACTAAAGGATATCTTTTTAGGTACCCATATGTAGACTAACTAGGACTAAGTGTTTATTCTCTATACGTCTGTTCACAATTCTCTCAGGAGCTTCCCAGGTGTAATCTTATCTGAAACTGGCCCTTGGGCACCTGGGTGGCTCCGTTGGTTAAGCAGCTGCCTTCGGCTCAGGTCATGATCCTGGAGTCCCAGGATCGAGTCCCGCATCGGGCTCCCTGCTCAGCGAGGAGCCTGCTTCTCCCTCTGACCCTCTCCCCTCTCATGTACTCTCTCTCATTCTCGCTCTCTCAAATAAATAAATAAATCTTTAAAAAAAAAAAAAAAAAAGATTATGAAACTGGCCCTTGAATTCAGAGGGCATGGAGAGATCGAAGAAAGAGGCAAGCCACTCAGTGTTGGTAGGTGACAGTTTAAACAAGCAAAGGGAACATACACGTAAAGCTTGTCGTGGGCAGCAACAAGATAAATGGATCCCTGCACCTGCCTACTAAATCCTAAAAGTTTATAAAGAGGCCCTAACTGAGTTATGTATATCATGCAGGTGTTTTCAACACCCCATCACCATCTCAAGGCCATGTCCTTGGAACAGCCTCTAGGAGTGGGAAAGGCAAAAGGAACCCACATTTCAAGGACAGGGGAATGGATAAGGAGACCCCAAATGCCCAAGTCCAGTTCAATCTGTGGTCATGTTTTTTTTTTTTTTTTTAATTCCAGTGTAGTTAACATGCAGTGCTATATTAGCTTCAGGTGTACAATATAGTGATCCAACAGTTCCATGTATTACTCAGTGCTCATCAAGACAAGTGCACTCCTAATCTTCACCTATTTCACCCATCTCCCACCACCTCCCCTCTAGTAACCGTCTATTCTTTATAGTTAAGAGTCTGTTTTTTGGTTTGTCTCTTTTTCCCTTTGTTCATTTGTTTTGTTTCTTAAATCCCACATATGAGTGAAATGATATGATATTTGTCTTTCTCTAACTGGCTGATTTTGCTTAGCCTAATACTTTATAGATCCATCCATGTTGTTGCAAATGGAAAGATTTCGTTCTTTTTTGTGGCTAAATAATATACCACTATATATATATATATCTCACATCCTCTTTATCCATTCATCTCTTGCTAGATACTTGGGCTGCTTCCATATCATGGCTATTGTAAATAATGCTGCAATAGGGTGCATATGTCCCTGGGAATTAGTGTTTTTGTATTCTTTGGGTAAATACCCAGTAGTGCAATTCCTGGATTGTAGGGTAGTTCTAGTTTTAATTTTTTGAGGAATCGTCATATTGCTTTCCACAGTGGCTGCACCAATTTGCATTCCCATCAACAGTGCATGAGGGTACCTTTTTCTCCACATCCTCACCAACAGTTGTTTCTTGTGTTTTGATTTTAGCCACTCTGGTAGATGTGAGGTGATATCTCATTGTAGTATTGATTTGCATTTCTCTGATGATGAGTGATGTTGAGCATCTTTTCATGTGTGTGTTGACCATCTGGATGTCTTCTTTGGAGAAATGTTTGTTCATGTCTTCTGCCCAATTGGATTGTATGGTTTTTGGGTGTTGAGTTTACAAGTTCTTTATATATTTTGGATACTAAGTCTTTATCAGATATGTCATTTGCAAATATTTTCTTCCATTCAGTAGGTTGTCTTTTAGCTTTGTTGGTTGTTTCTTTTGCTGTGCAGTATTTTTTATTTTATTTTATTTTATTTATGTAGTCCCAATAGTTTATTTTTGCTTTTGTTTCCCTTGCCCCAGGAAACATATCTAGAAAGATATTACTATGATCAATGTCAGAGAAATTACTGCCTTTGCTCTCTTCTAGGATTTTTATGGTTTCAGGTCTCATTTAGGTCCTTAATACATTTTGAGTTTTATTTTTGTGTATGGTGTAAAAAATGTGGTCCAGTTTCATTCTTTTGCATGTAGCTGCCCAGTTTTCCCAACATTTGTTAAAGAGACTGCCTTTTTCCCATAGCATATTCTTGCCTCCTTTGTCAAAGATTAATTGACCATATAATTGTGGGTTAATTTCCTGGCTTTCCATTCTATTCCATTAATCTATGTGTCTATTTTTGTGCCAGTACCATATTTTTTATTAGTACAGTTTTATAATATAACTTGAGGTCTGGACTTGTGATGCCTCCAGCTTTGCTTTTCTTTTTCAAGGTTGCTTTGGCTATTTGGGGTCTTTTGTAATTCCATACAAATTTTAGGATTGTTTGTTCTTGTTCTGTGAAAAATGCTGTTGGTATTTTGATAGGGATTGCATTGAATGTGTAGATTGCTTTGGGCAGTATAGACATTTTAACAATATATGTTCTTCCAGTCCATGAGCATGGAATGTCTTTCCATTTCTTTGTGTCATCTTCAATCTCCTTCATCAGTGTTTTGTAGTTTTCAGAGAACAGGTCTTTCACCTCTTTGGTTAGGTTTATTCCTAGGAATTTCATTATTTTTGATGCAATTGTAAATGGTATTGTTTTCTTAATTTCTCTTTTGCTCCTTCATTACTAGTGTATAGAAATGCAATGGATTTCTGTACATTCATTTTGTATCCTCTGACTTTACTGAATTTGTTTATTAGTTCTGGTAGTTTTTTCTTGGAGTCTTAAGGGTTTCTATATATAGTATTATGTCATCTGCAAATAGTGAAAGTTTTACTTCTTTCTTACCAATTTGGATGTCTTTTCTTTTTGTTTTCTGATTGCTGTGGCTAGAACTTCTAGTACTATATTGAATAAAAGTGGCAAGTGTGGATAACCTTTTCTTGTTCCTGGCAGTCATGTATTTTTGATGACATTCTCCAGTGATATCATACTGGACCCTATCTCATGGAAACTGATAGCTTAAATTTATAAAATATGAAAATGCAGCAAAAGAAGAGGCATAATATAAATACAATTTTAAAGGGACTGCATAGTACACTGAAGAGAAAAATGTTTTAAAAAATGTTAGCAAATTCCAAATAATCAAAAAATGTACAGATTAGATAGGTGTTGTCTATATACCAAGTATTAAATGCAGCCATTTTTTCTACCCATGGAAATGTATGTTTTTAGACATAATAAAAGTGATTTTCCTTAACAAGGCACTTGTGATTAAGACCTTTTTGATTTCTCATTTCCCCTTAATTATAATTGGTGAGAATGATATGTAATAATGGTCCAAGTTGCACTTATCTGGAAAGCCATCAGTTCATCAGAAGAATGACATTGGGATGCCTGTGTAGCTCAGCCAGTTAAGTGTCTGCCTCCAACTCAGGTCATGACCCCAGAGTCCTGGGATCGAGTCCCACATCAGGTTCCTTGCTCAGCAGGGAGCCTGCTTCTCCCTCTGCCCCCTGCTCATGCTCTCTCTCTCTCGCTCTCTCTCTCAAATAAATAAATAAAATCTTAAAAAAAAAAGATTGACATTGACCACATGCTGAGGTTCACAGACAAAATTAACAAATGTATCATGAAAAAACTTCAAACCTTAAAGGAACGAATCATAGTAAACATGGGATACTTGAGATAAACATCTCCAGAAAGCAGGGTAACTTACAAAAGTATAAGATTATTAGAAATAATGCCATAGATCATTAGAGGTTTTGATAAAAGTCAATGCCCAGAATGATAAGATGCAATGTACCTATGATATAAAATATGCAGCTAAATGTGGTGGCATGTGGTGAATTGGCTTTTGAGTTTTGGAGAATGATGTTATATCCAGTGCACCAGTTTTTGAATAAGAAACATAGATTTCAATATAATTTGACCTTCCTGTTTTTAATGTAGACATCAAAATGAGTTGGAAAACATCCCCACCTTGCAAATGAATAAATTGAGGCTCCAATAATAACGTACTCAAGTTCAAGATCACAGAATTCGTTTAAGTCCACACTTATAAAAACCACATATATTGTTCTCCTTATATGTCAGTGTTTTTAGTGCTGTATAATTATATAACCCTTAAAACAATTCTATGAGGTACAAACCAATGATCCCCATTTTATTTTTTTTTTTTAAAGATTTTATTTATTTATTTGACAGAGAGAGACACAGCGAGAGAGAGAACACAAGCAGGGGGAGTGGGAGAGGGAGAAGCAGGCTTCCTGCCGAGCAGGGAGCCCGATGCGGGGCTCGATCCCAGGACCCTGGGATCATGACCTGAGCCGAAGGCAGACGCTTAACGACTGAGCCACCCAGGCGCCCCAATGATCCCCATTTTAAAGGTCAAGTTGAGGAATAGAAAAGTTACGTGTAACTCACTTAATTCATGCACACACACAAAAACACATACACCAATATCATGACAGCTCTTATTTACCTCATTTTCTTGATGAGAAAGTGGTAGCACATGAAGAGTTAAATGATCTCCTCAAACAACAAAACTAATAAATGGTACAATAAAACTAATAAATGATACATTTAGGACTAGGATTAGAATTCAGAATCTTATCCCAGAGCCAGGCACACCCCAACCAACCATTCTGCAGTGTCCCAGTAGCTTTTAGAGGAGTAGTTGCATATAACATCTTCTGGAACTGCCATAATTTTTTAAAGTAACTTTCAAATAATGATGAGAAAGGAAATCCTTATTAATGTTCTTTAAGAATTCATGCGATTTTTTAATAGTGTTTCACTTTCTCATCAAGGCTGCTCTAGATTATGTTACAACGCTACTGGGCTAATTTACTTAATTTGTCTGTTTTGGAAACTGACTACACCACACCTTTCCTTTTCTTTTTCTTTTTTTTTTTAAGATTTATTTATTGATTTGACAGAGAGAGAGAAAGAGAGAGAGAGAACAAGTTGGGGGAGTGGTAGAGGGAGAGAATCTCTAGCAGACTCCCCCCTGAGTGCAGAGCCTGCTACAGGTGGAGCTCGATCTCACGACCCTGAGTTCATGACCCTGAGATCATGACCTGAGCCGAAATCAAGAGTCAGATGCTTAACCCACTGAGCCACCCAGGTGTCCCCCTCCACACCTCTCCTAGAGGGTTTATCTCTTTTCTTCATGAAGCCTTCTTCATTTAAGTCTTATCTTCAACTTGAATCCAAATATAACAAAGTTTTCATGGAGATCATCAGATTGCCTTCTAACTGGCATCTTGGGTATCCCTTAGATTACTGCCTAAGGATTTTAGGTACAGAAGGATTCACACATGAAATGATGTGAGTTAGAGAGTAATTCTCAGAGCAAATTTAGACTTGGTGGTAGAGTGGAAAGAAGACTGGGGGGACTAGATCTTTGGTCCAGCTCATCACTTACTTCTCTGAAATCAAACATTTTCATCTGTAAAAGGGTTATTTAATCCTCCAGTCTCAGAGGATGTTATAAGGATTAGAGATAATGTATGTGAAGTGCCTACGTAGCAAGGCAAACAGCAAAGACTTCAGGAGTCTTTGGATCCCTGGTGGTCTGTGGATAGATTCAGAGTGCTTTTAAACTTGCATGAAAAAAAATCTTTATTTTTACTACCACAAACTGAAATGTAGTATTTCCTTCAATTATAAATATAAATAATATATGTAACAAATAATAATCTTAGCAGTACCTGTGACTTTGTAACTAATAGATTGTAATAGGTATCTTCATATCACATTACAGGTATTGCAGATATATTGAAATATCATTTGCAATTATCACTATTTTGAGATTATGGTATGGACTTGCTCATATCTTGCTATTTAATGAATTTAAAAAGAAGAAAACAATACTATATTAATAACTTTTTAGGAAAATATTTGGACAAATATTTTAGAATGTAAGTGATTGGTCTGTGCATTTCACTTTATGAATTTGAAGACATTTACAAACACTTCTCTGAGAAAAAGCCCATGAACTTCTCAAGATTGCCAAAGGACTCCATGGCATAAAAGGCTTAAGAATTCAAGTTCTTGTTGTCTTTTAATAGTCTGTTAAATACTTAGAAATCTTAGCACTTAACAGCTGATCATTACATATCATGGAAACTGGCTGGGAGTGTAAGTAGAAGAGAAGCATGGAGATTTCATAGCTCTAGGGGAGTTCTGAATGTTTGATGTTAGAAATTTAAGATGAAGCTGGAGTTGTTTACTTCACACCTGTTCATATTATCTCAGTGCCAAGAATCAGACAAACCTGCCAATCGTCAAGCAAACAGATTTTCCTCATATTTAGATATTGAATCCTCAACTGAGTTCAGCTCCTAACTTCATGAGTTCATGATTCAACAACATGAATCTTTCCTTCATCCTTACCATGTGTAATATGATTTAGACTGGGAACACATATATTATGTAAGCTTACATTCGTTTTATCTACTGTTCAAATGTGTCATGAAACAACTCAACATAAATCAGGAGAATTGGAAGCCATTTGAGGCATTATTATTCTGATAAGCACGTAGCTCATCATAGTGAATGGCACAGGGCCTCCAATATTATACAGTTCTGAGTATAACTCTTTGTTCCACTGCATACTGGATAAGTGCCTAGAGAAGGTGCCTAACCCTCTGAGCCTCAGTTTACTCATCTGTAAAGTAAGAATGTCAATACCCATTTTACAGAGTAAAGACTGAATGCACACTCAATAATTGTTAGTTCCTTTCATTTCAAAAAGGGCAGTATTTCTACAGCCAATGGTTTATTTCAAATTCCAATTGTTATTTCTAGATAATTCATTTTTTTCCTCAAGTTTTTTTTCCCCTAATTCTTCCCTTTTGATTACCTCCTGGGCTAATGACAGTGTCAAGTTTTTCCCTCAAACAATGTTGGGGAAAACAATGCACTTTGGAGTTAGTAAGTCCTAAATTTAAATTCTAGGACCAATGTTTGCTAGTTTTGTAGCTTTGCAATGCCACTTACCTTCTTGGAGTCTCGTTTCTTTATCAGTAAAAATCTCTATTTCTTTAATGATGCCTAAGCCACATGGTTGTTGTGAGGGTTCATATGTGAAGGTACCTGGAATGTAGTGTTTTTTAAAAACTAATTTTCTGGTTTAAGAGAAACACTTATCAGGATCCAGTTTTATGTGTAGGAGGGAGAAAAATGGCATATATGACATCATAAAGGTGTCTATCATAAAACTCTTCTTTTTATGATAAAACTCTTGATGGAAATACTATGTTACTCAAAGTATTGCCTGTTTCTTTACTATATGACATATCAGAGAATTCTGTGTGTCCTATGGAGTCCCAAAGGAAAATAGTACTATGAATACTATGTATATTGTTAACCTAATACACTATATACTATATATACTAATATATAAACAACCTACTATGCTAATACACTAATCTAACATATTAATACAAACTTATTTTAATAGAGATAACTTTAACATGAATCTTTTGGAACAATCCTAACTTATTAAGATAGATCTTATACTTAGCACTATGATGGAGAAGACTTGAAATATAATTGGTGGTTGGGTGAGGGAAGACAAATATATAGGTCAACTGGAGAATCATTTGACAGGAGTATGTCAAATGTTTGAAAGAGACAGATGTTTAGCAATTCAAAGAGAGAGCAATCTTTGTGTTAATGTGTGTACTAGCCAGAAGAAACATACAGTGAAATCCAGTCTGAGACTAATTTTGACTTATGAAAAAACATGAAATGCATCCCCCCAAAAAAGAGGAAGAAGTGTATGCCAGCTTCAAAAATTTTGCGATATTAGACATCCTGTCAATATATTTTTAAGTGCCTAAAAGGATGTTTAAGGTTGCCTAATTCACGTACTTATTAGATCTTCAACCAGCTCTCCAGCAAATATGAGAGTGTTCTTACAATGAGAACTAGACTTCCATTATGGCCCCCATAATGACAGATAATTACAAGACGTCCAATTATCATTGCTGACTGGGGAGGAGTATTTTCTATTTTCTCGTTAATATGAAATTGTAAAGGAAGAAAATTTCAAAAAAAAATGGTTTAACTGTGTTTGAAGTATTGCAATGGGAATTAATCACTTAGATTGTGTCCCTATCAAACAAACTATGACAAAACTGAACTCCATTCTTAGTATGACTAATTCAATCAAATCCAAATCAGCTCTGCCAAACCTAAATGAGAGATGAGAATAATACCTTGGAGGTTTACAGTACAAGTTTCCCATGATCATATTTAGGGTTTGTGACAACCTGTGTGGGGTGAATTTTATTATAACCATTTTACAGAAAGTTAACAAGGTTCAGAAGGGCTAAGTTATTAATCTAAGTTTACAAAACTAGTGAAACTAACCTCAAATTGTATCTGGAGACACCAAAACCTGTCTTCTTCCTTACTACAGCTGGCAGCAGGGCCTGGGTGGAAAAAAATATAGCATGGCCTCCTAATACCCTAGTATGTGGATGAGTAATTCCATATATTTATTTCATAGCCTCCTATCTCACTGTCCTCTTGTTTATTCTCTCCTCTTCCCTTTCTTACTTTTTTGGTTGAGTTGCTCAAATAAGGTCCTCTATAAAGTAGTCTTAACATAAGGGAACTATTAGATGTAATGTTTGATGCTATTTCTGTGGGATTATCACTATTAGCAAGAAAGGCATATTTTTACCATTAATATATAATACTTCATATAGTCAAAAATAAGGTTCAGCTTGGTAATGGGACCCTAGTACAGAGTCTTCCAGTGGGAGCAAACCCCAAAGGCCTTTGCCCTAGTTTGTAACTGATTAACTATTCCAGTAATGAGCACAGAGTACAATTAAGTTTGAGTACTTCCTCAGGTGCTTTGGAAAAGCCAATTCTGGTATAGTTAAATGCATCCACACAGGGAGGGGTAAATTGAACCACATGAAAATAGTGTCTTTTTTTTTTTTATTAAGTTGATCTGCCCCTGCTGTTTATTACCCACCTGAAGTCATAAGCTTGTGCTTGTGACACCCCAAGTGCTTGCTGTATAAATTATGATTAACGTGGAAAATTAAAAGTGCAAGCACCTTTTTTCCACACAGGTGTTACTAGCAACTGAGGTGGAGCTTCTAAAAGGAGGAGAGATAAGATGGCATATTTCCTCAGACAGGCTCTGTACTTTAGTTTGGATAAATGGAAACCTTAAGACCTGCCTGCTGTAGATGATTGGTAATTCCCTGGTGCCCCAGAGGAGCCTCATAAAGAGATGATCTGGCAATCAGCAACATCATTTGACAATTTGCTAGGGGAAATCTCATCTATTTAGTTTTATTTTTTTATCATGTTCCCTACATGATGATAATTTTAATAGAAAGTGTGATTCAAAGAGCTTGCAAGTCCCTAATTGTTCCAATCCAGAGTATTCTCTCCAAGGTCCAATTACAGCAAGCCCTAGAGAGTTGATACTGATTTAAACATATGAACCAGTGTATCAACTCCTTGTTTTATCTTCAGTTTGCCAAAGGATAGTTATTTCACTGGATATTTTATCTGATGAGGCTAGTCTCTCCACTTGCTCAGATAATCTTTTCCTGGAATATTCGTTCATCCATTCAAGAATATTGATTAAATTCCTACTGCATGGGAGGCATTGTGCTAGGCAATATAGATGGGAAAAAAATAACATTCCTCATCACAAGGAGTTTAATCTCTAGAATCAGCAACGTTAAATGTAATCAAGTGTTGCTGGTGATTGAGAGACTGAACAGTGGGACACAAGAAGGCAGGCTGATGGGGATGTACATTTCTGTCTGGGCAGAGAGAGTTAGAAAAGACATCTTAGAGAAAGTGACTATCTTAAACTGAACATTGAAGATGACAGACTATTCATGATATAAGTAGGAAAGAGAAGTGTATATGAGAGTTTTTTTCTAACAAAGTCAACAGAAGGATCAGAGGCATGAAGGTGCAAATTTACTTCATGTATTCAAAAAATGGGGCTAGGTACATGGTTAGTAATAATAATAATAATGGCTAACATCCATTTGTGTAAAATGTACATGCTCCTCAAGATGTAGATATTATTATCCTCATTTTTTAGATGAGTAAAATGAAGATTGTGTGACTTGCCCATGATCATACAGCTAGTGAGAAAAAGAAGCAGAATTCAAGCCAGGTAGTCTTATTTCAGAGCAATGTTCTCAACCATGATGCTGTATGTTGAGGAAGAGGCTTACAAGTCATGTCAAAGACTTTGACAGGATCCCATTGGTGGGTTTAAACAGAAAGAGGCTGCTATCTGATTTTAATTGTACGGGCAACAAAACACGAAGGTTGCAATGTAACATATAAAGCACTTGTCAAGAAAAGGTTATTTCAATAGTCCAAACAAGAGCTAACGAGGTCTATAATTATATGAATTGTGAGAAGAATGGAACAGGACAGATTTGATTGGTGGTAGAAGGATCAGGCTGAGGGTAGACTGTAGAGAATTGGGTAAAAAAGAAATGGAAGGTGGCACACCAGTGTCTGGCATGGATCATGAATGAATTCTTGGTTTTCAAATTGAGCAGTTGTAGTCATTATGATATTTTTAGAATTGATGAGGAAACATTCAACACCTCACCTTACATCACAACTCAAAAATATCAATTCATGTCCATGGTGTAAGATTTAAATACTTTGCACATCTGGAGGAACGTATTTCTTTCACCAAACTGTGTTGAACAGGTTTTTTTATTCCCTCTCATAATATATACAGAAAATAATCCTCTCTCATCAATCTCACAAAACCTGCTCATTGTGCGTTTAGCTCTACAATGACCTTTTCTTATTGCCTGAGTAATGCCTACCTAGCCCATTTTGTAACAAATACAGATTGCTTTCCTTCTCTTTCTGTCTGGTGATGAGCTGATTAATAGCAGCACAAGTGGCTGCTCCTTGAGACTAATTAATCACCTGTCATAATTGTTCAGCAGTTAAATAACTATTAATCTGGATGCTAGTCAGAGTGAAGGTTGGCAGGGTTAGGAAAAAGGAGAGTTCTCACAGTGAAATTAGGGCTAAGCTTTGCTAAAATGCTGCTTCTAAAAGTCAGAAGATTGTGCTGTGTTTGAGGAAGAGTCCCTTAAATGCTTTGTACACACAAAAGATTAAGTGATTGCAGGTCATTGCAATCACTTATTATTTAGCCATTATAGTGTGTCACATAAAATACTATTGTAATTAGCACCATAGAAATAAACAGGTGGCAGTAATTTGAGAGTTGTGGGTCAAGGCTTATATCTGGAAATGGAGGAAGCCCAAAAAAAACAGAACGTATCAAAGAAAGCCTCATTGAATGTATGGAGACTAGGAGGGAGATAACAAAAATGCCTTGCCTCCCTAAACACATAAAATAATGATTAAAAAAAAGGGAAATGTGAGATGGGAAGACAAATTTTCTATTATTTTCTGTTTCTCCTGTCCATCATAAGGCTGGAGGTGGTTTAGTAGCAATCGTTCAGGATTCAGGCAGCTTGCACACAGATGAGATTTGCTTCTGGGTCCCTGAGGAGTGGAAAGGTGAGGGGACAGAGAGTACTACTTAGGAAGACATGCAGTAGAAACCATCCCAGATGCAGAATATGAAGGCGAGAGACAAATTCCTTTCTTTCCATGTTAACCGAGGTAAAAAAAAAATTCTTTTTTCAAATTATTATTGGGAATAATGGCGTGGGTGATTTTCAGCTCTCCAAGTGACTATCATTGAAAGTTTGCAAAATTACAGCCATGTTATATTGTCATATTAATTTTTTTTTATGTTATGTTAATCACCATACATTATGTCATTAGTTTTTGATGTAGTGTTCCATGATTCATTGTTTGCGTATAACACCCAGTGCTCCATTCAGTACGTGCCCCCTTTAATACTCATCACCAGGCTACCCCATCCCCCCACCCCTCTCCTCTCTAGAACCCTCAGTTTGTTTCTCAGAGTCCATAGTCTCTCATGGTTCATCTCACCCTCCGATTTCCCCCCCCTTCATTTTTCACTTCCTGCTATCTTCTTCTTTTTTTTTTTTTTTAACATATAATGTATTATTTGTTTCAGAGGTACAGGTCTGTGATTCAACAGTCTTGCACAATTAATAGCGCTCGCCATAGCACATACCCTCCCCAATGTCTATCACCCAGCCACCCCATCCCTCCCACCCCCCCACCACTCCAGTAACCCTCATTTTGTTTCCTGAGATTAAGAATTCCTCATATCAGTGAGATCATATGATACATGTCTTTCTCTGATTGACTTATTTCGCTCAGCATAATACCCTCCAGTTCCATGCACGTCGTTGCAAATGGCAAGATCTCATTCCTTTTGATGGCTGCATAATATTCCATTGTATACATATATACCACCTCTTCTTTATCCATTCATCTGTCGATGGACATCTTGGCTCTTTCCACAGTTTGGCTATTGTGGCCATTGCTACTATAAACATTGGGGTGCCCATACCCCTTTGGATCCTTACATTTGTATCTTTGGGGTAAATACCCAGTAGTGCAATTGCTGGATTGTATGATAGCTCTATTTTCAACTTTATGAGGAACTTCCATACTGTTTTCAGAGTGTCTACACCAGCTTCCATTCCCACCAACAGTGTAGGAGAGTTCCCCTTTCTCTGCATCCCCACCAACATCTATCATTTCCTGACTTGTTAATTTTAGCCATTCTGACTGGTGTGAAGTGGTATCTCATTGAGGTTTTGATTTGCATTTCCCTGATGCCGAGCAATGTTGAGCACTTTTAAAAGTGTCTGTTGGCTATTTGGATGTCTTCTTTGGAAAAAAGTCTGTTCATGTCATCTGCCCATTTCTTGATTGGATCATTTGTTCTTTGGGTGTTGAGTTTGATAAGTTCCTTATAGATTTTGGACACTAGCCCTTTATCTGATATGTTATTTGCAAATATCTTCTCCCATTCTGTTGGTCATCTTTTGGTTTTGTTGACTGTTTCTTTTGCTGTGCAAAAGCTTTTTATCTTCATGAAGTCCCAATAGTTCATTTTTGCCCTTGCTTCCCTTTCCTTTGGTGATGTTTCTAGGAATAAGTTGCTGCGGCTGAGGTCGAAGAGGTTGCTGCCTGTGTTCTCCTTTGGTATTTTGATGGACTCCTGTCTCACATTTAGGTCTTTCAACCATTTGGAGTCTATTTTTGTGTGTGGTGTAAGGAAATGGTCCAGTTTCATTCTTCTGCATGTGGCTGTCCAATTTTCCCAACACCATTTGTTGAAGAGACTGTCTTTTTTCCATTGGACATTTTTTCCTGCTTTGTCAAAGATTAGTTGACCATAGACTTGAGGGTCCATTTCTGGGCTCTCTATTCTGTTCCATTGATCTATGTGTCTGTTTTTGTGCCAATACCATACTGTCTTGATGATGACAGCTTTGTAATAGAACTTGAAGTCTGGAACTGTGATGCCGCCAGCTTTGCTTTTCTTTTTCAACATTCCTCTGGCTATTCGGGGTCTTTTCTGGTTCCATAAAAATTTTAGGATTATTTGTTCCATTTCTTTGAAAAGAGTGGATGGTATTTTGATAGGGATTGCATTAAATGTGTAGATTGCTCTAGGTAGCATTGATATCTTCACAATATTTGTTCTTCCAATCCATGAGAATGGAAAGTTTTTCCATTTCTTTGTGTCTTCCTCAATTTCTTTCATGAGTATTTTATAGTTTTCTGAGTACAGATTCTTTGCCTCTTTGGTAGATTTATTCCTAGGTATCTTATGGTTTTGGGTGCAATTGTAAATGGGATCGGCTCCTTAGTTTCCCTTTCTTCTGTCTTGTTGTTGGTGTATAGGAATCCCACTGATTTCTGTCAATTTATTATATATCCTGCCACTTTACTGAATTCCTGTATGAGTTCTAGCAGTTTTGGGGTGGAGTCTTGTGGGTTTTCCACATAAAGTATCATATCATCTGCAAAGAGTGAGAGTTTGACTTCTTCTTTGCTGATTCGGATGCCTTTTATTTCTTTTTGTTGTCTGATTGCTGTGGCTAGAACTTCTAATACTATGTTGAATAGCAGTGGTGATAGTGGACATCCCTGCTGTGTTCCTGACATTAGGGGGAAAGCTCTCAGTTATTCCCCACTGAGAATGATATTTGCTGTGGGTTTTTCATAGATGGCTTTTATGATATTGAGGTATGTACCCCCATCCCTATCCTCTGAAGAGTTTTGATCAAGAAATGATGCTGTACTTTGTCAAATGCTTTTTCTGCATCTATTGAGAGGATCATATGGTTCTTGTTCTTTCTTTTGTTAATGTATTGTATCACGTTGATTGATTTGCGGATGTTGAACCAACCTTGCAGCCCAGGGATAAATCCCACTTGGTCGTGGTGAATAATCCTTTTAATGTACTGTTGGATCCTATTGGCTAGTGTTTTGGTGAGAATTTTTGCATCCGTGTTCATCAAGGATATTGGTCTGTAGTTCTCATTTTTGATGGGGTCTTTTTCTGGTTTGGGGATCAAGGTAATGGTGGCCTCATAAAATGAGTTTGGAAGTTTTCCTTCCATTTCTATTTTTTGGAACAGTTTCAGAAGAATAGGTATTAATCCTTCTTTAGATGTTTGGTAGAATTCCCCTGGGAAGCCATCTGGCCCTGGGCTTTTGTTCGTTGGGAGATTTTTGATGACTGCTTCAATTTCCTTAGTGGTTATAGGTCTGTTCAGGTTTTCTATTTCTTCCTGGTTCAGTTTTATAGTTGATACATCTCTAGGAATGCATCCATTTCTTCCAGATTACCTAATTTGCTGGCATAGAGTTGCTCATAATATGTTCTTATAATTGTTTGTATTTCTTTGGTGTTGGTTGTGATCTCTCCTCTTTCATTCATGATTTTGTTGATTTAGGTTATTTCTCTTTTCTTTTTGATAATTCTAGCCAGGGGTTTATCAATCTTGTTAATTCTTTCAAAGAACCAGCTCCTAGTTTCATTGATCTGTTCTACTGTTCTTTTGGTTTCTATTTCATTGATTTCTGCTCTGATCTTTATTATTTCTCTTCTCCTGCTGGGTTTAGGCTTTATTTGCTGTTTTTCTCTAGCTACTTTAGGTGTAGCGTTAGGTTGTGTATTTGAGACCTTTCTTGTTTCTTGAGAAAGGCTTGTATTGCTATATACTTTCCTCTTAGGACAAAAAGAAAAAGAAAAAGATAAAAAGAAACAAACAAAAAATGACAGAATATGATCAAATATGATCAGGCTGGTGCATAGATCAGTGCCACACACTAGATTTTAGGCATATTTTGGTCTGTTAGAAGAAAGTGCCTCCCAAAATTTTAAAGAAAGAAAAACTTATATATTTACAAAATTAGGGTAAATATGATGAAAGGATGGAATATGACTATAAAGATGAAAATTATAAAAGATTTTATAAAAGCAATTGATAAGAAGTTGGTTGAAAAAAGAAAGAAGAGGATTAAAAAAAAGGGGGGGGGAGAATATGATGAGGCAGGAGACTAGAACAAAGCCATACACTAGAGATTTAGGGTATCCTTTGGTCTGTTAGAAGAAACTGTATCCCAAAATTTTAAAGAGAGAACAACTCATATATATACCAAAATAAGGTTAACTACTATGAAGGGATAGAATACGACTCTAAAAATAAAAAATAAAAAAGGTTTTTTAAAAAAGGGATTGATAAGATGTTGGTTGAAAATGGGAAAAAGAAAAATTCAAAAAAAAAGAGTAAGAAAGTTTAAAAAAATTAACTTTGAAAGACTAAAGAATCATGGGAAAAAAAGCCATGAATTCTTTTTTTTTTTTATAATTTTTTTATTGTTATATTAATCTCCATACATTACATCATTAGTTTTAGATATAGTGTTCCATGATTCATTGTTTGTGCATAACACCCAGTGCTCCATGCAGAACGTGCCCTCCTCAATACCCATCACCAGGCTAACCCATCCCCCCACCCCCCTCCCCTCTAGAACCCTCAGTTTGTTTTTCAGAGTCCATCGTCTCTCATGGTTCTTCTCCCCCTCCGATTTCCCCCCCTTCATTCTTCCCCTCCTGCTACATTCTTCTTCTTCTTTTTTTCTTTCTTAACATATATTGCATTATTTGTTTCAGAGGTACAGATCTGAGATTCAACAGTCTTGCACAATTCACAGCACTTACCAGAACACATACCCTCCCCAGTGTCCATCACCCAGTCACCCCATCCCTCCCACCCCACCCCCCACTCCAGCAACCCTCAGTTTGTTTCCTGAGATTAAGAATTCCTCATATCAGTGAGGTCATATGATACATGTCTTTCTCTGTTTGACTTATTTCGCTCAGCATAATACCCTCCAGTTCCATCCACGTCGTTGCAAATGGCAAGATTTTATTCCTTTTGATGGCTGCATAATATTCCATTGTATATATATACCACCTCTTCTTTATCCATTCATCTGTTGATGGACATCTTGGCTCTTTCCACAGTTTGGCTATTGTGGACATTGCTGCTATAAACATCGGGGTGCACGTAGCCTTTTGGGTCCCTACTTTTGTATCTTTGGGGTAAATACCCAGTAGTGCAATTGCTGGATCATATGGTAGCTCTATTTTCAACTTTTTGAGGAACCTCCATACTGTTTTCCAGAGTGGCTGCACCAGCTTGCATTCCCACCAACAGTGTAGGAGGGTTCCCCTTTCTCCGCATCCTCGCCAACATCTGTCATTTCCTGACTTGTTAATTTTAGCCATTCTGACTGGTGTGAGGTGGTATCTCATTGAGGTTTTGATTTGGATTTCCCTGATGCCGAGCGATATTGAACACTTTTTCATGTGTCTGTTGGCCGTTTGGATGTCTTCTTTGGAAAAATGTCTGTTCATGTCTTCTGCCCATTTCTTGATTGGATTCTTTGTTCTTTGGGTGTTGAGTTTGATGAGTTCTTTATAGATTTTGGATACTAGCCCTTTATCTGATATGTCATTTGCAAATATCTTCTCCCATTCTGTCGGTTGTCTTTTGGTTTTGTTGACTGTTTCCTTTGCTTTGCAAAAGCTTTTTATCTTGATGAAGTCCCAATAGTTCATTTTTGCCCTTGCTTCCCTTGCCTTTGGCGATGTTTCTAGGAAGAAGTTGCTGCGGCTGAGGTCAAAGAGGTTGCTGCCTGTGTTCTCCTTTAGGATTTTGATGGACTCCTGTCTCACATTGAGGTCTTTCAACCATTTGGAGTCTATTTTTGTGTGTGGTGTAAGGAAATGGTCCAGTTTCATTCTTCTGCATGTGAAAGCCATGAATTCTATATGCAGTATTCCCCTAGTGCTGGAGTTTGCTGTTCTCATTGATCAGTAAACTTGGTCTTGGCTGGCTGTTCTTGCTGATCTTCTGGGGGAGGGGCCTGTTGCTGTGGTTTCCAACTGTCTTTGCCGGAGGCGGAATTGCCCTGTCCCCGCAGGTGGCCGGGCTAAGTAATCTGCTCGGGTTTGCTCTCGGGAGCTTTTGTTCCCTGCAACCTTTCCGTACAGCTTTGGAGGCCGAGAGTGAAAATGGCGGCCTCCCAATCTCCACCCCGGAGGAGCTGAGAACTCGGGGCCCCACTCCTCAGTGAGCCCCCAGAGAAAAGCAGTCAGTCACTCCCATCTCCCTGGTCTCCGGCCACACTCTGTTCTCACCTGGCCTGTGATCGAGCGTTTCTATCTCTGGCTCATGACCCCACGTGGAGTCTCCAAACCCAGCAGATCCCTGTGGTGTGCTCCCGCACCACTCCTCCCAGGGGAGGAAGGGGAGTCTCCCTGGATCTGCTGCTCGTTTGGTCCCTGCTGGAAGAGCAGTGGCCCAGCTCTGCCACAGATCACAGTTTATGGCAACCCCGAGCTGAGAACCCACTCCTCTGCTCCGTCTCTGCAGCTGGCTTCCCTGCTCCGATACCTGGGAGCTCTGCCACACTCAGGCACCCCCGGTCTTTCTGTGACCCCTAGGGTCCTGAGATCACACTGTCCCAGCGAGGTTTCCACCCCCCGCTTAGCCACTGGAGCGACGTCCCTCAGCACAGCTAACTTCTAAAAGTTCCAATTTTGTGCTCTGCTGCTCTATCACTTGCCAGAAGCGGCTGATGGAGGCCCCCTCCCCCGCCATCTATCTTCCCAAATATTGCCTCGGATTCACTTCTCTGCACGTCCTACCTTCCAGAAAGTGGTCGCTTTTCTGTTTAGAGAGTTGCTGCTATTCTTTTCTTTGATCTCCTGTTGAGGTCGTCGGTGTTCAGAATGGTTTGATCCCTATCTAGCTGAATTCCTGGGACCAGACAAAATTTAGGTCTCTTACTCCTCTGCCGTCTTGTTCCTCCATATTAAGTTTTGATATCACATTACCTCATGTCATATGTGAGCTTGTTCCAGACATCATGAGGAGAACAGAGAAAGGAGAGCATTGAAAAGTGAATATTTGAAGAACTTCTAGATGCATGAACTGTTATGGGTATAATTCATATTATTTATTTTGTCAATAATTCTATAATTATTAACACTAATTGGACCCATTACTAAGACAAGCTAGTGGTAAAATGAAACTTTCATCTTCTTGACTAGTATGTCCTGGTGTTATTGTGCATTGTTGTAAAGGTATTCCTTATACTTCATTTAACAATCATTTAACCCTATTGTTATGCAACCTGCTCTGGGAATATAATTTTCCATGATAAAACAGAAACTTGGGAGACATTCTTTTGTCATTTATTCTAAGTGACAATTTCCTCAACATTACCTTCACTGATTGGTTTTCCAGGTAATATTTATCCACTGAGGAGACACCTGACAGATCCTAAGATATTTGTATGTTTCCTTCTACCCAGTTGTTTTCATGAAACATCTTACCCATTGTACCAAAGTTTATCCATCTGGGCCTCCAATACACTGCTCTCTCATTTTTTTTCTCCTTTCCCTTTTTAGTCTTCATTGTAACAATAATATAAATAACATATTACAATTACAGTAAGAACTTTGCCTGCCGTAAGCTCATTTAAGCCTCAAAGCTATAAGATTTGGAGATCAATAAAAAAAAAAAAATTGGACTGAATATAGTATAGGTATCATAGCATGTTTAAGGACAGTATAAAATAGAAGGTGGAGCAGGGATTTTTGGAATAAGACTGTCTATATTTAATTCCTGACTCTACCTTTTACTAGCTCAATTGCTTTGGTAGTTATTAAACTTCCAGTTGCCTCTATTACTTCATCTGTAAACTGGGGATTGTCTAGTTTCTAGAGCAATCAAAAATATTTAGCTTATAAAAGATTTAACATTGCTAATAAGCCCATAGTAAGCACTTAGGGAATGATAGTAGGAAATAACTTAAGAATAGAGGCTCACTGCATACCACTAGGAATCAAACTCTAGTTTGACACTAATCAATATCATTTATTCTTTGCATTATATACAAAGGCCCTCCATCATCTGACTCCAACCTAAAAACCATCCTACAGTGTAGCCATATTTAATATATGAGATTCTCTAAACATATTTATTATGTGTTGAGTTGTATCTCCCCCAAATTCATATGTTGAAGTTCTAACCCCCAATGCCTCATAAAGTGAGCTTATTTGAAGATAGGGTCTTTGCAGATGAAATTAAGTGAAAATGATGTCATTAGGGTGAGCCCTAGTCCAAAATGACTGTTGTTTTTATAAAAAAGAGGCAACTGGGTGACAGACACATACAGGGAGAAGACCATGTAAAGATGAAGGCAGAGATAGAGGAAATGCTTCAACAAGCCAGGGAACACCAAAGATTGGCTGAAAACCACCAGAAGCTAGGGGTGAAGCATAGAGAAGATTCTTTCTTGCTGCCCTCCAAAGGAAGCAACCTTGCCAACACCTTGATGTCAGACTCCTAGTTTTCAGAACTGTAAGACAACAAATTTCTGTTCTCAGTCACCTAGATTGTGGTACTGTGTTATGGCAGCGCTACTGAACTAAGATGATATAATATTATTTCCCTTCTACATATTTTTACCTCTTTTTCAAATATTATTTTCTTTTTATCTTTGCAGATAAATATTATTTTTTTTCCAAGTACATCCCAAACATCTATTCAGAAGGTCTTAGGTAGGATAGTTTAGGCTTTTTTTTAATTTGCCCGACTGCAAAGTCAAGGCTGAAGTGACAGTATCCAGATCACTTAGGAAATACTGCTAGTATCCAGCCCTTAATTTTACAAAATATTAATGCATATTATTTGAGAGTATTGGCCTATTCTAAAGTCAGGATCTTGGAGGACTCTGAGCTATGTGCACTGAGTATCTTCCCTTCTCTGTTTTGTCTTCCTGTGATCTCAAAGCATCTCATGCTATGTAAATTTGGCCATTTATAGATACCCAAAAGCCAGCTGCTAGATGAAATAAGAGGAGAAAAGCTAAGTCTGCCACTGTACGGCTATTTGTTTATGTGAGCTGGCCAGGGTTGAAATCCATTTGAATGATGACAAATGTTTAGTCATCATATTTAAGCTTATTAGTGAACTGCAGATATAAGCAATGCATCCTTCAGCAATGCCTCAGTTACTCTGAACCAAGCATTTGTGAGATTTGACCTATAAATTACACTTTCAAGAACACTAGGATTTAACGAAAGAATGTATTATGATTAATGGTCTGGTGCCATTGGAATTAATGATTTTCTATTAGGAAATACTACATTCATGAGTCTTGGTCATGAATGTATGCGAGATTCCACTAAACCATTTACTTTAATAGATTGCTGTTTTATACACAAGTCTGAGTCCTTCTAACACGTGCATTGAACCTGACTGTAGGGAAACCTTCTAAACCACTCCCCCATATGCTTTAGCAGATATCAAACAGGAGTGATTGACAACCTTCCTCATACTCTTATTGCTTTCACAATAAAGTCAAAATTCCTTAAAATGGTGTGGTGTCCTGTCCTCTGCCTATTTCACTAACCTCATGCTTTGGTGTTTCCACTACTTAATATATTAGATATTAAGAACTTGTTCAGTTAAGTGAAAATGTCATTCTGTTTCACATTCCCATCCCTCCATTACTGCTGGTCTCCTGCCTGGACTACCTTTTCTCCATGTGTGTGCTGGGGTCCTCAGTCCACAAGCTATCTTTTCTAGGAAAACTGCACTGATTACTCTGGCAACTCAATGTGCTCTTTCTCTTTTGTTCTCATTCATCTTATATACACTTCCATTCTAGCATTATAATTACTCTTTACCAGTCTACTTCTCCAGCATATTGCAAGCTTCATTTGGACAAGTAATTTGTTATGATCATCTTCCCATGCTAAATACTTCATTCAATAAATGGTAAAAAAAAAAAAAAAAAAAAAAAACTGCACAGAGTGATCTTTCAATATATGGGTGTCTTCATCAGTTCAGGCTACTGTAACAAATTACCAGAGAGGGGTGACTTAAACAACAAACATTTATTTCTCACAGTTTTAGAGGCTGGGAAGTCCAAGATCAAGAAACTGACACATTTTCTATCTTCTTGCTGTATCCTCAACATGGCAGAGTAAGGGAGCTGTACACTTTTTAGCCTCTTAGAAGGGCACCATTCTCATCATGAGGTCTTTATCCTATTACCATATCCAAACCTTATCACCTCCCCAAAGTTCCATCTCTGAGTAATATCACATTGGGGATTAGCCTTCAACACAGGACTTTTTTAGGGGGATAAAAACATTTGGTCCATATCAATGGGTGAATAAATAAATAAGTTAATGAATAAGTGAATAGAAGAGTAAATTACTGGGAAGAAAATTAATAAACTGAATAGAGATAATTCCTCTAAAATAACATCCGTCCTCAAAATTAAATTATGGTTATATTGGTGGCACTGTCAGAATGGAGCCAATACTATGTACAGAAAGTTTTCTTATAGCTATAGGTCAAGATTGTGCCTAGAACCAATTCTTTAAGCAAATGGTAGCCTTCATGTCTAGAAAGAACAAAAGGGGAGGACCCATGTAGAATAAAAGTGGAGTCTCCCTCTCCCTCCCTTTCCCTTTCCCCTTTAGATAGTACTATGAAGAACCAGAAGATTGATCTGAACTCTTGGAAGTGTGGTCCATGCTGATTAGTGTCAACACATTGCCAGTCTTAGGGAGATAATCTCATGCTAAGAAGTGAGGAAACCTGGAAATGGAGTTTATTTCATCTCTTTGGAGTTCAGGTAGAATGTGAAGGTCTCACAGACATTGAAAACAATCTTAGATATGATAGGAAATACAAATATACACTTATGTGGTAGACTATTATGGTCTTAAAAGTTTTTGGTAATGACTTTTTGAAAGACACTGACTATCTCAGCTATGCAAGGGAATCTAAATGGAACCCTGGCTTATTCTTCAAAATGGAAAGGTTTGGCTTCTGGAATATACGAGAAGAGCCCAAAAGTTGGATGAACTTGATGAGAATATACTTAGATATTCTTGGTCTAGCTGACTTTCTTCAGTGGGGTGATCTCCTTTCAGAGCTATATATCTGAGTTGTATATTGGAAAAGAGGTTCTATCTACTAATGAATTCTTTCAGAGTTATCACTGACCCCATGCCTGGCACACCTATGTAGGTACTGAGTAATGTGAATAACTGGGAAAGTTTAGTACACATTTACAGAAAGGCACTGGCTATAGATCCTTCAGTCATACAGCTCTATACTGCTATGGGTACTTCTGCCCCTCACCTTTTTTTTTTTAAGATTTATTTATTTATTTATTTTAGAGGGAGAGAGAGAGCAGGGAGGGGGACACAGGGAGAGGGAGAGAGAGTATCTCCAGCAGACTCCCCGCTGAGCTCAGAGCCTGAGGCAGGGCTCAATCCCATGACCCTGAGATCATGACTTGAGCCAAAACCAAGAGTCCTATGCTCAATGGACTGAGCTACCCAGGAGCCCCTGCCCCTCCATCCTTTGCTTCCAGTCTTTGCTTTGTGATTCTCTGTGAATTCTCACTGTAGTTGTGAAATTCTAGAGAATTTTCTTAATCACTCAGTAAATAACAAACATTTCTTTTTTTAAATAGTTGAAATTGCCACTCTCCATAGGATGTCAAGGACAAAAAGAAAAAAAAAATTAGTAAATCATTGTTAAGATTTCTGACCCCAATATATCCCATGTCACTGTGGTTAATAACTTAATATTTCTAAGTCTCCATTTGATTAAATAGGGGAGGTATAATTTATTATGTCTATATTAAAGTTTATTGTAAGAATTAAATGAGATAAATTGGCACCTTAAGCTAACAATAAACCTAATTGTCAAATTAACATTTGGAGCAAGACGGCTAACTGACCCCAAAGATTCATGCTCCTTTTCTGTAGTGTAGAACTGCTCTGTTTAACTGCAGGTCCCAGTTTCCTTACAGCAAGGTGGGATTAAATGAACATTACAATTTCTTGCCAGCAGAATGTGAGTGGAAGTGCTGTGTGTCACTTACTTTCAGGCCCTGGTATTTAAGAAACAGATGTGATTTTCTCTACATCTCATCTCTCTGTTTCTGTCAGCCTGGTATCAATATCACTGTCAACCTTCAAAGATGCTAACTTCAAAGGAAGATAGAACAGCCTCCATCATGCTGGATCACTGAATGATTATGTAGAACAGAGCCCGATGGATTTCCTGCAGCACTCAGATAGGCAAGAAAAAAAAAAAGTTTTGTGTTAAGCCTCTGAAATTTAGAGATTATACTAGCGTTTGTCATTACTCTAAGTAGCCTAACTATAACTTGAATTAAAGAGTGGCTTCAGGGTATCTGGGTGGCTCATTGGTTGAACATCTGACTTCAGCTGGGGTCATGGTCTTAGTGTCCTGGGATTGAGCCCCACATGAGGCTCTTCACTCAGCCTGGAGTCTGCTTGTTCCTCCGCCCTTCCCCCTGCTCATTACCCCCCCCCCCATTCAGAGAAATAAATAAAATCTTTTTAAAAAAAGAGTTTAAAAAAAAGAGTGGCTTCAACAACAAGCTCAAATACATAATGCTGGCTTAGTGGCTGGATGGTGGGCATCAAAGAAGTAGACAGAGTCATTAGGAAAGATGTAGAGTTCTGTTTTATTGGAACAAAATGGTAAAACAATGTGCCTGCTGCTCCTACAGTTCTAGGGAAAATGGTTAGATTACGCCAGAATGTTAGTGTGTGTCTGGCTACTGTTGGCTGTCCAGAGTATTTAAAAGAAAAAATGAACTCAAGCAAGGACTGGGAGATTTTTAAGCAGAGATCAAAGGAATTAGAGAAAGTCTAGAGACTAACAGCATTACCTATTAGAAAGGTTACTGCTTATGGGCCCTCAAATAGCAAGATATAATGTTTAAAAACTATGCAGCAAAGAACCTCTAAGTCCCCTTAAACTACTTAGTATCAGCTCTGTTGCAAATACCACATTAAGAGAGGTACATCCCATTTAAGTCCATTGTTTCAGATGATTTTAAGAGAGGTACTATTAAGCTTAAAGAGAGAGCAGTGTGGATGAGAAAGTTAAGAAATAAAGCAGATTTGAGAAACATGTCCAGGAAACCATTTTAGATGTGATTACTGGCCCATGGAATTGACTATAAGCACATAGTTAAAAGTTGTTTTTTGGTTTTCTTTTTATTTCTCAGGGAACTGTATTGCCAAAGAAACCAAAGTCCAGATTTAAAATATCTTCTGACATTCAATTTTTATTTTTTTAGAAGATTTTATTTATTTATTTGAGAGTGAGAGAGGGGGCTGGGGAGAGAGAGCATGAGCAGGGGAGGGGGAAGGACAAAGGGAGAGGGGGAGGGGCAGAGTGAGAAGGAGAAACATAGTCCCCCTGGAGCAGGAAGCCCAATGCAGGGCTCGACGGATCCCAGGACCCCTGGATCATGACCTGAGCTGAAGGCAGACACTTAACTAACAACCACCCAGACACCCATGACATTCAATTTTTAAAATGATACTTGTTCCTCCAAACTTGGATGGGCATCTGGTAGGCTGTGAAAACTTCAGATATGTTATGGAAGATAGAAGAGGAAGAAACGCTGAGGCAATGAATCCAAGAACAATTAACAGTAGGTAAAATAATTCCTCCCAGAGAACAGTATTACTAATTAAGGAATTTTCCCCACAACAGGACTCCTTACAATGCCAGTCCTGGAGGATCTCATTATTTCTACAAACTGGTGACTGCTTTGTGTCTCTTCTTTTCCAACCGGGAGTTTTTAATTTATTTTCCATCCTTGTTTCCTGCATTGTGCATTGGGTGATGAATAAACAAACAGCTTGTCTTTCAATTTATAGTTTTATAAATAATGAGGAGTTATATATGACCTGATGGAGAGAATTGTGATTACCCAGAGATTTAGCCTTTGAGATGAGTAGAGGATCCACCAGTATGACATTTGGGATTTTCTCCTTTTAGGGGAAGGGGAAAGTAGTACTGAATATGTTCTTTGCTTGAGAAGAGGAGTGCACAAAGAAATTTGATGACCAGAGAGGCAGACCTTGGTAGGGATGCCAAACTATCCACCAAATATCTGTTTTCTTCCATAGAGTACAGATTTTTTTCTGAGAAGCAGCTGTCCAGTTAAGACCCATATTTTCCAGAACATGCTTACATCAAGGCAAGGCCATCAACTTCTTGCCGAATTTGGCCATTTATAGATAGCCGAAAGACCATAAGCAAAATTGACGTATGTCAATTCTGGACCAAAATGATTTGGAAGTGCTTGTGTGTGCCTTCTCTTATTCTTCTCTTATTTGTAAACTAAAAGTCATATGGTAAAAAGGGCAGATGCTGAAGATAAAGAGGTGAATAAGACCTACATCAAGCAGTTAGCAATAACTGGCCTTTTGTCTGAGTCTGGAGATAAAGGTTCAGTCTTCTGTGGTCTACTCCAGCCATATCGTCTGCATTCTATTCAGTCCAAACACATGCTTCTTACAAGATTTAATTTGTACATATTTCCCTAGCTGGCATAATTTCATCAAGGATAATTTGGAATTGCAGTGGCCAGTTTGGGAAAATTTTGACATGAATGAGATTATTCATTTGAGGCACACTTGAGACCAACAAAAAAAGAAAAATTAAAAAAGGAAAAAAATCTTTTGAAGAGATTCACTGTCCGGTTTGCCAAAAAGAAAGATTACTTTGTATAATACATGAGACAACTGTCTTTCATTTCTATACTTCAGGAATTAATAAGTATCAATGTGTGGATTGAATGACTTGGTGAAATAATCAAGAGCCTGAGTTATTTAAACCAGTTCTAAAAACTTTCTTTCTTTTGGATATATGTGTTAAGATGTGTTTTCCTACATTTAAGTCTTCTTCTTTCCCTGCAGAAGGAAGAAAATAAACCTTTTACAGTGATGGCCATATAAAAAAATGATAACTGGGAAGAAAATATTTAACTATGAATTTGAGTAATGACTTTTGTTCTGAGCTGCTATGTAAGAAGAAAAACTAGATACTTAGGATTTTGGATATTATTTCAAGAATCTTTTAAAATTTGGCTTATGGGGGCGCCTGGGTGGCTCAGTCATTAAGTGTCAGCCTTCAGCTCAGGTCATGACCCCAGGGTCCTGGGATCGAGCCCTGCATCGGGCTCCCTGCTCGGCAGGAAGCCTGCTTCTCCCTCTCCCACTCCCCCTGCTTTTGTTCCCTCTCTAGCTGTCTCTTTCTCTCTGTCAAATAAATAAACAAAAATCTTTAAAAAAAATCTGGCTTATGAAAACAGAAATTTATAAATTATGCTGAAAAGAGTTCATGTTATATTCCTGACAATTAATTAATCTGTGAGCCAACTGAACTGATTTAACTCGGTTTAGAAACCAACATACAAAAATTAGGTTAGCACATATTTTAGTTAGTATTTGGCATAGGTTTAATTTTTCATGATTTAAAGGTGGTGGTTTATATAAATGGCTAAATCAAATTCTATAGAATAGTTACTAAAAGTATAAGAGAATGAATATGATCTATTTATTTATCAAGGGAATTGTTATGGTTTATTAAGATGGTAAATTCAATATATATGCTGTCTGGTATGATGATAAAATTTAATTTTAATTTAGTTCTAAATTTGAAAACTTTAAATATGTCATCTATTTGTGTGTATACATATATATACGTGTGTGTGTGTATATATCTGTTTATTAGACAGCTTGGGCTGTTATCACAAAATACCACAGACCGGTTGCTTAGACAACTGAAATTAATTTTCTCACAGTTCTGGAGGCTGGAAAATCCACACTGGACATTCCAGCAGGGTAGTTTCTGATAAGAGTTCTCTTCCTGGCTTGCAGATGGCTGCCTGCATGATGGAGAGAAAAAGCAAGCTCTCCAATAACTCTTCTTAAAAGATGTTAATGCTATCAAATGATGGCCCCACCATCACTTAACCTTACTTATATCCTTATATCGAATACAGTCATACTGGGGGGTTAGGGTTTCTTTTGAGGGGACACAATTTAGCCCATACCTATAAAATACACTAATTAATGTTTTGTTCTGTATTGTTAGATGTATAATATTCAAATAGAATGAAGTTAGATTTTTCCTTATAATGGAGTATTCTGTGCTTAGATTACAGAACTACCACATACTATATTATGTTATATTTCTATAATTTCAGCATAAACCTTAATCATTATAACAATAACAAATCTTTAGTTTTGGGGAAAAAAAAGTTAGAAATTCCTAATGATCACGGTTTCTCAATGCTGTATATTTTGAAAATATTACCTGTTTGGATACTAATGGCATGTTCATGCTTTGTCAGACTTCTGATCCAAATGCCAAATTCAGAATAATGAAATGCTCAAGATGTCTTTTTTGTCATTTTATATAACCTATATAAGTCTATATTTCTTACATAAACTATTATAAAGATTTCCTTTTTACTTGTAAAAGAAGTGACAACAAGAATAGTTAGGGTTTCCTTGTCATTCTCCAAATTTTTATTTATTAAAAATTAGTGCTATTGACATTAAATAAATAACTGACAAATCAAGAGAATAATTCCATCTTCCTAGGTTAATTATATATAAGCAAAATATCATAATATAAATGTAATTCAACAATTATTTCTTATATTAAAATAAATATAACTATGCTTAACTATAAAGTCTGACATAATTGTCTCCAAGTTGATCTTGTTTCTAGGTTCTACCACTCCTATCAACCAGCACAATCAGCATAAGTATGAAATAAATCAAAAGGCTGTGGAGGTTTTCAATGTTCTTACTGTTTGTTCTATGTTATTATTCCCAGTAGCCATTAACTGCAGGCTTTATTAATTAATTCTATGTTATACTACAAGAGAGGATGGTGCTCTCTTTCATTCTGATATTACCAGTTAATATAATAATAATAAATAATAGCCGGAGCTGTTCTGTTCATCTTACCACCATAATAGAGATAAATTGGATGTGATCTTAAGCCAACTGATAGGGAAACTTTAACTATATAGTCATTAAGGTGTCTAGTACGTGTTCTACTGGCCTGCAGCAAAATATTGACAAAACTTTAAAGGTAAGGCAGTGATTAGAGCCAAAATCTTGATGGCTCTTTGCCTACAAATGGGTTTTATACCATCTTCCCAGAAATAGGCTATGGATTTGCTTAGGTTATTATATAATGAAGATAGAACAAAGCTTTTCCAAGTTGGAAAACCAAAACTTTAACAGTACAACGAAAAAGGATTGCCTGACTTTTTTTCTACTGAGGCCCAAACTATATCATGATGGAAACACTCACCTTACTAATGCTGCTGTCAGCTAGCTTTGTAAGGCACTTCCTCTAATTTAAAATGATACTTCCCATATCACATTCAATAGTCAAGTAAGGTTAAAAGGACAAAACTAATTCTCAAACTTAGATTAGTAGGTACACACCCCAAAAAAAACAGCAAACAGGTATTCATACAAATGCTTGTACATGGATATTTATAAGCAGCATTATTTGCAATAGCCAAAAGATGGAAACAAATGTCCATCAATGGATGAATGGATAACAAATATGATAAGTCCTTACAGTGGAAAATTAATTCAGCCATAAAAAGAATGAAGTTTTGACACAAACTACGATGTGAATAAGCCACAAAATTATTATGCAAAATGGAAACTAGATATAAAAATTTACATATTGTATGACTTCATTTAGGTGAAATATCTAGAATAGGTGAATCCATAGAGACAGAAAGTATATGAGTGACTGTCAGGGGCTAAGGAAAGGGGGAATGAGTGGCTGCTTAATGGGAATGTGTTCTCTTATGGAAGTGATGAGAACATTTTGAAACCAGATAAAGATGATGGCTGCACAACATTGTGAACAAATTAAAAATTCTGAATTGTTCACTTTAAAATGATTAATTTTATGTTATATGAATTTCACCTCAAAAGATATTAAAAACTTAAATGAGCCAAACTTTCAGAAACCCTTGAACTTCCTTAGCCTAAATTTTTACCTTTGACCTTAATGACAGTGAGGTCAACTCTTTTGAAAGTCCATTTATTTTATCCATATGAACTGAGAATCCTAGCTCTCTGGAATTGCTTCCACCAATCATAGACACTGCCTTATTACAGGGTGATATGAGTAATCATCAAAAAGAATTTAACCAATACACCTAGTGTTATTACCAAGATACAAACAGCTTTTCCTCAACATCTTAAATAAAAAACAAACAATAAACAACACCAAAAACTCTTCATAATTTTAAACCCATAGACTTCATCTTTTGGAAAAGACCTCAGAGAAACCATCCTGGAGCCTCAATGAAAAGGACGTTTCAGGTACTGTTATCATTTTACTCTGAACCCTAGACTGCTTATTCTTGGATCCATGTGTCTCAAAGAGATGTAAATCAAGCTTTAATCACTATAAGACTGTTTCAACTGATGACCTCAAACTAAGGATTCTTAGGAATTCTTAAAACTGCCTTAGACAGACAGCTTCTGTCTGCCAATTCTAAATCATCAGGAAAATGTGAATCAAAACTACAATGAGATATCATCTCATACCTGTTGGGATGTCTGTTATTGAAGTATTGGCGAAGATGTGGAGAAAAGTGAACCCTTATATACTGTTGGTGGGAAAGTGAATAGTACAGCCATTAAGGTAATCAGTATGGAGGTTCCTCAAAAAATGAGAAGTATTTGAAAAGTAAAAATTAAAATCATATTATCTAGTAATCTCACTTGTAAGTATAAATCCAGAGAAAGGAAATCAGAACTGTAAACAGTTATCTGCACTCCCATGTTGATGTCAGAATTATTCACAATAATCAAGAAATGAGAAGAACCGGGGGGCGGAGCAAGATGGCGGAGGAGTAGGAGACCCGGATTTCGTCTCCTCTCAGGAATTCAGCTGGATAGGGATCAAACCATTCTGAACACCTACAAACTCAACAGGAGATCGAAGAAAAGAATAGCAACAACTCTCTGAACAGAAAAGCGACCACTTTCTGGAAGGTAGGACGTGCGCAGAAGTGAATCTGAGGCGATATTCGGGAGGATAGACGGCGGGGGGGGGGGCCTCCGTCGGCCGCTTCTGGCAAGTGATAGAGCCACGGAGCACAAAATCGGAACTTTTAGAAGTCTGCTCCGCTGAGGGACGTCACTCTGGTGGCGAAGTGGGGGGTGGAACCCTCGCGGGACAGTGTGGTCTCAGGACCCTCGGGGTCACAGAAAGACCGGGGGTGCCTGAGTGTGGCAGAGCTCCCAGGTATCGGAGCAGGGAAGCCGGCTGCAGAGACGGAGCCCAGGCGCGGACTCTCAGCTCGGGGTTGCTATAAACCGTGATCCCCGGCACAGTCAGGCCACTGCTCCTCCAGCAGGGACCCAACAAGCGGCAGATCCGGGGAGACTCACCTTCTTCCCCCAGGAGAAGAGGTGCGGGAGCGCACCGGGGGGATCTGCTGGGTTTGGAGACTCCACCCGGGGTCGGGTGCCAGATAGAAAGGCGCGGTCACAGGCCGGGTGAGCGCGGAGTGTGGCCGGAGACCGGGGAGACGGGAGTGACTGACTGCTTTTCTCTGGGGGCTGCTGAGGAGCGGGACCCCGAGTTCTCAGCTCCTCCGGGGCGGAGACTGGGAGGCCGCCATTTTCACTCTCCGCCTCCAAAGCTGTATGGAAAGCTCGCAGGGAACAAAAGCTCTGGAGAGCAAACCAGAGCAGATTACTTAGCCCGGACCGGCAAGGGCGGGGCAATTTTGCCTCCGGCAAAGACATCTGGGAACCACGGCAACAGGCCCCTCCCCCAGAAGATCAGCGAGAACAGCCAGCCAAGACCAAGTTTACCGATCAATGAGAACGGCAGAACTCCAGCACTAGGGGAATACTGCACATAGAATTCATGGCTTTTTTACCATGATTCTTTAGTCTTTCAAAGTTAATTATTTTTTTTAACTGTCTTTTTTTCTTTTTTCTTTTTTTCTTTTTTTTTGAATTTTTCTTTTTCCCTTTTTCAACCAACATCTTATCAATCCCTTTTTTAAAAAAAAAATTTTTATTTTTCATTTTTAAAGTCATATTCTATCCCTTCATAGTAGTTACCCGTATTTTTGGCATATATATATAAGTTGTTCTCTCTTTAAAATCTTGAGATAGTTTCTTCTAACAGATCAAAATATACTCTAAATCTCTAGTGTATGGTTTTTTTCTACTCCCCTGCCTGATCACATTCTCTCCCTTTTTTCTTTCTTTCTTTTTTTTAATCCTCTTCTTTCTTTTTTCAAACAACTTATCAAATCCTTTTATAAAATTTTTTATAATTTCCATCTTTACAGTCATATTCCATCCCTTCATCATATCAACCCTTATTTTTGTACATATATAAGTTTTTCTTTCTTTAAAATTTTGGGAGGGACTTTCTTTTAACAGACCAAAATACACCCAAAATCTAGTGTGTGGCACTGATCTATAAACCAGCCTGATCATATTTGATCACATTCTGTTTTTGTTTTGTTTTGTTTTGTTCTGCTTTTGTTTGTTTTTATCTTTATCTTTATCTTTATCTTTTTTCTTTTTTTCTTTCTTTTTCTTTTTTTCTCTCTTTCCCTTTCTTTTCCCACTGCTTCAGGTCTTTTCTGATTTGTTTAGAGTATATTTTCTGGGGACGTTGTTACCCTGCTAGCATTTTGTTCTCTCATTAATCTATTCTCCTCTGCACAAAATGACAAGATGGAAAAAATCACCTCAACAAAAAGAACAGGAGGTAGTACCGACTGCCAGGGACCTACTCAATATGGACATTAGCACGATGTCAGATCTAGAGTTCAGAATCATCACTTTAAAGATACTAGCTGGGCTTGAAAAAAGCATGGAAGTTATTAGAGAAACCCTTTCTGGAGAAGTAAAACAACTAAAATCTAACCAAGTAGAAATCAAAAAGGCTATTAATGAGGTGCAATCAAATATGGGGGCGCTAACTGCTAGGATAAATGAGGCAGAAGAAAGAATCAGTGAGATAGAAGACCAAATGATGGAAAATAAAGAAGCTGAGAAAAAGAGAGATAAACAACTACTGGATCACGAGGGCAGAATTCGAGAGATAAACGATACCATAAGACGAAACAACATTAGAATAATTGGGATCCCAGAAGAAGAAGAAAGAGAGAGAGGGGAAGAAGGTATAATGGAGCAAATTATAGCAGAGAACTTCCCTAATTTGGGGAAGGAAACAGGCATCAAAATCCAGGAAGCACAGAGAACCCCTCTCAAAATCAATAAAAATAGGTCAACACCCCGACATCTAATAGTAAAACTTACGAGTCTCAGAGACAAAGAGAAAATCCTGAAAGCAGCTCGGGAGAAGAGATATGTAACCTACAATGGTAGAAACATTAGATTGGCAACAGACTTATTCACAGAGACCTGGCAGGCCAGAAAGGACTGGCAGGACATATTCAGAGCACTAAATGAGAAAAATATGCAGCCAAGAATACTATATCCAGCTAGGCTGTCATTGAAAATTGAAGGAGAGATAAAAACCTTCCAGGACAAACAAAAACTAAAGGAATTTGCAAACACGAAACCAGCCCTACAAGAAATATTGAAAGGGGTCCCCTAAGCAAAGAGAGAGCCTAAAAGCAACATAGACCAGAAAGGAACACAAACAATATACAGTAACAGTCACTTTACAGGCAATACAGTGGCACTAAATTCCTATCTTTCAATAGTTACCCTGAATGTAAATGGGCTAAATGCCCCAATCAAAAGACACAGGCTATCAGATTGGATTAAAAAACAAGACCCATCGATATGCTGTCAGCAAGAGACTGATTTTAGACCCAAAGACACCCCCAGATTTAAAGTGAGGGGTTGTAAAACCATTTACCATGCTAATGGACACCAAAAGAAAGCTGGGGTGGCAATCCTTATAGCAGACAAATTAGATTTTAAACCAAAGACTGTAATAAGAGATGAGGAAGGACACTATATCCTACTTAAAGGGTCTATCCAACAAGAAGATCTAACAATTGTAAATATCTATGCCCCTAACATGGGAGCAGCCAATTCTATAAGGCAATTAATAACAAAAGCAAAGAAACACATTGACAACAATACAATAACAGTGGGGGACTTTAACACCCCCCTCACTGAAATGGACAGATCGTCTAAGCAAAAGATCAACAAGGAAATAAAGACTTTATTTATTTTTTTTTTTTAAAGATTTTATTTATTTATTTGAGAGAGAGAATGAGATAGAAAGAGAGAGCATGAGACAGGGGAGGGTCAGAGGGAGAAGCAGACTCCCTGCCGAGCAGGGAGCCCGATGCGGGACTCGATCCTGGGACTCCAGGATCATGACCTGAGCTGAAGGCAGTCGCTTAACCAACTGAGCCACCCAGGCACCCGGAAATAAAGACTTTAAATGACACACTGGACCAAATGGACTTCACAGACATATTCAGAACATTCCATCCCAAAGCAACGGAATACACATTCTTCTCTAGTGCCCATGGAACATTCTCCAGAATAGATCACATCCTAGGTCATAAATCAGGTCTCAACCAGTACCAGAAGATTGGGATCATCCCCTGCATATTTTCAGACCACAATGCTTTGAAACTAGAGCTCAATCACAAGAGGAAAGTCGGAAAGAACTCAAATACATGGAGGCTAAAGAGCATCCTACTGAAGAATGAATGGGTCAACCAGGAAATTAAAGAAGAATTAAAAAAATTCATGGAAACCAATGAAAATGAAAACACAACTATTCAAAATCTTTGGGATACAGCAAAGGCAGTCCTAAGAGGAAAGTATATAGCAATTCAAGCCTTTCTCAAGAAACAAGAAAGGTCTGAAGTACACAACCTAACCCTACACTAAAGGAGCTGGAGAAAGAACAGCGAATAAAGCCTAAACCCAGCAGGAGAAGAGAAATAATAAAGATCAGAGCAGAAATCAATGAAATAGAAACCAAAAGAACAGTAGAACAGATCAACGAAACTAGGAGCTGGTTCTTTGAAAGAATTAACAAGATTGATAAGCCCCTGGCCAGACTTACCAAAAAGAAAAGAGAAATGACCCAAATCAACAAAATCATGAATGAAAGAGGAGAAATCACAACCAACACCAAAGAAATATAAACAATTATAAGAATATATTATGAGCAACTCTATGCCAGCAAATTAGATAACCTGGAAGTAATGGATGCATTCCTAGAGATGTATCAACTACCAAAACTGAACCAGGAAGAAATAGAAAACCTGAACAGACCTATAACCACTAAGGAAATAGAAGCAGTCATCAAAAATCTCCCAAAACACAAAAGCCCAGGGCCAGATGGCTTCCCAGGGGAATTCTACCAAACATTTCAAGAAGAATTAATACCTATCCTTCTGAAACTGTTCCAAAAAATAGAAATGGAAGGAAAACTTCCAAACTCATTTTATGAGGCCAGCATTACCTTGATCCCAAAACCAGACAAAGACCCCATCAAAAAGGAGAATTACAGACCAATATCCCTGATGAACATGGATGCAAAAATTCTCACCAAAATACTAGCCAATAGGATCCAACAGTACTTTAAAAGGATTATTCACCACAACCAAGTCGGATTTATCCCTGGGCTGCAAGGTTGGTTCAACATCCGCAAATCAATCAACGTGATACAATACATTAACAAAAGAAAGAACAAGAATCATATGATCCTCTCAATAGATGCAGAAAAAGCATTTGACAAAGTACAGCATCCTTTCTTGATCAAAACTCTTCAGAGTATAGGCATAGAGGGTACATACCTCAATATCATAAAAGCCATCTATGAAAAACCTACAGCGAATATCATTCTCAATGGGGAAAAACTGAGAGCTTTCCCCCTAAGGTCAGGAACACAGCAGGGATGTCCACTATCACCACTGCTATTCAACATAGTATTGGAAGTCCTAGCCACAGCAATCAGACAACAAAAAGAAATCAAAGGCATCCAAATTGGCAAGGAAGAAGTCAAACTCTCACTCTTTGCAGATGATACGATACTTTATGTGGAAAATCCCAAAGACTCCACCCCAAAACTGCTAGAACTCATACAGGAATTCAGTCAAGTGGCAGGATATAAAATCAATGCACAGAAGTCAGTGGCATTCCTATACACCAACAACAAGTCAGAAGAAAGAGAAATTAAGGAGTCGATCCCATTTACAATTGCACCCAAAACCATAAGATACCTAGGAATAAATCTAACCAAAGAGGCAAAGGATCTGTACTCAGCAAACTATAAAATACTCATGAAAGAAATTGAGGAAGACACAAAGAAATGGAAAAACGTTCCGTGCTCATGGATTGGAAGAACAAATATTGTCAAGATGTCAATGCTACCTAGAGCAATCTACACATTCAATGCAATCCCCATCAAAATACCATCCACTTTCTTCAAAGAAATGGAACAAATAATCCTAAAATTTGTATGGAACCAGAAAAGACCCCGCATAGCCAGAGGAATGTTGAAAAAGAAAAGCAAAGTTGGCGCCATCACAATTCCGGACTTCCAGCTCTACTACAAAGCTGTCATCATCAAGACAGTATGGTACTGGCACAAAAACAGACACATAGATCAATGGAGCAGAATAGAGAGCCCAGAAATGGACCCTCAAGTCTATGGTCAACTAATCTTTGACAAAGCAGGAAAGAATGTCCAATGGAAAAAAGACAGTCTCTTCAACAAATGGTGTTGGGAAAACTGGATAGCCACATGCAGAAGAATGAAACTGGACCATTTCCTTACACCACACACAAAAATAGACTCCAAATGGTTGAAAGACCTCAATGTGAGACAGGAGTCCATCAAAATCCTAAAGGAGAACACAGGCAGCAACCTCTTTGACCTCACCCGCAGCAACTTCTTCCTAGAAACATCGCCAAAGGCAAGGGAAGCAAGGGCAAAAATGAACTATTGGGACTTCATCAAGATAAAAAGCTTTTGCAAAGCAAAGGAAACAGTCAACAAAACCAAAAGACAACCGACAGAATGGGAGAAGATATTTGCAAATGACATATCAGATAAAGGGCTAGTATCCAAAATCTATAAAGAACTCATCAAACTCAACACCCAAAGAACAAAGAATCCAATCAAGAAATGGGCAGAAGACATGAACAGACATTTTTCCAAAGAAGACATCCAAACGGCCAACAGACACATGAAAAAGTGTTCAATATCGCTCGGCATCAGGGAAATCCAAATCAAAACCTCAATGAGATACCACCTCACACCAGTCAGAATGGCTAAAATTAACAAGTCAGGAAATGACAGATGTTGGCGGGGATGCGGAGAAAGGGGAACCCTCCTACACTGTTGGTGGGAATGCAAGCTGGTGCAGCCACTCTGGAAAACAGTATGGAGGTTCCTCAAAAAGTTGAAAATAGAGCTACCATATGATCCAGCAATTGCACTCCTGGGTATTTACCCCAAAGATACAAAAGTAGGGACCCAAAAGGCTACGTGCACCCCGATGTTTATAGCAGCAATGTCCACAATAGCCAAACTGTGGAAAGAGCCAAGATGTCCATCCACAGATGAATGGATAAAGAAGAGGTGGTATATATATACAATGGAATATTATGCAGCCATCAAAAGGAATGAGATCTTGCCATTTGCAATGACGTGGATGGAACTGGAGGGTATTATGCTGAGCGAAACAAGTCAAACAGAGAAAGACATGTATCATATGACCTCACTGATATGAGGAATTCTTAATCTCAGGAAGCAAACTGAGGGTTGCTGGAGTGGGGGGTGGGGTGGGAGGGATGGAGTGACTGGGTGTTGGACACTGGGGAGGGTATGTGTTCTGGTAAGTGCTGTGAATTGTGCAAGACTGTTGAATCTCAGATCTGTACCTCTGAAACAAATAATGCAATATATGTTAAGAAAGAAAAAAAGAAGAAGAATGTAGCAGGAGGGGAAGAATGAAGGGGGGGAAATCGGAGGGGGAGAAGAACCATGAGAGACGATGGACTCTGAAAAACAAACTGAGGGTTCTAGAGGGGAGGGGGCGGGAGGATGGGTTAGCCTGGTGATGGGTATTGAGGAGGGCACGTTCTGCATGGAGCACTGGGTGTTATGCACAAACAATGAATCATGGAACACTATATCTAAAACTAATGATGTAATGTATGGGGATTAACATAACAATAAAAAAATTAAAAAAAAAAAGAAATGAGAAGAACCTAAATTTTCTCCAATGAATGAATGGATAAAGAAAACACACACACACACACACACACACACACACACACAGAGGAATATTATTCTGCCTTAAAAAGAAGAAAATCCTAACATTTGTGACAACATGGATGGTGCTGGAGGACATTAGGCTAAATGAAATAAGCAAGACACAGAAAGAGGAAATACTGCATGATCTCACTTATATGTATTATATAAAATAGTCAAACTCACAGAAGCAGAGATTAAAATAATGCTTTCCAGAGTAGGGGCAGGAGGGAAATGGAATGATGTTGGTCAAACGGTATAAAGTCTCAGTACACAAAATGAATAAATTCTGGAGATCTGATGTACAGCATGGTGATGATAATTAACAATACTTTATTGTGTAATAGAAATTTGCTAAGAGAGTAGATTTTAAATCTTCTCAACACACACACATATACACAGAAATGGAACTATGTGATATGATGAATATGTCAATTAGCTTTATCATGGTTATCATTTCACAATGCATATATATATATCAAAACCTCAAGTTGTACATCTTATATACAGACAATTTTTATAAGTCAGTGATACTTGATAAAGTTGTTAAAAGATAAAAGTACATCATATTTTTGTATACTTTTGAAATATAGTCAAACTAAACAAATAAAGGAGGATTTTGTTTTATAAAGTGTGCACATTATTCAACTGCTAACCCACTATACCAAAATGTGGTGCCCACCAAAATATGCCAAGATTAGTAGTAGTACTTGATAAAAATCTCAAAATAAATAAATAATAAATAAATAAATAAATATTTTAACTTGGTCTATTATCAACCACTAGCCTACTTAAAAGATCCACCTTAAATAATTCATGTCCAGACCTTATAAATGCCCTTCCAATGTCCCCCTTTTAAGACAGTACTAAGATCCCCAGTGGTATTCTCCCTTCCTACAATTGGTTTAAAATATCTCATCTTTATTTGATAAAAAGGTTTCACTGGTGAGTTTTCTGTCATCATAGCCTACTACCTAAGCAACAGCTATTCTTAGATATCTAACAGACATTTGACATTTAACATGCCTACAACAAAATTCTGTTTCACACCCACCTGTTTACCCCCATACTTTCGTTTCCCATCTGAGTAAAGAACTACTTCGTTCTTGCAGTTATTCACACTCCAAATCATGGAATCATCTTTGATTTGATTTCTTTATTTCTGTTATGGCCTGTAGCCAATTATTCCATCAATCTTTCCAAGTCTTGGTGTATCAAATATAGTATTACAAATACTTTTTCCCACCACTTGTTAACATTGTGCTCCAAGTAACCATTTCTCTTTATTGGATTTATTGTAATTACCTTGTGGGATTGCCTTGCCTCTGCCTTTTTCCCTACCTGTAGTGGTCTCCTGTTAGGTCATGGCAAATCTGCTAGGAACACTCCAGTGAGTTCCCAGCTCATTCAGAGTAATAGCCAGATTCCTAGGAGGGAACCGTATCACCTGCTTCATGCCCTTTAACTCTCAGAGCTTATTTCCCACTGCCTTTCTCCTTACCCACTCTGCTATAACCACGTCAAACTCCTTGTTATTGATCAAACACAACAGACCTATTCCCATTTCAAGAATTTGTTCTCCCTGTTCCCTCTAACTAAAATGATGTTTTCTGAGATAGTCACATAAATTCTTTACCTCCTTCAGCTTTTTACTCAAATACCAACTTTTCAGTAAGACCTTGAAAGGCTATCACATTCAAAATGGGGGACCTATGCAGCATTATTGACAATAGCCAAGACATGGAAGCAACCTAAGCATCTATCAACAGATGAATGGATAAGGAAAACACTGGGTATACACACACACACACACACACACACACACACACACACACTGGAATATTAACAGTCATAAAAAAGGATGAGATCATGCCATTTGAGACAACATGGATGGACCTAGAGGGTATTATATGCTAAGTGAAAAAGTTCACTTATAAATGAAATCTAAAAAATAAATAAATAAACAAACAAAATGCAGACTCAGAACAAAAACACAGAGAACAAACTGATGCTTGCCAGAGGGGAGGGAGGTGGGGGGATGGGCAAAATGGGTGAAGGGGAGAGGGAGATACAAACCTCCGGTTAAGGAATGAGTAAGTAAGTCACGGAAATAAAAAGCAGAGCATAAGGAATACACTCAGTGATATTGTAATAGTGATGTAACTGGACAAATGATAGCTATAGTTTTGGTGAACGTGGAATAACGTATAAACTTGCCAAACTTGTGCCACTAAGTTGCACACCTGAAACTAACATTGTGTGTCAACTCTAATTAAAAAAATAAATTAAAAAATGAAAAAATGGGGGACCTACCTCTACTTTTCCTATATACCTTGACTGCTTTCCTATATATGCTTTCTTATATACATATAATTATCAAATATTTATTTTTATACATGATGGAAAAGACTTTTGTCTCCCTCTAGTTTTATGATTTTTATACCACTCTATTCCTAGCATATAGAACAGTGTCCTAATAAACAATTGTTATTGTTTATTAATCTACATATACTGTACTATATTAATCTATGCTACACATCTTAGAGGGCTGACTATGGGCTTTTCTCTTCAACCTCTGAGTTCTGACCTTAGACTGTCTATTGCTGGTGCCATTTAACAGAAAACCTCTTGATTTTGTTTTAGAAAACAACACTGGCTTATCTCCTCAATTTTATTATCACCCCCACAATACCATCATTCTCTACCTTGTGCTTTGCTCAAACATTCCGTTGGTGGTAATTGTGACTCAGAGATACCCATTGCTGTTACATGACACAATATATATCAGCCTGTGTACTATCTAGGCAATATTAGTTGTACAGTGCCTTGTAACAAAAGCTGCTTTCCCCTCCTTGCTCATCCCCATATTGCCCTTTAATCTGTTGAACCCTCTAGGGCCCAGCACTTTGGAAGTCTGACTGAATGTCTGCAGCATGTTAGCTTCTCAAGAGATGTTTGAAAATGGAGAAGTGGGAGGATGGAAGTACTATAATTTTCTCCCTTCCCTCTTGTTGATGCAAGCCCCATGTTATCATTGCAGAAGCATTTACCCTAATAGCTCTCTAGCTCAGCATCTAATATATAAATAGGTTCCAATTTAATATATATGTCCTTTATATTATAATTCCTAAATCAAGTATTCAAAGTGGAATCTCTTCATTTAATCAGTGTATCACGTAAGACACAGACTGTATCGTCTGGGATAGCTTAGTATCTTCCTCTGTATCTCCACGTCTTGTCTGAAGCCAAATAAGCCCTATTATGAAGCAAATGTGGCAATACTTTCATCTCTTAAACCCTGCTATTCTTTTTTTTTTTTTTTTTAAGATTTTATTTATTTATTTGACAGAGAGAGAGCAAGATAGCACAAGGAGTGGGAGCAGCAGAGGGAGAGGGAGAAGCAGGCTCCCCGCTGAGCAGGAATCCTGATGGAGGGCTTGATGGCAGGGACCCTGGGATCATGACCTGAGCCGAAGGCAGACGCACAACTGACTGAGCCACCCAGGAGCCCCTAGACCCTGATATTCCTGCTTTGAGCTTCTTGTTCTTATATGTATGCAGACATGTCCTTTTATCCTTGTACCTCAGTTCCACTTCAAACTGAAACCATCTCTGAATTTTATACTTGGTTTTCAGTATCACTCTGTACATACAGATACACAGCTATCATGCTGCTCTCTGCCTAGTGCCTCAAGCTCCCTTTGTTAGAAGAGAGGTTCAGATAAATATTGAAGGTTATTTGTTGATGCAAACTTTAATTACTTTTGTGAAAACATTCACCCTGATATTATATACAGAGAGTACAAAGACTATTCACTAGGAGACAAGCTATCCCCACAGAATGATTTTTTATTTCATTTCACTACCAAAATGATGCTCCTGACCTTTCTAGATTTTTAATATATTATCACTCACAATGATATTCTGACTAATAGTTATATAAATAGGGGCTTCTATATACCATATCAGATAAAAGATATTGGCTTTGTAACAGAATGAAATTGTTTTCTACTTTCTAGTCACATTGTAAGTGTACCTTTTTTATAGGGAGAGAGAAAAGAGCTTTTGGACAATTTCCATAATAATTAATCCCAATGCCTCCCCACCCCATCCAGCTTGGGAGTGTGATTATATGGCACCAAAAAAACACTCAAAATTAACAAGATCATCCAACTCTGTTCCATTTGGGGAAATGAAAGCAAAACTTTCATGCCCCAGAAACATGATATGATTGGAGCCCACACTACCCAGGAACATTGAGTATTGCATATTATGAGCCTGTTACAGACTCCAGATGGAACCATAGGCATTATTTGTTTCAGAGGTACAGATCTGAGATTCAACAGTCTTGCACAATTCACAGCTCTCACCATAGCACATACCCTCCCCAGTGTCTATCACCCAGCCACCCCATCCCTCCCACCCACCCCCACTCCAGCAACCCTCAGTTTGTTTCCTGAGATTTAAGAATTCCTCCTATCAGTGAGGTCATATGATACATGTCTTTCTCTGATTGACTTATTTCGCTCAGGATAACACCTTCCAGTTCCATCCACGTCGTTGCAAATGGCAAGATCTCATTCCTTTTGATGGCTGCATAATATTCCATTCTGCATGGAGCACTGGGTATTATGCACAAACAATGAATCATGGAACACTACATCAAAAACTGATGATGTAATGTATGGTGATTAACATAACAATAAAAAAGTAAAAAAATATGGATAGTCAAAGAAGCAAGAAAGGAAGAAAGAAAGAAGAAAGAGAAAGAGAAAGAAAGAAAGAAAAAGAAAGAAAGAAAGAAAGAAAGAAGAAAGAGAAGAGCAAATAATTTCTGTCCTGATGCATACTATGAGTAAATCACAAATAGAAGACGTATCTAAGAATTCACATGCTTTGGGAGGTGATTTCTAAAGCTAAGTACCGTATCAGTGGGTTGATACAGACGTGTTCTGTTCCTCTTCCCAGGGAAGCGAAGAGGTGTGGGAGCTTCCATGTTGAAGAACAAGAACACACAGTGTTACTTATACAACAGATTATATTTCAGTAGCTGGGGTGGGCTCTTTTTTGTTTTGTTTTGTTTTAAAGATTTTATTTATTTGACAGAGACACAGTGAGAGAGGGAACACAAGCAGGGGGAGTGGGAGAGGGAGAAGCAGGCTTCCCACTGAGCAGGGAGCCCGATGCGGGGCTCAATCCCAGGACCCTGGGATCATGACCTGAGCCGAAGGCAGATGCTTAACGACTGAGCCACCCAGGCGCCCCTGGGGTGGGCTTTTAAATGCAAAGGATATACTTTGTTTTTTCTTTTCTTATGTTAAAATCTATAAAGTATAGACAAGTAAAAAAATAAAATAGCAAAAAACATCATAAACATGTAGAGATAAGATGTTTTATTGCATCTACTCTATTTTTTCCTTTTAGATGATGTTTGTATATATATATTTAACATAATATTTGTTTTATAAGCTATTTTTGTCTAATAAAATAGTTTGAATATTTTATGTTATGTAGTCCTGTAATGACACACTTTTTAAAAACTGCATAGTATTGCATACTAAAAATGTATCATAGGATATTTATACAAGTCTCTAATATATGGAGATTAATGTGTTTGCCAATTTTCATATGCTATCATGAGCATAGCAATATCCTTGTTTTTGAGTCCTACATACATTATAAATTATTTAGCTGTGAATTACTAATTAAAATTGTATGAATAAAATGAAGGATTCAGTTACATATTGGCAAATGTTCTTCAAATGGTTGTAATCCATTATATTCCTGCTAGGATGTACATGCCTATTCTCTAAATCACAAACAGCATTGGATATCATCACTTTAAAATAGTCTCTTTGAGGGAAAATCCTGCTCTTTCTTTTGTTTTTGTTTTTTTAAATTCATTTGATTGTTAATGATATTGTACATTTTTATACCTTTATTTTTTTTTGCTTTTTATTTATTTTATTTTTTTATTATTATGTTATGTTAATCACCATACATTACATCATTAGTTTTTTTTTTTTAAGATTTTATTTATTTGACAGAGAGAGACACAGTGAGAGAGGGAACACAAGCAGGGGGAGTGGGAGAGGGAGAAGCAGGCTTCCGCAGAGCAGGGAGCCCGATGTGGGGCTCAATCCCAGGACCCCGAGATCATGACCTGAGCCGAAGGCAGACACTTAATGACTGAGCCACCCAGGCACCCCTACATCATTAGTTTTTGATGTAGTGTTCCATGATTCATCGTTTGCATATAACACCCAGTGCTCAATGCAGTATGTGCCCTCTTCAATACCCATCACCAGGCTAACCCATCCCCCCACCTTCCTCCCCTCTAGAACCCTCAGTTTGTTTCTCAGAGTCCGTAGTCTCTCATGGATCGTCTCCCGCTCCCATTTTCCCCCCTTCATTCTTCCCTTCCTGCTATCTTCTTCTTTTTTTTTTTAACATATAAAGTATTATTTGTTTCAGAGGTACAGGTCTATTGGGGTGGCTATATTTTTCTTTTGATCTATAAAAACTTTTTATATATTAAATATAAAAACACTTTGTCGGGGCGCCTGGGTGGCTCAGTCGTTAAGTGTCTGCCTTCGGCTCAGGTCATGATCCCAGGGTCCTGGGATCGAGCCCCGCATCGGGCTCCCTGCTCGGCGGGAGGCCTGCTTCTCCCTCTCCCTCTCCCCCTGCTTGTGTTCCCTCTCTCGCTGTGTCTGTCTCTGTCAAATAAATAAATAAAATCTTTAAAAATATATATATATAAAAACACTTTGTAGTATACATGACACATATTGGTTATTTCTCTTTCAGTCTGTAGATCATATCCTTGAAATTTACAATTTAAAAGGAAATGCACCTAAGTTTCCTTGATATTCTAAATTATGGAGTTATTTTGGTGTATGCTATAAGATAGAAATCCACTTATCCCCAAATAACCATTTGTCCCAAAATGATTAAATGTTTATATATATATATATATATATATATATTTATTTTTATTATTTTTTTTTTAATTCATGGAAGAATACCACAGATTTAGTTAGAAATTTTATCCTCCATGTATCCCTGAAATTAAGTTGGGTGATCCTCTGCAATGACCATAAGAAATAGGAGAGGGCATTTTTCGGGAGTGAAATGACCTTAATGTAGTGTTATCATGCTTAGTGGCCCCTTTTATAATAAATACACTAATAGATAGAAGAAACATCTGAGAGAAATGTAGCTGCATGGTAACCCCAGTGGTCTTGTGGACAGAGAAAAGAAGGGCTTTCAAATCGGAATACCTCAAAACCTCTGTGAACCTTGTGATGAACCTTGCATCTTGCCAGTTTATGGATTTGTAATATGTTGGGCGGAGTGACAGAAGTAATGCATGAGTTTTTATATATAGCAGGTAATTGTAAACATAAATCCCCCAGAATGTGTTCCAATCTTTCCATGATTTTTTCCACATTACAAATTGTCCACACCTCAATGTTTTTTACAGCACTCTATATCCCAGCCAAAGCATTTATCATTTCCTAAAAATATTTGTAACTTTCACATTTTTTTTTGCATATTATTCCTTCTGTTTTAACTGTTCCTTTCCACTCATTCTATCAAAATTATGCTCAGGGCCCCTGGTTGGTGCAGTCAGTAAGCATCTGACTCGGTTTTGGTTCAGGTTGTGATCTCAGGGTGGTGAGGTTGAGCCCTGCCTGCAGCTCCGTGTTTAGTGTGGAGTCTGCTTGAGGCTCTCTCTCCTTCTCCCTCTGCCCCTCCCCGCCACCGGCACCCTCTCTCAGGCTCTCTTTCTCTCTCTCTAATAAGTAAATGAATCTTTGAAAAACTTATGCTTATCCTTCCTAAGGTCCAACTTAAATGTGATGTCTTCCACAAAAACTCCCTAATTACCCTAGGAAATTAAAGGCTTCCTTTATCCTATATTTTCACAGCAGTGATCTTATCCTGTGCTTATCATTTATTTTTATGCCTTACATTATACTAAGTTATTTACATGTTTATCACTGCCCACATAACTCTGACATCCATTGACAGACTCTTTTCTAGTTGATCACTGAACTATAAACAGTATCTAGCACACTGCCTACTATATGGTATGTAGTTAACAAATAATTGCATCACGGGCTAGTATGTGAGGTTTATATAAATAGAAGTAGTCAAACAAGTGGGTAAGAAGAGGAAACAAACATATTTTAGCTGTCCAGTGTATATTAGGTACTATATGCATATTCTCAGTTAATATCCAGAACTCCATGAATATGTATTATTACCTTGATTATCTAGAAATAGAAATGGAAATATAAGAAAACGACATGCTTTGTCCCAGATCACATGAGTAGGAAGTGGCTCAGTCAAGATTTAATCAACTTGGGTATCTCTTACTCTAATGTATACCTGCCTTTTTGTGTATCACACCAAGTCTTTGCTCTTTGGCCTTTCCTTCTGTCCTGTATTAGAGGAGGGGAAAAAGAAAAATTTATGCTCAAAACATTATCAATCAAATTATCTAAATGTGTAGACTGGGCTGTTTTTAGAAGCCATCTGGGTAATCTATTTATGAAATTTTCTAAGGAAGAACTCAGTCATGAAACAAAGGACCATTTGCTAGTGGATGGCACTGGGCAGAAATACTACAGGAGCTCCTCAGAGGAGGAAACAGTAATATGGTCTAGCCTGATCTGGAAAGACCTTGAGTGTTGGGTGGAAATCAGAAAAAATATGGAGGCCATATGTAATCTGTGTGTCAATGGTGGTCACAGTGCTAGGTCTCATAGGACCAAACCAAGTAAGCAATATATCCATCCACACTTAAGCATTTCAAGCTAGTCAAGGGCTGATGGATCCTGCACCTTCTAATTTAGGATACACTTTTACCAAATGGTGTCTTATATCATCTTCACAACCCTGCCATAAAGGTAGTAAGGGAGACATTCATGTATTTATCTCTTCATCCGTGAATGAATGAATTAGTTCAAACATTGACTCAGTGATTATTTTATTCACACAGAAAGTTACTGGAGATTTTCTATGTGATAAGTATAGTTCTAGAAACTTTTAGATATAAATATAAAATGGGCTTTGGTGTTTATTATCTATATACTTATTTCAGACTGACAATTTGAGTCCATGATTAGCTAAATGACTTACCCAACCATACAGAGTTATTAAAGAGCATGGTAGGAATTGTAATCAAATTATCTGACTCCCCAGTGGTGTTGCCTAAAAAGTGTGACAAAATTAAATATATAAGTATAAAAACTATACATTTAAAAGAAACCTGTACACTACTTCAATCTTGTTGTCTATTTTAACCTTTCTTACTCAACCATTCTCAGAGCTCCTGGTTAAATCTCTCCAATCTTTCTGGGCTATTTTTTCCATATGTGTCACCAGACTGAACAAAATAGTCTAGTTCAGTTTTTGTTGATGTAAAGGTGGGCACCCAGAGGCAAAAGCTGAGTGTTGCAGACTTAGAGCTCGCTACCCAAAGCCCAAATTAAGTTGCTGATAGACTCAATATTAGGAATGGAGCTCTCTTTCTAAATTCAATACTCTCTTAACTGTACCCAAGAGCCATTTCAGTTCAATGAAAAGACATTCCCAAAAAGACACAATGCTGTCACCCATGCAAAGGACACTTGGCAGGCCTCCTTCATTTAAAAAGAAATATACCAAAGGTTCTATAATAAGATATAAGGTTGTCCTTACAGGGATAATAGAAAGCATTATAACACCTATTTGAAGACTTTCCAGATAATAACTTGTTCCAATTGTGACTCCTTTAAGTTCTGTATTTGTTGCTTGAAATGCATCATTTTATTATGCTGAGAAATAGGAGAAAACATGTATTGATCATATACCAGGCACATATGTTACCCAACTTAAAGAAATTCTCAAAACAATAATATTGGTATTATTACTGTTATTTGTCACCCAGGATTTCTTTCTTTTTTTTTTTTAAGATTTTGTTTATTTATTTGACAGAGAGAGACACAGCGAGAGAGGGAACACAAGCAGGGGGAGTGGGAGAGGGAGAAGCAGGCTTCCTGCGGAGCAGGGAGCCTGACGTGGGACTCAATCCCAGGACCCTGGGATCATGACCTGAGCAGAAGGCAGACGCTTAATGACTGATCCACCCAGGCGCCCCTGTCACCCAGGATTTCAGGGTCATTTAAATGTACACAGAATAACCATAATTTAATTTGATTATTAGGTCAATTTTTTCATTCATAAAAATGGGCCTATTATTGGGTTTTCCTAACAAGAGGATTATGGAGAGGATGAAGGGAGTAATAAACTTTGTAAATTATAAACTGATATATAATTGAAGGTAAGGTTTCTTTTAAAAGGCTGCTTGATTCCGGCAGCAAATGCGCCTGTCTTGATTGGTTGATCCAAATGCCTACTTTCATCAAAGATATCACTCTATCTTTTCAAGAATAAATGGTTAGCACTGAAGCATCTCTTTCCTATTATCTTTATCAATAGGGTTTCCTTTTCTATGTCCACATTCATAATATTAAATAATCAATTTGCCAAAAATTATTATATTATCTAACATTTTAAAGTTCTTACAAATACAAGAATCCACTGGGGTATATCTGAACATTAGTGACATACAGTGTACCTGGCACATAAATCTTTAATTGCTTCTGAGCATTAGATCTCAGTGACCCTTTTGTCTAGCTCAGGGGACTTGGTGATATTTCATATTTTAATAGTTGATGCTGAATCTAAAGAGATAGAACATTATGTATCTTTTTTCTATTGAATAGATATAAGATAACAAAGTAAAAAAATCCAAATTTATTCATTTGAGTTTATACTGATCAGTGTAATGGGAACATATTCTAACCCACCTATTGAGTGGTTACTATAGGCTAGCATATTGTTGTGGTTGATATAAATATGGTATGCGATTTTTTTTCTCACAAATCATTTGTTCAGAAGGTGTAGACAGAGAAATCCAGGTTAAGAGATATTGAGTGAATGTCAAAGGTCACACAGAGAACAGAGTGGAGCTATGGTAGGAACCTAGATCCATCTAACTCAACTAATGTTTTCCTAATCTCCTTTATTACATTATAGACCACACAGTATGAATGACTTTGTCATCCAGAGAAACTACATTTAAGTAATGATTTATTTTCATATTTATTAATAAATCAAATATAATAATGACAGTTAGTGTTCTGATGAGTCGAAGATAGCCAGCTCTATCATAGTGATTTGACATAACACTTAAGAAATAGTCTTAATATCTTTTTTATTTATTCAGCCTGATTTCTGAATTAAATTTCTGTGATGCTCCAAAAATTACAAAATGTCAAAAACTAGTATTTATGTCTTTTCAGAATCAGAGGTCTTGAAGGAGGGAACCAATAACTGAGGAATAGGAAAAGTATGATCAGTAAACCCAGAGGGAACTGCAGAGAAAGACTCTTTTACTCAGTACTGAGATGAGTGAGACATATACTACCTGAGATCAACTGTTGACTTTTCATATTGTCAAGGATCCTGAGACTGGGCTAGGAACAAGAAGTAGGTTTCTAGATATTCAGGATCAAGGATCATCTTCTAGTCTACATCCAAACAGAGTTCCATTCCTTATCCTTTCCCTACCTGCTATTCTTCTCTTCAGTCTGTGCAGGAAATTAAGGCTTTTCCCCACCTCTATAAAGCCTTTTTTTGAAAATGAGATTTCACAACTGAATTTTTGTTTCTCTCTGAATATCTAAAGCATTTGTAATTTGGAAATCCCAGGTTTCACCTGGCTGTTTATGAATCACATTTATATTAATTGTTCTAACCTCATGAATAAAACCCATACCTTCTGATCAGCAGGAAGCCCTGTATTTTCAATAGATCCCTCTATTCAACTATTTTTGAGATTCCCAAACAGTAAAAATCTTTGTATATCAAATGTTTCTTAAACCCTATAAGTTTATGCATCTTGGGTAAGATAATTTTCCTTTTGGTATAGACACTCTGTAACATATTATCCAAACTTGGATACTTTAAAAGGTTAAAGGGGACTCTTATCAAATGAGAGAGCAGTAACACACGTGAAAACAGAGACCGTCTTGAGTAAGCTGGTGCATAATGAATCATTATGAACTAGACTGTGTTGTGTACCTCTAGGGATCCCCTAGAAGCAAAGAGTGTGACACTATGCTCATCTGTCCCCTAGTTGGAGAGCAGTGTCATATCTACTTCCTATTCCATGTCTACTCTCAACTCACAGCAAATCTTCAAGGGCCCTTGGTGCTTTTTCCTGAATCTACAGACTTTCATTCCTAGGGCATGGAGTTATTCTTGAATGGCTAATGTGGCAAAGAAATGTCCAGATGAAGAAATTGTCCAGTCTCACCTTTTATTTTTGACTTCCAGATCCTAGTACTTAGGCCATGCAATTCAACATGAATTTCTATCCTTAATTAGGTGATCTTTAGTGACCCTGCAGCCATGTGCCTCTCTAATCTTATCAACTCCAGTCTGTTAGGCATAACAGTACATATCTGAACTACACTTCTAGACATAGTTCACATACTGTCCTTTAGCCACCTAAAACCCATTCAAGTGCCCCCTAAAATTTGATGAGTTAACTATCTAGAATTCTTTGATTGTTAGAAGGGTGGTCAGCCAAAGACTAAATCCACATACCAACTTAAAAAAATTTACCTTCAGCTCAGTCAAGATAGCCAGCTCTACCATTATTACTTACACAACACAACCTAGTTCATAATGATTCCTTCACCAACCCCTGCTGTGTTTCAAAAAGAGATTTGATATTTGCAATCTCAAAGAGGATTTTTAAAATTTCAATTCTATCTGAATATTTTATCAGAGTTATTTTCTATTTTTCCTATTTCCTCTTTATCACATTTTGGTGGCATTACTGATGCTGTCAATGACAAATTGAGGGTAACTTTAAAACACAATTGTAAAAGTTTACATGCGCTGCTTCATTTGAGGTGCACAACTATAGGAAATCAAGAAGTATTACTTTAATTGCTAAGAAAACTGAGGTTCAGAGAAGTTTTAAAAATTTTTCCAGGGTCAGAAAAAATAAAAATAAAAATAAATAAATAAAAAGTTTCTCAGGGTCTAACAATTAAAAAGTGACTGAACCAGAATACAAAGTCTATGTCTTCTGGAGCTATATTTTGTGCCCTACAAACACTGAAAATACTTTCTCACTGCAACAGCTTTTTTCAATGGCTTTCACCAATACCAATGACAGGAAGTTGAAAGACATGGGTAGAGCACCAAGGTGAATATCAGCCGCCATCCAGCAATCCCTTTTCATAAAATGTCCCTTTATTTTTCTGCTTGGAGGGATCTCTGTTTGCAATGGAATCAACTTTCTCTTTTTGGCAACGTATCCCTCTGATCTGAACACTTCAGCTTTGACCTTAAGTTTATGCCCCTTTATATTCTCTTAGATAAATGCCATCCCCTGGGACCCCTAAGGGGTTGCCTGGTACTTTTTAATCATTTGTATTGCCTTTTGAATATCTTGCATTATCCTGCTGATGCTGGAAACATCAGGACATAATTTTACACAGATCAGCAACTCTGTGTACATCAGTTTAGGTATTTTGCAATTGTGGCAGAAGAGCATTCCACTCATTTCTCTCATAGATGTCAGTTGTGTTTAAAACTGATTCTTCAGATCTAAACACTGCACCTCCAATGCTGCATCAGAAAAGGTCAGGCAGGATTTTATATGCATCTGCAATGTCTGTGATCAGTATTAGAATATGTATTATATTGTGGTGCAGAATAAGGTTTCAGGTTTAGGTTGAAATTCTTACTCCATTACTAAATCATCTGATGATGGGCAAGTTACTAAACTGCTCTAAGCCTCATTTCTCTCATCTGTCCAGGGGTTATTGTGATTACATGTCATGTATGTAGAAATGCCCGAGACAGCCTAAATACTCAATAAATAGTAGCTCTCATTAAAATTAATAGGAACGGCCTCTACTGAATCAGTAATTAATAAATTTTTGTTTTGTTTAAAGAAGGTAGACAATAATGGTTTAAAGGTATAATGCATAATAAGATGAGATGATATCCTAAATACTGGCCTCAAGACACATGGAGAGCTAAAAAGTAAACTAACTCAGAGGTGAGTGGGCTTTGTCTGCAAAGAACTGGTGCTGACGTGCTGACTAAAACTGCTTCACCATGAGACTCAGCTCAGAAAAACAGAACTCATTCCCAAAACTTGTATGGTTTCCATTCAAGTGATTAAAAGAGTTGTTTTCGTTATATAATTGATTCTTCACATGCTTGCTCATGCATTCCTTCTTGCTCCAGACATTTTTTATTTTTAAATCATACCTTCTTAACTGAATCCTCTATAGTACACTGAAAGAATCAGCTAACTCAGTTACCCATCTCTGGTGGAGGGCATTTTATTTAATGAAGTTGAAAATGTAAATGTGTAAGTTCATTAAGGGCACAAGGGATGGAACTTTCATGGGAAGAGTATAGGAAAATACTATTTTCTCAAGCAGAAAGGTCACACAGTTCAGAAAAGAGAAGGCAAATGGGAAGTGGAAGACCAATCATTAATGATGCATGACCTTGACAACTGATTGAATCCCTCTGGGGTTAAATCTTCCCATCTGTTAAGAAGATGGTGTATTTGGTGAGCTGTGATGTTCCTTGTTGAGTTCTAATCATTAAATGTTGAGAGAAATTTTCTAGAAATTTTTGGTTTCCTTTTCATTTGAAACTCAACTCAAATGCAGTCAATTGAGTAAGTCATAAAAGTCAATTAGAGCCTCCCATCATCACTCATTTATAGAAGATTAATTATTATTTTCATAGTTATTTGGTTTGTCTCTTTTCCTATCATCGCTGATACTCTCATTCCTATCTTCCCTACCATAGGTCTTGCTCTAACAAAGTCAATATATGTTTTTGGATGACTTTTTTAAGATTTATTTATTCATTGGAGAGAGAGAGACAGCATGCATGCACTCAAGCCTGGTGGGGAGGCGGGCAGAGGGAGTGGGAAAGGAAGAGAGAATCTCCAGCAGACTCCCCACTGAGTGGAACCGGACGTGGGGCTTGATCCTGACCTGAGTGGAAATCAAGCATCCAAAGCTTAACTGACTGAACCACCCAGGCACCCCTAGATGAATTTTTTAGATGCAATTTTTTCATTACATAAAGAATATTTTACTATACACCTCGTTTCATTACTTACGTTTGTCTTAGCACTGTGTTAAACTATTTGTCTCTCCAGCTCAATGTTTCTCAATACCACCAGGGTATTACACAGTAAACTTCCATACTTATCTATTCCCCCAGAGTAGGACACCTAGATGATCTCCATCTAGTTATTACTCTAAATATTCAGTCTTTGCCAGGATAATTCTTAGACAATTTATAGCTTTGTTGGTATTATGAGCAGTATCCTTTTTTCCACCTCCATACTTTTATCAAGTTGTTTATATCTGGTAAGGAAAAACTTATAGATTTGTTAATATCTTGTATTTGAACATCTTGTTTAATCCTCTTATTAGTATTAATGATGTATAAGTAGATTCTATTTGACTTTTTAATAGATGACAATACTATCTGCAATAGAGGCTTTATCTCTTCTTATTCTTATGGTTTTTATACCTTTTTCTTTCATTGTGGTAAAAACTTCTATAAGTGATACCAGCCTTTTCTCCTGCATAATATTAAAGGAAATGAGTCAAAATTTGTCCACTGAATTTTATATTTACTGTATGTTTTGATATACAGCCTTGATTGAGTTAAGAAAGCTATATTGTTGGGCGCCTGGGTGGCTCAGATGGTTAAGCATCTGCCTTCGGCTCAGGTCATGATCCCAGGGTCCTGGGATCGAGTCCCGCATCAGGCTCCCTGCTAGGCAGGGAGCCTGCTTCTCCCTCTGCCTCTGCCTCTCTCTCTCTCTCTGTCTCTCTGACTCTCATGAATAAATAAATAAAACATTTTTTTTTAAGAAAAGAAAGCTATATTGTTATTAGCAGTAAAAACATTTTCTATATAAATTTAACAATATTAACTCTTCCAATCCATAAATACAGGATATTTCCCATTTAAGTTTCCATTTATGTGTGTCTTCAGATTCTTCCATCAATGCCTTATAGTTTTCATGTAAACCAACAATCTCACTTTTGTGTGTATATCCAAAGGAAATGGAATTGGTGATTCCGAGATAACTGCACTTTCATATCCACTGAAGTAGTATTCACAATAGCCAAGACCTGGAAATAACTTGTGTCTTTCTTTTTCTTTTTTTTTTTTAAAGATTTTATTTATTTATTTGACAGAGAGAGAGAGATAGCGAGAGCAGGAACACAAGCAGGAGGAGTGGGAGAGGGAGAAGCAGGCTTCCTGCTGAGCAAGGAGCCTGATGTGGGACTCGATCCCAGGACCCTGGGATCATGGCCTGAGCCGAAGGCAGACGCTTAATGACTGAGCCACCCAGGCGCCCCCATAACTTGTCTTTCAACAGATGAATTCATAAAGAAAATGTGACACACACACACACACACACACACACACACACACAGAGGAATATTATTTAGTCTTAAAGAAAGAAGGAAATCCTAGCATTTGCAACAACATGGATGAATCTAGAGGACATATGTTAAATGAAATGAGTCAGACACAGAATGACAAACATTGTATGATCTCACTGATATGCGAAATCTAAAAAAGCCAACTCATAAAAGCAGAGAGTAGGACACTGGCTGCCAGGGACTGGGGGGGTGGGAAAAGGTGGGAAGATATTGGTCAAAATATTATAAGACAAATAACTTCAGGGATCTTAATGTACAGCATGATGATTATAGTTAATAATACTGTATTGTACACATTAATTTTGCTAAAACATTAGATCTCAAGTATTCATAGACACACACACAAAAGAGGTAACTATATGAGGTAAGGGATGTATTCATTAACTTGATTGGGCAGCCATTTCACAATGTAAATATACATTAAATCATGATGTTTTATATTCTAAATATATATAATTTTTATTTGTCAATTTTACCTGAATAAAGCCGGGAGGGAAAACGTCCCTTCCTATGGGATTTAAGGAAGATACTATTTTTTGCTTATTTCCACACTAAATTGTTATACATGTCCAAATGGTTAAGTAGTGTACATTCTCTCTGAAGATAATTGCTAGACATCCACAATTAGCAGAAAACTAGGCAATGCAATGATTACAAACCCTACCACAGAGAAATTTAAAATTCAAGAAGAGAAACAAATTGTGAATGCAAATAAGAATAACAAACAGCAAAGCATGCTGATCTTTATTAGCCAAGGTCAAGAAAAATGCTATGGGAGTTGAGAGGAAAACAATTTTACCTTATACAGAGGTATGGGGAGATGAGGGGGTGGTACATAGAGGGATTTGTTACAGAAGAGTCACTTTAATATGTATCTGGAAGTATAGCTGAACAAGGGCATGTGCAGAAGGAAAAATGGAACATAGTTATAAATCTGAGAGAACTCAGGCTACATTAAGAAATGACAAGTCCCCTGAAGGGGTTCAATGGGAAATTTCATGCCTGGGGGCTCAGGGATCATGGGTAAATTAAAGTTTGTATAAACTAAGGTCTTAAATGCCATACTAAAGGATACTGACTGTGACCAGTAGACAATGTGGGGAGAAAAAAAAAAAAAAGAAGGATTTTAAACAGAAAAGTGATGTGATCAGAATTAAAAAAAAAAAAAAACCTAATGATTGGGAGTCCCATTAGCAGGTTATTGAAATAATCCAGAGGTGAGCAAATGAGCTATGGATATGAGATAGGGGTACGGGGGGAGAGGGTATAGATGTGAAAATTTCTTAGCAGGTAAAATTGTGAGAACTGGGCATATGATTTAAAAATTAAAAATCAAAATATTAACAAAGTGCAAAGTGATATAGATATAGATATATAGATATTAGTATAATTAATAGAAGCATTGTGTCCATAGGAAAATGCTGAGATTTTTAAAGGCTATTAAAAAACAACACACGCAGACACACAAAATACAGAACCATAATTTTACAATATAGATGGCTCCAGGTTTTATAGATCCTAAAATTCAAGCTTTTAGGGATCTGGCCCTCTTTAAGGAAGAGAATAAAACTAACAAACATAAATATTTACGTTTTTGAGAGAAATATATTTTATAACAAATTAAGTTTTATGATTAATGATTCACAAATATCACAAAATCTACAAAAAAATCTCTATCATACTTTCTTTTAGTTTTAGTTTAATTTTTAAGTGAACTCTTCATATAACAATTATAATTTTCTATGGAAAATGGATCATTCTATTTTTTTTAACTACTGATAGTGTAGTTCAGCTTTTAAAAAATCATTTTACAAATTGTTTTTTGAATTGTCATGTAAATTTTCAGGATTGCTGTCAAACTGGGAAAATGTCAATTTCTTTATCATATATGGTTTGCAAGATCTGGAGGACTTTTTCACAGCCCAGCTTCTCGCTCTGTAATCCCAAACCTTGTGTCTCCCCCACTATCCACATATTTCTGCTCCTTGGTTGTACAGGATAATCTGAGCAAATGACATCGGTCTCTTTGCCTCTGAGTCAGCCAAGCAGACAGCAGGAGTATTCCTGATAGCTCTTCTGACATTGAGATGGACCCAAATAATCATACCTCTACATGCATGTGACTATGAACTACATAAATATATCCCACTATACACAAAATAAATGTATCCCTAACTCCACCTTAGTCAGATCCCCAAATTGCCCTTGGTGATTCCACCACCATCTGCCAAGAAAGGAAGTATGACAGAAAAGAATGTGGTGTGGAAAGGGAAAGCTGACCCAAGAGATTGTAGTTAAACTATCTTACTTCTATAAATTTTATTATATATATATCCACATGAACACCAAGGCCTTGAAAGGGACCTATGCAAGTGAGGGGCTTGGAAACATACACTTCATTAGTTTTGTGGTAAAACTGTCTCTAAAAATAGTAATAATAACACATTTTGTGAGACTTCTTATAAAATAGGAGTTCTGCTTTAGACTGGTTGAGGATGAGAGGCCAGTAGCACATCTAGGGAGAAATATCCAGCACACGATAATTATAGATTGGCGATGTTAGAGGGGAAGGAGACAGGAAGGCACTCATCCTTGGAAAGGCAGTCACTGGGGGATACTAAATAATTGACTATTAAGATAACACAAAACACAACCTCTTTAAGAGAGATAGATTTGAAGGAAAGGCACACTAATGAACTGTGTCCAAAAGTATACAAACAGCAATGGAAATGTGGCATGGGGCTAATTTCCTCTCCACTGTGACCATATGCTTGCTGAAGGCATTAATGGCCCTAATTGCTCAGGGGCAGCTCTGTGAAGTACATTTTATCTGCTTTGCTGAGAAATATCACAGAAAACATAAAATCTCAAAATTGCTCTTGGTAGCCCCTTCACAAATCAGCCACAATTTATCTGAGTAGGATTTGGTATTAAGAGAAAAGCCTAATCTTCCATCTGCATGGACCAAATAAATCTCTGTTCAACCCAGGAACAAAGGTTTTCCAAATTAACTCTTCATGGATGGGTTGCTTGTCACCATTTCTGAGTCAACACAGATGGGAGTGCATGCTGTAGTTCTGTTCCTGAGTACGGTCCTCTAATTATTCCAAAATACTAAACAGTGTAAGGAAGATGACAGGCAGAAAATGAAAGACTTTAGATACTTAGGGAGTCCCTGAACAAAAGTAAATCAGTGTTATTTCATTTCTAAGTAATTGGCTATTTAGATACTTGTGTTTGACACAATTAGATTATCCAACTAAACTGGAAATTGTGTTTACCCACAAAACACATGTAACATCTAGGTAATTAAGCATGGCCTACAGAGCTGACAGCTAAGCCGATGACACAATATGATTCAGAAGTAGCATCAGAAAAGAAGGTATATTGATGGATGGATATGAATGCCCCTCTCCCCAAACCTAGAAGTCAGAATTAGCTGTGACCATTACAAAAAAATCTCTAGAGAAAACAAGGTCAATGCAAGCCTGCAAGGAAAATGTGAAGGCAAAAGGACTGAGGGTTTTTTGGTCACCTCCTTTTTTTACTTTCAGTGACTCTCCCTGTATTTTGCAGGATTCAGGATAGGCACATGTGGTTGCACTGGAGACTATAGAATTTCCAGCATTTTACTGCATCCTATTACAGCTGTAGAGCATGTTGTAGAGTCTTCACTGAAGAAGGAAGGAAGGAAGGAAGGAAGGAAGGAAGGAGGGAAGGAAGGAAGGAAGGAAGGAAGGAAGGGAAAGGAAAGGAAAGGAAGGAAAGGAAAGGAAAGGAAAGGAAAGGAAGGGAAGGGAAGGGAAGGGAAGGAAAGGGGGAAGGGGAAGGGGAAGGGGAAGGGAAGGAGGGGGGAAGGGAAGGAGGGAGGAAGGGAGGGAGAAAGCAAGCAAACTCCCCATACCATCAACCACTGTGATCAAGATGGAGGATTTTACTGTTACCATGTTTATAGCCAGTTTGTGACGTAATGATGCTATGTATTAGTATGTCAACAGAATTTATAGAATGTCATCCTTGGTGGAATGAAAGCACTATGTGGTGTAGCATATTAGATATTTCTATAATATGCTACCTATAGGACAAAGTTAGATATTCTTCTATGAGGAGTCATCATCTGAAACTTCTGTTAATCTGGTAGCCAGACAGGTTACATATTTACTGCTTTATCAACCATTGGTGGTAAAATTCACATGATCATACACAAATGAGGGCAGATGGAGAATTTATATGTCTAACAAAGATCTCCCCAAGGGCTGTCACACAGGGATGCTCAGGCAGTGCCTTGCTCAAAGGGGCCCCAGCAGAGGTGGGCAGATGGAGATAGAAATTTTGCTAGGCAGATCTCGCCAGTTGGATCCACACCAAAAGGGCACTTTTGCAAATTCACTCAAAGACCTGTGCACTGCAGACAGTAATCTCACAAGACATACACGGACAGGTCTTTCATCCCAAATCACCCAGAGCAATGATTCTTCATGACGGGGCAAACCCAGAAAGATACCATGATAACTGTGAAAATCACCCAGAGCAATGATTCTTCACTGAAATATTCCCCTACAAACAACTCCTCCTCTTCTTAGTACCTTATGGTCAGTAGAACAGTGGGAAAGAGGAACAGACTTTTAAGTAAGACAAATAAATCTGGTTCAAATCACAACCACTGCTGCCACCCAGGGGATGTTTGAGCTGAAACAAAGCATTTAACCTCTTGAAGCACTAGTTTCTGTTCCTCACTTTGACTTTCATATCTGGGCTCTTTGGCAAGGAAGCAAAACATGGGCACTAGATAGCAGAGAAGGCCTGTGAATAAATGAAGGAATGCATAAGTTTCACCAAGACTTCTGTGGATAGGTGTGGAGTCCAAGTATAGAATCTCTTTTAAATATTTTTATGGGGGTGCCTGGGTGGCTCAATTGGTTAAGCATCTGCCATCAGCTCAGGTCATGATCCTGGGGTCCTGGGATCGAGCCCCATGTCAGGCTCCTTACTCAGCAGGGAGTCTGCTTCTCCCTCTTCCTCTGCCCCTCACCCCTGCTCATGCTCTCTCTCTCTCTCTTTCTCATGTGCGTGTGCATGCTCTCTCTCCCTCTGACAAATAGTTTAAAAAAAATAAATACTTTGATAATAATTTCAGTTACTAACATTTATACAAAAATTATGGAAGCGATTAAATAGGCTATCTTTCCCAAATGTAAATAAAGTTTTGACAAGCTATCATGGAGAAAAAAGCATGGGCTTTTGGCGGCCACCAACAGAATTCAAATCTCAGTTTTGCATTTATCATTCTTGTGATTCAGTCCAAGAATTTTAACCATTATGGGCCTTAGTCTATCTCATAATATTTTTTGGCAATTATATATTAATTTTGCACTATATCCAACTGAAGAGATTAGCCTTGCGGAGGCATGTACATTTGGAGATGTTAACAAACTCAGGTAATATATTATTGTAGTACTATAATACAATACTCATCTATTTGGGGTTGTCTATTGCCTTGAATTTAGCAAACTTTGCACATTTTTGGATGCAAGTGCAGTTCCTAAGGAATGACTTTCAGACCCACAATAAGCTGCTTTCCATGTTACCAGTGTTAAAGGAGATGTCACCTTAACAGCAGAGTGACCAGTGATATAATAGCATGATGGAACCAAACAATGAAAGGCCTAAGCAAAATGATTATTTATCAATTTTCTTTTAGCATTTTAAATCTGTATTAATGAAATGTGACTTTGCAGAATGACTGCAGCCCATATCAAATGGCACACTCAGTGAACAACATTCTGGAGCCCAGAGAAAGCTGGGTAGGGCATTAATATGACAGGCTTAGGATAGCCTGTAAAGACTCTTCATACCTGAATTTCCATTATTATACAAAGAAGGCATTACTCTGCACTGATTTTCCCCCCAGGATGTCTTATTCCATGTCAGCTACATTTCCCACCATAACATCATTCACTCTCGCATATAAACACTCAAACTCACTGCCTACCATCTTCCTGTACTTCTTCATTTATCCTTCATGATGTAAGCACCATCTCCTTGTGGAATTTTCTCCTAGGCTTCCAGACTGAGTGAGGTGGACCTCCCTGTATGCCTCTTTCAGCAAACTTAGATCACATTTTATGTGTTAAATTATAGGGTAGTGTTTTCCTCATTCAGATTAATGGCTTTACTTCACTCATTTCTAAATCATCCAAATCTACAAAAATGACTGGCAAATAACAGATGCCTATTAACACCTTATCTAAGGGCCCATGAAGAAAGGAATGAGGTTGTAATTGAGCAGACCTTGGTGAATTTGTAACTCTGTATCCATATGCTACATAACTTATCATCACCTGGGTATGTGGTTCCTTTTCTCTTCATTTTATAGTCTAGCAGATAGGTGGAAATCCTCATTACTATTATTTTTCTTAAAAGGAAAAGAAAGAAGGAGAGAGAGAGAGAAGGAAAGAAGGAAAGAAAAAGGAAGGAAGGAAGGAAGGAAGGAAGGAAGGAAGGAAGGAAGGCAGGCAAACTAATGAACAAGCAAAAAAATGATAAAATACTCTTCTGCAATTCTAGAATAGATTCTGTTTTTGGTCTCTGATTCTTTATACAGTCATGCTGAGGCTTTGCTTAAACCTGTCCATGCAATTGGCTGAGTTGGAATTAACTAAGGATTTTTTGTGTGTGTGTATTTTTCCCCCAGAGCCAATATTTGCATTTTCAATATAGCTAATTCAAAGGGACACATGCACCCTTATGTTTGTAGCAGCATTATTTACAATAGTCAAATTATGGAAGCAGTCCAAATGTCCATCGACTGATGAATGGATAAAGAAGATGTGACATATATATATATATTATGGAATATTATTAAGACATAAAAAGGGAAGCAATACTGCCATTTTCAATGACATGAATGGAGCTAGAGAGTATAATGCTAAGTGAAATAAGTCAGTTACAAAAAGACAAATACCATACGATTTCACTCATATATGGAATCTAAGAAATAAACAAACAAAAAAAGCAAGGAAAAAAGAGAGAAACAAACCAAGAAACAGACTCTTAATTACAGAGAACAAACTAATGGTTACCAGAGGGTAAGGGGATGGGTAAAATAGGTGATGGAGATTAAGAAGTGCACTTGTGATGACTACTGGGTGATGTAAGGAATTGTTGAATCGTCATTATTGTACACCTGAAACTAATATAACACTGTATGTTAACTATACTGGAATTTAAAATACAATTAAATTAAATTTTAATAAATAAATAAATTTAATAAAGTTTAAAAAATATAGTTAATTCAACCCACAAGACATTTACTGAGCAAATAATATTTACTAGGCAAGGAAAACATGAATCTGAGCAAGTCATGTTCTCTGCACTCAAAGGAAAGGAAGAAAATTGAGCGAAAAGATGTGTGCCTGCTTATGTGCCATGCAGACTTTGGTCATGAATAAGTATGGGGTGATATGTTTCCACCTATTTAATTTTTTAGTCTGTGTCCCAGCCTCACACAGCCTGCCATGTAGAGCAAAATCTACCAGAAAAGAATACCATATGGGCGGGCTGTACTCCCACAATCTACTTTGGACAATACACAGTCACCTTGAGGGATGAGTCCTCCCTTGCTCCTGACCTTACAATGTATCCAGAAGAATAAGATAAGTTTGTTTTAAAATACAATGGGTTGACCTTTGTTTTTTTTGGGAAGAAGATTTGTACGTGTGTTTGGCTGAGATATTAGATAAAAGTCTTGATGTTCCAAAAAGAGGAAAAGCTAACATTGGACTTCTGAGATTAGGTGGGTAATTTAGAACACCAAGTCATTTCACATCCCTGGAGTGGAAGGAAGCACATAGACTGCTCTCAGGATCAATAATCAAAACAAATCCTACCCCAGCAGGACATATGGTATCTGTCTAGTTAATAAAAGCTTGAGCTCCTATTTTTAGATTTATTCTCACACTAGGGAGACAGCAGTGACATAAAGGAGTTTTGTTTAAAAGCCACTAGCCCTTTTCAGAAGTGAGTTTTCCCTTAAATAGTTGTGTTTTTATTTTTTTTTTCTGTCTTCCACTTTCCTTTCTCTTCTGTTCTAATTAAAGCAGATTTAAGGGAGGAGCTCACATTTTCAAAGCCAAATTTTCTGTTTTCAGGGTTGGCTCTGAGTTTTCTATTTGATGAATAAACCAGGCACTTGGCATGCTTGCTAAACAAAGTACTTTTTGTTTGTTTGTTTTCCAGAAACCTCAGGGAACATGAGGATTTTAGAATCAACCCCTATGGATTCCTTGCCAAATCCCTGAAAGTCCCACTATTGTTTTGGAAGGAAAAATATGATGTCTGTGTTTGAAAACCTCATGGGTTTCCAGAGTTTGGGTAAAATAACTATTTCTTAGACAATTGAGGTCAAAGGTGGCAGAGGGTTAATGGTCTATAGAAATGGGCAGGACAATGAGTCTTGGCCAGGGGCAAGGCAACACAGAGAAAACTACAGAATCAGGAATGAATGTATTTTCAATACTGTTCTCTTATCAAACCAGAACTCTGCTGGGCTATCTATAGCTTCTGGGTTTTGAAAGGACCTGGATAGTCTTCTCTTTAGTTCATGACTAAGATCCCCCTTGTAAGACTTAAAAAATCCTCAAATATGTGTGTGTGTGTGTGTGTGTGTGTGTAATTTAATCTATTTGGGGAAAGGGCAACATATAAGATTGAATAGACTTTAGTGAGAACAGCTTTCTAATCTCAGTTAAACCTAAAAGGGAGTCAGAGAAGAGAGACCATGTTTTGACATCAGACAAAATGAACTTTAATCTTCATCTCTGTTGCTTTCTGAGCCATACTGGAAAAATGATTTTATCTCTTTGAGGCTTTGCTGATTTCTTTTTAAAATAATTCATATTTTTTATTAATCATGCTTTTCATAGGTCAGTACTTGACCAGTATTACCTCCCTTGATCCTCAAAACAACTCTAAAAGGTAGACGATATTATTCAATTTTCAAATGAGGAAATGGAAGCTTAGAAAGATGATACAACTAAAATGTAAAGTGGAAATATCTTGCAAAGGAGCAGTTAAAAATATTAAAAGTAATATACATAGAACACCTGGCAGGTAGCAGACACAGCAATGCTGGAGATGCTAATGGGGCTGGTGGTGGTGGTGATGGTGATGTTGATGGTGGTGGTGGTGATGGTGGAGGTGGAGGTGGTGATGGTAGTGATGGTAGAGGTGATGGTGATGATGGTGATGGTGGTGATGGTGGTGGAGGTGATGGTGGTGGTGATGGTGATGGTGGTGGTGGTGGTGGTGATAGTGGTCGTGATGGTGGTGGTGGTGATGGTGGAGGTGGAGGTGGTGATGGTGGTGATGGTAGAGGTGATGGTGATGATGGTGATGGTGGTGATGGTGGTGGAGGTGATGGTGATGGTGATGGTGGTGGTGGTGATAGTGGTGGTGATGGTGGTGATGATGGTGATAGTGGTGGTGATGGTGTTGATGGTGGTGGTGGTGGTGGATGTATTAGTGGTGGTGGTGGTGGTGATGGTGGTGGTGGTGATGATGATGATGGTGGTGCTAATGGCTGGAATCATGAGCTGCTGATGAGAGCACAGGCTAATGAGTGAGGAACTTTGGGAGCTCCTTCAACCCCAGCTTAGTGTCTTGCATGGAGGAGTGCTGCAACAAATATGCATTGGCTGACATTGCCAGGATCAAGTGTGGGCCATGAGCATTTGGAGGACAGATGCAGGCATCTTTGTGGAGTACCTGCCTCAAGGCTGGCTTATCTAAACTGTGCACCATCAGAGAAGATGTGCACAAAGCTTCAGTAAAGACAAACCTGTGATGAGGAGTTATGAAACTCCAGGGAAGGTTCTGTGTGGGTAGCATACTAACACTTTCGGGAACAGGTTCTATGCTTTTTGAAAATTTTGCCTTAAGCAGCTGGGCCATTTAAACTCAGATTTCAATAAAACTCAAACCATCTGGACACTTTTAAACTTAGGTTTCAATATTGCACTAGCTACCTATAAAAATGAAAATAGAGTGTTAATATTAAGCTTTTACGCTTGTGAGGAATAAATAAATTAAATATGAACACTTGGCTAATGCACTGACACTGAATATGAGCTTATTGAACTAAAAAAAAAAAAAAAAAATAGACCCTCAAATGGCATTCATTGTAAAACTGAACTTGCCTTAGTTTTAAAATATAAGTTTCTTCAAAAAAAGAATTTCAGGTGGTGGTTAATATTAGAGCTAGATAGCTGGGGACAGGAGGCAGAGACTATCTTCCCAGGACATATTTTCTCTCCTGATGATCAGCAATCAGTGATGATAATACAATATAAATTATTAAATACCTGTTATGCTCTTTCCTAATGTCATTTAGTTTAACCTCACAAAAACTCTGTGAAGCAAGTATTCTATTTTCCCTTTTGAGATGTTGAATTTGGGGAACAGGGACATAAAGCCATTGAGAGGTTATGCAGCTTCACTGGAAAGACTGGGGTTAGAATGCAGATTTGACCACAAGACCCAAGTTCTCATTTATAGCAAAGAAACCATGACACTATGTCTTCTGGCTCTAGATACTTTGTACAATCTATTTGCCTTGCCCTGCCATTCTCATAATCTTATTTATTTATTTATTATTATTATTATTATTATTATTATTATTATTATTATAATTTTAGAGAGTGAGCTGAGCAGGGTCAGGGAGGGGCAGAGAGAGAGAGAGAGAGAGAGAATCTTAAGCAGGTTCCATGTCCAGCACGGAGCCCAACACAGGTCTTGATCTCACAACCCTGAGACCATGACCTGAGCTGAAATCAAGAGTCAGATGCTTAACCAATCGAGCTACCCAGGCAACCCATCTCCTAAGCCAATTTTAGGCAAATGTCTCCCCAACTAGAACGTGATTTCCTAGCCTGGCTACCTTGAAGAATGGGGCATCTTGTCCAACCCTACCTTGTACCATGTATCTGGAATGGCATGAGAGGAAGCTTGTATGAAAACTGTCATTCCTATATAAGAAAATGCCAATGAGAGCTCACCTATTTAGAACTTGGGGATTCCCAGAAGGCCCTCTACCTGGGTGAGATCCAGGCCATTTAACTGGGGTAAACGTGATCCTCCTTCTTCAAACATCCAAGGTCTATTGAGAGAAACAGGCAATAATCAAGTAATTATTAAATAATGCAGAAAGTGAAGATGGGGGCACTCTAGAAAGAAAGAGAAGGGCACCAATCTAGAGCTAAATGGAGATAATCCTTGGAAAAGATGTCTGAAATTGATCTAGAAAGTGCTTGTGAGGTAGACAGGAGAAATGGTAAGTGGCAGGCTGGTAGGGAGGGAGTAGCAGAGGGTACAGAATAAATAATAATTAAGGAGACAAAAATCAGGAGGACTTCATGTTTTTCTGTGTTATTGGGATGTAAAGTACGATGTGGGGAGTGACAAGGCATATACCTGGTCATTGAGGGCCTTGCATGTCATGTTAAGAAGCTTGAACTCTACCTCACTGAGAGGTCCAACAGAAAAGCTGCTTCTCAGATCTGTACTTTAAATTAAAATACTAATATAACATTAATGTTAATACTACTAATAATAATTCTGTTGTTTCTAGAATTGACCATTTCCTTTTTTTTTTTTTTTTTAATCCCTAAGTAGATGCCTTGTTCGTGTTTGGCTGGCTCACCACCGCGAACACAGTCCCTTGACATTCCAGATATCTCTCTGGATCTAATATGGTTCTTCTAACCCTTTTTTTATTTAGCTAGGACCTTATTGCATATCCCAAACCCCAGTGTGCCTTGCTTCCTGGCCATAAGTTATTAGGACCTTCTTTGAGTGTGTTATCATTGCAATCTCTAAAAGTTCTGTTCTTATTTGAATGTGAGAGGTATGGGGAAGAAAGTGTAGTCATCCAAGTCATTTTCATGGTTTACCTCATGAAAATACACAAACCTATGAGTTGTTATTAGTAGTAGTATTATCATATTTTACATATGGCACAGAGGTTATAAGTAACAGAGCTGGGATTTAAACATTGGCTGTCTGTCTGGAGAGCCTGAGCTCCCACACACTATGCAACAGAGATTTTTTTTAATTAATGTATTTATTTTAGAAAGAGATGAAATGCATGTGTGCAAGCAGGGGGTGGGGCAAAGGGAGAGGGAAAGAATCCTCAAGGAGACTCCCTGCTGAGCATGGAGCCCTAGCTACTTAGGGCTTGATCCCAAGACCCTGAGATCATGACCTGAGACTAAATCAAGAATTGGACACTCAATGACTGAGCCACCCAGGTGCCCCTGTGCAACACAGATTCTTAATATTAAATCATTCTCAGCCCTAGCTTTAAGCACTAATATGGGACTGACAGGACCAAGATCTCAAATTTACCTGCCCATTCTATGACTGATTTTACTCAATTATTATTTTGCTATTTTAAATTATGTTATTAATAGAAATGACACTCTATGTCATCTTGCTTTACAGTTTTCAAGTATATACATATATCCGCCCTCTTCCCCTGAATGAAAGTACATTTCCAGAGTCTAAGAATGATTATATGCTTTATGAAACTGAACAGCCAACTCTAAAGAAGAGTTGCCATTTTAGAAATTCCTCAGTCATCAACATGAGTGACAGTAGTCACAAATAAATCAGATGCAATGCCTAGAAGGTAAATTGTTCATCAAATATGTTTCTCATGCCATTTCTAAATGTTTCTCCTAGCTGAGATAGTAAGATAAACACATATTTCCTCTCTTAAGCCAGTTAATTGTAATTGGGTAGAAGATCTTACTACCTCAAGAAGAATAGCTTCGGGCTGCCAAAAAAATCCAAGGGCTCACATGCTAGAAAAGCACCTTCTAAAATGGAAATCATATAAAGGCCCCTTCTAAAGCAGTACAGGGAAGCATGATGGGGCTGGAGGGTTTAGTTACTCTGAATCTGTGATTCATAAAGATGGAAGCAGTATCAGTGAAGGTAGAATTCTCTGATCCCCGATTGCAGGGAGAGACCAGTGTGAAGAACAAACTCTATCTTCATATTCAATCCCTCTGCTGACTCTGTGGGAAAAAATAATAGCTGGTAGAAAATACAGACATGTATTCCCATGAAGGGCCATCAAATCTGTATCTTCTGGTGGGGAAGAAAGGAAGGAAAAACAAAATTATGTAACAAAAACAAACAGGAAAACAAATTTGACTGAATGGACATATTCATTTGGCAATAGTACTATCAGACTTGCCGGAACTACTTCTCAGCCTGCGGAGCTTCCCAATGATGCTGGAATTGTTTCTTTTGACTTATTTTAACATTAGTTCTTTTAATTACTCTAAATTACTTCCATTTTCTAAGAAGAAATTAGTATGAGTTGGAATCGGTTCTAGCTGCTACTGATTCTAACTCAACTTCAGGAAGCTAAGTGGCCCCAGAAAATTTGCTTGACCTTTACAACCTTCCTTTCTCTTCTCTGTGCAGTGGGGATGATACCATTCTCCTAACTCTTGGGGATATTGCGGGGGGTTTGATAAGATAGAAAACCACACAGTTTAGTGTCTGACATACAGATCATATTTAATATGCTGTAGATTTTAAATTATTTTCTCAGTCCAATGAATGTTAAGAGTTGCCAACTGTATTTTCTTATTGTCGTCATGTGGTTGGGGTATTCTCCATTCTGCTGCTTCTCAAACATTTCTTTTTCAAGACTCCTTTACATTCTATAAATTATTGAAGACAACAAATAGCTTTTTCTTAAAGTGTAGGTTATATCTATCAATATTTGCCATATTAGAAACTAAAACTGATTTTTAAACTTTATTTCATTTAAAATCACAATTTATACTCTTAAGACAATGACATAAATACTTTATTTTATGAAAAATGACACTTTCTAAACCAAAGTAAGAAGAGTGACATTGTATATTTTTTGCAAATCTCTAATTTTTGGCTTTGTTGAAGGTATTTATGTTTACATATCTGCCTCTGTATCCAATCTGTTTATATATATATATGGTTGAAGGATATCAAGAAATATGGATGCATACAGATATGTAGTTGAAAACTGTAGGTCTTCACAGATGTTGGCGAGGATGCAGAGGAAGGGGAACCCTCTTACACAGTTGGTGGGAATGTAAACTGGTGCAGCCACTCTGGAAAACAGTATGGAACTTCCTCAAAAAAGTTGAAAACAGAGCTACCCTATGACCCAGCAATTGCACTACTAGGTATTTATCCAAAGGATACAAAAGTAGTGATTTGAAGGGGCACCTGCACCCCAGTGTTTATAACAGCAATGTCCACAATAGCCAAAATATGGAAAGAGCCCAGATATCTATTGACAGATGAATGAATAAAGAAGATGTGGTATATATATATATATATATATATATATATAATAAAATATCACTCAGCTACCAAAAATAATGAAATCTTGCCATTTGCAATGATGTGGATGGAACTACAGAGTATTATGCTAAGTGAAATAAATCAGTCAGAGAAACACAAACACCATATGATTTCACTGATAAGTGGAAAATGATGTGGATATGATGTGGATGGAACTAGAATATTATGCTAAGTGAAATAAGTCAGTCAGAGAAGCACAAACACCATATGATTTCACTAATAAGTGGAATTTAAGAAACAAAACAGATGAACATAGGGGAAGGGAAGGAAAAATAAAATAAGATGAAAATAGAGAGGAGGCAAACCATAAGAGATGCTGAACTCTAGAAAACAAACTGAGGTTTTGCTGGAGGGGAAGTGGATGGGGGAAAAGGGTGACTGGGTGATGGGCATTAAAGGAGGCACTTGATGTAATGAGCACTGGGTATTATATGCAACTGATGAGTCATTAAATTCTACCCCTGAAACTAATAATACAGTATATGTTAACTAAATTAAATTTAAATAATATATATTATATCTATTTTATATATAAGCTATATATATATAATAGATATAATATATATTATATATAAAATACATAAATATATAATATATATATTTATATATATAAAATATATTTATAAAACATATATCCCTCCCCCCTCCAAAAAAAAAAAAAGAAAAGAAAACTGAAGGTCTTCATAGATACTCTGAAAGGTTCTCAAGGACCTCCCATGATTGTCCTTTGAGAACCTCAGTTCTATTCAAAGCACAAATTTCCACTACCCTCCTTCCCTCATTTATCTTGTTCATAACCCTAAAGAAAGAGTACTAATCTGAAGGGCCAGGTACCCAGTTATTGATTGTGCCCCTACTGTGGTAGAATCAGATAGTTGGCACTTCTTTTTTTCCCAAATATGTAACAGAAGTGGTAGGCTGACTCTCTTTATTACTTCACATATGGTATGCCAGTTCTAATTCTATTTCTTCCCCTAATTTGTACTTTGATCCTTTACGAAGGCTGTGGACATCTTACTCTCAGCTTGGGTATAGAGATAAACCAAGCATACTTAATGAAGATATTGTTTTGGGGAAATGGAAATATGTTGTCATTCAAAAAGAAATGTCATATGGGGAATAGAAACAAGAAAAATAATAATTTTAACACAAACTTATTTATTAAGATCACCTTGATAGTTTATTTCTCTCTCCCACCCCATTATTTATACATACATATATTACTTTTTATATGTAATAGCTTTGATTTTTACTTTCAGCAATAGTGTCAGAAAATAAAAGAGATTTATCAATGAAACAAAAATACTAAGGAAATTCTAAATGTTAGAAAGAAAAGGAGTTTAAATCTATGGTAAAAACAGAGCAGAGGAAAACATAGGCCAAAAATGAGAAGCAAAAACCATCCTTCAAAACAGAACCTTGAAGAAACTCCAAAATCACATTCATCAAGCATATTATTTAAGAACTACCCTTAGAAATTTAAACTAATTAGGTTCTGCCCTATTCTCTGTGAAGTCCCATAAGACCTTTTTGTGGTGATAGAGAATGCTCTATAATCCGGACTGCCCAACATGGTAGCCACTACCACACAGAGCTACTGGGTGCTTAAAGTGTACCTAGTGTAACTGAGGAATTGCATTTTTAACTTTATTTTAATTAAGTTAAATTTTAGAAGTCAAATGTGATTAGTGGCTACTGTACTAGACAGTGAAGATTTAAACAAAGAAGAGGATATCTTCACATGAAAAGTGTTAATTACATTTTATTTTAACCTAATATTGAAATATAATGCTGTTGTTGGAAACAATGAGGTAGATCTATTAACTGACAGAGATATTGACAATGTGATTTTTTTAAAGATATTTGGAGAATGTTAGAAATGGTATAGTATAATGTTCATAGAAAAAAATTTGAAAGAATATATACCACTTTTTGGGAAGGGTTGGACTTTTACTTCTATATGTTTAGTGTTCTGAAACAAAAATGTTGTCATACAGAGAAAAGTATAAACATGAAGGGAAAAACTAGTCATAAATGTGCAACCTACAGATAACAACTTGTATGAGTTAAATATATTTTCTTCATTTGTCAGATATATTCAAATAGATTGTTTAAAAAGTTAGATATAAACACTAAAAGCTTTTAAAAAATAGAATAAAATTAATTTACCTCACTTAGAAATTAGAGATTACTTTTTTAAGTATTAAAAAGAGTAGAAGTATCAATTCTAAAAGAATGGTTCAGGGCGCCTGGGTGGCTCAGTTGGTTAAGCGACTGCCTTTGGCTCAGGTCATGATCCTGGAGTCCCTGGATCGAGTCCCACATCGGGCTCCCTGCTCTGCAGGGAGTGTGCTTCTCCCTCTGACCCTCCCCCCTCTCATGTGCTCTCTCTCATTCTCTCTCTCTCAAATAAATAAATAAAACCTTTAAAAAAAAAAACTTTAAAAAAAATAAAAGAATGGTTCAATATTTGAAACAAGAATTGTTATATTTTAAAATACATTGCAAGTAAAATTAAACTCATATAATCTCAGTAAAAATATCTGTCTGCAAAATGACAAATGAGACACTGTGAAGGTAGGAAGGAATAATGCACATCTCATTCATCATTGTATCCCCAGCTAACTAAAAAGAGTGCCCAACACAAAGATATCCCTGTACAGATATGTGTAGAATATGAAGGAATTTTTATGCATTGGAAAAGAACAAGAATAAGCAATTCACACAGGAAATGGAAGTGACTAATACAAATATGAAAAAGTTAAACTTCACTAATAATCAAGGAAAAGCAAATGGAAACATTTATATGCAGTGTTTTATTTTCAAAGCAGCAATCATGCAAACAATGCTGGAGAGAATATTGTGACACAAAGCTTTCTGTGTCAGGGGTGTGTATGTTTTAGACATTGTCATGAAACTGGTAAATCTCTCTGGAAAACAGTTCAATGAAATGCCTTAAGAAATTTAAAAATAGGTATATGCTTGACTAAAACATTCTAATACCAAATCAGAGGGCCAACTAAATATGGAACAATATTAAAATGGTTATATACATGATGGTAATTATATACAATGGAATAATATGTAATCGCATATACTTTAAAGAGTTTTATATGGCATGGAAACTTATTTTTTTTAAGATTTATTTATTTATTTGAGACAGAGAGATAGAGGGAAACATGTGCGAGTGGGGGTAGGGGCAGAGGGAGAGGGGGAGAGAGAATCCCAGCCCAATGCCAGCCCCATCTCACCACCCTGAGTTCACGACCTGAGCCAAAACCAAGAGTTGGATGCTCAACCAACTGAGCCACCCAAGCATGCCATGGGCAATTTCTTTTTTTTAAATTCATTCATGTCAACGATTTTCAACTTTCCTTGGAACAAACTGTTTTTCACTGAAATTTTGTATAGAAACAAAAAAACATAATATAAAATTGGTATAAGTGTATTCTACAAGTTAATATTTGTTTAAAAATGTACTACAAAACCACACAATGATAGTAATAATACTTTTTGATGAACTCAGGAGTGATAGATGGCATTTGCAAACATATGTAATCTTCAACCCCAAAATCATTTGTTATTTTAATTACATTATATTAGAAATTTTTTTATTTTCCTAAAATTTTAATGGTAAAAAATCTTTTGGTAATTTTAGTAAGCCTTTACTCATTTTAGTTAGGTTTTGGTAAAGTAACTTCCCTTGTAATTTGAATTAAGCTTACTCAAAACCTTAGATGAAGAGTAGTAGGAAATTATGATTTTAAGTGGACATGCTACAGCTTATATAACCTAAATGTTTTTTTGTAGAAGCCAAAGACAGCATAGCTTTATTAGGCCTATTTTTTTTAAGTTTTTTATTTTAATTCCAGTATAGTTAACCTACAGTGTTGTATTAGTTTCAGGTGTACAATATAGTGATTCAAGAATTCTATACATTACTCAGGGCTCATTATGATCAGTGTACTCTTTAATCCCCATCACCTATTCCATCCCCCTTGCACCCCCGCTCTGGTAACCTTCAGTTTGTTCTCTACAGTTAAATGTCTGCTTCTTGGTTTCTCTTTCTCTCTTTTTCTTTGCCCATTTGTTTTGTTTCTTAAATCCCACATATGAGTGAGATTATATGGTGTTTCTCTTTCTCTGACTGACTTATTTCACTTAGCATTATACTCTCTAGCTCCATCCATGTTGTTGCAAATGGCAAGCTTTTGTTTTTTTAATGGCTGAATATTAAAGTTAAAAAAAAAAGAATAACCAAAATTTATACCTAATACTCAAATCTACCAACTATGATATAATCATATCAGATATATACATTTCTCACTGCAAAACTGATTTTTACACCCTGAAGAGGGCAAGCTCCACTCTATGTACAGGGCCATGTTTAGGCTCCATTTATTTAAAATACTCATGCATATCTTTCAATTTTCCCATTAATTACACTCTAAAAGAATATAAATTATATCTTAAGAGTTGAAAAATATTTCCAAGGTCTTCCTAAAATACCGTCTGACACATCTGAAAATGGTGGTGTTTTGTATGCTTGCTTTAAAAATAGAGAAAACATATTTTAAAATAAAATTTTTAATGAGCTACCCTAAAGCACTTCCAAAGAACATGGCTATAAATACTGATAATAATTCTTCAGAAAAATATCAATATTGATACCACTTTAAAGTATAGGTATAAGTGTAGATGGAGGTAAAATACAGATAAAGATATCTCTTGGGGAAAAGAACAAAACAACTAAATATTGCAAATTTTATAAGTAGATTGTGATATGAAAATTTGTATTTCTACCTTAAGTTTTCCTTATTTTCCAAGTTACTGTGAGAATTTTCTTTTTACTAAACTTTTGTATGATAACTTAAAAGATTTCTCTTCTCATACGCAAACTATGAATCATGGAACACTACATCAAAAACTAATGATGCAATGTATGGTGATTAACATAACATAATAATAAAAAAAAATTAAAAGATTTCTCTTCTCAAAGCTGTTTATTCATCTTTTAGATGATCCTAATACAATTTGAAAAGAAAAACTATGAATCAGTGGTTCTGATAAATATCACTTCAATAGAAGATCTTGTTAATTGCCACAAACCTTATATTTCATCTAATTATTGTGCTTTCATTTATTCATCATTTTATCCAATAAACAGTTTTTGAGAACCCACTATGTACCAGGCACTGAGGTATCACTGAGTAAATCCTCTCATCCAGACTTTAGGGCTGGCAAATAATTTTGCAGCACATTAAGATCACACTAATTTTCTGTATTATTATAGTCAAGAGATGCTTAAAAGCATCTTACATAGAACACTATCTACTGAACACTCCCCACTAAAAAATACATGCATACGTAATCTATGTATACACACATGTATATGTGTATGCCTGTGTGTATGTCAATGTGAAAAAATTAAAATACTCTATTTTTAAAATTTGGACAAATTTTTTAGATGGGAGGCTCAAGTTTTAATGTCACAGATTCATTTCTTGTTGTTTTTAATGTGCTAGATGCCAAAGATTACTGAACACATTAAAACAATTGATCACTTTATCAAAGCAAATGATATTACCTCATTTCCACATGGATAAAAATGTTATTTTTTTTCCAAATACAAAGCCAAATTAAGTGAACTTTTCATTGAAAGCCATGCATAAAATATCCACTCTGTGCTAGGGTTAAGATGGGCTTGAATGTAAAAATAAAATTTGTAAAAGACTAACTTATAATAAAGAAGAATTTGAAGTTCAAAAGAAAATGTCTCCTGAACACCCTTGCTTGTGATCACGAGGCAGTTCACAAGAATATTTATGGACCAAACCATGAAATATTTGGCATGTATTTATTTCTAAGTCACTCAGAAGCTTTCTGGGTTACAAGCACATTCCACAGCCATTCATTCCAAAAGTAGATTTTAATAAGTCTCTAGATGCACTATCACAGCTGAACCTAAGAATGAGCCCTAGAACTAATTCTGGTAAAGGTATGCCAGAAGCTATTCGTGAGCTGAATCTATAGCGTAATTTGTCATTCACTGAAGCTCTAAGGCATCATTTTGTCCCCAAGAGCTCAATGAATGTATTCCTCCTTCTCTCCATATGTGTTAAGTCCACTTTTGAGTCTTACTAGGATATCATAAAAGTTGGATTATATTTCAGCTAAATCCATGTACAATATGTGCATACACATACACACTACGTTTCTTTGGATTGTATTAATTTTTCAGCAGATACCAAATCTTCAACTGACAAATACCTTTTAATAACTTTTTAAAATCTAGCTTCTTCATAATAATATAATAAGAATATGACATTGATTCCACTTATCTCCATGTTACCAAAGCATTATAAAAATATATTAATTTTTTCTTAAAAGATTTTTGTGGTTTTTGATAAATTTATTTATTTATAAGATAATGAGTTCCTTGGATTGATCCTATTTTTACAGTTATAAGATATTAGTTAAAGGCAAATCTGACCATATTACTTCTAACTAAAACTCTCCTCCAGGGCTTCTCATCTCCTCCAGGGCTTCTCATCATCTGTAGAATAAATTTCTAATTCTGCCACATAGCTCACTAGAAGGTCCCTGATGTGTTTCTCCCTACCTTCCTAGTTCACCCTCCAACACTCATCCACATTCAGCCACTCTCAACTGCCTGTGTGCCCAGCTTGCCATGCCTTTCCTCATTGCTCACTATCCCCAGAAAGCTCCTTCCTATTCCAATCACAAAACTTATACTCTCTCTTTGAGTTCAACCTCCTCCAGCTTTTCATAAATTCATAGCAATGTCACATTCTTACTCCTATATAATAAAAGCATATTTTACTTTATTTATATTTTTGCATATCTACTTCCTACATTAAACTGGGAGTTTTTCAAGATTAGGGATAATACTTTTTACTGACTAGCCCAGTGCTAGGCACCATATAGGTATTGGGCTCATATCTATAAACACATGCAGATAAATAAACACATGGTTGAATTTTAAAAAGTGGCAAAGTACTAGTAAAATAAGAAGCTAAACTTATTTGCCTAATCAAGGAATGTTATATTTGAAATTTGCTAAATGCAGGTACTGATCTCCTGCATGCGTAATACAGAAGAACCGAATGAACCAAAGTTGATCTGTAAGAGATTTGTCCCCAAAATGTTACAAGAGGGCAATACCACTATTTAGATTTATATGTAAATATAATATATTATATATATTTTATGTAAATATATGGATACAGATAGACATAATAACTTGGTCATAGCCACTCACTGAAACAGTATGTCATATAACAGTTCTTATTTCTGTACAGAACATATGGTATACTCCTTCAGATCATAGATCTGAGCCAATGTTGAATTCAAAATTCCACTCAAATAAATAGAAATAGATATTTTTTGGCCATAACCCAATAATTTCTTATACTTTAATTTTCACTTGTGGTTTTGATAATTATCTTTCTTTTCTGGGCTATTTCAGGTTTAAATAAAGGTATTTGTTTTTTGTTTTGTTTTCTACTCCCTATATAAACAAGACATAAAACGATAAGTTGGAATAAACTTGGAGAGAGGGGCTTATTTTTAGGAAGAGAAAAACTCAAATGCTCAGAGAGATCAGGCTGATGAGAATGAGAGACTATGAAAACAGCAGGAAGTGCTGGGGTCCACTAACTGGAAAGCCCCTGCCCTTCCTCAGTGCTGCAGGGACACCAAGCTCTAATAGACGCCTTGTGGAAAGACTACCAGCCAGTGCAGTGTAGAACTATTTCCGCTACTTTTTCTTCTTCTCCTCCTCTTCCTTCCCCTTCTAGCGTGTCCTCCTTCACGACAAATGACAGAAATCTAATTTTTTGTGAGTAAAAATCTAAATTACTGAAGTCAGAAATGTTTAATACTTCGAAAAAGACAGCACAAGTGAAACCAAGCATTTCTGAATCCTACCATTTTGTGATATGTGGTCTAGGTTCATTCACTAGCTAAGTACTTGGACATCATATTCGTTCATTCTCATGCTGTACAGGACTCAAATTCATTTCTTTAATAAAAAAAAGGAGTACATTTTGAAAGTTTCTACTTCCCATCAAGTGGATGAATTTGAGTTGGTCATTCTATGGATTCTGAGGTTTGTTTGCTCTTCAGTTTCAGATGCCCCATATTTACCTGGCTTGGTGGCTTTCCTGATGAGTTATGTTTTATCTCTTCCCTCTACTATGTCTACATGTTTAAACTTTATCCATATTTTAAAAATTATCCAAATTCTTCTATTTTCTTTGACAGAATAAGAGTAATATTTCCTTTGATTTCTGATTACGACTCTCTCTACCAGTCTCTGTCATGCTTCCATACCTACTCAAATTATACATATCCGTATTATATCTTATATGCCGTACTAGATCTTAAGCTTACTCCTTTGTTTCCGGTGAAGAACAAGGCACAATGTTTTTTATATATTTAGTGTTTCTGCTGAGGTTGTTATCACAGCTTTTACATTTGTTAAAGAGCTAGTATAGAGTATTAATATAAAATGCAGAATTAATCTCCCCTGATATGAAAATGACCTTTAAATAAAGCACTTATATAGGTAAAAATATCCAAATTGTATTTAGTTTGTTCTATTATTTAATTGGTTGTTGTTAGATAAGTAACATTAATGTAAAGGAAGTTCAGGCAAGTCTACAGATGTTGAGTTAGTTGTACATTTTGTTTCTTTTTAAGAAGTCACATGCTTGATGTAAAATAGTATTATTAGTAATGGCATTCTAAGAGTATTCCTTAATTTTTTTAACTTATAAACAAGTCCATGGGTCTTTGGAAATAGTTTAAGATAAGTTTCATCATTTTTTTTAAACAAAGTATAGGATTACCTGCTTAGTCAACAAAACAGAGAAGGATATGCAGTTGAAAGGCAGAGAAGAAACACCTAAAAACTGATTTTTTTTCAAGAGATTAGAGATATTAAGCAAAGTGTTCAGGTAAGTAGAAACACTTTCCCCTATTTCTAATTAAAATGCAAATAACCTCCCTATCAAAATACCATCAACTTTTTTCAAAGAAATGGAACAAATTATCCTAAAATTTGTATGGAACCAGAAAATACCTCGAATAGCCAGAGGAATATTGAAAAAGAAAAGCAAAGCTGGTGGCATCACAACTCCGGACTTCCAGCTCTATTACAAAGCTGTCATCATCAAGACAATATGGTACTGGCACAAAAACAGACACATAGATCAATGGAACAGAATAGAGAGCCCAGAAATGGACCCTCAACTCTATGGTCAACTAATCTTCGACAAAGCAGGAAAGAATGTGCAATGGAAAAAAGACAGTCTCTTCAACAAACGGTGTTGGGAAAATTGGACAGCCACATGCAAAAGAATGAAACTGGACCAGTTCCTTACACCACACACAAAAATAGACTCCAAATGGTTGAAAGACCTCAATGGGAGACAGGAGTCCATCAACATCCTAAAGGAGAACACAGGCAGCAACCTCTTCAACCTCAGCCGCTGCAACTTCTTCCTAGAAACATCGCCAAAGGCAAGGGAAGCAAGGGCAAAAATGAACTATTGGGACTTGAACAAGATAAAAAGCTTTTGCACAGCAAAAGAAACAATCAACAAAACCAAAAGACAACCAACAGAATGGGAGAAGATATTTGCAAATGACATATCAGATAAAGGGCTAGTATCCAAAATCTATAAAGAACTTATCAAACTCAACACCCAAAGAACAAACAATCCAATCAAGAAATGGGCAGAAGACATGAACAGACATTCTTCCAAAGAAGACGTCCAAATGGCCAACAGACACATGAAAAAGTGCTCAACATCGCTCGGCATCAGGGAAATCCAAATCAAAACCTCAATGAGATACCACCTCACACCAGTCAGAATGGCTAAAATTAACAAGTCAGGAAATGATAGATGTTGGTGGGGATGCAGAGAAAGGGGAACCCTCCTACACTGTTGGTGGGAATGCAAGCTGGTGCAGCCACTCTGGAAAACAGTATGGAGGTTCCTCAAGAAGTTGAAAATAGAGCTACCCTACGATCCAGCAATTGCACTACTGGGTATTTACCCCAAGATACAAATGTAGGGATCCAAAGGGGTACATGCACCCCAATGTTTATAGCAGCAATGGCCACAATAGCCAAACTATGGAAAGAGCCAAGATGTCCATCGACAGATGAATGGATAAAGAAGAAGTGGTATATATATACAATGGAATATTATGCAGCCATCAAAAGGAATGAAATCTTGCCATTTGCAGTGATGTGGATGGAACTGGAGGGTATTATGCTGAGCGAAATAAGTCAATCAGAGAAAGACATGTGTCATATGATCTCACTGATATGAGGAATTCATAATCTCAGGAAACAAAATGAGGGTTGCTGGAGTGGTGGGGGGTGGGAGGGATGGGGTGGCTGGGTGATAGACATTGGGGAGGGTATGTGCTATGGTGAGCACTGTGAATTGTGTAGGACTGTTGAATCACAGACCTGTACCTCTGAAACAAATAATACATTATATGTTAAAAAAAAAAGATAGCAGGAAGGGAAAAATGAAGGGGGGGATTTCGGAGGGGGAGATGAACCATGAGAGAGTATGGACTCTGAGAAACAAACTGAGGGTTGTAGAGGGGAGGGGGGTGGGGGGATGGGTTAGCCTGGTGATGGTATTAAAGAGGGCACATACTGAATGGAGCACTGGGTGTTATATACAAACAATGAATCATGGAACATTACATCAAAAACTAATGATGTAATGTATGGTGATTAACATAATTAAATAAATAAATAAATAAATAAATAAATATCACCTTGAGTTTAAAAAAATAAAAATAAAATGCAAATAACCTCAGAACTAAATACAAATTCTAATAGAGGATGGGGAATTTTACAGGATTTGGAGTCAGAACATTTGAATTCGAGCCAACCAAGTTGTGTTATCTTGAAAGAGTTACTTTCCCTCTTCATCTCCCCTTTTTTTCACATAGGAACTTTAGTATAGTCATGGGGGAAATATTATAAAGATAAAAGAAAACCCAGTGAAGGCAAACTTACATTGTTTTTGTGAGAATTAAATATTATGTAAATGTGATCCATATACTCTATGCAGCTCTAAGCTGTGTCATTATTATAGTATTTTCTTTAAATAAAACCATTGTATTTTGCAGGGAGATCTCCAATAATTGGGATGGAACCTGGCAGGAATTTTGTCTATCACTGTGTTAGGCATATCATTGGCTTTCAATATTATTAATCAAAGAAAGGGAGAGTCAGATTAGATAAACCCCACAGTCTCTTGCAAACCAAAGACAAAACAAGACAGAGAATCATAGAACCACATTTGTCCAAGTGGTAAGCTTCATTTGGATCTGAAAATCTGTTCACAAATTGGTTTTTATATAATATGTTCACTTTTCTAGTGGCAAATGACTACTGGCACATCAATGCTAACAAAGTTTTTAGAGCTATTTTTAAAATAATTTTAAAATACAAATTTTGTTTAAAGCTAAGGCTATCATGTTTTATGTTTAAATGCTTATCATGTTTCATCATATGCTTTATATTTTTACCATTCTAATTGGTTTCTTGACAGTACTATTGTACTTTTGTCTATAGAAAAATACCCAGTCATATTATCAACACCTCTTCACAATATTTGGATCATTTGATATTCACTAAGGAGAAGTTGAAAGCTTTAATAATTTAAAGCAATTAATTTAGTTTCAAGTTATTATTCTCCTTGGGAAATTGTAATAAATGAGAAAATTAGCTCTTGAAGAAATTAGTGAACTATTATCTCAAATGTATAAGCAACTTTTATGAAGACAATGTTTGTTCTGATAAAGGAACAACAATAAAAATAAAACAAAACAAAACAAGAAATCACTGAATGTCATTCTTTTTGGTGTGTTTAAGGAAAAGAGAATATTCCATATTTATAATAAAAATAAAATAGCTTTAAGTGGTGGAAAGAAAAAAAAAGATACTGTCAACTCTTGACATTCCCAGACAGGAGAATTTTAGAGTTATTCTGATAAAATATACCAAGTCTCAATCATACCTCATGTTATGTTTCTGAATACCTGAACGCTAATTGGACATTTCACGAGATTGTGGTCAAGAGAATTCCATTATTTAGGTGACTGTGAAATGTAGAATGTTGACTCTACTTTGGATTGTCCTCCAGGGTGCTGGCTACACACCTTTTGCACTGATATTTACAGAAGAGATATTTAAAGTTAAAAAAATATGTGATTAGCGAAATTGAATTTTATGGGGACACTGGGCAAACTCCTTGGACTTGTGAAGAATACCACATGGTCTTTCTTAATACAAATCAAGACCTTGTTTGTTTCACAAAAGCCTGCAATCTCAGCATCTCACTAACCTTTTAAATCACTGCGGTAAATGGAAAAAGAAGACTTTCAGTTGATGGACAGTGACATTTCTCCCTGTCATAATTTTAGTTACAAAGCAATATGCTGAGTCTCTTATGTCTCTACCTCCTCTAGGCTTCATCAGGGATGATTTGTCTTCATGATCAAAACATCAGTATAAGAAATTACTTTGTGTGTCCATGCCATAATCCAGATCAATGGAGGAGTTCCTCAGTTACCAGCTGGTAGGATCTAAAATTAGTCCTGCTTTCATCAACATAATATTCATGATGACAAAGGCATTTTGAGACCAACTACAAAAAAATTTAAAAAGACCAACTAAATTCCTCTTTCCACCCTAGCTCCCCTGTGTTGTCATATTCCACATGTCTACAATGATAGCAACATCAACAACTACAAAAATACTACTTTTTACCTCCCCGATGGGAAGTATCAGGCATTTGTCTGGCATTAGGCATGCAATATCTATCATTCCTATTATCAATGTCACTGTTCCTTTCACCATGTGGAATACATAGATTGAATAGAGGTTCAGCAGTGCTAGGTAACTTACTGAAGTTAGGGTGCTGGGGACTGGGCTTCTCTTTCAGTTTGTCTATTAATTCTCAATCTTAGCATTCTTATGCTAACCTAGTTCTTACAATTTGAGTTCTTCCAAGTAAATATGAATGAAATGACCTGATGTTGTCACAATAACACCATCTCACTGTTCCTCAAAATATACATACAATTTCTACTTTGGTCCTAGTGTTTTAATTAACTGGAACAACATCTAGTTGTAGAACTCTACCCTAAAGAACAGTTACTCAAAACATAGTTCAAATCCATCCTATCCAAAAGGTGATCACATATTTTATCACGTACCATTTTGTCCTACGAACTTTGAGATCCTGGCTCTGCTGGCTTTATCTCTTAAGGTTCTTGGCTTTTTACTTTATGCCCCCAAAACATGCAGTCACTGGTCATTGCCTGGACACAACATGTATTTCTTTATATTGGTGTTTCTGCTTATGCCCTGCCTGGGATGTTTTCCTCAAAATGTTTATTCAGTGAACACCTATTTTTATTCTTTAAGAACCGTATTAGGTATTAACACTTATAGGGAACCTACTCTGTTTCCCAAAGTTTATGTTCCCACAATAATATTCTATGCTTGCTTTTTAATGGGTGCTATTTGAGCACCTACTATACTAAAATTATTCATGTTTTATCTTTCTCCCTCATAAGCCAATGTCTTGTTGCCTCCACAGCACTTTGTCTAAAGCCAGGCACATTTTTAAATAAATACATGAGGAGAAGTTTTGTAACTTACCAAAATATGCTTTATAAGGTATTAATTATTGCTATATGTTTATATGTTCCAGCCCATTACTTATGTGTTATTACATATTAGATCAATAATGTATGTGCCTTGTCCCAGTGATCAAGAATACAACTCTCTAAAGATTGTCTGGCTTGGCCAAATATTAGCAGTAAGATATTGGACAAATTATTTAACTTGTATTCATGATAGTTTTTTCATCTAAAAATAGAAATAATAATAATTTCTATCTAATAGTGTTCTGAGAGTTAAATAACTGCATATATAAAGAGTTTTTTATAATAGCGCTTGCTTTATAGCAAACGCACTATTTTGCTAGATTCTATTCTTACCTATCAATGTATTAATTCTTAGCATTCATTTGCATATGTACACTGAATGGATATATAGGATAGGAAATGTACTGGGTTTTGAATTTATTAGGAAAAAAATCCATGGCCCTAGTTCTCATAAAGAACACAGCATGAAAAAGACAAAATAAGAATGGAAATATTTGTGTGTATATGTCACAGACATTATATATACATGCACAAGTATCTATATACATGAAATATATGATAAATTGTGATGTCATAAATAAAACCATCAAGAGATCTGTGAGAGAGCATGATGTAGGTGTCCAGCCTTATGTCACATAACCAAATAAGGCTTCACTGAGAAGGACAATTTAAGCTGCGAAATAATAAGAGTGACTTGAAAAAGAGTATTTTGAAAAGATAGACTATAACATGCAAGACTTGACTGCTAGAGAAAGTTTAGTGTGCTGGAGGAATTAAATGAAGGCCAGGATATAAGAGTGTAGTCAACGAAGGAAAGCATGGCAGGAAGTTGAAGTAGACAGAGGTGAGAGAGTGTATGACTTTGTAATTAAAGTGAGACCTCCTTTCTGAACAACCTTATACCAGCTGTAGAAGAACCCAGTAAATACTATATGGCTCTGAATAGCTTCAAAAGTGTGGCTACTTGATATAATTCTAAACTTTACATATATAACTAGACAAAGTGAGGATTTTCTTCAATTGTTTTTCTTCTTAAAATAAAAAAAGAAATACCACATGACCCAATAATTCCACTACTGGGTATTTACCCCCCCCCCAAAAAAAACCCCACTAATTCAAAAAGATAAATGCATTATTGCAGCATTATTTGCAATAGCCAAGATATGGAAGCAGCCCAAGTGTCCATGGATAGATGAATGGATAAAAAAAGATGTGAAATATGTGTGCACGTATATAAATGTGTGTGTGTATATACATCTATAACAGAATATTACTCAGCCATAAAAAGGATGAGATCATGCCATTTACAACAACATAGATGGACCTAGAAGGTATTAAGCTAAGTGACATAAGTCAAATACCATCATACTTCACTTATATGTGGAATCTAAAAAATGAAACAAATGAAAAAACAAACAAAAAACAGAATGATACCTATAAACACAGAGAACAAACTGATGGTTGCCAGGGGGGAATGGGGAAAATGAGTGAAGGGGAGTGGAAGATATAGGCTTCTAGTTACAGAATGAATAAGTCATGGGGATGAAAGGTACAGCATAGGAAACATAATCAGTGGTATTATAATTAGGTTGTGTGGTGAATGATGGCAGCAACACTTGTGGTGAGCACTGCGTAATGTATAGAGTTGTGGAATCAATACAGTGTACACCTGAAACTATTATAACCCAGTGTCAACTATACTCAAATATAAATAAAGAAGTAAATAAGGTATGTTTTATGAGAGTATAAGTTAGAAAAATGTTGAATCAAAGAAAGTTTAAAATGGTTCTTTACTGTGGGACTAGAAATTCTTCAATATGTTACTGTGAACTATGACTATCCAATAATGAGATACAGTATGAAGTCATTCCCAAATACTTTTCTGGAACTTTTTTATTTTGCAGCATCATTTTGGTCTAGGGCCACATTGAAATAATCCATTTTGGTAAATGCTGGCTGAGATAAATGAGAGAGTTTAATTGAATATTACAGTCCATACCTGAACTTGATGTGTGGCCTTGACAAGATACTTCGAGTTCCTAAACCTCAGTCCTTTCATTTTAAAGTGGAGAGAATTAGTCAGTTCAAGTAGTCATGGTTTAAGTTAAATGTCATAATCTATGTAAATTAGGCTAAAGTCTAGCACATTTTACTCAATAAATATTACTACTTAAAACATGGAAATACGCTTTTTGGAAAGCATTTTTGTAATTTGATGTTGGTATTAGATTTATTCAGATTTTATCCTAGAGTTACCACAGATATCAAAGTTGAGTAAAATATTTAAGGTTTCATCTTAAAAGAAAAAGGTTTATATATTTTTAACTGACTTCATCAAAATTTTATAAAACTCAGAAAAAAAAAGACAATGAATAAAAAGTAATGTAAAAGACCAACCTTCTGCCCCGATCTTGAAGGTACAGGGTTTCAGAGGTACAACCCTTCTTTAATTCTACAGTGGTAGCTGGCCTCTGACGACCCCCAGTGATTCCTAACTTTTGTATTTACACCCTGTTATAGGCCCTGTCTACATTAAGTCATAGCTGGCCTGTCAGACAAGAAGAATATGGTAGAAGGGATGGTGTACAACTTCCACAGTTAGGTTATAAAAGACATTGTAGCTTCTGCTTTGATCTGTTGGAATATTTGTTCTGGAGGAAGCTGGCTACCAGGTCATAAGGACACTCAATAGTCCCTGTGGAAAGATGCACATGGAAGAGTACAGCCAGCTTGCCAACAGCCAGAGCCAACTTGCTGATTATGTGAGTGAGTTACCTTAGGAGTGGATCCTCAAGCCCCAGTCAAGCCTTCAAATGACTACAACCTTGGACTACATGTTGACTTTAACTTCTTTAAAGACTATAAGCCAGAACCATTTAGTTAAGTTGCTCTTAAAAGCCCTGCTTTATGAAAACTATAATAGTTAACAAATACTGTTATTGCTTTATACCATTATGGTGTGGATCATTTTCTGTATAACTAGATAAGTAATGGATCTATAAATTCCTTTGTTGAGAATATTTTGCTTAGTTTCATTTCCCTTTTTTGGGACTTACACACATTATTCCCAAATTTTACACTTCCTTCCAATGTACCTCCATGGAAAGAGAGTCTTTGTTCTGTTATTTTTTCCTGTATTCTTATTATCATCACCATCTATATCAACCTTGCTTATTTGGAGGCCCTGATACCCCACTGACCATGCTACTGGCTTCTTCAGGGAAATATCTCCTCCTCTGCATCTTCCTCTCTCTTCAATGACTCTTTTCTCTTTTTACACATTTTGAATTTTCCCTTATTATAAACAAACATACAAAACATGTTTTATTCTGTAATTCTGCTAAACCATCAAGGTGCTATTTACTCATTCATTTAACCATTTATTCAGCAAATGTGAAATACCACTGACCAGTATCTTCTCAGTGGTTGTGAGATAAAAATTTCAAGAGGGTCCCTACCCTCATCAGATTATAGACAAGTCCATAAGAAATTATAAATTAGGCTGGCAAATGCCAATGATCAGGATCAGAATATGACACAGGTCATGCACAAGGACAATGAAGACACAAAATAATGGTAGGCCTTAGTATGCATAGGAGCAGCCAAGGTCCTAATTTCCTCAGTGAATAAGGGGCATGGCCAGGAGTTAATAACAAGGATGTGATAGATGGTAGTGTAGCCAAAGTCTCAATGAAGCCAGACTTCTTTTTTTTTAAGATTTTATTTATTTATTTCAGAGAGCAAAAGAGAAAGAGAGAGAGAGAGCACATGAGCAAGGACGAGGGGCAGAGGAAGGGAGAAGCAGATTCCCTACTGAGCAGGAAGCCCCACATGGGACTTGATCCCAGGACCCCAGGATCATGACCTGAGCTGAAGGCAGATGCTTAACCGACTGAGCCACCCAGACACTCTGAAGCCAGATTTTTTATAGACCTATGAAGGGGTGGTTCTTTGGATACCAGTGGAAGGTATGGAGGATACTGAACTCACTTCTGAATACAAAGTACATAAGATATGTGAAAATAAGAAGGATTCTTTTGAAAGAATAGGATAAGTCAGATTCACAGAAGGAAAAAAAAAAGTTTATGCTGACTTATGAGGTATGGGGAATATTCAGTGAAAAGTTTGAAGATGGAGAGGATTATGATAGTTAAGGAACTGATCATCCATATAGCCCAATAAAGAGATACAAGGGTCTATTATTTATGGAGGGGAAGAAAGTTAGATCAGGGTATGGGAATTAGAAAGAAGTATAAAGGTGAGCTTATAATAAAAGACAGATGACCAGAGGCACTGATCTCTTAAGTAGTGGCCAAGGGTAATGAAGTGTGAACCATGATTAATATATATGACCATAATATTTTCCTTAAGCATCAGGACTTAGGAGGCCCTTGACACAGTGTCTTACACATAGAAGGCACTTAATATGCTTATGTTGAATGAGAGACCTCTGGGTCAAAAAAATGTATTTGAAAGTTATTAAGTTACAGATGATAATTTAAATAATAAGAGTGAATACAAATACCCAAGGGGACCGTGATGAGATTTACAAAGTCAAAAATCTCCTGGGAAATGGGTGTATATGTGAATGTGTGTGTGTACATATACATACATGAATACATACATACATACAAATAGAAAACATTTGTGACCATTGATGTAAAAGAATGGAGATAATAGATATATAAAGAAAAATGGTTAACTTACTTAAATTATGCAACACATTCACTCTAAACTTTGCCATGCTATTCCCTGAGACCAGTGGTTTGGACCTGTAGCTTGAAGCTTCAGCATCACCTGGGGACTTAGAAATACCAGTGCTTCAACCCAGCTTCAGAGCTATTGAATCAGAAATTGGGACTGGAGCCCAGGCATTAACTCCTAATTATATGATTAGAATATTGTCTCATTACCTTGTCTACTAAGCAATTCTATGTGAGTGCCTTAGATTTATGCTCAATTTCGTTTGGAAAGTATTTAGCGTACTCTAGAACATCCACTTCCTCCTCGTTCTCACTCCTCTACAAGAAAATATCTTCACCATTTCTGACAAGAGATTATTGTAATTTTAAAAACATTTTAAGCGATACAGAGCTAACTCTTACATATGGACCATCCCCAAAATTAATATTCTTGATTTTATAAAATTCTTCCATATTTTCAATTGATATGTTACTCCATAGAACTCCTGCTTTTACATACTTCTAAGTGTAACCTTGGAAAGGTTGTTTAATTTCTCAGAGTCACTCGGGATGCTATATTAAATCAGAGGCAGGATATCTAGTCAACTGTGGGGGATGATTTGTGATTCTGAATTCCTCAGACACTTTTTTTTTTGATCCAATGTAGAACTAAACTTTTAAACATACACACACAGAGTGGAAAACCATATATCAATAAATGTGTCATGTATTTGCCATGTAAACATATCATCTTTAATTCCTTATCTTTTATCCTCTTAATTTAGTTCATGTTAATGCTTTAAAAATAATTATGCACAAGTCATTTCTATGTACATGTGCATTTATAAATATAGATCTATGCTAAAAAATTTAATCTTTCTTAATTAACTGCATTTAAATGTCTGTATAACATATTTCCTATTTATAGTCAGTTTATATGAAAACAACAGCTGCCCTAGAAAAATAATTGCTGGGAAAAAACCAGGGTACAACTAAGCAACCATGGGCATTTCCTGGTGAAATAAATCTATTTGACTGAAAGCAACTCTCAATTGAAATGGGAATAGGAAAACATCTATGAGCATGTTGCTCCTCCTTCAAGAGCAACCAGATTTCAGATTTAATTAGATAACTATATTTTCTCTATCTGTATTTTTATTACTTGTAAGTCACCAGGCTTCCATAATTCTCACAGTACACATAGAGAGAACTGATATATTAATATAGAAACAAGAGAGACTGAGCATAAAATATATCTATAGAATGCCTTGATCAATCAATAAGAATATTTAATAATTATTTAACTAATTTTAACTTCATTAAACCCCATACTTGTTTCCTAAGCTTCACCGACTTTAAATCTGTCTTTGTAGACCAAGTTATTTGAAACTTAGTGAATTATAAAAAGATGTGTCCTGTTAATGTTTTTTAATGGGATTTAGCCCAATACTGGGATTGTGCACAATATAATTTCAACACATGTTTGTAATAAATTGGTCAATAGTAGGATGAGTATTGCTGCTAGAAACCAAAACATTTCTGTGTTGAATCTTACTTTCATTTTCTTAACACATTTATCTCTAAACTGAATATTTTAAAAGTGTTTATTAGGGGCGCCTGGGTGGCTCAGTTGGTTAAGCGACTGCCTTCGGCTCAGGTCATGATCCTGGAGTCCCGGGATCAAGTCCCACATCGGGCTCCCTGCTCAGCAGGGAGTCTGCTTCTCCCTCTGACCCTCCCCCCTCTCATGCTCTCTCTATCTCATTCTCTCTCTCAAATAAATAAATAAAATCTTTAAAAAAAAAAAGTGTTTATTAGATGATCTTGTAAAATATATATGATAAAAAATAAATTTCAAATGATATATAGTGAAAAGTAAGTCCCTTCCACTTTGGATCCTTTACCCTGATCTTCTATTAATAAATTCTAGTATCCTTCAAAATATTTTCTGTTCCCATCCTTTTCTCCTTTGTAGCACATAGTAGACATTAAATATTTGAATATACAAATATATATGTATATATGCATCTATGTGTCTATCTATCTACATATGATATTACAAAATTAAGAGGCATTCTGTATTCTGTTCTGGACCTTATTTTTGCTTTTGGTTTGTGGGTGGTTATGTATGTTCGCTTTATTTTAGAAATGCTTCCAGTATATATGGATCCACTTTCACTGTATGAGGACTCTCAAGTGGCCCATAATTATGATGTTGTTTAATCAGACCTAATTATCAGGCATTTAGATAGTTTCTGATTTTTCACTGTTACAAATAAAGTTGCCACATGTATCTTTTTCATGCACTTTGGGGACATTATTGTGTGCCCATCTGTAGAGCAGAATCCCCAGAGTGAAGTTGCTGGGTTAAAAGGTCTGTGCATTTTAAATTTTGATAGAAACTGATACCTTGTTCTCAAATCAGTGACAGTTTTAAAACATGACTATATTGTATTCTATTCCAAAATTCAAAATGTTACCCATAATCCCTCCCCCCATGTACACAAAATAAACATAGAGTATCAGTTTATTTTCTTTAAGTGTGCTGTTCAAACGGTTACTAGCTACGTCCTTTTTCTCCAGTGTCCCCTCTGTCCTCACATAAACATATAATCTAAGTAAAAATATCATGTTTGTCAGGCAAGCACCCCTTCAACACATAAGCCCTGGGCCCCTTTCCAATCAGACTGTCATACTTCATCCCCCTGCTCTAAAGGTGATGAACCAAGTCACAATCCTGCCCAAAATGATTTTGAGTGTTTATTTACCCACAACCTTGTCACCATTGCCTTTTCTCAAATGTGTTAATATTTGCCAGTGTGTCATGAAGAGTAAAGGTGTCTCATTATTATTTTAGCTGGCATTTATTTCATTATAAAACTGACTTAGTATCTCCCTCATTTCATTAAAACTCTGGATTACTTCATAAACAGATCTATCGTTCTTTAAGAGCTATGCTAATTTTCTCATTATTGAACCAAAATTATCATATGACTTCTGAAGTAAGCACCCTAAGCCAATTGATTTGTTAAGCAAGTTTTATATTTAAAAGGTTATAGGAAATGTCCTACGTGGATGGTAGAAGGGCCCTGTGGACAGGTGAAAAGACAAAATAAATCATTAGAGTGGCAACATGCTATAACGAGCAGAGCCAAACACAGGGAATGTTTCATTGAACATATACCATTTAGTGAAAAAGTATGGTCCAGGCCTTGAAGAAGGGAAAAAATAGAAAAAAAATTCATTGAACTGATGCAAAGAATTAGACCCTGTGTCAGCTGATTTCCCTGCCTGGACATTTTTAAGGGAAGAGTTAGTGCTGCAGCTTTACAGAGAAGAAAATGGAGGCTCAGAAATATTACCCAGTTTATGATGGAGAATTAAACCCAGTCTGTTTCTTTGCATACCTGAATTTTTTTTCACAGTATTGTACTCATTTTTATCAACATCAATTCTGATGAGAATCAGAAAAGTAAGTTCACTAATAATTACAACTATGAAGACTGATAGAACCGGGACAGTGGAGAACAGAGAGAGAGGGGGAGGGAGGGAGGGAGAGAAAGAGAGAGAGAGCTGTCTTTTGCATTTTGCATGTGGGAAATGGTGAATAAGCTCCTTCTACAATGACTAAAGAAAGGTCATTAACTTTGAATTGGACACATTGGCTTCAAGAACTGTGTTCCCTTCTTCCTTTTTTTTTTTTTTTTTTGTTGCCAGACCTCAACATCTGCATCTCTTATCCATTCCCAACAATTTCAATGTATGTGTTCTTCAAATAGCCCTAGGTCAGACAGTAGTTTATAGTCTCCCTGAATCCGAGTTCATTGTAAGTGATTTAATGTGACAGGAGATAGAAAATTGTATTGGCAGACTGTTGCTAAACTTAATTACTCACCAGATCCAACCCCAATCAATTAACTACAGCATTAGACAACATAAATTCTAGATTATCTTCTTTTTTTTTTTTTAATATTTTATTTATTTATTTGACAGAGACAGACACAGCGAGAGAGAATGCACAAGCAGGGGGAGTGGGAGAGGGAGAAGCAGGCTCCCCACCGAGCAGGGAGCCTGATGCGGGGCTCAATCCCAGAACCCTGGGATCATGACCTGAGCTGAAGGCAGATGCTTAACCAACTGAGCCACCCAGGCACCCCTCTAGATTATCTTCTATGAGAAAGGTTGCTACTCCTGATTCTTCTCAATTAACAACTCCACTCCTTTCATTTACTATGCAGAGCCATAGCCAGTAAATCCATGTTAATTTATAATAATCATGCTTTATATTTATATAGCAATTGCCATTTTCAAAGCACTTTCATATCTACTAGATCAGTTCAGCTTCATCATTCAATAACTCATAATTCAAAGCCGGTAACATTTTTGCAACTTTTCAGGTCATTAAAAATGAGACTTGGAGAGGTCAATGGTTCATCCAATATGACATGCTTGGGAAATTTTAGGTATCAGACATGCCATATAGTCCTGGGAGGTCAAAAGATGTATTTTTCTGAAAACTTCTAAATATAACACATGAAGAAGCCAAGACTTAGAAAACTTCAACAATTTGTCTAAAGTCACATACCTAGATAGATACTGGCAGAACCAGGAACTGCAGAGTTTTTGTCTCCTGGCCGAGTGCAATATTCAAGCGACGCTCAAACTCCTAACAATTAGAAACAATACAAAAATCAGACATATTGGGGGAATTATGTTTTAACACTGACTACCAAGTCGTTACAACCCATCTTGCCCTTGTGATACCTAAATTTTTTTGGCTGTAGCTACAAAATCTCAAGAGTAATGGCAAAATTAAAATTTTTAACTAACTGTTTTCTCAACATAACACAAAAGTACAATTTAGTTTGATTTTCTCTGAAGGTATATCCCTTGAATTCCTAATTCTAAGACACTCTTCTTCACCATCTCCACACACACTGTCACTTCCCATCATTATCTCCCCTCACTGGCAGTAGACCGATGTGTATTCACTCTGCCACCTTCTCAGCCAGTCCTACATATTTTCAATTCAACATTATATCCTTTTACCCCTAACACATTGTGTGTGTGTGTATGTGTGTGTGTGTGTGTGTGTGTGTGTGAGAGTGTGAGTGTTTTCTGCTCCTTTCAAGTTCTTCACTTGATGCTTGTTCCCATTCTGGAATTTACTCACCTTCATTTCTTCCATACCTATTTAATTTTGGAAACCTATCTCACTTATTCTAATGTGTCTCCTCAGAATGCTCAGTTCATTTTGATACTTCCAATTTCAAAACACCTAAACACAACCCTTTTGGAGATAATAAAGTGTGACCAAAAATATAAGATAGCACTCATTGTCTTCCAGGCACAATCCAGAGACCTCTGCACATGGTATCATTCTTGATTATCATAATAGCAAGTTTTTGGTAGGATTAGAAAAGTTAAATGAGTTCTCATTAAGCTAAAGAGCTAGCATTAGAAAAGGGACTAAAATACTACTAATACTAATGGTAATATTAACAATAATAAAACTAACAAGATGATTATTAAATTCTTCCTATATACAGGGAAGTGCTAAGTGATTTATTCATATTATGAAACTTTATAATGACAAAATACTCATAATAACACTGATCTCACTTTGCAAATAAAAAATAAGTTTATTTTTAAAGATTTCATTTATTTATTTGAGAGAGATACTGAGAAAGAGAACACAAGAAGGGGGGAGGGGCAGAGGGAGAGGGAGAAGCAGGCCCCCCACGGAACAGGAAACCCAACATTCAGGTCTGGATGTGGGGCTGAACAATAGGACTCAATCCCAGGACCCCAGGATCATAACCTGAGCCAAAGGCAGACACTTAATTGCCTGAGCCACCCAGGCGCCCCATGCCCACAGTTTTTAATCATGCTATTCAAAGTTTTATAACTTGTATGTAATGAAGCTTAGCCATGAACCAAACCAGATGATTTTACAGCTCTTGAACAAACTTTCAACAATGCATCTATACTTCAAAGAACAGATACATAGCAAAACACCATGATTTATCATCAGATTTATTTTCTGTTTGACTCATATATTCTATGTCACACTTTTCTAAAGATGGAATAATCTTGACCCTTTGCACTTTAAAATTTGTCTTGATGATCTCGCTAAGGGTTTATCGAAATGAAAAAGCAATCTACTGAATAGGACAAGATAATTTGTAAATGATATGTCTGATAAGGGGTTAATATCTAAAATGTATAGAGAACTTATACAAATCAACACCAAAATAACAATCTGATTAAAAATGGGCAGAGAACCTGAATAGACATTTTCTAAAGAAGACATACAGACACATGAAAAGATGCTCCACATCACTCATGATCAGGGAAATGCAAATCAAAACCACAATGAGATACACCTCACTCCTGTCAGAATGGCTAGTATCAAAAACACAAGAAATAACAAGTATTGGTGAAGATGTAGAGAAAAAGGAACGCTCATGCATTGTTGATGGGAATATAAGTTTGTGCAGCTACCATGGAAATCAGTATGCAGGTTCCTCAAAAAATTAAAAATAGAAATATCATATGATCTAGTAATTCCACTCCTGGGTATTTACCCAGAGAAAATGAAAACACTAATTTGAAAAGATACAGGTACCCCTATGTTTTTTGCAGCATTATTTACAATAGCTCAGATAGGGAAGCAATCTAAGTGTCCATCAATAGATGAATGGATAAAGAAGATGTAGTGTATATATATATATACAATGAAGCATTACTCAGTCATAAAAAAGAATGAGATCTTGCCATTTGCAGCGACATGGATGGGCCTCCAGGGCATTATCCTAAGTGAAATAAGTCAAATACTTATTTGCTTTAGCCAGTAGGATGTTAGAAATATGGCGTAGCTAAAGCACTTGTGCAGCTGAGTTTGCCCACACGTGTGCCTCTGTGCCATCACCAGACATGCCTGTGCTAGCCTGCTGGTCCTGGAAGAAGATAAAAGACTTGTGATGGACAGTGAAAATAAGAAGATAAGAGACTTGTGGAGGACAGTAAAGATAATAAATACAAGTGAAAAAGACAAATACCATATAATTTCACTTGTATGTTGAAACTTCTAAAAAATGAACAAAAAAACAAAAACAAAAAACCCAGACCCCTATATACAGAGAACAAACTGGTAGTTGCCAGAGGAGAGGATAGTAGGGGACGAGGAAAATATGTGAAGGGTAGTGGGAAGTACAGGCTTCCAGTTATGGAATGAAAAAGTCATGGAGACAAAAGATACAGCAGAGGGTACGCAGTCAATGGTATTGTAATAGTGTTGTATGGTGACAGGTGGCTTCACTGAGGTGGGCACAACGTCATGCACGGAGTTGTCAAATCACTATGTGTACACCCGAAACTAATGGAGCATTGCGTGTCAACCATAGTTCAATAAAATAAAATTATCTTGGAAGTCAGTGCCCCTAAAATAACAATAATTTATGGATCATTTATAAGTGCTAAGTCTTGTTATCTCAAATCTCCAACCATGTGATGTAATTATGAGTATGCAAATTTTATCAATTGGAAAACCAAAGCCTATAATTTCACAACAACAAGTGGCCAAACTAGAATCCCAATCTTGTTCTACTGCTTTCAAAGTCATCATTTCCCGCTATTCTCCACCATCTCTCTGGCATCAGTAATGTGATTATAACATTATTGGCAACTGATGCACATTTGGTAGTGGAACTTTGCTTCTGTCTGATTTTGCTGACACTGAAGGATCCTTTTTGTGTGATTACATATTCCTAAGCATAAATCAGAGAAGGTTGTGGAAAAAGCCTTTCCTCCACCCATGATTTCTAATTCATGTTAATGAAAAATCCTACTGAGTAAATGCAAATTATATTTAATTATATATTTAGAGATTTACTTATTTTGAAAATAAATTATACAACATTAAGACTCTCTAATTAATGTGAGGACATATGGCCATCATATGCTCAGCAGCCCAAGTTTGATCTTATAGAAATGATTAATGAACACATTTTGTAGGCTTGAGGAAGATAGGAAGCAAGCTCTTACTAAATGCTTGTTAAATAAGGAGTTAAAAAATTGATATTCACTCAATTATGCATCCAGTGTTAAAATTAATTAGCATTCCTTCCATTGCCTCGCCATCTTTTAAAAAAAATCACATTCTACAAGCCTCTCAAATTCTTTTCTAAGGCGATTTTCTCTTCTTTCTTTAGGAGATTATTAACAGAAAATGACCAGGCAAGTCCAGTTCTTTGTCTCTCTCTCAGTATCAGGAAGTAAGTGCATTATGAAGAAAAGAAAGAGATGGAAATAATGCAAGATGCAATTTGTATGTATCATTTTGTTTAATATTTATAACAATCCAGCAAAGTAGCTGTTATTATAATAAATTAACATTCCATTAAGTTAAGCCTTACAAATGTAATAACTTGTTATATATCAAAGTAATGGCAGAGTAGGCTAGAAACCCAGAAACATCTGATTTTGGAGACAGTGCTTTACGCTCTAGTTTAAGCCCTTAGGGTTCACTCACCAATTATTATTTTCTTCTCTCTTTTAACATAAAGTAGATATGTCTGTTAACCATGTCCACAAAATACTGCATAACAAATCACTCCAAAACTCAGTGTTTTAAAGGAAAGATCATTTATCTTTGAAGATCTGCAGAGCACCTGGGGTCAGCTGCTGTGCCCTAAGCTTTTCTGTGGTGACTGCCCTCCACAAGTCTCCTGTCTTCTTCCTGGGGCCAGCGGGCTAGCACAGGCATGTCTGGTGATGGCACAGAGGCACACGTGTGGGCAAACTCAGCTGCACACAAGTGCTTTAGCTACGCCGTATTTCTAACATCCTACTGGCTAAAGCAAATCAAATGGTACCACCACGAGGTGACACATAGGCTGCACACACTGTTATGAGATCATTGCAAAATTACTTATTAAATGGCATAGATGTGGATAAAAGATGGGGAATCATGATCAGGAATGCAGCATACCAGAGAAGGGATAAACATTTCTGTATCAATGCTTCTTAAACTGGAGTACAAAGCAAGAACACCAACAAAGTTTCCTGAAAGTACAAAGTCTGGGCTACCTCTAGAGCTTAAATTCCTTTGATCTGGGTTTAGGCACCAAAATTAGTATTTTAACAAGTACCTTAGTGATTCTAAAGCTTCTATGTAACATTTTTTTCTTTCTAATATGTGGCCCCTTGACAGTTCTCACAGAGATATTTTATTCACTGTACCAACCCCCAGGCCATTCAGCTAAAAATGTTATGTCTGTGACTCAGCAATAAGAAACTCAGCTTTCTGCCCTAGCTCCAGAGAAATCCCATGATTAAAATATTTTAACAATAGATTTGTCATTAATAATTTAATGATATTTTGATATTATATCACATACAAAAACGTGTATGTGATATGGTAATGGCCAACACCAACACCGAAAGCATTGTCAAGTACAGCCCTCCTTTGGAGCTTGCAGGGTAAGAGGAGAAGAGACACAGGTGTGAAGTAATCTATTGACAAATAGATTTCCCTTTCATCTTTGTTCTAAAGCTTTCCTTGTATAAAACTTAATGAGTACTCTGTTATCTTGATAATGAAAAACAATAACTAGAAAAAGTAGAATTTGATGATACTATAAAACAGTTCGTGCTCAAATTTCAAAATTATTTTTGAAACTCTCTCAACTAGTCTTTTAATTCTATGACTTAATGGAGGGGGACTCTGTGAGATGCTAATACCTCTTTAATGCTTTGCACCTACTAGAATTTCCTACAAAGAGAGGCTGTTAAATATATATATAATATACATTTTTTTTCCCTTAACAGGGACAGGAATCAGCTAAATTGGTGACATACTGATGAATACTGAGGCTGAAGCAGTCCCAGAAATGACAAAGTAGAGGAAATTATGATGTCTTGAAAGTCCCTTCTAAATAGTCAAAATCAAACATCTTAGTCTGACCTGAACTGAGATAGGTGAATTAAATCTTCTATTTTTAAGATATTTTATCTATTTTGTATTGTATCTCCTGTATTTCCAATTTTCTGAAAGCTGTTCCTATGGTATTTGTTATATAGAAATTTGTAATTATTTTATCTTCATTGCCAATTGTGACATGCCCTTTAGAATTATAAAATATCCTTGTTTTGCTCATTAAGTGTCTTTTTTTCTGACCTAACTTGTCTAATACTAAGATTTCAACCCCTGCTTTCTTTATCTTTTTGTTTGCATGTTCCTACCATTAATTTTTTATCCTTTTGTCTGAAAAAAAAGGCAAAAAAAATTATTGGATGTCCACTCTAGTATATTCTTCTCTGTTATTAATCCTTTCCATTGCCTTTAAGCTATTTTACAACTCAATAATTAAAAAAAAAAAAAAAACCAACAACCACCAACTGATCACAATGCAAATGATTCTTGTACATAGAAAGGCAAATGAATCATGTTCAATGAGATAGGATTGATTATTGTCTTGTAGATACTGGCCAGTTTTGCATCTAAATAAAAATCCACTTCAATATTCTGGATTGCCTACATCTGTGTGTACTTTTTGAAATCTACATTGAAGGGACTATATCTTACTGGTTCCCTCTTCATTAATAAGTTAAATAAAATCTTTGATATATGTTTATTCTATATGCATATGAGTACATATTACAAAAACAATTTTCCTTAATCACTCTCATTTCTAAGCTTTCTGAATTATGTTGTTTCAATTTTGTCTCTTTGATTCAATATTTATTTGGGTTTTGCTTTTTAATCCAGTCTGTCTTTTCTTCTGCGTTTACATTTTCATTTTTAATGTAAATTATAAATGTTATCTTTGTTGAATTATATATGTACTGTATATTATTTTTATTTTAACATATGTTTATTAATATAAAGTCTTTTGCTTTGTTGTCATTTCCTAAAGATTTCCCGTTTTCCTCTTGTTTGGTTGGAGTTTATCTTTAAGTAATTTCTTCAAGAATGGCTTATATGAATAATAGAGCCTGAGAAGGAGAAGAAATACAACAGTACTTAAGCTACTAAAAGATCTTCAGCTTCATTTATTTTAAGAAAATTCCTTAGTCACACTTAGAAACCATTTGTTACTTATCATGTTGGCAAAAATCTGAGTTTGACAACAAACCCCAGAAAACTGGAAAAAAATTGACTCTTTATATATTGCTAATGTGAGTTCAAAATAATGAAACCAACAAAATACAATTTGTGAATATCTATCAGAATTATAAATGCCTTTAACATTTGCCCTAGCAATCCTACCTCTTGGAATTTATCTTAAAAAATACCCACATATGTTTGCCATATGTACAAATTATATACTGTAGCATTGCTTTTAGTAACAAACTATTAGGCACAAAACGAACATCCATCAGTAGAGGACTGGTAAAATAAACCAAGGGGTATTTGTACATACAATATAATACTAGGGTCATCTTAAAAAATGAAGAATATCTCTACACTGCTATGGGGGGGGTGGGGAATCCTAAAACTCTAGGGTAGATCATCAAGTAAAAAAAGGAAATTATAGTATGGCGTATACAATGTGCTGCTACCTTTTATAAAAGTAAGGGCTGATATACTAATATATACTCATATTTATTTGTACCTATTTAAGGAAACATTGGAAGGATATACAAGGGAAAAAAAGTGGTTACTTATAGGGGCTGAGAGAAGCATTGGAAGGATATACAAGGAAAAAAAGTGGTTACTTTTAGGGGCTGAGAGAGGCATTAGTGGACAAGACATAAGTGATAGAACACCTATCAGTTAATAACTGTCTTATTTTAATCAGAATTATATTTAAATATATATTTATAATATATAATATAAATAATATATACACACATATATACACTATATATAATATATAATATAAATATTATATTATTATTAAGGTATTGTTTCAAAAATACATATTTATACACACACACACACACACACACTAGTACAGCACTATCCAGATGGGAACATTAACTAATCTATTGGTGCAAAGGCCAATCAAAACACATTCTGGCCATATGACCACACTAGAGAGTATAAACTGAGTAACATCCCTAGTTTTGAATGTTGAACCCTATAAATATATTACTTCTAAAACAGCATAATTTTTTTAAGTTTAAATACAACTAAAAGCAGAACACATAATCAGGTGTCCTAAATTCTCATAGAGTACATACAATACAGTGAATGCTTTTACACTTTCAGGAATTACATAGGCTAAGGTATGAAAATACAGTAATTATATTCTTCAATAATGCTCTCAGTATAAACAGTAATCTAGATTTTTCCAGGGCATAATTCCTAAAAATATATATTTAAGATCTACTCTTCTTGTAATACCGTCCACAAAAATTTCCAAAATCTAATATATTTGCAAGTACTATATATTATGTCCTTACACCCCATCAGAGCTATTAGCATGTTGAAGGCTCTAAGAATTATGCAACTAAAGGAACCTATAAAAGTTATTTGAGATGTCTCCTTAATAAATTATAAAACCATAGAATTATTTATTTTTTTTCAGTATTCCATTCAAAAGTATGTTTGATGTTCTTTGCTAACTTTTTTAGATAACCGTACATATCTAATTAGGAATACATAGTCAAATTGGCACTGATTATGACCTGGTAGCCAGGGTGTCCAGCATTTTCCCCAATAACTCTACTCCTGAATGTTTTTGTGTTTATCAAATTCAAAATAATTCAGTCATTTTAAATTTAAATTTTAGGAAAGAGCTTGCTATATAAAAATTGCCTAAATGGCATAGTCTAAAAATATCCATTCTACAGCTGCTCGACTACCTCAATTTCATTTTCAAAACAGGTTATGAATAAAAAAAGTAAACAATTGACAAATAAATAAGAAAATTATAGAATTAAAGACAATAAAGTATGGTAGAAAATGCTTGGGAGTTTGGTTCTAGACATACTTGGTTTTCAATCTTGCATCTTCTACTTTGTAAGCTGCATAAAAATGAACAATTAGCTTTTCTGACTTTCAATTTTCTAATCTATATATATATGTGGATATACATCTTGCATGGATACTGTCAGAATTACATAAAATATGTGTCAATTGCTTAACACAGTGACTATCATGAGAACTGATTTAGTTTTCTTCCTCCCTGTCCAGAAATGTAAGCAAGAGTGAGTTATTTCTTATTAATTCAAGATTCATTCACAAAATGTATACAAAGTTGTTAGGTCAGCGGGCCAGTAGAAGCAAAACCAGCTTGAATTTAAAGGGGAAAAAATTCAAAATGAAAAGATGACTTTAGCTTACGTTTCTATGGACAAAGAGCAAGCTAACAAAGCTGCTCAGGTACAAACATGGAATTGTTCTCATAGAAGATGAAGCATGTCTCAAAGAACTAACAGCCCCAAAGAACCACACATGGGGGTAAACTGGTTCCTAATATATATCCCCTGCCCTGGGACAGTAAGATTTGGGGCATGTGCTGTTGCTATCCCTTTTGAAATGAGAGTGTCTATTGGGTTATTGTATCACTATCTCCCAACAGATTTTTTATTTGTTGGAAAAGATAACTTGACTTTTAAGACCACAAATCTCTGCATTTGAAAACAAACAAATAAGCAAACACCTGGGAGGCCAACTCTGAGGAGCCTCATCCACACATGGACAAGATATAGACACTGATATCTTTTTTTTTTTTAAATACTTTATTTATTGAGTAATCTCCACCCCCAATGTGGGTTTCGAACTCAGGACCCTGAGATCAAGAGTTGCATGTTCTACCAGCTAAGCCAGCCAGGTGGCCCAACATTATCTTATACTTTAAGCTTGAACTTCATGCTATCGTGGGATATGACTTCTGGTGGTCTTGAAAGAGGGTGTTAGTTACTTTACGTTTCTGGAGAAATGTGAATATTTTATGACCAGAGGGCAGACTGTGGTAGATTAAAGTTAGCCCAAATTTGTTGCCATTCCATGTCTTTAATCTGGGCTGACCCATGACTTTCTGTGATTGACAGAATGAGGTAAACTTGTAACTTCTTAAAGTGCACTTTATTTATTTATTTTTATTTTTTATTTTTTTAAAGATTTTATTGATTCATTTGAGACATAGAGATACAGAGAGAGAGAGAGAAAGCATGAGCAGGGAGAGAGGCAGAGGGAGAGAGAGAAGCAGGCTCCTCGCTGAGCCAGGAGCCCGATGTGGGGCTCGATCCCAGGACTCTGGGATCATGACCTGAGCTGAAGGCAGACGCTTGACCATCTGAGCCACCCTGGCGCCCTTAAAGTGCACTTTAAATGGGCTTGTAAGAAATCTGCGTCTTCCATTTTTATTTTTATTTTTTTATTATGTTTAGTTAGCCACTGTGCTGTACATCATTTGCATCGACATGGATGGAACTGGAAAGGGATTATGCTAAGCGAAGTAAGTCATGCAGCTTCCATTTTTAATATTCTCTCTCATGGAATCCAACTTCCATGATCTAAGAAGGTCAAACCGTATAAGGAGGTCACATGGAGGAGAACTGAGGTGCTCTAATGAACTGCCCCACCTGACAGCCAGCACCGATGGCCAGCCACATGAGTGAACTCTCCTGGAGGTCCGAGCCATCTGAGTCTCCCAGATGACGGCAGTTCTAGCCAACACCACCTAAAACAGAACTTCCCAGGTGAGCCCAGTCAACCTGAGTCATGAGAGGTAGTAAATGGCTGTTATTATTTTAAGCTATTGGGTTTGGTGGTATTTTTTTTTATACAGAGACATAGATACATAGTCATAATATTTGTTAAATGAATTCTAAGGATGGGGAAAACACTTTTTTATATCCTAATTAACCTGTAAATTTCTAAGAGCTAAAGATGATTGGTTCTGTTTCCCAATTTCCCTGTCCACACCTTATGAATTCTCCTTTTGTGGATTATTTCCCGAGAAGTAGCAGAACTAATTTTCAAAGTAACATGCTTTGGTTAAGAAGAATTATTAGAGATGAAACCTTAGCCCAACCATTTATTAGTTGTGAAAGCTCATTAAACTATTCAACATTTTGGATCCTCAATGTCACCTTTTAAAATGGAGATAATAATACCCACATTACAGAATGTACATGAGTATTACATGAAATAAGACATAAAAACCATCCATCAAGAGTCTCATCAAGTACTACTATTGCTATCTAACAAGAGAGAAAGTGGCTTGTTGGGATGGGTCTATGAAATGATTCTGTCTTTCAGAGCAGACAGAGGAGGTTGATATCCACATGGTACAAATTGTTATGGTAATTTAGTTAAAGAATAGTAAGTGTTATTTTCCTAGAGAGAAACCTGACTTTTCTATAACTAATAAACACTCTGGGGAAATTTACCAATTATTTCCTTGGCACCTGGAATTGGGGAAGTCATTTTCTAAGGCAGTTCATAATGCCACACATACGTATTTCCCCCTTCACAATACGGGTTGTGTTAGTAGGTAGTTGATGGCAGAAAGTGTGCATCTGGCTCCCCTAAACCTAGGCAGATGAGTTCCTTTTCTTAGTAGCTGCTTGCCTATTCAATCAATGCTAATCCAGACTCCATTTCATCTCCTTACACTCTGAGGGAGAAGCCATGCTGATTAGCAATCAAAGACAATAGCTAGGTTTTCACTGTTTTTCTCCTAAAGTAAATACAAATCACAATTTAACTCCTTCCCAGAGGAGGGAGATATCAACAGATAGAAACCTGAAAGAACTGTAAAAAGCATGTGTATTCAGCTATATATTTGTAAATGCTAAGTCTACTTGTTTCTTCAAATAGAAAAGCTTAATAAAAATAACAAGAAACATCTTTTTTGAACCCAGTCCCTTGTGTATGCACTCTATGCCACTCCCCATAACCCTATGACCACTTTATGCCTGTGTGAAACGGACTCAAATCCATTGCTGTTTAGTGCTTCTACTGTGGAAACTGCCTTGGAATCTATGTCAGAGAGAGTGGGATGAAAAATATCTAAGGGCATATAAAGAATTAGGTTTATTTCCTGCAGTGGTTCACTAAGTGTGGTCCCTAGGCCAACAGCATTGGCATCTCCTGAAACTTGTTAGAAATGAAAATTATGGGGCTCTACCATAGACCTGATAACTCAAAAACTCTGTAGATAAGGTCATGCAATCAGTGCTTTAACAAATCCCCCAGGTTCTTCTGAATGCTTAAAGTTTTGGAACTGTCAGTGCAGTGGGTGGAGGTGGAGAAAAGTTCAAAAACCCAAAAGAAACACTTACCCCCTGATCTCTCAGAAATATGGATTTCAAGATTCATTCCATCAAAGAGCAAGGAAAGGTTGAAAGGGTTCTACTTCTAAAATCAGAAAGAATTGGAATTAATACATGACTCTCTAACCCTGTCTGATTTTATTTAATCTTTGTAAATTTCCTCTCATCGTGAAATAAAAATAATAATGTCTCCCTCAGTATGTATGAAATCACATAACACATCTAAAATATCTAGTATAGCACTGGGAACCCAGTATCCATTCTATTCATTTTAGTGTTTGCTAAAGATATGGGCAGTAACTCCAACTCGAGGGTACAGGCTGCCTGCTTCAGGGGGTGAACAGAAGGTTGTGAGGAATGGAGATGGTAAAATAAAAGTAGCAAAAAGATAGGCACTGAGGAGGTAACTCATTCCTTATCATGCAGGCTGCTTCTTCACAAACTCAAGTGGAAACATAGTGTTACGATGACCTGTGGCAGTGAATTCCATGGTACGCATTTGTCTGAATTTTCTGACTTCACTCATTTTCAATTACTAAATGCCTGCCTATGAAATGCCAGGAGCAGTGCCAGTCAATGAAGGTGAAATGGGCAGTTCAGAAAGAGGCGGTGCAAGCTAATAATTACGAACTTGGGCTTGAAGCCAACCTGCCTGGTTCTGAATCCAGGCTTATCATCTATCTACCGTGTGACCTCAGGGAAGTCACTTAACCTCCAGGGTCTCGTTTTTTCATCGTTATCATTAAAAGGTGGTAATATAAAATATCCTCTAGGACTGTGGTCAGAACAAAATGAATTAATACACACACAGAACTTAGAGGAGTATCCTTCATAAATGTGGGTTAAGGTCATCTCGTGCCATGTTGACAGATTTCACCCCATTAAAGGCTTTCCCTGACTTCCCATGGTCTGTGCTATTGAGTCCAGAATGTTATTCTTGTTTGGTCCTCCAGACAGGTGCATCTCAATCTTTCCTGTGATTCGGATCACTGGGGGGAGTCTTGTTAAAGTACAGATATGGATTCAGTAAGCCTAGGGTAGGGCCTCGGTTTCTGCATTTCTAATAGGCTCCCAGGCGATGCTAGTGCTGCGTGTTTACAGACCACGGCTCTAATTTCAACATTAGAATGTAGCCCATTGCAAGGTTGGAATATCAGTTTAACAGAGCTCCCTAAAATATGCTATGGGAAAAAAATGACTCTGCCCACTTGGAGATCGAGCAATCTTTTAAGTAGGTATTGGTTATATGGGAAGGCAAACTATAAGACAAGAGAAAACTATAAAAGTGTTCTTTGTTATGACTTTGGTGTCAAGGGCACAGAGTTTGAATCTGATCTAGACAGCGGCAGGAGACCAGAGCAATGACTGAGAAGCAAAATTGATAGAGTTGCAGGGCAGGGAAGAAAGCTTTTACTAACTGCTGTGCTGAGAGCTCCACCACAGAGATGGGGGAAATACAATTCACAGGCATGGAGTTAGAGTAGCAGGAAGTCATTTTTACAGATTCCTACACATCTGATATTGAATTATGGTGGAACGTTATCACAAAACATGTTGGCCTAATGGAATGCAATTTACTTCATTATTTCAGTTTATTTTTAGGGACAGTATTTACCTCAGAGTTATTATACAGATAAAATGAATTAATATATATGGAGGATATAAAGTTTTTAGGATAGACTTGTACCTGACACAAAGTGTTAGGTCTCCTTTATAAGATATATGCTTATAAATTAATTTAATATATATTATATTAACAGCAACAAGCTAAAAAGAGGAGAGACACATTTAGTTGAATTCTAAATGTTACAACTCACAAACAATTATCCTAAGACTAAAGCTACCACAAACAGTAAATCCCAGCCACATTAGCCTTCTTTTAGTTCTTCCCAAGATGCCATTTGAGTTCCCAACTTGGGATCTCTGTTGGTGTTTCCTTAATGGAAACTCTCTAACCCTAGGTCTTGACATGGCTAACTCTTTTTTATCATTTAGGTCCTGGTTAAAATGCCATCTCTTCAGAGAGACTTTCCTAAACATTAATCTTAATTATTTCTCTCCATGCCCACCTTAACATGTTCAGTAACTAAGTATCATACATACATACCATTTTAATCTTTTGTAATACTCATCACTATCTGAAATCTTGTCCATACGTATGTTTCTTTCCTTATTGAATGTTTCCTTCCAAGAAGAATGTCAGAGTGTAAGCACCTTGAGATCAGGACTTCCCTTCCCTGTGGAGTTTGGGAAGCAATCCCTGCACTTGGATCCAGAACATAGTAGACACTCGATAACTATTTCTTTAATAAGTAAATAAAGATAAATAAGACATGGTCCTCATCATTGTGAATCTCAAAGTACCAAAATGTTAATAATTCCTAGATATGCTTAGAATAGTTTAAAATGTTATTCTTTGTAAATGCAGGCAATCTCCTTCATTTAAAATTAGCAGGAATTAAACGTTTACTGTAAAGTACTTCTAGATTTACAATGATATTTCTGCTATACGGCTTTTGGCATAGAAGAATAAAGTGAATGAAGGACCTACAATCAATGGCTATCTATGAATGTGTCAACTTGCACAGGTTTTGCTGAGTATAAGTCCATAACTCTGAACACAGAAACCATATTTAATTTTACACAGCCCGCTCAGCTACGAGTGAACTTGGGTATGTTAAGATCAGATTTTACCACTTAAATAGTGAGTGAAATAAAATCAGTCTTAAAATAAATAAAATGGATAGACAATTGTTATGTGTTCTTACTATGTATTAAGCAATAGCATGTATATTAACTTTAGTTAACAACAGGATTTCTAAATGTTATCAAATTATTTAACTTGTCATATGCATACACCTAATACTTTCATTATTAGCAGGAGAGAGGTGTTTGTTAGGAATGGAAAAAGGGGATTTATTGGAGAAATAAGTCACAATCTGGTATTGTTATGATCCTATATACTATGGTGACAGTTACTGAACTTTATACATAGGAAATACTCATGATAAAGTCAAAAGATATATAGCATTTATTTCAGTTTGGATGAGAAAAAAAAAAAGTCTTATCAGAAGTCCAATTCTTAGTGCTACCTTTTTCACACCAAAGTATTTGTTTTTAAAAGCAATGTTCAATTGTATCAGGCTTGTATATATAATAATAAACTGTGAAATCAGAAGCTGCTAAGGTGAGGTGGTGTAAAAATGGTCTTTCTACAAATTTTCTTTGATTGAAAGTAAAGATGTTAAAGCAACCTTAAATTTAATACCTACAGCATGGCACATACCGAGGTTAATAACTGCCCATGGAATTAACAGATTCCATTTTTAGTGTTTCTGCGTTCATTTTTAATTTTCATATGTATTGAGTTGATATTAAAATCTAAATCATCTAGCTTATCCTTGCTCCTTCAAAATGTGTCTTTGGATTGATGATTCTATCTTTTCTCTTGGGTTCTTCATCTTATGCTCTTGTTTTCATTGTTAATTTTCAACAAATGTGGCTCCCTATATTATTCACCTCAGTTTCCAAACATTTCTTGAACACCAATTCTGTTCATATAAGATTTTGTATAAGGTTCTAAAAAAGGTGCAGAAATGAACAAAATATAATCCAATGCTTCGAAAGACATACACATTGCTATGGGGAAAATGTGAAGAGATAGAAAAATAATTTACCCAGGAAATAACATTTAGGATATGTTTCTTGAAGAATGGGAGGACTTTTGATAGGTGGGAAGGAGTTTGGAGATTATGGAAGAATAACAGATCAGCTAAATCATGGAATACACACAGAGAAAATTCATAGTAAAATCAGGAAATTTTGAGAAGTGATATGGAGATATGATGTGGAACACAAGGCTGAAGGTTAAATTTGGGCGAATACAATGGATACAAACTAATTTTTTTAAACAATGACCATTAAATTTTTTGAGCTAGGGAATGACAAGATTAAATATTTTTTTGATACTATCTTCTTTTCCTTTTCTTATAGTCTCCTCTAAAATGGCCTCACCCAATATTTCTTCCATCTTAGATACCCTTATGTTATTTTGAATCCTTCCACTTTTCTCCATTATATACTATTTTCCTAATGTCTTAATTGGATTTACAAAAATGCCTCCTATAGCTATTTCTTATTTCCATTCCTTTCTCTATACCACAGCCAGTAAACTTTGTAAAATGCAAACTTCCCATGTCATTTCCCTGCCTCGAAAATCTTCACTAGTTTCCCAATATCCTCAAGACTTCCGAGCATGATATATGAGCTCTCGAGTCCAACTCTTTATCCTTTCCAGTATCTCCTGCATACAGATCCCTCTGCCACTCACTTACAAGCTTCTGCCTATGCTCACCTGTCTGAAATTCATTTCCCTCGCCCCACTCATCTTTAGATCTCTGTTCAGCAGGAAACATTTTTGACTATGTTCAGCATTCTCCTCTCTATGTCCTCAGTATGCTCTCTTTATCATACTAAATTGTAACACAATATTTACATGGTCATATCACCCACACAAAGCTGGATGCTCTGTGAGGCTCGGCCATGTTATCTTGTTCATTACTATATTCCCAGGACCCACTACATTGCCCAGCAAATAGTTGATACTAAATATGTATGTGTGAGCTGAATGCATACAGAAAAGAATAAATGATGTATGAACTGAATGAATGAGAAATGAACAAAGGAAGAAATGAGGAAGATATAAGCTTTTCTAACTAAAAGTTTTAGATCTTGTAAGTTAATAAAAAATGTACATAAACAATACTCATAATAACTACTATTTATTGAGACACAAACATGTGTCACATCAATGCATGTAGTATTATATCCAGGACTTAGCATGGTGCTGGAAACCTATATATATATATATGATTGGCTGGCTAATTATTATCCTCATAACATCCCAGAAATGCAGTTACTATTATGTTTTCTCATTTTATGCATAAGGAAATGAATATTAAAAGAAGATAAGTAAAATCCCTATAATCACACAATACCACCATTTGATCTAAAGGTTGTGAGTTTTCAATTATGTCAAAGTTTTCTAAACACTTTTATTTTTTTTTATTTTTTTTTTTTTTAAAGATTTTATTTATTTATTTGAGAGAGAGAGAATGAGAGAGACAGCAAATGAGAGGGGGGAGGGTCAGAGGAAGAAGCAGACTCCCTGCCGAGCAGGGAGCCCGATGCGGGACTCGATCCTGGGACTCCAGGATCATGACCTGAGCCGAAGGCAGTCGCTTAACCAACTGAGCCACCCAGGCGCCCCTAAACACTTTTAAATATCAGAGCCCTTTTTTTTCCTCTCCCACAATAAAGGTTATATATAAACAGAATGTATCAGCCTTTTGAAAATGGACCTACTCTGGGATAATGCAATCCATTTCCCCTCCCCCCTTACACACAGGAGTTGGTCCCTGAGTAATCTCCAGGGATGCCTACAAGTTTATAGAAAACATCTGATATCTCACTGGTCCACTCCTTGCTACCTGCTATTACATGAATAAGTTCTCAAGGCACCCAATATTCAATATCTGGAATTCATTCGACTCCCCTGCCAGCATATTTGCTACGTAATGCAATATGTTTGTCTTGGTCTAATAAAGGGCCTAGTTATTAAATCAAAGGAGGATGCCAGGAGATATACTGACCAGGAGCACAGCCGAGAACTTCTGAAGCTTGACATTTAATACTCTCCAAACATGGGAAAGTGAGAATTTAGGAGAATTTCTAACTAGGATTTGAGGGCACAAGAATTTGATAGGATGGTAAAGTTGGGGTTCTGCGTCTAGACATTTCTAAATTAGGGCTATGCAGAAGTAGATTATAGCTTAAAAATGAATTTATTTTTGTTCTGGGAACTGCACATGATGTTATGATCAAGAGCAAAGGCTTTAGAATCTGATAGATCTACATTCATGACTTACCCTTGATACCTGCCCCCCAAAATAGAGCTTACTTAATTAAGACTATGTCTCTTATGTAGGTGTTTCTTTTGAGAAGTGGCCTAAGAACAGAAATGAAGGACTGAAAGGGGGAATGAGAGCAAGTCAATCAAAGTGTGTGGGCAGTTAGAGATCCGTTTGCCTGTCTAAGAGGACAGGGAGCATCCTAGATAGCATATAGTTTGAAGAGTTTTCATCTGCACTTTTCTTCATGGTGGTGCTGTTTGTTTAAGACATTCTCTGGAAAGGAACACAATCTTGAAATTCCTTTATAGAATCCTAGGCCACAGCACTTAACTGGAATTCAATTAATACTTGATTTGAAGTTAATTAAATAATAATTTCTCCAATTTCTAAGGAGAAAGATTAAAAAGAGAAGAGAGAAAGAAAGAAAGAAACTAACATGACATACCTGGATTTTAGTTATTTTCTTTGCAGGACCTCACAGTCTATTTGAACTCAGCCTTTTACAAGAATAATTAAATCTAGTGAAAATTCAATAGCAAAAGTGGACCTAATTCTGACATTTATCCATATAAGAATTCTGTGAATGAACATGTCTGCTCACAGAAAAATTTGTACCCACATATTCCATTATTGCATGTGGGAGCTGATTTCATTTCTCTTGGCCAGAGGAAGCTACCTGTGAAATAGAATAGAAGACTTAGACTGGAGAAAATATTTTTTGCCTGTTTCTCCACCCAGCAAAAATGCAGGAAGTAGCAATTCTGTGTAATGTATTGTAAACATTTAAGGCTGCCTTTTGGAAAACCACGCTTCAAATGAGCTTTTGCAGATTGCTGTTAAAACCAAAAGGATGAATTATATCCTCTACTGCACATAATGAACGCAGCAGTTTGGTGTGAGGATTTAGGAAAATGTTCCAGTGAACATAACGTTTTGGCCAATTTAAGAGGGATTTAGAAAAGCACAAGGTATATCTTTGGAGATTTTAATTGAATTAAGAATTATTAAGGGAATGGGAGAGTGAAGGTTGCATCCTCACGCAATCCTCCTTCTCAGAGGACAGACCCAGGTAATGAGACATAAATCCAGACTTAGAGCTTGACCCTGCATCAAACTCTTCCTGGATAAGACTCTGAATCTAGGGATGTGTGTCCTTATCACAGAATATTAGGATACTATGGTACCAGAAAGTTCCTTACCAACCATTGATCCAGGGATTCCAAATTTAAAAGTTATTAAGGGTCAAACAGATAGAACAAATGAATAAAGAGGTTAAGCATATGGCTAGTCAAGATCCTGGTATCTGCAGATCAGATTTTCTTCCTGGACTAGTAGTTCGAGTCTTATAATGACTATAGTAATTACTACTTTCCTGTAATAAGAATATAAAGTTTGAAATATATGAGGTTTAAGTCAATCTCATTTGGATTTTTTAGTATAGTTAAACCATCTACTAGCCATGGGACCTAGAACAAGTTACTTAATATTTCTAAGTCTTCCTTTGTTCATCTGTGAAATGGACGAAAATGATACCTACTCTGGTGAGTTGTATGGAAGGTCATAATATGTATGTGTGTGTGTGTGTGTGTGCTGTAAACATATATGTGTATGTATATATACATGTACCATACACACACACACACACACACACGGCATCTAACAATTGGTAGAATTGATCCTAGAAACCAAAGCTGTGCTAATTCCAGGACAGACACTGCTTCTGGTTGTGTCACAGTGATCCTAGGCCAGGAGATAATTTATTAATTGAAGCTGACTTGTGACAAGCTCACCTCGAACTCAAGAGTGTTGCTTTCCAGACTAGTTTTGCCCCTTCCTATCTGGGATGCTATTTACTATTTCTAAGCGACAGTTACTTAATTTATAAAATTGAGATCTAACTTTAAGGTGCCCAAATTATTCCTCGGTTTTCAGTTTGCTGACCCGTCAGGAGCGTTTGATACAGCCGCTATCGTCCTTCTTACTGAAGCTCTTTCTTTAGTCATCTTCTAGGAAGTTTTTCTCTTCGTCTTTCTAACTTTGGTGCGGGTTAAATGAAGCAATGTATATAAAGTGCTTAGCACAATTCTTGAAACTTAATAAACAGTCAGTAGATAGCAGCTTCTATCATCATTATCATCATTTATAATCATGATATCATGGATCTCCAGATTCATTCTGTAGGCAGAATTACATCCTCCTCGCTGTGTACTGCATTTTAGGAGCTAACAATTACAGCAGTAGGGGAAAAAAGACAAAAATTCTTGCCTTTATAGAACTCACATTCTAGTGAGGGAGATAGGATGCTAAACAATAAATAAACAAATAAAATGTATAGAAAATAAAGGGGTGAAATTTGAAATAGGGATCTCACAAAACCCTGATATTTTATTAAAGCATCAAAAGATAGGAGTATGAGTCATTTGGATATTTGCAGGAAGCACATTCTAGACAGAGCAAACAACAAGCATGAAAGCCCTGAGAAAATGATGTCTCAGGAAGAGATAAGAGCATGTTGAACTGGGGCACCTGGGTGGCTCAGTTAGTTAAGCAACTGCCTTCGACTCAGGTCATGATCCCAGGGTCCTGGGATCGAACCCCGCATCAGGCTCCCTGCTCGGCAGGAAGCCTGCTTCTCCCTCTCCCACTCCCCCCGCTTGTGTTCCCTCTCTCGCTCCCTCTTTCTCTGTCAATTAAATAAATAAATAAAATCTTAAAAAAAAAAGAGCATGTTGAACTAAGGGGAGGTTAGTAAGAAATGGTAGATAAGAGAACTTGTAAGTCATTGGGAACCTAACATTAGCTGCTGTATGTGAGATATGAAGACATTGGAGAGTTTCATACAAAAGTGTAGCAAAATCTTTCTGGCTGCCCCATAGAAAACATACTATAGGCAGCCAATAACAAAAGCAGCAAAACCAGTAGAATGCTATTAAAATTATACATGGAACTGAGATTGGCTAGGACCATTGGTGGTAGCTACAAAAAAATGGTTAGAAGAGATTACATTTTACACACGTTTTGAAGATAGAATTGGCAAAATTTACTGAAGCAATGGGTGTGAGATTTAAGGAAAAGATAATAGCCTCAAGACTTTTGACCTGAGCAACTGGTTGAATGGAGTGCTATTTGTTGATTCCATGCGAACTACATGTTTTACTTTTCTAAGATGAGGACTAAGATGAACATCCTTTTATTTGTTAGAATATCACTGTTATTACTCCTACACTCAAAACATCATTTTTATATGTAAAGCCTTCACATATATCATTAGAACCATATAACAGTTACTTAACTAAGTAAAGCAGAAGAGCAAGGATTTGATGAGGATGAGGATGAGGATGATGATGATGATACCGGCATAGAAACTGAGCTGAGAACTATCAAGGGACTTTTCTGAGGTCTCAAAACTTGAAAGCAATTGATCTTGAATCTGGTATTTTTTTTCAATTTTAATTCCAGTATAATTAATATACAGTGTCACATTAGTTTCAGGTATACAATGTAGTGATTCAACAATTCTGTACATTACTCAGTGCTCATCATCATTAAGTGTACTCTTAATCTCCTTCACCTATTTCACCCATTCCCCCACCCCACTCCCCTCTGGTGTAACCATCACTTTGTTCTCTATAGTTGAGTCTAGTTTTTTTGTTTGTTTGTCTCTTTTTTTCTTTCTTTGTTTCTTAAATTCCACATATGAATGAAATCAAATGGTGTTTGTCTTTCTCTGACTTCTTTTAACTAGCATTATACCCTCAAGATCCATCCATGTTGGATGGATGGATTTTATATATAAATATATATATCATATATATATTCTTTATCCATTCATCTATCAATAGACACTTGAGTTGCTTCTATAATTTAGCTTTTGAAAATAATGCTGCAATAAACATAGGCATACATCTTTTTACATTAGTGTTTTTGTATTCTAGTGGTTTCATATACCCAGTAGTGACATTACTGGATCACATGGTAATTCTACTTTTAATTTTTGAGGAGCCTCCAGACTATTTTCCATAGTGGTTGTACCAGTTTGCATTCCCACCAACAGTGCATGAGGATTCCTTTATCTCCACATCCTCACCAATGCATGTTGTTTCTTCAGTGGATATTTTAATTCACTCAGTAGTCTATATTACATTCAATAAAATCTGAAAATTGGATTAACTGATTTCTCTTTTCTCTTCTCCTTTTGACAAAAAAAAGTACTAGAAAATAAAATATTTCCTCCCTGCATGATTCCACAAAGTTTGTTGTGATATCCTATGGAAATGGAACCAAAATAATAAATCAGAATTTTACTTTTTAAATCTATGGCTAAAATTGTATTAGATATGGAATTGCTGAGGAAAATCATTGGTGTTATACTGCTAAAGAATAGACATGTATGTTTTAGATAGATGATACACTCTGTGCACAGATATATATTTCTTAGTCAAACTCTTAACTAGTAGATATATTAGTATAACTTGTAAAAATTTACAAGTGTGTAGCTTCCCAAGCTACAATCAGAAACAGCTATCTCACTGTCTTCAAGATAGAACTTGGTCATGTGAAAGTTTATTGCCGTATCAATACCTGGTAAAGATTTCTTTCACTTGAATTCATTTTTTTAACTACAATTTTGCAACTTCAAAATGGATGGTAAGAATAAGAAACTAATTATGGCACATTAGGATGTAGATAGCCAGCAGTTGGGTTCACTCAACAGGTATGTGCTCTGACTTACTATTCTTCTTCAAGGGAAGGGTATTAAAATTGCAAATTATTGCCTGCAAAGGCACTGGGCAGTTACTCACAAATAGTTGAAACCCTAAATAATAAATCTACAGCTTTTTATCAACTACTGTACAATTGAAGTTTGGACATTAAGTAACTCATTAAGAAATTGTTACTAATGGGAATTAAAAAGAGTAATGTTTAATGAGAAATAGAATTAAGGGCCCTGGTATTTAGCTTGAATGACAAAACATTTCCTTCGTTTCTCTACATTCATATCAGAATTTGCATGTAGGACTACTTGCTGCTGCTCAATAGCCATAATTGTACGATGGCTTTTTTGTGTTTTTTTGTGTGTGTGTGGTTTTAATCTAAACCAGCAGTTGTCAATTCTTCTGATCTTAGTACATCTTTACAAATTTGCAATCATTGAGAGTTCCAGAGTTTTTGTTTATATGGTTTATATTTATTGGTACTTACTATGTTATAATTTAAAACATAAAAATGTATAAAATGATTATTTTAAATCATTAAAATAGTGATAATTACATATTTACATGAACAACACATTTTATGAAAAATAACTATATTTCAAAAAAAATTTAATATGATGAATAGCATTGTTTTCAATTTTTACAAATTTCTTTAATATGTAGCTTCAAAAGAGACAGCTGAATTCTCATATCTGCTCCCATATTCCATCTTTTAAAATTCACATGTCGTGTAGCCTTGGAAAATTTCTCTTGTATACTCATGAGAGAATGAGAGAAAAGAAGGCAAATATTATCTTAGTATTATTATGGAAATAGTTTTGAAACTCATGGATCCCCTGAAAGTGTCCTGGGGACCTCCAGGGGTCCCTAGACTGTACTTTCAGAAAAGTTTTTGGAAATCCATAGTCTATCCTGGTCAGTCTATGTTACCCGTATAAGTAGATTTAATTGCCCTCTGATAGGACTGCACTATTCCATATCTGACATACAAAAGGCAGCATAAGCAATTCATAAAACACACATGGGGGTAACTGAAATTTGAAGTATTTTGGGTTATGTCAGAAAAATCTTTTAATAAGGCAAATATGGTCTCGTTTTAAGTAATTATGGGATGTGAGATGTATGTGAGATGTATCATGGGAACAGAAAGGGTAAATTTTGGAGACTTAAAGATGTGTTGAGAAGAAACTACCATAAAAAGGGTTTTTGTCTCTCATTTTAGATTTTGTTTGTTTTTTGAAAGCCTTTGAATGACATAGTGAATCTGTTATTTCAATCAGCACAATCAAAACATTTTTCTAAGGTTCTTGAAGCAAGAATGCACTCTATGCAATTAACTTAAGGATCTGGAAAACCGAGTAGTGTGCTGGAGCCTGTAAGAATCATACATAAATTGCAGACTGAACATTGCAGCCAGAATTAATGGCTGAAGTTGGACACAAGTATATGTCCATGTATATTTCCCCTTCCTTCTTCTCCAGTGGTTATGAAGATATATGCTGACACAATACTGCCTGCTGGTATCACTACCCTAAAAAGAAATACAGTATCAAAGTAATAATACATTTGACCTCCTTGGTTAATATTCAAAGTGATGGTCAAGAAGGTTATAAGCAAACATCAGCTTTCTTTCACACCTCTTAGCTCATTCTGCAAATTAATAACATCATCTTGGGAGCATTCAAGACCCTGGATAATGAATGTTAACAGCAGTTCCTGTTGGCTGCATCTGAGGATGCATTTATTTTTCTCATTATCTTACACACAATCTTTTAGCTATTGTCTGCCACTGCTGCTCACTCAGGAAGCCACAGAAAGTGCTAAAGATGTCAAGAAGCAATAAGCCTCATTTATTTTTATGGCCTTCATCAGCATTTTTTTTTCTTTTCTCTCTCACTTTTTTTTTTTTTTAACTTAAAGGCCTATAATAGAATTTGCTGATTAGAATCAGAAGTGTATCTAAGTATAGATATGAGAGACCTTTTTGGAAAGTGATGGGCTATGGAAGGGCACTTTACCCATATGATACCTCTGACAGATAGTGAATCTGAAGTCAATTAATGGGTATTTCTTCTTTCCTTTCTGGGTATGTTCTAGATATTTCACAATTGATTAAAACTAATAATATTATGAAAGTAAGTAAATAATAGACTTGGATGAATGAAATATAGTGAGTGGATTAAAATATAGCCAGCAGGGATATTCAGGACAACAGTATATGCAAATGACTGAAAAGCAAAATATATTATATATACCCCCTTAGCTATTAAAAGGTTATCCCTTACTTCTTTACATGTATCATTAAAAGTGAAAGCAAATGGGCGCCTGGGTGGCTCAGTTGGTTAAGCGACTGCCTTCGGCTCAGGTCATGATCCTGGAGTCCCGGGATCGAGTCCCGCATCGGGCTCCCTGCTCGGCAGGGAGTCTGCTTCTCCCTCTGACCCTCCTCCCTCTCATGCTGTCTCTCATTCTCTCTCTCTGAAATAAATAAATAAATAAACAAAATCTTAAAAAAAAAAAAGTGAAAGCAAATGATCACAATAAAGAAAGATACAATTAAATAAAATATAATTTCATGTGAGAATGGGAACCTCCCTGAGCTCATCTGTGGACATACCTGGACATGTAGGCTATGAAACTGGAGTGGACTTATAGTTTAAAGAATTTATCCTCTGTAATAATAGGATATGCAGCCAGAGATACACATTAGAAGTCCTTTTCTGAAGGAAAAACAAATCCAGATGTGACAAAAGGTCAGAACTTGCTTGTCAATCCAAAGAGCTAAAGGGACAGCAGGAGGTAAGATTCTAACCTCAAAGTGATACAAGGATCACAGAAGCACATCATGTGGTTTATCAATGATCAATTATCAATTAGAAAAATGGCAAGCCTTGAAGAATATCTCAGGCACAGTAGAGGTGTAGGATTAGCAATCTCCCAGGAAGGGATGAAGGTGAAGGTGTGGTTGAAATATTTAGGGGCGCCTGGGTGGCTCAGTCATTGAGTGTCTGCCTTCGGCTCGGGTCATGATCCCAGGGTCCTGGGATCGAGCCCCGCATCGGGCTCCCTGCTTGGCAGGAGGCCTGCTTCTCCCTCTCCCACTCCCCCTGCTTGTGTTCCCTCTCTCGCTGTGTCTCTCACTGTCAAATAAATAAATAAAATCTTTTAAAAAATTAAAAAAAAAGAAATATTTATATAGCACTTTAGTTGAAACTGAGAAAATATCAACTGTTTATATAAAAGCAAGTGGGTATGCGTAAATATTAACTACCAATTACATACAGTTTCTTATCACTATCACTCTTCCTGTCATATGCCTGGATTAACTCAGAAACTGAGGGCATGATACTGGTGGTTTTGGGGGGTATTAGATTTTTCTAATGGTGATAGAGATGGAAAAGAGAGCACAGGTGCTTGGAGAGGGGAGGCAGGTATTATGGAAAAAGATAAGAACTGACCAAAATAGAGTGCTGATTACTTCTGCCAAGAATACATACCTCTCCCTTTATTGGGGACATTTTCAAAACTTGATCTGTACCACTGTCATCTTCACACTTCTCTGACGTGATCTGACCAAATGGTCCTTGCTCTGGTTAGCTGGGTTTATCCATTATCAAACTATTGACGGCTGTCCTTAATAGCTATGGTCAGCTGAGGCTAACCTGTATTGCACTTGATCCCTTGTGTTCTGAATTATGCTCTCCCTGATCTAAGAGTCCCAGGTGACAGGAGTGGAAAACAGAGTAGTGCATAAAGGAATGTAAGGAACTTACCACGCTTCCAAAACCAAAGGGAAAATCTTAAAGCTGAAGATTTCAAAGGGCCGTCTTTATAGAGATCCATTGCAAGTAAAAAATTCTAAAAACCCGGAAGACTTAGAGTAGCTTTTACAATAGAAGAGTTTCCATTCTAGTTCACACTTAGACCCTTTCTCTGTTCTGGTTAAAATGTACTTGCAGATCACAACTCTAAGATCTTCATGGTGGAAAGGGAAACACAGAGGATCAAGATAAAGACAATGAAAAAGGGAAGTCTTCAAAACAAAATTAATTATGCAACTCCTCAAGCGTATTTTCCTTCTTAAGGCCTTAGTGTATATGATAAAGAAACACCTTAGGAAAGATTCATTATCTGATAACTTCTCTTCGAAGTGAGTTTATAGTCCTCAATGAGCTTTAAAATCCACAGGAGTTTAAGGTGCCTGGGTGGCTCAGTTGGTTAAGCATCTGCCTTCAGCTCAGGTCATGATCCCAGGGTCCTGGGATGGAGTCCTGCATTGGTCTCCCTGCTTCTCTCTCTGTCTCTGCCCCTAGCTCTGCTTGTGCTCTCTCTCTCTCTGAAAAATAAATAAATAAAATCTTAAAAAAAAAAATGCCAGGAGTGATATTGAAAACTTTAATTTTTTTAACTTGCTTTATACATTTTATTTTTTTATTATGTTACGTTAATCACCATACATTACATCATTAGTTTTTGATGTAGTGTTCCATGATTCATTGTTCGCGTATAACATCCAGTGCTTCATTCAATACGTGAAAACTTTAAATTTTAAATTAAGATAAAGACATATTTATTTGTAAAAGGTAAAGCAATATTTGGTATGAACTATTATTGAAGTCATAGCATATTTCTTGAGAGAATTAAATGGAGACTTCATGTAAGAGGTAGCACAGAGACATCTCTTTATTCAAAAAAGATTTATCGAGTGACTTCTATGTGCCTAAAGTTCACAGTTGTGAAGACAGAGCAAGGATCTTGACAATGTCCTTATGCTAAGTCTTGTAAAGGAGCTTCCATCTTCATACCATTTTCTTTTCAGGCAATTCACTTGGAGTGTGGCAAGAGTGTATAAGTTTGAAAAAAAGAGTAGTATGGAATGAGAGTGGAGCCACATATTAGTGGATTTTGAAAGCCATGATATAGTGGAGTCAAGAGGAATCCTTCAGGGTCTGTTTTAATGAAATGCCTCAACCATTTCTACAGTTCATGAAGAAACCCTGTTGCATACAGAAGTTGCACTGGAAGAATATTATGCAGCCATCAAAAGAATGAAATCTTGTCATTTGCAATGATGTGGATGGAACTGGAGGGTATTATGCTGAGTGAAATAAGTCAATCAGAGAAAGACATGTATCATATGATCTCACTGATATGAGGAATTCTTAATCTCAGGAAACAAACTGAGGGTTGCTGGAGTGGTGGGGGGTGGGAGGGATGGGGTGGCTGGGTGATAGACATTGGGGAGGGTATGTGCTATGGTGAGCGCTGTGAATTGTGCAAGACTATTGAATCACAGATCTGTACCTCTGAAGCAAATAATACATTATATGTTAAAAAAAAATAAAGAAGATAGCAGGAGGGGAAGAATGAAGGGGGGGAAATCAGAGAGGGAAACGAACCATGAGAGACTATGGACTCTGAAAAACAAACTGAGGGTTCTAGAGGGGAGGGAGGTGGGAGGATGGGTTGGCCTGGTGATGGGTATTAAAGAGGGCAGGTTCTGCATGGAGCACTAGGTGTTATACACAAACAATGAATCATGGAACACTACATCAAAAACTAATGATGTAATGTATGGTGATTAACACAACATAATAATAAAAAAATAAAAAAAAGAAGTTGCATTGGAATTCCTCATTAACATTCATATAATATTAGAAGTAATAAATTCTTAATACTCCCACCCCAAAACATGTAACTGATCTGCAAGCTGCTTATCACCTCAGCATTTGAAATAAATCATTTTCTTGTACTTGGTCATGTTATTAAGGGCCTAGAAACATGACTTTATAATGGCATATAAAATACTCTAAATTAATGTGTAACACTATGAAGTAGAATTAAAATACTACTAGACAAACAAAAGTTCTAGTCAAGACTTTGATGCTAACTATCCTTATATCCCTGGTCAAGTCATTAAATATTCTATCTCAGTTTTCTTTTTTTTTTTTTTTCAAGATTTTATTTATTTATTTGAGAGAGAGAGAGAGTGCAGAGCAGGAGAGAGGGGCAGAGGGAGAAGCAGGCTCCTTGCTGAGCAGGGAGCCCCAAAGCAGGGCTGGATCCATCCTGGGGCCCTGGGATCATGACCTGAGCCGAAGGCAGAGACTTAACTGACTGAGCCGCCCAGGCACCCCTGTATCTCAATTTTCTTAAATACAAAATGAGGATAATGTTACCTACATTGCCTTCTTCCCAGGGCTAGTAAAGATTTCTATGAATCTATATACAAGTAGACTTTGACAAATAAACAGAACAAAACAAACATTCATTCAAAGCAATGTGTCATAATTTACATTATTACATGACTCACAGTTCCCTGAAGTGTAAACAGTGTGATATTATGAACAACCTCTAATTTGTCACTCCCCTACAATATAAGCTGACATCCCCCTACTTTTCTAGAACAGTATACTGTGTTCATTTCAGATTTCCCTTAATGGTGTTGATGATGGTGACATCAGCAGGTGACAGACCACAGTAGGCCTTTCAGTGAGTCACTTCCTGACACAGGGTGATAATACAGGCTAGTATTATCAAGTATGACAGTGCATGGCTCTACAGAGAAACTGTCATTCTAAGAATTTAATGACCTCAGTTGGACAGAGAAGCTTCAAGAGACTCATAAAGCAAGTCTTCAGTATAAGAGAAATAGCTTTAATAACGTGGAAGAAAGGGGTGCCTGGGTGGCTCAGTCATGAAGCGTCTGCCTTCGGCTCAGGTCATGATCCCAGGATCCTAAGATCGAGCCCCACATCAGGTTCCCTGCTCCGCAGGAAGCCTGCTTCTCCCTCTCTTGCTCCCCCTGCTTGTGTTCCTGCTCTCACTGTGTCTCTCTCTGTCAAATAAATAAATAAAATATTAAAAAAAAAAATAACGTGGAAGAAAGAAAAAAAAACATAGGGAAAGTGAAGAAAGAATTTTAGGGATGGAAGAAACTATGGACACTGACTTTTCCAATCTATTAACATTAACCTTGGGAAAACATAACCGCAGAGGATTTGAGCCACTTATACAAAGTCACCTAGGCATTATCAAAATTGGAACCAGAACTCATTTCTCCTAATCCTTCATCCACTGCCCTTGCCCTCTTCCCCAGTTTACATGTTTTTATGACTGTGATTACTGAAAAAAGTTGCGCCTTTTTCTTTCTGCTCAGATTTAAATCCTTATTATATTTGGGTTAATTTTCCTTCTCCTCACAGTTTGCAATCTGCACACTTTGTAATCCTGTAAATTTAGTGTCATTTGGCATTTCTATTAATATGCCATTTACTCCACCATTCTAGATCTTTAATAAAAATGTTAAATAAGACCAGACCTAGCATTTGTTACTTTTTGTTTATAAGCCTTTCCTCAATTTTAATCTGACTGATTTTCTTGTCATCTAAGCTCATTTAAAACAAATTTGCAAGTAAAATATCATCAGACAGTATCAGATGTTTTGCTAATGCCTAAATATATCACATTTTCCTTTCTAGCCATTAATTTTGAGAATTTATCAAAGGAAGGAACTCAGCTTGTCTACCATGAATTTTCATTTATAAACTCCTGCTGTTCTAGGTCTTTAAGTCTCTTTCTTTTAGTTGTTATGAATTGTTCAACTACTTTATAAAATATTTCCATCCGTTTTGGTAACATTTAGAATTTCCCTCTATATATAACAGACACAAATTTTGAGGGTGGGGATGACAGAAGTACCATACATTCGTAGGTGAAATTCTTAAGTAAAAACACCAAATATCAAAAGATTGGTGTCCTTAATTGTACATAGTGTTAAGTTCTTAGTGGAACTATGGTCTTTCATTTCAAGCTACTGAATCCATTATAATGGATTAGGAGAGACTGTGGACTAAGCAAATATTTATAAATCACATTTCCTGTTAATTCTGTTATCAGTAACACTCTTCCAGCCTGAGTTCTGTGTTACTGCTTCTGCCTGAGTTTAAACCCCTACTACCTCTTAGTTGGACTTCTCTGACAATTTCCAGCCTATCTCTTCTACTGTCTTCTACCCACAGATCACATCTCCTCAGCATCACCAGCTACTTACCAAAAACTACTGGTTGTTTATGTCCCATTAATTACCTCTCATCATCTGTCATGTAAAGTTTAAACTCTTTAACAAGGTCATACAAGGCCCTTTACAATATGTCCCCGAGCTCTCTCTGAATACCGAACTCATTCTTTTCTAAACCTGTTGTTCTCTGTTAGTCAATGACTTTACATAGACCCAGAATGCCATTTCTTTTCTTCTTCACCTGAGAATTACACTTCATCCCCGATGACCTTCTTCTCTGGCATCTAAGTGAAACCTTTCTCAATCACTTTAGGCAGTTGGGAACATCTCATTTTGATGCCCCAAATATGTTGATAAGTTTGCTCTCACTCCTATCATTATGTTGTTATTGATCTTAACAGAACTCTGAGCTCCTGTAGGACAGACAATGTTTCTTCCTTACCAGGCTTGCCCTGTTTGCCAAAATGGAGTGTGCATCATTTGTTGAATTATTTTGTGAATGCTCTAAAAATTTTTAAACATGGAAGTAGATTGCATTTAGAAAATGGACAGCTTCCTAGCACTGATGTCTTTCATTCTTGCAGTTCATTTTCATGTTTGTCATCCCAAGGTACACCAAATTGTCTTCTCTATAAACATAGTACTACTTATTTGAATAGTGAAAATATTCTTTCAGAGCTTACAAAATCAAGCCTCAAAACTTTTGTCAGAGAAATCCCATATAATTTTTCTTTTTACCTTCTCTTCATAAATAAAGGTGCTAGAATGCTTTACTCTTCTTAAATCTTAATTTGACATAATTTCACTGATGAGCATCTAGCCTAAATTCCAAAGCTTTTAGCTTTCCCAGGTACATCAGTGATCATTACCAAGTTTCCAGAATATTTTATTCTCTTCTTGTTCTACACAGTCTCCCTTTGCTAGGATCATAAATTGATTTGTTCGACCTTGTTTGTCTGTCCAATCCTGCCCAGCTCTAGTATCTTGCAGAAACTTAAGACCTTCAGGCTTCAGGATCAGGAATAGCCTTACCTAGTGTATAAGTTATTCCTGAGCATGCCCTTGTCCCACTGGCCATTTGTGTCTGAAATTGATTTTGCTGCTCATAAATCAATACTTATTAGGGCTGATGTGAACCTTCCTGATCTCCCCACACCCACAAATCAACTGAACTACAGTTATTTCAAGTTCATGTCATGTTTTTATCTGCAACTGGACTCAAATCCTGAGCCAGTTTTTAGTTCTTTCTTTTGGGTGGTACTAAAGACTGAATGTTTGTGTCCCTTCCTGCCCCTCAAATTCATATATTGAAACCTAATCCTCAATGTGATGATATCTGGAGGTAGGTAGGGTCTTTTGGTAGATAATTGGGTCATAAGGGTGGAGTTCTCATAGATGGGATAATATTCTTATAAAAAGGACCACAAAGAGCTATGTAATCCTTTCCACCTTGTGAAAAGGCCATATATGAACAAGGAAGCAGTCTCTCACCAGACACTGAATCTGCCAGTACCTTCATCTTTGACATCCCAACATTCAGAACCATAGGAAATAAATTTCTATTGTTTATAAATTACCCGGCCTATGGTATTTTGTTATAGTAACCCAAGTTGACTGAGACAAATAAGAAACTCAGTTTTTCTATTTCTACTCACCTGATGAGGTCTAATCCAAACAAGACAGATTCTCCCTGTCTACTAATAATAATGTCTTACATTTGGGAATTGTGTAGAGTCCATAAATTCTTTCATATAGATTATTCCATTCAGTTCATACCACTCAATGAGAAAGAGTACCAAAGGAAGCACCTAGTTGTACAATCATTTCTTAACTGAGTGAGGAATTCTATACAAACTCAGTGCATTAGTGGTGGGTTCTACAATTCGTCTTACTGTTCAAACATGATAACCAGTGTATTCCAGTTGCTCCAGTCAGATATGGGAAGTCATCTTTGACTTCTTCCTTTCCTTCACCATCCAATTAGTCACTAGGTCATCAATTTCACCTCTAAAATATCTTTTTTATCTTTCATGTCCATCTTTCTCTGTTGTGATCCAAGCCACCATCATATTTCCCCCAGACTTTTCAAAATATGTCTCATTTCAGTCCTCCTTTGTACCCCACACTTTCTAATTCTTTCAGTACATGATAGCCAGAATCTTTTTTTCTGAAATACAAATCTGATTATGTTACATCCCCTTTTAAAATCACTAATTGGGTCCCATTGTCCTTGGAATCAAACACAAACTGTGTAACTAGGTATCATAGAGTTCTCTCCCAATTTTACATCAACCATCTTGAAATAACTTCCCTTTCTCTTTTCTTCAGTCTTATTCCAGGCATTCCAAAAACTCTTTCAGTCCCTCAGTTGTGTCTGTTTTCTCTGTTCACTGAACATTCATACATTGTTCCCCTTATTATGAAACCTGCCTCTACCTTCTCTGCCTACTTCTAGATAAGTACTTCTTGCTCTTCAGATCTTAGTTTTTCGCTCTCATATTTTTTTATCTAAAAAAATCATTTAGAAGTAGTTGACACAGAATGTTACATTAGTTTCAGCCATACAACACACTGATTCAACAACTCTATACATTATGCTATGTTCACAAGTGTACCTACCATGTGTCCCCATGCAATGCCATTACATTATCATTGACTATGTTCCCTATGCTGTACCTTTCATCCCTGTGATTTATTCATTCCATAACTAGAAGCCTATACCTTCTACTTGCCTTCACCCATTTTGCCCACCCGCACCCTCACTCTCATTTTAGAGTCTTCTTCCTATGAAGTCTGCTCTGACCTCTTAGATTAGGTTTGCTCACCACAGCAGTCTGAACTGTCTCACATATCACTGTAGTCCCCACTAGGTTATACATTCTGGGAATCCTTCTTTGCCTCATTCACCATTTGCTACCCAGTGCCTGACAACAGTTGGTACTCCCTAAATACTGGTTGTTATTGAAAGACTTCTGCCTCCATCCCCTTGTACCTCAGGTTCCTGCATGGCTCATGGCTACCTGTCTCCTCTCACATTCAGTGTCTTCCATCATCTCTGCTCTAGCCCCAAACAAAAGGAAGCTTAGTCATTCTCTTTCCTATCATGTAAAAAGGAAGAGGAATTTGGACAAATGCTCATAAAATACCTTTAGCACTTTATCCTCACAAGAATGATAGGCCAATTTCTGGGTAGTTGTGACTCATTCTGCAATTTTGGCTATGTATCTTTATCTAAAATCTATAGAAAGATCTATAAACTACCCTGTCAAATCTGAGTGCAAAAATTCTCATTCTATCTATATATACATTCTACCCCTGTGTACATAATATAATTTTTCCTAACCTTCTAAGAGAAAGAAGTAGAAAATATTTCAGGATTCTGTTTATTTTCCATGGGTACGTTTCACTCTTTTTCATTGTTATCCCCAAATTTGCTATCAGATGGAATATTAAGGTGAGTTAGTGATTTGATAAACAAATATAAAGCAATTTTAGTTTCTGAATTACAGTTAAAGTTCCACTTAACCACTGCATAGTTCCTAAAAGAGAAGAGGTACTTAAATGTGAGGCAAAAATGATGGGCGCCTGGGTGGCTCAGTCGTTAAGCGTCTGCCTTCGGCTCAGGTCATGATCCCAGGGTCCTGGGATGAAGCCCCGCATCGGGCTCCCTGCTCTGCGGGAAACCTGCTTCTCCCTCTCCTGCTCCCCCTGCTTGTGTTCCCTCTCTCATTGTGTCTCTCTCTGTCAAATAAATAAATAAAATCTTTAAAATAAATAAATAAATAAATAAATAAATGTGAGGCAAAAATGAAATTACTCAACTGACACCTAATTCTCAGGTATTTGGCCTTAACTTTCTTGATAATAGTCCCATGCTTGCTAATCCTGAGTCCCTTTGAGCTGAAGCTTCAGCTGTTTCTTTTACTTCCACAGATATAATATTCTTAAAAATTCCGTGTGAGGTTGACATTGGACTGTTATTATGGATGTTATTGTTGATGTTATTATGGATCCTAGAAGCGTGCTCTATATTGGATCCACCAGGGCAGGCTTTTTAATTGTGCTCTCTGCCATGTGGGTGTGGTTTTGCATAAAAATCGAAAATCTTTTAAGAGGTATGAAATGCTTTCATTGCAGAGTTATGCTTTGAAGAGCTAATGCTTAGACATATCACAGATTCCCTAACTGAACCCTCTCAAAGTTGTCAATCCTCAACTCAGTGGTTCTCAACCTTAGCTACACATAGGAATCACGTAAGGTGATGAAAAAAATACAAATGCTTGTGCCCCAATACCAGGGATTATAATTTAATTGGTTTTGGGTATGGCCTGGGCATCTAGACTTTTATTTAAAACCTCTCCAGGAGATTGAGGAACATTTCTACATCACTTTAACTTTATTAACTCAGAGCTAGAGTCAGTGATGCCTGATAAGTGCAGGCTCAGTCCCATCTATTCAGTGATTGAGTCAAGCACATCCTAGGCAGGAAATAAATTAAAAGTGTCAGCCCATGAGCTGATACATAGCCTAGAAGTAGCTTGCTCCTGCAATGGTCTGAATATTTATTACACCCCCTCCAAAATTCATATATTGTAACCTAACCCCAAAGGTTATGGTATTAGGTAGTAGGGTCTTTGTGATGTTATTAGACTGTGAGAACAGAGACCTCAAAAATGGCATTAATGCCCTTATATAAGAGGCCTGAGAGAGCTCCTTTGCTTCCTTACACATTGTGAGGACATGAAAATTCTGAAACTGTTACAATGAGAATTCTAGGACCCAAAAGATAGCCCTTACCCAACCATGCTGGCACCCTGGTCATGGCTTTTTAGCCACCAGAACTGTGAAAAATAAATTCCAGTTGTTTATAAGACACCCAAGTCTTGGTACTTTGTTATAGTGGCCTGAATGGTCCACGACAGTTGCCATGTTACTTTACATTATTCATAGATTAAAATGCACACTTTTGAAAACATATAAGGCCAGGCATAAACTGCTTACATTTCCAAATATATCTCATACCATCTTCTTCACTCATTATGTATCAGCCACACTGTTTTCTGTTTCTTTGAAAGTGCACTTTCTCACACTTAATTGTCTATGATTTATCCTCCCCTGGGAATACTGGTTCATTCTTACCTTAGGATATTAGTTCAAATGTCACCTCTTCAAAATAGTCTCTTGTCAACTGACCTTACCCAATTACATTTCATCTCATCACTTTATTTTGATTTTTAAAATAATAGTGTGATTTATTTTCTATTTTATTGTATTCTTTTCCACCATACTTTAAGGTAGAGAGATTGATTCATTTATTGAATGAATAAATGAATGAAGGAATAAATTGATGCAAAGCGAAGTGAATTGATCAGCTTTAGAAATTCCTAAGATATCTGAGTTATAGCCTCTTTCAATTCTACCCTGGTAGTATCTATGTCTACATTTTATTCTCTTTCTCCAGCCATCCATACTTTCTGTCCATCCACTCATCCTTTATCTCCTTATTTATAAATCAAATGTACCATCATGTACTAGGAAAAACAAAAAACAACAACAACAAAACCAAAGAAATCAACAAATATATCTAAATCTACCTATCTTTCTATTTTTATATCCATGACTATTATATCATGATATATACAGATCCAGTTTTTCAGAAGCACCTCTGTATCCTCTGCTAGCCAAAACCCATGGCCAAAGGTAACAACTCTTCCAACATTTGCTTAACCACATTAGTTTTGCCTGTATTTGAACTAGGGTTCTAGAGGGGAGGGGAGTGAGGGGATGAGTTAGCCTGGTGATGGGTATTAAAGAGGGCATGTATTGAATGGAGTACTGGGTGTTATACACAAACAATGACTCATGGAACATGACATCAAAAACTAATGATGTAATGTATGGTGATTAACATAATAAAATAAAATTTAAAAAATTAAATCATACTAAATACGTTATGTTTTACTTCACTGCTCAACATTGTGATATTCATTTCTATTATTGCCTTTTAAAACATTTTGACCACTGACTTTTATCTCTTGCATTCAAGTAATAAATAAATATATATATATATATATATATATATATAGCTACAATCACGTAATTATCCCACTACTGTTAGGCACTAAGTTACTTCAGGATTTGGTTATTAGGCACAGTGCTGTTATGATCACAGTTTTATATGCTTTCAACATATGTTTGCATTTTAGTTGGATATAGAGATACATCTAGCAGTCAAATTTTGGACAGAGAATATGCATAGGTTCAGTACTAAAAGATAGTGCCAAATAATTTTTTAAATTGACGGCACCATTTCACACTGTAAGAGAAAAGTGAGTTAGTTGCTCCACATTTTTACCACTACTTGGTAATGTCAAATATGAATATTCATAATTAGACTATTTTATTATATTTTTATATTTATATTTTATATTATATATTAAAATTCCATATTAAATAAATTATATTTTAAATATGTATAAATATATACACAAATATATAATATAGTATTATATTTATTATATTTATAGTCTGATAAGTAATAGTATTTCATTCTTGCTTAATTTGTAGTTCCCTTAAAACTAATAAGGGACTTTTTCATACCTTTATGGCCATTTGGAAATCCTATCTTTTGAAGTGCCTACTCATTAGACCATTTTATTTATTTATTTTTATTTTTTAAAGATTTTATTTATTTATTCAAAAGAGAGAGTGTGTGAGAGGGTGAGAGAGAGCATAAGCAGTGGGGAGGGGAAGAGGAAGAAGCAGACTGCCTGCTGAGCTGAGATCCCAATGCAGGACTCAACCTAGGACCCTGGGATCATGACCTGAGCCGAATGCAGATGCTTAACCAACTAAGCCACCCAGGCACCCCATCATTAGACCACTTTAATTGGATTATCTCTCTTTTAATGACATGGAGTTCTTATACATTCTAGACATGAATTTTTTATTAGATAAACACAGCAAAAAAAAAAAAATATTCTTAGTCTATGGCTTATTGTTTTACTCCTTTAAAAGTGTCTTTTGATGAACCTAATTTTAATGAAGGCAACTTCATTGTTTTTTGTTTGTTTGTTTGTTTTTAGAGAGAAAGAGAGAGCAAGCGTGAGAGGGAGAGAGAGAATCTTAAGCAGGTGAGGCAGGGCTCAATCTCACAACTCTGAGATCATGACATGAGCCAAAATCAAGAGTCAGATGCTTAACCAATTGAGTCACCCACCCAGGCACCCTTTGGAGAATTAATATTTTTATATGATTTTTAAATCACATTTAAAATTTTTTCATTTCTTAATTGTGGCCAGTAAATAGAAATATAATTTTATGCAGTAGCCTTGTTAAATTTGCATTTTAATTGTATGTGTTTATTTATAGATATTTTCTAATTTTCAATGTATACTGTTGTCTGCACATAATAATATTCTTATTTCTTTCTTTCCAATCCTAATGAGAGGATGCCGTGATGCAGTACAATGACAGGAGAAAATGGAATGAGGCTATTTCCCTATTATAAACTACTTATATGTAGAACCTTTATTGCTTCATTAACAATAAAAGGGCATTAAGTTACTTTAACTTCATTTATTTCCTCAATCCTTCTAGGTCTTTGTTGACACAAATTTTAATTCTACTCATTTTTAAAACTAAGGCGTAATTATCATTGCTTTGCACAGTTACCGATTGATGTAGATTTATTCATGATTACTTTTTTTCTCTCTCTTGTTTCTTTCTGAATTTCTTTTAGAAAAAACTTACTTCTGTCTTAACACCTCTCATTATTTTTTTTAATGCTATTCTGTTGGCAATTTTTTGGGTTTTTATTTGCCTAAAAATGTAATTATGAAGTTTCCTTTCACTGGGTATAGGATTCTGTATTGGTAGTTATTTCTTTCTGCACTTCAAATATGACATTACATTTTCTTATGATGCCATTGTTTCTGTACAAAAGTGAGCTATTAGGTTTGTTTATACACTTTTATGGGCAATGTGTCTGCAGTCTTCTGGAGGCTTTCAAGTTTTCTATTTGTCTTTGGTTTTTATTGTTTTTATTATGGTGTGTCTGGTTGTGGAATTTTTTTAAATTTATTCTGTTTAGGGTTTGTAGACTTTTTTATTTTTTACTGAGTTATAATTGACATATAACATTATATTAGTTTCAGGTGTACAACATAATGATTCAATATTTGTATATATTGAGAAACGATCACTACAGTTAAGTCTAGTTAACAACCATCACCACACATAGTTAAATGTTTTTTTCTTGTGATAACTTTTAATATCTACTCAATATTAGAGTTTTTGTTTTTGTTTTTTAATCTTGAGACCATGCATGAATATTATAGTACCTTTCATCAGTTTTGGAATATTATTGCCCAGTATTTCTTCAAATATTGCTTTTAAACTTTTTATTCTCATGGGACACAAACTATAGTTATGTCAGACATTTTTCGTGTGTTCCAGTCTGGATATTTTCTATAGACCCATTTTTTAGTTCACTAATTTTCTTTCTGATGTATTGAATTTGATTAATTCAATCTATTATGTCCTCAATTTCAGTTATCGGACTTTTCATCTGTAATCATTCTATGTGATTATTTTAAAAAAATAGATGTCTATTCTTTGGTGAGAAGCTCCCTTTTGTCATCTATTTTTTGATAATATTAATCATATATATTTAACAGACTACCTGGTATTTCCAGTATTTGGATCACCTGTAGACCAGTTTCTATATTTCTTTTTCCTGTTGGTCTTAGGCCATTTGGTCTTATCTTAGCATTCCTGGATTTTAAAATTGGTAAGTGGACATTGTGAAAAAAAAATTCTTCTTCCAGAGATACTTTATTTTTCTTCCAATGACTTAAACATAACTGGGACACATGACCTTCATTGAAATGGGAATTGAAATAATTCTACAGAAAACCAATGTATTTATCAGAGCCTCTAGTCTTTGACAAACCTTGAACAATTCTTTTTTTAGTCTCACCAGTACTGTGAGTTCACCAAGTCAGTAGTTTCTTAATTTTTATCTAATATTTCTTAATGACTTCTCAACCTCTACCTGCCTGCCAAAGTCAGAAAATTGGAGTCAAAAACTGCCTGAAGAGAAATTAATAAAAATGTAAGGTTCACCTCTTAGTTGTTCCTTTTACAAGAAAAAGATGACCTTTTCTCTTGAGGTCTTACTGCCTTGGTAATCCCAAACTACAGTTTTTTTCTCCCCTGCCCATGAAAACCACTGAAAGTTCTGAACCACTACTTTCTACTCATTTTCTAAGCTATGCGCTGCTTATGAATGAGCAAATTTCTAAAGGCTATAAAAGCAAAAATATCAAAACAACCTTAGTATATTTCTTTCTCCCTGGAGTCTGGAACCTTCAAGTCCTACTTGCTGTGTTTTGCATTTTACCATGATATCTAGTTTTCCTCTCAAGAGAGCTTGTCTGAGTGCAAGGGCATATATAAATATAAATATATAAATATATATAGTAAGTAGCTAATATCCAGAACATGTAAAGAACTCTTACAGCTTAATAGCAAAAACAAACAAAATTCAGTTAAACGATGGGCAGACAATCTGAAAAGACATTTAATTAAAGAAGACATACAGGGGTGCCTGGGTGGTTCAGTTAGTTAAGTGTCTGCCTTCGCCTTGGGTAGTGATCTTGGGGCCCTGGGATCCAGCCCTTCTTCAGGCTCCCTGCTCAGCAGGGAATCTGCTTCTCCCTTGCCCTCTGCCCCTCCACCCCCACTTGTGCTCTCTGCTCTCTCTCTCAAATAAATAAATAAAATCTTAAAAAAGAAAAAAAGACATACAGTTGGATAACTGGTACACAAAAAGAGGCCATCATTAGTCATCAGCAGAATACTAATCAAAACCACAATAAAATATCACTTCACATCTATTAGAATGGCTATTATCAAAAAGGCTAGAAATAGGAAGTGTTGGCAAGGATGTGAAGAAAAGGGAACAGTTGTGCACTGTCGGTGGGAATGTAAATTTGTGCAGCCACTGTGGAAAACAGTATGGAGTTTCCTCGAAATATTAAAAATAGAGCTACCATCTGATCTAGCAATTCCACTTGTAGGTATTTATATAAAGAAAATGAAAACACTAACTCAAAAAGATATATGCACCCCCATGTTCATTGCAATATTATTTACAATAGCCAATATATAGAAAACAACCTAAGTGTCAATCAGTGGGTGAATGGACTTATCCATGTAGTATATATACACAATGGAATATTATTCAACCATAAAAATGAATGAAATCATGCTATTTGCAACAATATGGATGGATGTTGAGTTATGCTAAATGAAAGAAGTCAAATAGAGGAAGACAAATACCATATGATTTTTCCCCTATATGTGGAGTCTAATAAAAAAAAAAAAGCTCATAGATACAGAGAATAGATTGGTGACTATCAGAGGTGGGGGTGGGGGTAGGAGAAATGGGTAAACTTTTTTTTATTTTTAGTAAATTGAATTAAAAAAACAAAGTGCTTGTCTGATAAAAGCTACTCCATTATAACTAGAAATAGAAATTTTGGATCTCTTGTTTTAGGATCATATGTTTTATTGTACAAGTGGCTACTGATCCTGACATACAATATTTTTTTAAATTTTATTTAATCCCCTAGTTACTCCCTGATCCTCAACACCTCACACTAAGCCTATATGGCTAAATCCCTGCCACCTACCCAGGTTGAGTATTTCCAATTACTAGCTTCAGAAAAATAGACCATATTCCTCAAGTTACTGCCACGGTCTTATTGAGAATTAACATAGGGAAGACAAAGCCATTCCAAAGGAAATGCTGTCAGACCAATTATGAAAGAATTAAAGCTTTGCTTAAAAAACATCTCCAGAGGCATCTCTTTTGTTCCATAAACTTCAACTGCCACTCCCTAACTCCTTCCTTAAGCATCACCAACCCTATCACTGTCCAAATCAGACCTCACAGAAATGAGTATTATTCTCAGTTCTCACTAGGTCTGAGAGTCTTAAAATATATATTGTCTAAATTTAACTGTCTGCAGCCCATGCATAAACCTCTATGATACCATTATTGACTATTTCATGAAAGAAAAGGTTTATTTCAAAATAAAGCCTGGTGTGTACATTTCTGGAATGATCTAACTTTAATGGCAAAAACAAACAAACAAACAAAAAGCATTGGCAAACTAACAATGAAAAGATTCAACTGAGTATCCCAGAAATTAGAAGCAATGCAAAAATAAAAACAAGCCAACAGAAGCAAAGCCATGTAAAAGGGATAAAAGAAAACTGACAACAAAATACTCAAGTGATGGGAATAAAATACCACTGAGAATCTCATCATATTTTCCAAAATGAAATAAATCACTGGAACACAGCTGGGAGATATAAAAGCCAGAGAGAGGAGGAAGCTTAGGAAATCTGAAAATAAGGGAGGACAATTTTAGCTTCCCCTGCACTTGAGGATACTTTCTGTCCCTGAGAAAGACTAGGATATGTCTACTGCCAAAATGCATACTCTGCACACTTCGCTCAAGTGATATGCACTTGTACTTACATATTTTCTCCCCCATCCTTCTCTCATCCTCTTATTGTGACTACTCACAAGGTCTTTAAGCTTCTGAGAGAAAGAGAATGTATGTATTTTGCAACGCAGTTTTCACCAAATTCCAGTTAGTTATAAATTATTATTTTCCCAATTCAGACAGAATGTTTGCATTTTTAAAGTGCTTAGAATGCATCTACCAGGAGGTGGTGGGAAAATCACTTACCTTATCTTAGTCTCAATTTCCTCATGTGACAAAATAAATTAGAGAAAACAATACTGGCTGTGTCAACTACACAGACATGTCTGTGAAAACTGTACAAGATAATAAAAGCAAAATAATTTAAGTTATAGACACAGTATAATGTATTAATTTTTAAATATATCTGAATATAATTGTTATATATTTTAAGATTTTACTTATTTGACAGAGAGAAAGAGAACCAGAGAGGGAACACAAGCAGGGGGAGTGGGAGAGGGAGAAGCAGGCTTCCCGCCGAGGAGGGAGCCCGATGCGGGGCTCGATCCCAGGATCCTGGGATCATGACCTGAGCTGAAGGCAGACGCCCAACGACTGAGCCACCCAGGCACCCCTGCCATATATTTTTAATTAATATCTATTTTTTTACCTTAATCCCAAGTAGATGTCTAAAAAAATGATATTGGCATAAGGGCAGAATGGTTGAATTAATATTATTATTTGTATGAAACATTGGTCTTTATGGAGTAGGTAAAAACTTATAGAATACATGCCTTTAAAAATCTATATCATCTGGTTATAAGATAAAGTACAATTCTGCCAGTTTAGAATCTCATTTTAGAATCTCAATATGCTTCCTTCTTTGACTTGGTTCTTTGGAGTAAAAGATGTGGATTCAGTTTTCATTTCTGCTCTTGGATTCCTTGATGAAGTTACACTCACTAATTTGTATAGAAGACTGATTAAAAATAACAAAGCCCATGAAGTCCCCCAGAGGAACGAGTTCTCCCAACATGAGCACAATCCCTTCATTACTGGGCTCTATGGTACCCAGTGGAGCATTTTGGGTTCCTTCTCATCCCTATTCCTTCTCCCTTTGCTGGTCTCTTGTTTTACTTTTTTTTTTTTTAATAACATGCCCCACATACTTACAGAATTAAGGAGACAAGCATAATAAAAAGTTAAAAATTATTTGAGCCACTGAAGCATCTGTGAAAATAAATATACATATTTATTTATATGTATATTTTCTTCCTTCTTGACAGATGACCGTATACATATATTTATATATAAAATCATATAAATAATACATAATATATATAAATTATACATATAACTATCTGTCAAAGAAGAAGGAAAATTTGGAATTTGATTAAAAATGATGGTGTTCTACTTAGAAGAAAATGGATTTGGATAGGAGAGGCCTGAGGTTAAATGATAACTCTACTACTTAGGATGTCAGTCAAGTAATTTAATTTGATTCTACATTTTCTATTCTATAATAGATACTGTGGTAGATATACTGTAATAGACGTAGATACTGTGGAAGACTGCAAAAATGGCCTCCATCTTTCCCTTCTTAGTATCTACATCTCTTTGCACAGTGACTTTGCACTCTTCCTAGAAGAAGTAAAATTTATTTCTCCACTCTGTGAGGCTGGGTTGACCTTGTGACTTACTTTGACCAATAAAAAGAATGTGGCAGAAACAATGATTTGATAGTCCCTAGTCTAGGCCTCAAGAGTTCTTTTCCTCTTCTCTGCTCTCGCTTGGCAACCAGCCTGGCCAATATGTGAACAAGCTGAAGGTTATCAGAGAATGGGGAACCACATGGAGCAGAAATGAGGTATGCCAGCTGAGGCTAGCACTCAGCCAGCCCCCTCAGGTGCCCATAGTTGCAGCTTAGTTTTACCCAGCACAAATTGCCAACAGGCAGAAGAGTGAGCAAAAAAGCCTGTTGTTGTCTATGTACTAAATTTTGGGGTGATTTGTTACAGAGCAAAACCTGATACAGGGGCTTAGAATATCTGGGTTTTCTTCATAGAAGAATTTAATTGAAATGAGTTACTATGTGAAACAGAATATCATCTTGCCTAGCAAATTAACATAATTAATGCTTCATGTAATTTAACTGGAAAAAAATAATGATCCAAGTATAAACTAAGAACTTGTAATGCAGTTAGAAGAAAAAGTGACTACCGCAAGATTCTCTAGATTATAATAGTTTGACCCTTTAGGTAGTTTACTTTAAAAATGCTTTTATTATGATCTGAATTCAGGGGAAAAAAAATAGAGCAAGACTGTTTCTCAATTGAGTTTTGTCAGAATTTAATCATTAGGGATTATGAAATGATTTCACAAAAGTAATTGATTTGATATTATACTGACTTTTAAATAATAATGCTTAGTGAAAAAAAATTATTTGTTTGTGTAAGTTTACACATTTTGATGTGGCAGAGATAAGATTTGAACCCAGAATTTTTTTTTAATGTACCATCATGTCATCATTGGCTACAGTGCGTAAGATAACAGCCAAGTTCAAACATACCTGGGTTTCTGTTCTCACTTTCCTTCTTGCTAATTTTGTGGTCTTAGGTTAACTGCTTAACTGCACAAAACCTGCTTTCTTATCTGATAGTTGTTATGAAGACAATGAAATAATTCAAACACATATTTTGGAATATAGTTCCTAACATATAAAGAATGAATAAATATTTTTTTGCTGAAATGATTTCTTTAAAGACCATGGAAAGACAAACATCAATTATATAAAACCTGTATCTTAAATAATTTAGGATTTAACACACAAATTCTGAGCGTAAGGTCCACAAAGAATTCAGGGTCTATGAATTTGGATAAAAAAAATAACCCTGTAGTTTATTTTCACCAACTTCTTCCTGAAATTTAGGATTTCCTTCAATTATAAATTTAAGCAGAAAACCCCAATACCATTAGCAGTACCTATAACTTTCTCATTAATAGAAACTGAAGATATTTCTAGAGCACATTGTAGTTATTAAAGATATCTTGAAATATTGTTTGTCATTACTATTTTGCAATTATTTATATTAGATTCAATACAAATGAAAACAGGTAAATTAAAAAAATATTTATTTACTATTTTTGTAATCAAGAGAAAACTGATGTTTTAGAAATATTTAATGCACTTTAGTCAACACTCAGAATTTCGGGTGTTATGTCAAATTTTGGAAACACAGAGATAAAACTCATTTGTTGAGAAGACACTAAATTGTTTTATGAAAAGTCCTGTGATTTTAGTACACACAAGATGTAATAAAAGTTCATAGAAGAAACATCTAATCCAGATGAGGTGGGACAAAGTCTTCTAAAGAAAAGCACATCTGAGATTGATCATGATGGTCTAGAAATGGTTGTTTCGTGAAGAATGGATGGAGCTGGTTAAGAGTGAACAAAAGATAATAAGAAAATGTAATACAGCCTGCTAGCTATTAAAAAAAAAACTGTTTACCCTTTTTCCTGGGGCTGCCACTGGACTACACTTCCCAGCTTCCTTTGCAGTCCGTAAAATTATATAGTAGGTTCCAGTCAATGCAAGGGGAACAGAAGTAAGCTATGTAAAGGCTTATCTCAAAAACCCTCCCATAGGCAACCCAATGACTTTAAAATTAATAAAATAATTGTCTCAATTGTTTCAATGTTTCAGAATTCTAATCAGTTTTTAGGTACTCAAGTATCTTGATTATGAACAGTTAAGAAATCGATAAAATAGGAAATCTGAGTAATTCCATGGGCACATATTATCTCATTCAGAATTCCAAAGTAATATGAGAAAAATCTCATGATTTCTCATGGAATTGCTTATGAATGACTTCTAATAGGGAAGAAGTATAAATGAACAAGGAGGAATCAGACTTGGATCACCTACGGGAGAACTTTGACATCTGATTTGAAAGCCCTGCATCCCAGTTTCTTCTTTTATAAAAACAAATAAAGATATTTACATTTTATAGCATTTTGATGATTCCTTAAAATATGGAGGGCATGTAAGCTGAGTACTTGGTTTTGAGTACACATTAAATAAAAATCAGTTCCCTCTGCTAAATATATAGTGCTCTTATGATGATGAGAATTTTGTGTGGATTTTTCTGTTTGAGATGATTTAAACTGAATCATCCAAATTCACCTTGATCTTTTATTCCTACTGGCAAATACTTTCAAAAATGGCTTTATGGAATTAAGATTGCAGTCTCTAAAATACTTTCCCTCCATGGGAAGGAGACTGGCTTTATTTGCCATATGCATTAATAAAGCACACTAAACTGCTTTACTTTAAAGTGTAAGTACCTTTCTGCTCAATACCATAAATAGAAGTTAAATGAAAATGTTTGGAAAAGTTTAGATGAATTACATTTCACACAGCATGCACTCAATACAATATGGATTTAAAAACCCTCAGGCAGAAGTTATGTCTCCTGTGTCTTATCTAGTGCTAAGTACATTGTCAACAATTTCAACTGATGATAATAATAATTCAAAACCATTTACAGTTTAATCAGAATTCAGAGATTCTTTTACTCATTTTGCAGTTGTCAGATTGAATAAAATCCAGGTGAACCTGTATCTTAGCACTTGTTTTCTACTTTTGTTCTTTTAAAGGTATTTCATGCACGGAAAGATTTAGCCTTTCCGTTACTGTTCGAATGGTATAGAGATGAGCTGCATGAACTAAAAAAATTAACATTAACATTATTTTCAAATACTTGAGGGAGACAAAACATATACTAAAGAGCCTAATCCAGGCCACATATCTCATACTGATGATCCCTCCGTCTTCTAGCTAGGCATCCTGCCACTGAAAGTGAATAGATATCAGCCTCAAAATGTAACTGATACCTCCATATGTAATCTTCCATTTTATTTATCCACCTAGTACTGAACTGTCATTCAAGATTTTATGAAAACTTTGGAGTCTCTATATTTAATCAAGACAAGACTGTGGCTTAATGAATTACAGAAATTACTTCTCATTGTGTGAAATTCAAGTTTTATGTTCTTTAAACTTTATTTTTTTTTGGTTTTTGACAGTAATTGTGTATTTCAATAAAACATGTCACATGCAGTGTATTAATAAATGTCAAATGGGAAACAAAGAGGAACATTTGCCCCTTCTGCCAAATCTACCAGGGGTGATTTATTTTTTTATGGAAAAATGACAGTTTACAGCTTCACTGGTTTCTTGCTTTTTTTTTCCGTATGGAAACTTACTTTAAAAGATGAAGGAGGAAGGCAGAATGGGAAGTCAGAGAGATTCAAAGCATAAAAAAGATTCAGCACCACATTATTAACTTGAAGATGTAGAGAGCGATGTAAAAAGCATGGGTAGGAATTGTATTCTGCCAACTACCAGAGAGCTTAGAACAGGACTCCAAATCCCAGATGAGAACCACAGCCCGGCTGACAGCTTGATTTTAGCCTTGCGCTTCACTGAGCAGGGGATCTAGCCATACCAAGCTGGAATTCTGACCCACAGAACTGAGATGATAGATATGATTCTTTTTAAGCTGTTAAATTTATGGTAATAAAAATAGAAAACTAACACATTTTTGTTGTGTGAGACAGTAGACATACTTATCCCCTAGTCATACCCTTGATGACAGTTTATACTTTGAATACATCTTACCTGTATCTTGCAAAGCTGGCTGAAAATCTTATGCCTGGAATCTCCTGCATGCTCTTCTTTGAACTATTCCTAGGGTCATTTTGACCTTCTACTGATTATTTGACCAGAATCACATGCTATGGTGCACATGTATATGCACTACAAATTTATATAATTTTGAGAACTATTTTCACCACAGTATCACAAGGGACCAATTTCTGGGTATAGGACATGACCTGTACAATAGACAGCACCAATCTTCTAAAGGTAATATTGTTTTTAAAGAAGGAGAACTTTTTTAAGGCATAAAAGAACAATAGTATGGCACATAAATCTACTGAGAATGTGGATCATGGTAACTGATGTCAGCCATCTAGTTTATATTCGACATCATTAATCTCTTGGACATGACAAATCTTGGTAGCAGAAGGGAGTAAATTCCAGATAATGCACTTCTGAAGTAATGAATAACCCTTCCTATGAAGCACCTTAATGACTCTCCTTGTCAGATTTAAAATTTTATTATTAACATTAGAAAATGGAAGCCCAAAAAGATACAGTTGCAAATCAATTTCACTGTGCCTTCATAATGAGTCCCTAATTGAACTCAATTTCTGATACAGTTGTGAATTTCCTTCTACACTTAATTTTAATGACATGTATAGAAGAATTTAGTGACTGGGCATAAAGGAATTTATTTTAACTCTCCACTTTTATGTAGTTCAATTGATGAAATATAAATCATCACCACATTAATATGATGATAGGGAATGTATTTATGTCTCTTTACAGGTTAGAGTATGATCACTTTGTTAAATCAGTGTTTTCACTCAACTCATTAAAAATAAATGATAAAAAAGAATAACCATAAACGGTAATGTTCATTAGGTAAGTCTATATGGTAGAAGATTTACCTTTGATTTATTTAATGTCTAATAAAGAAATATTGCTTCTTTTCCTAAAATTAATTATTTGATTGCCATATTGGAAAAAATGTGAGTTATAAATATAGTTGTCTATTTCAAATGATCAGAACCTGGTCTTTGATATCTAACAAAAATTAATAAAGCATATAAAGCATTTTCCCCATAGAATGGCCATGTGATGATATATGTGTGCTTAAAATTAACATCTTTAATTACATTGCAATGTCCTGACAATATTGAAAATTGAGTATCATTAGAACGACGGACTCTTGCATAATCTGAGGACAATGTCTGTGCTTTACTCTTTATAATATAAATCTATTTGCTCTAATTCATTTATAGCTTTCCTTTTAATAAATCACCTTGTATAGCTGGGATATAACGTCTCCCTTTCTTTTTTCCTAGCATGGTTTAGTGGCAAAAGGACTGGCATCGCTCTCATACAAACCTAAATTTTGTTATAGATTCTAACCTTGCTAACAATCAACCTTGAAAAAGTAACTTGAATTTCTTGAACATTACTTTCCTCATCTGAAAATGAGAAAGTAGTCCTACCTTGAAGAATTGTGAACATAATTTGAGATAATATATGCAAATTGCATAATGCAATGTTTGGTACCTAGTATACATAAGAAATTCAAAATATACAGCTAATGCGATAATGAAGATGAAGATGATAATGATGACTATGATGATGATGACTATGTCATTTTCTAAGTTCTGATCCCTATCCCTTTTGTGAATTTTATTGGTCATTACACAATTTGAAATGAAAGCATTTACTGAGAACTGATTTTATGCCAGGTATTAGGTTAGGTGTTGGGCAAATGAAATCTAATAAAATATCACCTTTGCTAAGAAGAAATACTGCTAGGTATCCATATACATTTTTTTTCAGATTTATATAAAGTCTGTAATGAGATTTCCAAGCCCTGCTTTTTATATTTACCTTATAATTGCTATCTTATCATTTCAAAGTTATATATTTTATATCCTTAGCTGAAATATCAACTCTCATTGACAAGAGGTTTTATTTTGACTTGTCCAAACTGTTAAGTCATATTATTACTTAAAAATCTTTTGCATGCAATGGATACTAGATAAATAGTTAATGATTGAGGAAAGAAAAGAATTAATGGAATAAATTAATGACTTCGGATGGATGAAATGGAACTTTATGCCCCTAATCATCTTCCCCATATATTTAACTTCAAGCTTCAGGAACAATAAGCCACTTAGAGATCCTTCCATCATTTATGCTTTTCTATTTTTAGTATTCCCCACTGATCTTCTTACTCCTTTCACTGCTGACTTTTCCTTCCTCCTTGCTATTCAACAAATACTTAACACTGTCACCAGATGGAAAGCTATGGTAGCAAACCAAACACATTTTCTGTCCTCATTGAGATCAGTTGACTAAAAGTCCGAAGAATTATTGAGCAAATAATTCTTTTTTTTTACACAAATATTTAACAAAATACAATGCTCTATGGGCTACAAAGTACAAGGTGCCAGAGAGTAGATAACTGGAAGAGGTAGAAAAATCTGAGATGTTAGCCAAGTTTCTAGAGTGAGTGACTTTGAGGCTGAGATCCCAGGACACAAACAAGGTCAGGTTATGCAGGGCCCTATGTAATGGAAACCCACTGAAGGAGTCATACCAGGAGTGAAGATCAGTATCCTAAAGGTTTTCTTGGAATGGTTGCTCTCATTAGTTGCAAACTACTTAATCTGGCCCTAGGCTTTATGCTTCTTCCTATTCATATTCTCTAGCACAATGACCAATGAGTAACTGTCATCTAAAAAACTTGTATGGGGAAGCAGAAGAGTCTGGCCATAAAAGTGGCTAGTTCTCAAGCTTTGCATGTGAATTTTCTGGAATGCAAAGCCACAGGGTTATCTTCTCAGAGCTTAGAACTTAGCCATCAGCATGAGATATCTGGGAGAGACTTGGACTGCTCTAAACAAGGAGTGATTCTCCCCTGCATTATCCTACTTTAGACTCAAAATAATGGCCAATTTGTAACTAGACTGTTCCACTAGAAATAAATGGAAGAATAAGAATGAGAAGGGAAACAATAGTAGAGCTTCTACTCTGGTAGCAGGCACTTTGTTATGCCCTTAGCTCTCTTAAGAAATGTCCAAAATGTGGAATTTAGGCAAAAGAGAGGAAAACATGTCCTTTCAATGTTATACTTGTGCATTTTTTAACAAGTCTAACCAATCTTACTTAATTTTCTAGGATAACAGTTCTCAAGTATTTTATTCTTAGAACCTCTTTTTTTCCCTTAGAAACTGGGTTTGCATTTGGTGGGTTATATCTATTGATTTTTACCACACTGGAAATCTAAACTATAATCTAAAAAATATATGTTTATTAATTTAAACATAACTATAATTTAATGCTGACACAAATTACTTATTTTTATAGAAGAAATACATTTTCCAAAACAAATGACAAATTAGTGAAAAGAGTAACATTGCTTTACGTTTTTATAAATCTCATTAATGTCTGGCTTAAGAGAAGACAGTTGGATTCTCATTTCTGTTCCTACATTTAATCTGTTACAATACCATACATTATGTAGCCTCTGAAAAACTCCATTCATGAGTGAATGAGAGTGAAAGAGGCAAATAAAAACTCAGCGTTATTATGAAAATAGTTTTGATCTTGTAGATATTCTGAAAGGGGACCCAGCTGAGATTATACACAATTCAAATATAATATATCAGCATTTGACTTTGCTATTTGAGGTCAATACTGTGGAGCCTCAGATTTAGGTTAAGTAGAAATCTGTAGATACACGTTAAGAAGAAAAGGTAACCCAAAGGTTATTAATTTTATTGTCTTAAGTAACATTAACCATTTTTGTAATTAACCTAAAAATCTTTGTCTAACATTCTTTATTCAAACAAAACTCATGTAAATACACAGTTTTTCAACTGTTCTTGGTAGTAGATTTATCAACTTTCTGTTTTCTTTATTAATGATTTAGTAAATTAACACACTTTCATTCTATATTGGAAGAGTCTAAGTTTTAACTATTTGAAAACTATATTTGACAATACTCTTTACCTCAGTAAACCTCCTCAAGAACCTATAACACACATTCTGTCCATTTTACAGAGGAGGAAATTGAGGCTCAGGAAATGCAAGTGACATCTCTGAGATGAGATAGCTGTTAGCCCTAGTGATCTCCCAGATCTGCTTCTGGTACCATCTTCCCAGTTTTTATGCTGGATTCAGGACAATCTCCAGACTTATATGATCTTTTCTATCTTGCAGGCTGAGATACATGAAAGGAAATACTGTAAACATTCCTTTCAAACCAGTATCCCTATAGGGGAGACCCTGAATATCCATTTCACCAAGCATTTTGTGATTTCAGTACAAAATGAGAAAAATCAATTTAATGTGTTGGATGGAGGTTCCCAGAATCAATATTTCCTTGTCAGGAAACATATTATTGTGGTTTCTTAATATAAAACTATCTATTCTCCATGAAGAATGCAAAGAATAGATGATAAAGTATTAAACTAACACATTTAGATATGCCTGAGGCTGGAATCTGGACTACACAAATTTAGGAAACCTTGATGGAACATGAGAAAATCAAATGTAGGAACAAAAGGGGAAAAAAAAAGTCTAGGCATCTGTTATATTTCCTAGGGACCATAGGCTTGCATTAATACTATTATGAATTAAAGTTGGCAATGGACTAGAGACATAAAGAGTCTTTTTCATTTCATTTCATTTTATTTTTAGTATTATTATTAGGGGAACCAGAAGAAATATGAATGTTCTTCTCTGGTAAAGGATCCTGAGAGAGCAAAGACATGACACTTTAAAAATGATCGACACATTTTTGTGTAACTGCTCTCATCTTTTATAGGAACAAGTATGCAATAAGTTTCTGAGTATTGGAAACCTCTTGTTTTTATCGCTTGTGGTGCAATGAAGAAGACACTGTGATACAGACAGAAGGGAACAGTTGAGAGGGGTCATCATGGCATTTGGTAGCAAAGAATATCAACCAGTGTCTGGAGCTGGTTCCCAAAACTTGACTGTGCATCAGAGTGACCAAAGGACATTTATACAGGTATAAATGTTGGGGACTTGCCCTTAGTTACTGATCAGAATCTCCCAGGAATAGAACTGAGAACACATATGAACGTAACCTGGCTTGGGGCACCTGGGTGGTATATAGTCAGTTAAGCATCCAACTCTTGGTTTCAGCTCAGGTTTTGATCTCAGGGTCGTGGGATGGAGCCCCATGTTGGGCTCTGCACTCAGATAGGAGTCTGCTTGAGTGTCTCTCTCCCTCTCCCTCTGCCCCTCCCACCTGTGTGCTCTCTCTAAAAATAAATAAATCCTTAAAAAAAAAAAAAAAAGTAACTTGGCTTATGTGTGTCATGGCCTCTGTCTGGGAAACTCAGGAGAATGTGTTGTAAGATGTAAACAGCAAAGTCTTAGTTGTTACTCTTGACTTTTATCAAAGAGTATTCAGAAAGAGAGACAGAGAGAGACAGACAGACAGACAGAAAGAGGGAGGAGGAGTGGAGAGAGGTAGAGAGGTTGAGAGGTCAAGAGGTTGAGAGAGAGATAAAGAGCATGAGAGAAAGTTATCCTCCTTTTCCAAATTGTAGGATTTGTTTGAAATCTCTTATTTCTTTGGAGGCTACAGAAACTGTAGAGAAAGCATGGATGTGAAATCAGATATCATATCTAACATTAGCTGTATAAGCCCAAAAAAGTTAATAACCTATCAGAACATTAGTTTCTTTAATTGAAAAATGGAGAAAATAGGATCGCTGTATGGAAACACCTAGAACTGCGTCTGGTTGTTTAAGAGTATTAAAAAATGAGAGCTATTATTTGGTGCTATTTACACAGTTCAGAGTTCATATCAGATGCATAAAATGGGATCACCTATTATTACCGGATATATATATATCCGGAAGCATCACCCAGCCCAGTGGCAGCAAGCAAATAGATGTCTGGTCAGACAATGGGAGCTGCCGCATCTAAGCACTCACAGGGGCTTCTGAACTCCCCCCTTTGAGCCATCTATCTTTACTGACACATTGTTGTTTGTATTCTATGCAACTGAGCTGTGTAGGGAGAAATCAACACCCTCATTTTCTTTGTAACATTTTATTTTTAAATCCCCTAGATTCAAAATAACATTTACAAGATGTTCCTTTTGTAACCATAGGTAAACTCTTAGAAGTTTAACTAGTTAAATTTGACTTTATCCTTTCAATAGCTCCTCTACTGTGTATTAAATATTTGTGAATCTTTCATGTTGCATGTTGTAGACATAATGACATATTTGAATTATTCATAAAAAAGACCTCTTAACTGTGCCAGTCTAAATGAGGGACTTGCCACCACTCAGCAGTCAAAAGAAAGGCTATTTCTTAAAAAAAAAGCCCCAAGTTAATCTTGGTTATAATTCCGATTCCACCACTTCTTGATTGTGTGACTTGAGACTACTCACTTAACTACTCTGAGTTCCCAACTCAATATCTGTAAAATGAGTCTGCTGAGGGAGCCTGAGTGGCCCAGTCAGTTAAGTGTCTGCCTTCTGCTAGGGTCATGATCTCAGGGTCCTGGAATAGAGTCCTGTGTCTGGCTCTCTGCTCAGCGGGGAGTCTGCTTCTCCCTCTGTGTCTGTGATCTGTCTCTCTTTCCTCTCTCTCAAATAAATAAATAAAAATTAAAAAATAAATAAATAAAATGAGTCGTTATAGATGCAATTCAAGTTTTTTATGAATATTAATGAGATAATAGGATTAGAACTCAAAAACATGGTAGGTTATTTGAATAATAATTTCATCTCACCTTTTAAAAAATATTTAGAAAATATTATAATTAGCATAATACTTAGTATGTATTGACTATTTATGATGTATCAGAGACTCTGGTAAATATTTCACAAAATACTCATAATGTCAAAACATCAGGAGTGTGAGAACTGAGACACAAACCATGCTTGTTTTATATTAAGCACGCAGGCTCTGAAACCATACTGCTTAGATTTATATCCCAGGTCTGCCCCTTGAAAGCTTAGAGCCCCAGGTCAAGTTACATAACTTTCTGTGACATGAATTTGTTATCTATAAATTGAAAATTATAAATTGCCTCTCTCATTGAGTTATTGAGAACATTTAATCAATTAATACTTGCTAAGTGCTCAGAATATTGGCTAGCGCATAGTAAATGTTCAACAGTGCTAGCTATTAGAATCATTAGCTACTGTTATTATTATTCAACAAAGACAATAGTCAAAACATCTAATGACTTTCTTCAGATGATTTTGAAAGTACTGTACAGTCTCTTACTATAAGCAACACAAAATGTTATAGCCACCGTATTGTCAGATTGAAAAGGAATGAAACGCTCAGTAAAGTAGTTAACAGCTCTAACGACAGGGAGAGAATCAACACTTCTAGAACCAATTTCCAAACCATAGCATTTTATGTATTTTTAAGTACCCAGTCACACCTACTTCACAGAGGAAAACACTTTGGGCAAGGGCTGTAGCTTTTACTTGGCTTGCAAAGTGCTACAAAATGTTGATTGTTGGCAAGAGCTCATTCTCTAGAAATTGATGGGGTGGCTGAGGTAAGCCTTTAAGTAATTTAGATGAAGCATTTTAAAATCCATTTAGAAGCTATTCAGGGAAGTATGAGTCTGAAGTCAAAGTTGAAGCTGAAACATCCTATGAGGCCTAAGGCAGAGAACCACAATCAATAAAGGCCATTATCCTAAGTAAGTCCAGAACACCTTACAACTGGCTGAGTATTTTAATCCCTTTCTGGCAAGGGAGCCAAGGCAGATAGCTGGAGACTAAGGGCCCAGGGGCTCATAGGATTGCAGAAGCAGAGGAAGACACAACTCTCCCACCAAGAAGTCTCTCGTCTCCAGCAATTTTCTCTTTGCCTTTCCTCCCCATTCCTGCCCTTCTGCTGGGTTCTGTCCCATACTTATCCATTACTCCCACATTGTTCTAGCCTAGCAAAGCCTCAGACTATCAAGGCTCAAACAGAAAATGCTCTCCTCTGAAAAGGCTTTCCAGACATCTCTCTTTGTCTGATTGGTGGCTCTCAAACATGGCTGTACATTAGAATCATCTGGAACAATTTCACAGGCTTGGCAGGTAGTCCCCAAGATTTGGATTCAGGTCATCTAGAATGAGCACTGGCAAGAGATCTTTTGTAAAAGGTTGCTAATTGATTCTAATAAGCAGCTAGATTTGGGCACCGCTTTGGACTGGCCTACCTCTTCTTCTCACCCCAGCTTTGCTTTGTAATATTTTACTGGACTTAGGTAGCTCTGCCCTTCGTCTTCAAAACTGCTAGAGTATGAACTCATGAATTCGGGGGCCTCTCTCCTTTTTCTTTCTCTCTCTTTTTTTTCTTCTGGAATAAAGCTGATACTCAATAAATATTCCTTGAATTATTAATTAATTTGCTTATTCATATTTTTAAACATTGTATTCTGGCATCTATTAATTCTCTCATTCATTTACTGATGCATTCATTCACCAACAATATAGGTCTTATATTAACAAAAGCATGATGAATGAATAAATAAGTGGATTATTATTTATATACATCAAAGTGTGATGCCACATTTTAGGAAAAGCACTAAGTACAAGATGTACAAAGGAGAACATGTCACAGTTGTATATGATTTATACATATTACATAGTCATACACATATCCAAATGTACATAACCCACATGCATACACATGTATGTATTTATGTACATCAAGTTGCAGTTTAGTGGTTAAGAGTACAAACTCTTGAAACCACACTGCCTGAGTTGATCCCTAGCTCCGCCAGTTACTGTCTCTTCCATTTACCTATCTGTCCTTCAGTTCCCTCATTTAAAAAGTAGGGATAATAATACAAGTTACTCATACGGATATTGTGAGGATGAAATATATTAATCTATGTAAAGCAAGACTAAGCACTACACAAGTATTAGCAATTATTATCATTATTATTGTCAGGTTCTCCCTCATATTTTGTGCTATTTCACATTCAGGTATAGCACTTCAGGACTAAGTAAGTCAGGCTGGGACAGACTGACTGCTCTCAAATCTTTCATTTCACCAACATGTCAGAGTTAGCATTTTAAATGATGAGCCTGTCATTTTTCCACAGTGAAATGCTTGCATATTTCCATGGAATGCCTGCAGAAAGAAACAAAGAAAGAAAGGAAGAAAGAAGGAAAGAAAGAGAGGGAGAGAGAGAGAAAAGAGAAAAAAGAAAGGGAGAGAAAAAAAGAGGTAAAAGGAAACAAATGTCTTGTCAACCTGAAGTCTTCCAACCATTTAAAATAATTGCTATGAATTAATACGCTGTCTTCTCCAAGTAGCAGTTAACATCTGTGCTCCCGACAGATGTTCACCGTGTCTGATATAACTGTTCCCCAATTATCCACATATGCTTTATTCTCTTTGTGAATTCCATACAACAAATATTCACCTGTGCTTTCTTTTTTAATATATATATTTTTTTAGAGACAGAGAGTGTGCACACACGAAGGTGGGCAGGGGAGGACAGAGGGAAAGGGAGAGAGAATCTTAAGCAGGCTCCACACCCAGCACAAAGCCTTAAGTGCGGCTCAATCTCACAACCCTGAGATCATGACCTGAGCCAAAATCAAGAGTTGGATGCTTAACCAACTAAGCACCCCAGGTGCCCCTCACCCAAGTGACTTTTCCTCCCTGCTACTACTTCATGGTCAAGGAATCCACGTAAAATTGCTTTGTTTATTGTTTTCTGCTTTTCTAACAGAATAGGAACAATAAAATACTAAGGGAAAAATATAAATCCCATAATATAAAATATGTAATGTAACTTTGTTATATAATATAAACTATTCATACTACATATTAGTGCAGGACTCTGTAAGAAATAAAATAAGGTATGAAGTATTAATTATACCATTAGAAGTATTTATTTTACTTAATAACCTAAGTTTTGAGATTCAAGAGTTGTTTCTTCATGAAACCTCTTGACAAACAGTCTAAGATTAATTTCTTAAACACGAAAAACATCTCAGATTTGATACTAATTTTCATCATACCTTTCTGAAAATGTTTAGATGATCCTATGGCAATAGCTGACTGTCAATAAATCTCAATAAAACTATCTGTCTTTTTTCTTTCTCCATATAATACTGATTGCCACTGGAAAACATTCACATCTACAATAAAGGTTTTGCTTACTGATTTTCTGCTTCTAGGAAGGTGAAATAATTATTTGAGAAAGAAGATCATGCAATGGAGTGCAGGAATCCATTATTTCTTAATTTTGTCTTAACTGATAGAAAATGTATGCTAAATTCTTGCACTTACTTTGTGACCTAGGGTTAGTAAAACACAAGGCTTTCGTCATTAAAACTTGATTATATGTCAAAGAAATTATCTAGTTTTCTATCCTTGTGCCTTCCATATCTAGCACGATACCTGGAACATAGTTCTTACTCAAGAAAGATTTGCTAAATTAACTAAAAAGGAATCCCAAATACAAAGTCTCCACACTTTGATTGTTTTAATGGCCTTTTGTCAGAATCAAGTTAAATAATGGTTGTAGAAAATCACAGCATCAAACTAACATAAATGGCCCCAGACACCGCTGGTGCCGACTCCTCCTCCACCACCACTTCCTGTATTGTAGACTCTATAAGGTGTTTCTCTGTGAGGATAAGTGTAAAAATTTCATCATCAACTTGAATTTGTATCAGATGATTGTCCAATACTCTAGTGTAACTAATACATAGTAGTGGGTATATTTGAAAAAGTGGTATACATCACGTAACCACCCATGTATTCAACATTATTGAATGCCTGTCAGGTTCCCAATCTGTGTGAAGATTGGGGAAACAGGAGAGTACAGATAATAATTAAACCATTAATTATTTAATTAAGAAAGTAAGTAAGTCCTTCTTACTAAAATAGTTCACATTTCGTCTGGAAAAATAATCAAGTCTATAAACTGAGATCACTGCAAGGCAGAAAATTATAAATTCCATGAAGAAAATGATGTGAAAATTTAGAAGAAGGAGATCATTTTTCCAATGGACAGAAGTATGAAGGACTTCACAGAAGTATAGTCTGTGGTCTAGAGTCTAAGGAGCAGACGTTTATAAGTCCAACATTTTGATAAACATTAACTGCATACCTTATTTCATGCCAGGCTTTATATTTGGTACTGAACATTCTGATGTGAAAGAATCCCTGCCTTCAGTGAATTTATAATCTATGTAAAGAGGAAAAAAGTAGTATAAAAAATAAGTACAGTAACATAAAAATAGCCGTTGATATGATGATATACCTCTGCCAAAGTGTCCATAGGGAATGATTCCTAGGGAATGTCACGGAAACTTAAACTTGAAGCAGAGAAAAGGAATTATGGGGTCAAATATTTATGAGAAGAGAAATTATGGGAAGGGGTTATATGTTGTAGATGAAGATAAGGAGTGATTCAAGCACATCTTCCTGACATCATAAAAGATTCTTTATTTCTTCAACCAATCACAAGGAACCGGCATATAAAAGACATGTGGTCTCAAAGTAAGCAAGATGGGCATGGTTTTGCATATTGGATGCTGTCAAGGAATAAGGAATGAGAAAAAGGAAGAACCAGTCCTTATTGTGATTTATATACCATAAGTATTTTACTCTAAAGGTTCTTAGCAGGATTATTCAACATTCATGGAACATTCTGTCTTTTATATGCCTCCAATCAGAGTTGAAGATAATGTCAGTATCATTCTAGACAATGCGAGCAAAGGCACACAGGCAGACCATGTGAAATGTGTGAGGAGTAGAGTAAGGATCTAGCTAATCTAGGAATGAGTGAATGAAGATTAGTGGACTGGATCAGAACTACATTAGTGAGGATCTTGCCACCATGCTAAGGACTTGACACTGTTCTGTGACTTATTAAGATTGATGTGGCACCCTGTGTAAAATGGAGTAACAGACAAAAACCTGACAGAGGAGACCAGTTAGAAGTTGTAACAGGAGTTTAAATGCGATTTTAAAAATCTAGAACTAGGCTAGGTGAACAGAGCTATGAATCATACTTTGGTGGTAAAATCTACAGTTAGAAGGTTTGTCATCTCTTATTAGCTTCTTCTCAGCTGATGTGCTGATTACCAAGGAGAGCATGAGCAAGGATATCCATACACATTTATCACAATTACTATAAATTAAAACCAGAAAACAAATCACTTTTGAAAATCTAGTACGCCGATTGAATTAATATAATATTTTCATGCTAATCCATACACAAATCAAACATGCAAAGCTTTTATTTTCAATTTAATTAGCCTTACCCTAGCAGAAATGTTTACATTTACATCCAAACTTCTGAGTGACTTAAACAAGCTGGGAACATTTTGCTTGTCATGTGTGGTTCTGGGTTTTTTAGGGTGTTAAATGGTAAATTTGGTAATGTTCATCTCTAGAGAAGGCCTAGAAGAAGTAATTTGCTCTGAAGAATGAAATTTGTTTATTTTAGCCTCAGTTTTGCATTTTCAGTGGATCAGTTCAACAACTGGTTTCATTTATGGAAAGTTTTTTGAGTCTTGGTAAAGTTTTTGGATTATGAAAAACAAGATTGAACAAAAGCAGGATTGCAAGCTTTGTAATACACTGGAAATGTGGAGACTACTTTGTTTTTCGTTTTGTTTTGTTTTTGTTACTTATTTAATTTTTGAATTTTAAAATTTTATTTGCTAAAATATTACATTAGTTTGAGGTGTACAACCTAGTGATTCAACACATCTTTAACTTATGGTCATTTGAATTCTCTTTAGGCAATCCTGAGAGACAGACAGCAAGAATTTTACACTATGATACAGCATCCTTATCAATAAAGTTTAAACTTTACTGACATACATCCCAGTATAACCTTGTTTTCTCTCATTGGAAAAAAATCCAACTTTTTTTTTCTTGGTAAGAACAATATCTCCCAATGGATATTTACTGAGGGTAAAAATAGAAAAAAAGAAAAAAAAAATAGGAATTCTTCGTAATCTACTTTTGTAGAAACAATTCATAGAGGGAAAATAACATACAAAAATATATCCATTTAGAATATAATAAAACAAACACTTAAACCCAGAAAATGCCCTGTCTTAGTGGCTCTGATCACACTAGCAATTTTAGGGTGATTTGATAATACAGAATGTATGATTCTGTTTCCACTGAAGAATCTGAGAAGTACATTCTATAAAAATGCTCTCTCTGATCCACAGGAAAGGAAGTCTCACACTCAGCAAATATTTGGTGACAATGATAATGCTTAATTCTTTCCAATAAATTTGAACAAATAATGGTAGTCACTGCCCCTACAGTACATTATACAGACAAGTTATATGACAATGTCACCACTCTCACATTTGTGGCTCTCATTTAATCCTCCCCCAAAACTCTGAGGGAGGAATAATGTTCTTTACCTCTTGTTTTCCAAGAAGGAGAAGATGGAAGCCTGAAGAAGAGAGACTCACTAGTGATTGTAACCACTAGGTTGTGTGTTTTTAAAAAAGTAGAGACAATGCCCATGGCAAGTGATTCACCGCTCATTAGTAAAGCAGGAAAAAGCTCCACATGGATTTCCATGATTGATGCAAGACCCTAGAGGGTAGGGCTTTGGTCTGTCTTCCTGATCGGTGGATCTCAAGTACTCACATCACACTGTCTCAGACACACTGTAGGTACTTAGTATATGTTTCTTGGATAGATGAAAAATGGAAGGCCATCACCATCAGGAGGCATTCACTGAACAATGGAATTGGGGTCAGCACTGGGTTAGATTAGACTTGGTTAGACAAAACATAACACATCAAGTTTTTTTTTTTTTTTTTTAAGATTTTTATTTATTTATTTATTTATTTGAGAGAGAGAGAGAAAGAAACAGCATGACAGGGGAGAGGGTCAGAGGGAGAAGCAGGCTCCCCGCTGAGCCGGGAGCCCGATGTGGGACTCGATCCCAGGACTCCAGGACCATGACCCGAGCCGAAGGCAGTCGCCCAACCAACTGAGCCACCCAGGCACCCAACACATCAAGTTTTTATATACTAACGATGCTATCCTTCATCTGTGATATATATTAGAGAAGGAGTGGGACCCCATTCCATGGTAATAAAAGAAGGAGAAGATCATTGGAACTGTGTGCAAATGTGCAGGTTAGTGTTAAGATACAGAGAATGCTCCCATCCGGGGACATCTATAGTATGTTACTTGTGGAGAATGCCAGAGGTGCTGCAGTAAGTTTGAGGGACAAGGGTATGATGCTTTATAGCTAGCCTTTCCTCTTCCCTTCCCCCTTTGAGTTTCAGCTTGCTTGCCATCTCCTGCAAGGCTACCTCCTGCCAGAGAGGTCTTCCCTGGCCACACTCTCAAAAGCATCTCCGATACGCTGTCTAACCGCAGCCCCCATTGTTCAATGCCCAGTTTCCTTTACAGTACTTGCTACATGTACAATTCTTTTATTAGTTTATTTACTTATTATTATACTCCCTAGTAGTTAGTTGGTTCCATCAGACAAAAGATGCTGACCTTGTTCAAAGCTATTTCTACAGTCTAATAGGACTTCAATAAATATATGATAAAGTAATGAATGAGCATAGGCTGAAATGTAAAAGAACAGGGAGCAAACATCTCTCTTGATCAAAGGATAGATACTGGCAGCTGAGGAAAAGTTTCTTTGGAAAAGAAATATAAAGTTTTCAACTAAGCTGCACAGAGGAGAGGTAGAGAGTAAGGGAGGAAAAGCCTAATGAAAATGGCATCCAGAATTCAGGTGCATATGAAGAGTCATAGGCACATGTTATCTCCTGAGCAGTGTCATCTGGGGCAAGCCACCATCATTTTGAGCTTTACTGTACCCACAAAAGAGAGGATTGTGGCCATAGGTAGTCTCTAATACTGCTCCAACCCCATAAATAATATGGTATTTCTCCTTCCTCTCTGTTCCCATTGCACTCTGTGCATATGTCTATAATAAATGTTATCACATTGCTTTGCCCTTGTCTTCCATGTATAAAATACTTGTTTTTTCTCTTCATGACCATAATTCAAGCACATATGAGAGAGCAGTGGGGGTGGGAGCAGCTATTGAATTTTAATTTTTTTTTTTTTTTTTTAGCAGATTTGAAGTAACATGTGGTCCCCTGCAACTGTGTAAAAGTACAATTTTAGGCAGATATTTCCATGAACTGCTGGACAAGAGTTATTCTGGTCCATTTCTTCCAAACCACCCAGATCAAATTGTTTCCATACTCTTTTTTTTTTTAGAGTGATTTTTATGACTTTCTAAATCTTTTCACTTGGCTGCCACAGTTTTGAGACAGATAATACATTTTCTTCTTTTTTTCACTTTCCTGATCTAAATGACCAGGCTGTAGGAGACAATAAAACAGGCTATGAATTCCTGAGCTGGTTTCCACTCATAGGAGACATTAAGCTCCAAGACTGATCAGATTTCACATCACTAGTCCCAGTAGCCCTGGCAGTACCTCAGATAATTATTTAATTTATAGCTGTAAATCACATTTGGATCATAAAATTCCAGTTAGATGAGTCCATGGAGCAAACATGTAATTAGGATTAGAGTGCCCACAAAGAAGGCAATTATTATTTATGGTCATTACCATCCTGACATTGTTGAACAAATTGAGGATTCAGGATTCTTGAATTGTTTAAAGGTCCTAAGGTAATTGAATATTTATTAATAAACCCGGCTAAATTAGTAACAATTATTGACATTGACCATAAAGCTGCAAGTATAGGGGGAAAAATGGTGTACCTGCTTGTAACATATTTGGAGTTTAAAGTGACAATCTAAATGCAAAATTTATATGAATGCTTGTGAGGGAAGTATGCTTACATTGTTATCCTAATAGTAATGATTGAAAATAAACCATGGGATATTTCTTTCTCTGTCTGAATGTTTTTTTCTCCACACACTTGCTGAGGGAGGCCCTTTCTCATCTTTCTAAGCCTACTTCCAACACAGTGCTAAGCTCTTCACAGGCACTGAGGAAATAATTATTAATTGAAATTCCTGGAATAAAATGTTTCCATTTCATTTCAAGGCAATCATACTAATCATATTCACAAACATTTTCAGAATATGCAGAAAAAGTTTGTGTTATAAAACTATGTATTAAAGTGAAAGAGTGTGATCACAATCATGAAATAAATTCTTGTTAAATGTGGTTACTGCTGTTCTAGGTGAAGCAATTATAGTAGATTTTAGTTTCCTTCTTAGTTTTTATTTTTTTAATTTCAAATTATACATTCAGTATTTCTTGCTTTAGAATATTAAAACAACAACACCAAAAATACTTTTAGAAAAACACTCCTTTTTCTAAATGTATGAACCTGTAATTATTCCCTGTGGTAGGCACAATGGTGCCCCAAAGATGTTCATGGGCAAATCCTTGAAAAGTGTGGATAGCTTATGCTATGAGGCAAAGGGACTTTGCGGATTTGGGTCACAGACCTCAAAAGTGGAGAGTATTCTGGATTAACCATGTGGGTTCATTCTAAACACATGAGCTTTAAGAACAAAGAACTTTCTCCAGCTGAAGGCAGAAGAGGTGTAGTGGTAGGGAAAGCCAGGGAAATTCCAAATGTGATAAGGATTCAGTGAGCCTTTGCTGGTTGTGAGATGTAAGGGGCTGTGTGCAAGGACCAGAGCCAGGCCTCTGGGTGTTAAGGGCAGCCCAGCAAGGAAAAATCAACCTCAGTCCTACAACCTATGGAAGTAAATTCTACCAACAACCTGAAGGAGTTTGGAAGTACATTATTGCCATGAGTATCAAGAAAACAGCCCACTCTGACAACACATTCACCTCAGACCTATGAGATCCTAAGGGAAGGATCCAGTCATACCATACCAGACTTCTAACCTACAGCAGCTGTGAGGTAAAGAACAGGTGTTTTTAATGACTAGATTTGAGGATATATGTTACAGCAGTGATAGAAAAGTAATAAATTGTATCACATCATGGATGAGGATGATTCTGGGGCTTAGCAAATGATTTACTTAAGATCAACAACCATATACAGAAAAAGTCTGTTTCACTGCAGGACTGTGATTTTTTTTTCTACCACACAATAGTTACATAGGAACTAATAATTTTATTTTATTTTTTTAAAGATTTTATTTATTTGACAGAGAGAGACACAGAGAGAGAGGGAACACAAACAGGAGGAGTGGGAGAGGGAAAAGCAGGCTTCCCGCTGAGCAGGGAGCCCAATGCAGGGCTCGATCCAAGGACCCTGGGATCATGACCTGAGCCCAAGGCAGACGTTTAACAACTGAGCCACCCAGGTGCCCCAGGAACTAATAATTTTAGAAGATAAATCACTTTCTCTGCCTGCATCTTAGCATACCACCTAACATATGAAGATGACAATAATCATTACAACCATACCATAACAACACCATTGTTTAAATGCTTGCCACATACCAGGCATTCTGCCAAGTGCTTTTCACTGCCCATCATACTGAATGTCTACAACAATGGCATGAAGGTGTTCTGATAGCATTCCCATTTTATAGATGAGGAAAGAGAAATTTAGAAAGGTTAAGTCACTTGGTAAAGTAAGCGGCACAAAAGGAATATTGTACTCAGGCTTCCAGTCTCTGAAGCTGGGTATTTAACCACTGCACTGCACTCTCATACAAGCCCTAAAGAATGACAGGCAAGTTATGCATGAAAGTAAATAATACAATCTTTGGCATGTAGGAAGAGCTTAAATATTACTTGTTGGTGTTTTTATTGTTGATAAAAATAGACATTTTTTTTAGCTCTGACTTTTTGCCAGGTACCAGGCATTCATCTAGATATTTTACATATATGCAGTCATTTATCTCCATAGACACATGAAACAGGTACTGTGTCCATTTAAAACTTAAGGCAATAAAGGTTTATAGAGTTTACATCACTATTCTCAGGCCACACAGCTAGAAAATGGCAGAGCCATATTTAAACTCAGGTCTGTGTGACTCTAAAACCCTGCTTTTAAATTTCCAAATCTTAATTTTCAGACATCAACCACAATTAAGAAAGGAGCCCTTCTCTTCGTTGGGAGTCTATGAGGGTTAATAGTGATCTTTAGAAATAAAAATCAGTCACCAGCCCATCTAATTCTTCCAGGCTCTTGGGTTCTGGCTCAGTGTAAGACATGAGTAAGTCCAGGTGGATATCCTTGGCCTCACAGGGAAGCTCCTTGAAGTGACCTCTATCAAAGATTGGACAACTCTGGTTCTTTCAACTAAATAACTACATCTTGAAACAGAGGTGTGTGGGAGGACATTTTTGGGGACAATATATCCTTGATGTCAATCATTTCCTTGTAGGGGAAAGTTTTCAGTACTGGTGCTACCTGAAAACAAATTACCACACGTTATAGTTAGTCTGGAGACCACCTGAGAACCCTTCTGCCCTCTCTCAGTCTTAGAGATAGCCTATCTCCTTATGAAGGCTCCAAACATTTTTCTGTCCTGGCTAACCTTGTGGAAAAGAGTATTGTCAGTATTTTAAGTATTGCTTCTACAGTCTTAAGGTAGAAACATGTCTTTTTTTTTTTTTTTTTTAAGTGGGGGTAGGCAGAGGGAGAGGGAGAGAAAGAATCTTAAGCAGGCTCCATGACCAGCACAGAGCCTGACACAGGGCTCTATCTCATGACCCTGAGATCATGACCTGAGCCAAGATCAAAAGTTGAATGCTTAACAAACTGAGCCACCCAGGCACCCCAAGGTAGTTGTCTTAGGCAACTAAAATATATTTTGTTCTTTTTTTTTTTAAGATTTTTATTTATTTATTTATTTGCGAGAGAGAGAATGAGAGACAGAGGGCATGAGAGGGAGGAGGGTCAGAGGGAGAAGCAGACTCCCTGCTGAGCAGGGAGCCCGATGTGGGACTCGATCCTGGGATTCCAGGATCATGACCTGAGCTGAAGGCAGTCGCTTAACCAACTGAGCCACCCAGGCACCCCAATATATTTTGTTCTTAACTAAAGAATGGTGACTTGGCTTACACTATGAGATTCCCTGAGGGTACACAGAAACTAACATGTATTTAACGTGTCTGATTAAGCTGGTGCTATGTTATTAATCACATATATTGTCATAGCCAGTCTTTTCTCTCTCTTTCTCTGACACATTACACATACACACAATAAGAGATGACTTACTATTCCCAATCTGTCGGTGAACTGAGACTACAAGGAGCTAAACACATCATCCAGAGTAAAAAAAAAAAAAAAAAAAGAGAGAGAGACAATGATAAAGCCAGAGTTCGAACCAATCCAATCTGATTTTAAAGAACTTGGTACTACCCTAAGCACACTAGATTTATAAGACTTTCTTTATATTGAAGAGTAATGACTTGAAACTACTACACAACATTTTCTCAAGGATAAGTTTTGGTTCATGTTATAACTTGTTCAGAGTCATCTATGGTAGCAGAGGTCGTGTTTTTATTATCATATTATCATCTTTTAAAATTTTAAATACACTCTATCAAGGCTCTTTTAGCTATAACAAATATGGAATACACTGTAAAGCAATTGTTTTCTTGCTGTAATATTAGGACACAGTCATTGGTGACTGGCTAACTAATATTTGCATTGCACTTTATGATCTACCAAGTGTTGACTCATGCATTTAATATTCACAGATCTGTGGCTCATGTAAACAAGCTGGCATCATTTCAGATGAGGCTGAGGGAGATTGGTAAGTCTAAGATCCCACAGAAAGTGAGGAGCTGTACCAGGTCCCAATCGCATCCTATTTCCACAATTCCACAAACAGTAATCCATAAATAACTAAAAAACAAAATCACTTTCTTTATTGAATTCCTATACTGCCCACATGTCTCTCTTTCTAAACTTAAAGAGCTTAGGCCATGATGTGGTTATTGTTATTTTTACATTAGACACATTTAATTTCTTTAAAGAGATGGTATCTACATTTAACATATCCTTTGATTGTAGACATCTTGCAGAATTTATGTATCAACATGACATCCTTGCACTAAACAAACCAAAACAAAAAAAAACAAAAAACAAAAAAAACCACTGCCCCCTCTGCCCTAAATTACACATCTTTCTCTAAATATCTGAGAAATGCTTATGTGAACAAGCAAAAGAGTGTGACTTTCTTAGAGTAATACAGTTTCACTTCTGGGGGGGAATACTCAAAATATATGCTATTGATGGAGGATTAATAACATCTGATTCCAAGGTGATAGTATCCTTATTAAAGTATGCTTTCATGATTAAAATGGCATACTTCAAAAACACGCATTTTTAATCTCTCTAAAACAATGATTTCTGATGCTATTCATTCAAAACAATTGTCACTTTATCTAGAACACCCTTATTCATTCTCCTTCATCTATGTAATTCCTACTTATAGTTTATGTTCAACTAAAGTTTTATCTCCTCAAGACTTTTCCTGATTCATTAGTCTGATTTAAATGCTTTTGTTCTATGTCCTCAAAGCAACTGTTTTATGAATGTATCACAATATTTTGTTATTGTTATTTTACTGGACTATAAGATTCTCATCAAGCTTTTATGTTTTGTTTTCTTACTCATATTCCCAGCGCTTAGCAGAACCACATTATGTAATCGATAAATTCTTACTGAATGAATATAGTTAAAAATTTTTAAACGTATTTTGTTAATAACCTGGATTTTAAGAATATTTTTGTATAGTTTGATACAGGTGAATGATTTTCAGCAGGGAGGATTTTGTATAGTTTTTATCCATAAGAGGTTTTGTTAAGGGCAAAGAAATTTGACCTTTACAGATGAAAATCTAGACTGATTAAGGAAAAAACTTAGAAATTACCTATAGGAAGTGATTTTTCACTGTGGTTAGTATAGGTACAGATGATTTAATTTGGAATGTAAATGATATGTCTGTCGTTGTCATAAACTGCAATCTGGAATTATAGTTGTTGGTGGGCAAGTGGGTATGCTCCAAGGTTAATCAAACAACTCCACCCACCTCCCTTCTGACCTCTCTTTAGGGTAACAGAATGCCTAATGATAGGGTTTTAGTTAATATAGGTGGGTAAGCCTTTGAAGAACTTATAGTACAGTCTCAGAAATGTGGAGAGACTATCAGTTAAGGTTCAGCATAACTGATGCTGCCATACACATATGGATAGAATGTTATGGTGGCACAGGGGGCAGGAACTTGGTCCAACTTTTGTGGCACTAATAACTCATTCTCCATTTTCTTGAGCTATTATAGCACAATGTCTAATGCATTACAGGCATTTAATACAGTTTAATTCTCTAGCTTCTTTTTCCTTCTATCTATCTCTTTCTTTATGAGTTTTTTTGTTTGTGGGTGTTTTTGTTGTTGTTGTTTGATTGCTAGTTCATTTTCTTTTTGTAATCAATAAATAAATCTGTATTCTAACTTTCTTCCCATTGATCAATATTTTTTTTTCCTATTGACCAGTATTGATTTGCTTATTCTCAGGTAGACATTCAGGATAAAGGATGACTCAATGAGCCATTAGAGTGAGGGGCACCTGGGTGGCTCAGTCAGTTGGGTGTCTACCTTAGGCTCAGCTCGTGATCTCAAGGTCCTGGGATGGAGACCTGGGATTCAGCCCCACATCACTGGGCTCCTTGCTCAGCAAGGAGTCTGCTTCTCCCTCTCTCTCTGCCCCTCCCCACCACTAGTGCTCTCTCTCTCGCCCTCTCTGTCTCAAATAAATAAGTAAAATCTTGAAAAAAGGAAAATATCAGAGTGAGAGCCCCTTTAGATTATACCAGTGTTTGTTCATTTTAATAATAAGTGAATACGTTCTGCAATTGATTTGGTCAATCCTTGGCTTAAATATGTTTTGTCAAAGAGATACCTATAGTCAAATCCTAGTACATTCTTGGGTATCTAGTAATTAAAGAGATGCTGTACCAAACAGACAGAGGCAAACAGAGCTTCTCTTTTGGGAACAGCCTTGAACACCCTGGGAAGAAGCCAGAGGTGAGAAAGGGCAGCCCATAAATTCATACTCCGAACTTGTTTGAAGATGTCCATGCTGTCTCCTTTGTTCAGGATGCAAAGGGCATCCAGAGTTCTCCCTTTCTCCAACCCACAAAGAAATCTGTGAAGATCAGAGAAGAGCAGTGGGATGCAGCTGGGATACAGCTCACCTTCACACAGAATAGCTGTGTATCCACTTGCAAAAAGTATGTATTATTTTGTAAATCAAAGTATCCATAAAAGTTTGATGTCTCTATGATTCAACTGCGGACTGTGGGGAAACGGGCATAAAATCTCATTATTTTATTATTTATTTTTAGAAAAATAAAGAAGATATTTTGGAGGTTTAGTTGGAGTTCTTAGAATAAAACAGAATACCTGTTAAAGAAAGAAGGAGAATGGCTCATTAGTTAAATGTATGATACCCTAGCCCAAAAGACAACTAGAAGCCTTTGTACCTATGATAGCTCAAGTATTATATCTCAAATGCACCATCAGATAAATTCCTTTTCATTATTTCTACCACTTCTTTCCCATGTAAAAAAAATTACTTTGTAAAATTGTAGAGCAAAGTATTATCTCATGCCATATGGCTACATAAGCAAAGAACTCAAGGATTTGTAGTCTATTTGAAAGTACATACGTTGTGATGCCCTAGTTTTCAAACTGTGGTCCACAGAACCCTAAGAATATCCACAGATGTGTATTGGGACTCAGGTGCAGGTGAGAGATGGCTGTTTCAGAGTATCCACACCAAGACCCTCACACCGGCACCAAACAGAAGCACAGCTTCAACCAGTTTTGTATATAGGTTTCTGTGAAAATTTTTGCTTGAAGAAAAAAGTGTCCTGAAACTAAAAATATATTTGAAAACCATTAGTTTTGTATTCAAGCTATAGAAATAATGGACTAAAGCTTTGTATTGAAACTCTACCACTTGTTAATGGTATGACCCTGTAAAGATCTTTTAATTTCTTTGATCTTTATTTTACTTATCTAAAAAATGGGGATATTGCCACTGATTTTACAGAGTGATTCAGGGAATTAAGTGGAAGGGAACTGACATTTGTGGAGGCCATATTAATTACCAGGCTGTGCAGAAATATATTCAACAAATTTTATATTCCTTCCTGCTTTCCCCACCACCCCTCTTGTGCACTAAATACATGATTCTCAAATAAATTGCAGTATACTGCTGATCCAGACTTCTATTTATTTATATTAATATGTACTGTACATTACAAGCACCTTAATCATCAAGGTGATACAGCATATTTTGTGAGAAATTCAACAGATCCAGGGAGAGGATTTTGTTGTTAATCTCTTGCCATTCATTGTCTCATTATTTGAACACAAGCACTCTAAACCCTCTGGGAACAATCACTCTAAACCCTCTGGGAACAATCACTCCATTTCATCCCAGAACCACCATTCCCTGTACTCTACAGTATTACCTTGTAACATTTTATGACTCTCCAGTTTCTTCTAGTTGCCACCACCTTTAAAGGTGACTGGCCCTAGCTTTCTCTTAATTACCAAGGTGCTAAAACAAAACCACAAAAATTTAGCTAATTCTGCATTAATTGGCAAACCAATAAGTCCCTAAAAATCAAGTGGGTGGGAAGGATGGCCAGATGGTAGATAGAAAGTAGATAAAAGATAGATGTTTGTGGTAAACGTAGTTATTGCTCTCAAGATGTAAAATAAAACTGATTTACAGATAGGAATCAGTAGTGCTTAAATTAAAGTGTTTGTACTTAAAGGTCAATTTAGGTTCTCAGGAAGGTTCTCAGAAATCGCATCATAAAGAAAGCAATTTAAGAAGACAATCATAGCTATTGTTTATTGAGAACTCTTTATGGTGAGGCCTTGGGAGTTGCTTCATATATAGGAAACTTAATTTTTACAATGTTTATAAGGTAGATAGTATTAACTCCATACACTAGAGTATTAAATCTTCAGAAAACACTAAGTAAGGTGAGTTTAAGGTAGCATTCAGGATGAATGAGAGAGGTAAGAAAAAGAACTTTTTCTGTAACTTATCAACAGAAACTTCCATTTCCTTAGGTTAATCCACTTTTTTAATAGTTACTTTAGGCAACGGTAATGTCACTATGACAAATGCCTTCCCATATAGAGTTATATAAATTAATACAGAGAATTAGAATTGAGTACTGGCTAACAGCAAAGGCTTTGGTATCACACCCAAGAATAAATCCTGCTCTAACACTTACTGTGAGACCTTGGATTAATCACAGAACCTTTCTGGGTCTAGATTTGTTATATAAAATGGACTTAACCATTCCTTACTCACACAGTTGTGAAAAGGATTATTACACTAAGGCAGATGCAGTTGCTTTAGGTGTAGTAAGTATTCAGTAGTTAGGTGATAGAACTTGAGAGTGTTTCCCATTCTCCAAATGACCAAAATTTTCAATTTCCCTTTTGTGAAATTCACTTTTCTTCATTCTTTAGTATGAACACAGGATACTATTCTCAACCCGATATAATAGTGATCAATCTTCACTTCCAGATATTTGTCATCTAAAGCATGTTTATCTGCTTCAGCATCATCTTGTCTCACTAATGTGGGGTTGTTTTGGATTGATAGCCTTCTCACTCTTTAGAGTCTCAGTCTCTTGAGATTTAAAGGAAATAAAGAGAAATATAATTCAATTGCCTTTCTATTTTGATCAATCTTTATGAAGCAATTATTTGAGAAAAGTTTATGGAATATATATATTCGATGAAAAAGAAATGAATTTATTAGGTACTTCCCCAAAATATCTAGAAGTATATATTCAAAACCTGATAAAATAAAACAAATAAAGAAAAAACGCTGTGTCTGGATCCCTTGACTTTCAATGCCCACAGAACATCTTCATTGATCTTCATCTTAATGCTACGTTTTTGGTTCATTATAAATAAAATGTCACTGGGAGAACATTACTGGATAGTTCTTAAAGTCACCATCAGGGACTCTTCATTGTGAGATTATGTTCCCAATATGTAAGTACCTACATTAAAAAATACTATTTGCATATTTGAACTTTGAAGATGCTTAGTTCTTTTCAAACTAGTGTATATATGCCTGTGTCTACCAATAGCAACTATGAAATCTGTTTTCAGCAAAAACAGACATTCACTAAAGCTTGCAAAAAGGACAATATATTGAATGCCCATTCATATATTATTCTATATTAAATAAATACATTCCTCCTGGTACCTACAGCACAACTGTTTGAGCTTCTATTTTATGTAATTAAAATATATATGAACCTTTAACGTATATTGTCTCAAAACCATTTAGAAATACTACTATTAAAAACAGAATAACAGGAGAGGCAGAGCAAGATGGCGGAGGAGTAGGAGACCTAGATTTTGTCTGGTCTCAGGAATTCAGCTGGATAGGGATCAAACCATTCTGAACACCGACAAACTCAACGGGAGATCGAAGAAAAGAATAGCAACAACTCTCTGAACAGCAAAGTGACCACTTTCTGGAAGGTTGGATGTGCAGAGAAGTGAATCCAAGGCGATATTCGGGAGGATAGATGGCGGGGGAGGGGGCCTCCGTCAGCCACTTCTGGCAAGTGATAGAGACAAGGAGCACAAAATCGGAACTTTTAGAAGTCTGCTCCGCTGAGGGACGTCACTCCAGTGGCTAAGCAGGGGGTGGAACCCTCGCTGGGACAGTGTGGTCTCAGGACCCTCGGGGTCACAGAAAGACCAGGGGTGCCTGAGTGTGGCAGAGCTCCCAGGTATAGGAGCGGGGAAGCCAGCTGCAGAGACGGAGCCGAGGCACGGGCTCTCAGCTCGGGGTTGCCATAAACCGTGATCTGAGGCACAGTTGGGCCACTGCTCCTCCAACAGGGACCCAACAAGTGGAAGATCCGGGGAGACTCCCCTTCCTCCCCCAGGGAGGAGCGGCACGGGAGCGCACCTCAGAGATCTGCTGGGTTTGGAGACTCCACACGGGGTCAGGTGCCAGAGATAGAAACGCTCGGTCACAGGCCTGGTGAGCACGGAGTGCGGCCGGAGACCAGGGAGACGGGAGTGATTGACTGCTTTTCTCTGGGGGCGCACTGAGGAGTGGGGCCTCGAGTTCTCGGCTCCTCCGGGGCGGAGATTGGGAGGCCGCCATTTTCACTCTCGGCCTCCAAAGCTGTACGAAAGGTTGCAGGGAACAAAAGCTCCTGAGAGCAAACCCGAGCAGATTACTTAGCCCGGACCGGGCAAGGGCAGGGCATTTCCGCCTACCGCAAAGACATTTGGGAACCACGGCAACAGGCCCCTCCCCCAGAAGATCAGCGAGAACAGCCAGCCAAGCCCAACTTTACCAATCAATGAGAACGGCAGAACTCCAGCGCTAGGGGAATAATGCACATAGAATCCATGGCTTTTTTACCATGATTCTGTAGTCTTTCAAAGTTAATTTTTTTTTAACTGTCTTTTTTTTTTTTTGAATTTTTCTTTTTCCCTTTTTCAACCAAAATCTTATCAATCCCTTTTTAAAAAAACATTTTTATTTTTCATTTTTAGAGTCATATTCTATCCCTTCATAGTAGTTACCCTTATTTTTGGCATATATATATAAGTTGTTCTCTCTTTAAAATTTTGAGATAGTTTCTTCTAACAGATCAAAATATACCCTAAATCTCTAGTGTATGGTTTTGTTCTACTCTCCTGCCTGATCACATTCTCTCCCCTTTTTTTTCTATTTTTTTTAAATCCTCTTCTTTCTTCTTTCAAACAACTTCTTATCAATTCCTTTTATAATATTTTTTATAATCTTCATCTTTACACTCATATTCCTCCCTTCATCATATTAACCCTTATTTTTGTACATATATAAGTTTTTCTTTCTTTAAAATTTTGGGAGGCACTTTCTTCTAACAGACCAATATACACCCAAAATCTAGTGTGTGGCACTGATCTATGCACCAGCCTAATCATATTTGATCATATTTTGTTTTTTTTGTTTTGTTCTGTTTTTGTTTTTTTATCTTTTTTTTTTTCTTTTTTTTTTTTCTTTTTCTTTTTTCTTTCTTTCCCTTTCTTTTCCCCTGGCTTCAGGTCTTTTCTGATTTGTTTAGAGTATATTTTCTGGGGACGTTGTTACCCTGTTAGCATTTTGTTCTCTCATTAATCTATTCTCCTCTGGACAAAATGACAAGATGGAAAAAAATCACCTCAACAAAAAGAACAAGAGGTAGTACTGACTGCCAGGGACCTATTCAATACGGACATTAGTACGAGGTCAGACCTAGAGTTCAGAATCATATTTTAAAGATACTAGCTGGGCTTGAAAAAAGCATGGAAGTTATGAGAGAAACCCTTTCTGGAGAAAAAAAGAACTAAAATCTAACCAAGTCGAAATCAAAAAGGCTATTAATGAGGTACAATCAAAAATGGGGGCGCCAACTGCTAGGATAAATGAGGCAGAAGAGAGAATCAGTGAGATAGAAGACCAGATGATGGAAAATAAAGAAGCTGAGAAAAAGAGAGATAAACAACTACTGGATCACGAGGGCAGAATTCGAGAGATAAGTGATACCATAAGAAGAAACAACATTAGAATAATTGGAATCCCAGAAGAAGAAGAAAGAGAGAGAGGGGCAGAAGGTATATTGGAGCCAATTATAGCGGAGAACTTACCTAATTTGGGGAAGGAAACACGCATCAAAATCCAGGAGGCACAGAGAACCACTGTTCAATAAATCTAACAATTGTAAATATCTATACCCCTAACATGGGAGCAGCCAATTATATAAGGCAATTAATAACAAAAGCAAAGAAACACATTGACAACAATACAAAAATAGTGGGGGACTTTAACAACCCCTCACTACAATGGACAGATCATCTAAGCAAAAGGAAATAAAGACTTTAAATGACACACTGGACCAAATGGACTTCACAGACATATTCAGAACATTCCATCCCAAAGCAGTGGAATACACATTCTTCTCTAGTGCCCATGGAACATTCTTCAGAATAGATCACATCCTAGGTCACAAATCAGGTCTCAACTAGTACCAAAAGATTGGGATCATTCCCTGCCTATTTTCAGACCACAATGCTTTGAAACTAGAACTCAATCACAAGAGGAAATTTGGAAAGAACTCAAATACATGGAGGCTAAAGAGCATCCTACTAAAGAATGAATGGGTCAACCAGGAAATTAAAGAAGAATTCAAAAAATTCATGGAAACCAATGAAAATGAAAACACAACTGTTCAAAATCTTTGGGATGCAGCAAAGGCAGTCCTAAGAGGAAAGTATATAGCAATACAAGCCTTTCTCAAGAAACAAGAAAGGTCTCAAATACACAACCTAACCCTACACCTAAAGTAGCTAGAGAAAAACAGCAAATAAAGCCTAAACCCAGCAGGAGAAGAGAAATAATAAAGATCAGAGCAGAAATCAATGAAATAGAAACCAAAAGAACAGTAGAACAGATCAACAAAACTAGGAGCTGGTTCTTTGAAAGAATTAAGAAGATTGATAAACCCCTGGCCAGACTTATCAAAAAGGAAAGAGAAATAACCTAAATCAACAAAATCATGAATGAAAGAGGAGAGATCACAACCAACACCAAAGAAATACAAACTATTATAAGAACATATTATGAGCAACTATATGTCAGCAAATTAGATAATCTGGAAGAAATTGATGCATTCCTAGAGATGTATCAACTACCAAAACTGAACCAGGAAGAAATAGAAAACCTGAACAGACCTATAACCACTAAGGAAATTGAAGCAGTCATCAAAAATCTCCCAACAAACAAGAGCCCAGTGCCAGATGGCTTCCCAGGGGTATTCTACCAAACATTTCAAGAAGAATTAATACCTATGCTTCTGAAACTGTTCCAAAAAATAGAAGTGGAAGGAAATCTTCCAAACTCGTTTTCTGAGGCCACCATTACCTTGATCCCAAAACCAGACAAAGACCCCATCAAAAAGGAGAATTACAGACCAATATCCTTGATGAACATGGATGCAAAAATTCTCAGCAAAATACTAGCCAATAGGATCCAACAGTACATTAAAAGGATTATTCACCACGACCAAGTCGGATTTATTCCTGGGCTGCAAGGTTGGTTCAACATCCGCAAATCAATCAACGTGATACAATACATTAACAAAAGAAAGAACAAAAATCATACGATCCTCTCAAGAGATGCAGAAAAAGCATTTCACAAAATACAGCATCCTTTCTTGATCAAAACTCTTCAGAGTATAGGGATAGAGGGTACATACCTCAATATCATAAAAGCCATCTATGAAAAACCTACAGCGAATATCATTCTCAATGGGGAAAAACTGAGAGTATTCCCCCTAAGGTCAGGAATGCGGCAGGGATGTCCACTCTCACCACTGCTATTTAACATATTATTAGAAGTCCTAGCCACAGCAATCAGACAACAAAAAGAAATCAAAGGCATCTGAATCGGCAAAGAAGAAGTCAAACTGTCACTCTTTGCAGATGATATGATACTTTATGTGGAAAACCCACAAGACTCCACCCCAAAACTGCTAGAACTCATACAGGAATTCAGTCAAGTGGCAGGATAGAAAATCAATGCACAGAAATCAGTGGCATTCCTATACACCAACAACAAGACAGAAGAAAGAGAAATTCAGGAGTCGATCCCATTTACATTTGCACCCAAAACCATAAGATACCTAGGAATAAATCTAACCAGAGGCAAAGGATCTGTACTCGGGAAACTATAAAATACTCATGAAAGAAATTGAGGAAGACACAAAGAAATGGAAAAATGTTCCAATCTCATGGATTGGAAGAACAAATATTGTGAAGATGTCAATGCTACCTAGGGCAATCTACACATTCAATGCAATACCCATCAAAATACCATCCACTTTTTTCAAAGAAATGGAACAAATAATCCTAAAATTTGTATGGAACCAGAAAGGACCCCAAATAGCCAGAGGAATGTTGAAAAAGAAAAGCAAAGCTGGTGGCATCACAATTCAAAGCTGTCATCATCAAGACAGTATGGTACTGGCACAAAAACAGACACATAGATCAATGGAACAGAATAGAGAGCTCAGAAATGGACCCTCAACTCTATGGTCAACTCATCTTCGACAAAGCAGGAAAGAACGTCCAATGGTAAAAAAGACAGTCTCTTCAACAAATGGTGTTGGGAAAACTGGATAGCCACATGCAGAAGAATGAAACTGGACCATTTCCTTACACCACACACAAAAATAGACTCCAAATGGTTGAAAGACCTCAACGTGAGACAGGAGTCCATCAAAATCCTAAAGGAGAACACAGGCAGCAACCTCTTTGACCTCAGCTGCAGCAACTTCTTCCTAGAAACATCGCCAAAGGCAAGGGAAGCAAGGGCAAAAATGAACTATTGGGACTTCATCAAGATAAAAAGCTTTTGCACAGCAAAAGAAACAGTTGACAAAACCAAAAGACAACTGACAGAATGGGAGAAGATATTTGCAAATGACATATCAGATAAAGGGCCAGTGTCCAAAATCTATAAAGAACTTATCAAACTCAACACCCAAAGAACAAAGAATCCAATCAAGAAATGGGCAGAAGACATGAACAGACATTTCTGCAAAGATGACATCCAAATGGCCAACAGACACATGAAAAAGTGCTCAACATCGCTCGGCATCAGGGAAATCCACATCAAAACCTCAATGAGATACCACCTCACACCAGTCAGAATGGCTAAAATTAGTAAGTCAGGAAATGACAGATGTTGGCAGGGATGTGGAGAAAGGGGAACCCTCCTACACTGTTTGTGGGAATGCAAGCTGGTGCAGCCACTCTGGAAAACAGTATGGAGGTTCCTCAAAAAGTTGAAAATAGAGCTACCCTATGATCCAGCAATTGCACTACTGGGAATTTACCCCAAAGATACAAATGTAGGGATCTGAAGGGGTACATGCACCCCCATGTTTATAGCAGCAATATCCTCAATAGCCAAACTGTGGAAAGAGCCAAGATGTCCATCGACAGATGAATGGATAAAGAAGAAGTGGTATATATATATACAATGGAATATTATTCAGCCATCAAAAGGAATGAGATCTTGCCATTTGCAACGACGTGGATGGAGCTGGAGAGTGTTATGCTGAGCGAAATAAGTCAATCAGAGAAAGACATGTATCATATGACCTCACTGATATGAGGAATTCTTAATCTCAGGAAAGAAACTGAGGTTTGCTGGAGTGGGTGCTGGGGTGGGAGGGTTGGGGTGGCTGGGTGATAGACACTGGGGAGGATATGTGCTATGGTGAGCGCTGTGAATTGTGCAAGACTGTTGAATTACAGATCTGTACCTCTGAAACAAATAATGCAATATATGTTAAGAAAAAAAAAAGAAGATAGCACAAGGGGAAGAATGAAGGGGGGGAAATCGGAGGGGGGGATGAACCATGAGAGACGATGGACTCTGAAAAACAAACTGAGGGTTCTAGAAGAGAGGGGGGTGGGAGGATGGGTAAGCATGGTGATGGGTATTAAAGAGGGCACGTTCTGCATGGAGCACTGGGTGTTATACACAATGAATCATGGAACACTACATCAAAAACTAATGATGTAATGTATGGTGATTAACATAACAATAAAAAATTAAAAAAAACAAACAGAATTACACCAAAAACAAAAACTTCCATCTTTCAAAATCAAATGGAAATAAACAAACAACAATATTAACCATTTAGTAAGAGAAAAGGCATTAAAGACAAAACCTTATTTTGTTTTATACTGTTGATATAGCCTTGCAAGAATAAATCTTATTTTCATGACATTAATCAACTCTGCATTGACTATTATGGCAACTTCAAGTTTCCAAAGATAGGTGATATTTATTTATTGGGCTGCTCCTTAGTGGCTCTGTGCTCTGATTTAATTTTCCTCATGTACTTGCTATGGATTTAGAAGTGTACTAGTGTCAGAAGCAAAAAGAGAAGCAAAGAAACCCAGGAGAATTCAATATATCATCATTTATTTTCATTCCCTTCTCTCATTTCAAGCAGTTCTCCTGGTTGTTGATTTTGGACAGGCTTCTCAGCCCACAGTGACACTCAGTGGTGGTTGAGCAGACAACAGCAGAGGATTCAGGGAATAGAATTTCAAACAATGCTCATCTGGCTTGTGAAAAGCTTCAGCATCTTGCTTGAATCAATCAATATGCAATTGTCTTTTCAAGGAGAGTACTCTTAGTTTGTAATGAGTATTTAACTCTTTGAATGCTGCTCATTATGATTGCTTTCACTGGGCATCTTACCAAAGAAGAAAATTGGCTTCTTTATTGTAAATGCATAAAAGATAAACATCTTTTATCAAAATGTTCCACCCTCCATAAATTCAGGAAAAAAAATGTGTACACACATTCACACTGCCCTTTTTCTCTCAATCTTGCTGTCCAGCATGGTAACAGTTAGTCACATGTGGCTATCAAGCACATGAACAGTGGCTAATGAGACTGAGAAAATGAATTAATTTAATTTAAATTAATTTAAATTTAATTATAAAAACTGTTGAGCTTTTAAGTATACGTGGAATAACCTGAACATGTGAATCTACATTGCCAATTATAAATTTTGTGAAATTCAGATGCAGATCTAAAAATTCCCTGTGAAAATTTAATGTACAAATTGAGATGTGTTATAAGTGTATAATACACATTGGATTTAAAAGATTTAATAAGAAAAAAATAATATAAAATACCTCATTAACAATCTTTATTCTGATTTAACATTCTGAAATGATATTTTATATATAATGAATTAAAATATATTATTAACATTTATTCCTGCTGTTTCATTTTACCTTTGTTGAGACTAATAAAAAAATTAAAATTACTTATACAGCTGACATATTTCTGTTAGGCAACACTGCTCTAGCTGGTGCATTATCCAGGCCCTTCTCAAATCTACTTAAAGAAAGAACAAAACTTTAGACTTCTTTGATCCCTGATTATTCCTAAGGTTGAAAGTAAGAAAACATGAGTAAGAGAGCAGTAAACACAGGTGATATAGCAAATAGAGTCCTGTATTTTCTTGTTTTGTAAAAAGGCATCCTCAATAAATGATTGATTTTTTATGTAATCAATTTAACATATATTTATTAAGTGCCTACTCTTTACCTGGCCTTGGGTAAACCTTGGGGAATGGAAGAGAAAAGTCTTATGACTTATGAATCTTATAAAGTAGTGGTGCAGACAAACATTAAACAAGTAGACAAATGAAACAGGATACACTGAGATGAGTACCACACAATAAGGGGATTGGGTTTAGGGACAGAAAATAGGGATGGTGGAAGACCCACCTGGGTTAACTAAAGAACTGTTCTCTAAGTCTATGTTAGTTCAAGCCTTGACAAATGTGTAGAAGTGGGCAAAGAACCAAGAAGACAGAATTCAATGCAGAAGTAGAAGATGCTCAAATAACCCAAGGCAGAAAAGAGCTCAATATGTTTGAGAAAAGAGCGAGATCAGCGAAACTGCAGCTTGGGGGTGAGCATTGCTGTGGCCAGAAATGAGTCTGGAATGGTTCAGAGGATCTGAATATTTTGGTAGCTGACAAACTAAGGCAATACATTTGGATTTTATTCAAGGTACACTGTAAAGCCATGATGATATCTTTAAGCCCAAGAGAAATATAGTTTTATACTGTAACTGCTATGTAGAGACTACATTGGAGAAAGATGGCAAGAAAGGAGATCCAGAAAAATGGTATAATACCTGTCGAGACAGGACATGATGGTGTCTTGGAATTAGGGTAGGGGGTAGTATAAATGAAGAGAGATTTGAATTTTTTATATGTATGTATATAGATACACACCACTTCCCCCACCTAGGATTATTAACTCATTAAAGACTTGACTCTTATGTAATTAATCTTATGCAGAAAGAACCCAACTCAGACATGGCACATAATAGATGACTGATAAATACTGAGTCTTTAAAAAATATATATAATGAGGAATCCCCTCTCCTCTTTAAAAAACTTTCCATGCCTCTCTATTACTTACAGAGTAAAGTGTAAACTCCTTAGAATAGCATTTGAGACGTAATAAAGTAGGACTGCATGCTATCCTTTCCACCAACATTTCTCCCATGAGAATTGCTCCTACTCACTTGACAATATTGCAGTACCCATGCCTCTTTCTTTATCCAGGACAAAACTCTTATTTTAAATCCCAGCTCAAGTGCAAGCACAAACCACTTACACACAAAAGCAGAAGCCACAGAAAGCAGAGTTCGTGCTTTAATTTTGTACTCCTGTTCTGGCAAGATGCATGCTGTATCCCAGATACTTGCTAAAATAAGCAATGACTGGGGAGGAGCCCCTAAGACAAGATGGTAAACTAAGGTGATAAAAAATGATGTTGTAACCCTCCTTTTCCTTAGTGTTCTCATTTTCTTTGTGATGAAATCCTGACAACATCACTTTATAGTCCTTCATGAAGGAGAAAGAAGGCTGTGTATTGCATGCAAGTGAACTTCTGCTTTTGCATAATCTTGAAAGTTTAGAGTCCTACGTATCCTCCTGGAGACACTGACCAAGGTCAAAGAATAAAACTTCTTTTAGGGGCGCCTGGATGGCTCAGTTGCTAAGCTTCTGCCTTCGGCTCAGGTCATGATCCCAGGGTCCTGGGATGGAGCCCCACATCTGGCTCCCCGCTCAGCGGGAAGCCTACTTCTCCCTCTCCCACTCCCCCTGCTTGTGTTCCCTCTCTCGCTGTGTCTCTCTCTGTCAAATAAATAAATAAAATCTTTAAAAAAAAAAAAACTTCTTTTAGCACATCTTCACGTGAGCATAGGAAGTCAGAATCCAGGTCTTTTTTTTTTTTTTTTTTTAAAGATTTTATTTATTTGAGAGAGAGAGAATGAGAGACAGAGAGCATGAGAGGGGTTAGGGTCAGAGGGAGAAGCAGACCCCCTGCCGAGCAGGGAGCCTGATGCGGGACTCGATCCAGGGACTCCAGGATCATGACCTGAGCCGAAGGCAGTCGCTTAACCAACTGAGCCACCCTGGCGCCCCAGAATCCAGGTCTTATTTGATTGTTACACCTCTCTGCTTTATCTTAATTGGGCAGAAGGACTAGTCAAATAAAGGTCAATTCTGAAAGTACAGTCAAACAAATCTAAAGAAATGCACTGAATTAAGGCCTCCTCAGACCACAATAGTATATTTGTTGGAGCATCTTTACAACTGTTTTTTCTTCAATATCACATTATCTGTGAGGTGAGTTTCTAGCATTAACAATTTATTGACAAATATTAAATAAAATGTTGAATCAAAACAAGTTCCTGAGAATTAGTTTGGCAATATAGATAGCATGTAAGAATGAGAAGACAGATGACCAAAGGGTAAATAATCAATCAGAATTTATAGTTAATTTCTGTATATCTATATTTGCCTATTACATTTCCTTTCAAGTTAGTATCATCCCCTAAGAGCATTATACTGCCTGGAATGCATGTTTTTTTTAAAGTTATCTTAAAATAGATTCACAATTCAAACGTGCAACTTCTTGCAAAATTGCAATGCATCAATCCAGGACAAACAACTCATCAGGACCCATAAACATAGTGTGATCGCAATAATGAAAGCTGAGCTTTGCCACAACTAACAATTAACTTGGAAATGGTAAGCTCATTCTAAAACCTTTCTGAACATATGGATAATTATTGAAGAATGATGACAGCAATGCATCAGCAAGCAAGGCTGATTTTCTCTACTTTAAAGAATGAACTGTATCCTATTGGTGGTAGTTTCTTGCTTAATGACACTATACAAACATAATGATCAGAATCCCTAAAATCCTAGATCAGATAATGCTTAAGAGACACATTGACCCAGAACAGAACTGAGGTAAAAGGTGTCTGTATCAGCAAGATCACCAGAATGTTACTCTATATGGAACTAGATTTTCTGGAGGACAGACAGATGTGAAACTTCATTCCACCATAATCCTGGTGCTTGTGTCCATTCCTTGCTAAAGGACTAAATATCTCCACCAGTTACATGCCACCCTCATGCTCAGTGCTCTTCATTCTCTCTCGATGTCCCAACCACTGCAGATACCCTATACTATGGGTGTCAAGATCCTTTTCATCCTAGTACTATCTTCATTTTCAAGACCTCAGCAAGAATTTCTTTGCTGACTCCAATACTCATTAATGCCTGGCCCCTGATCATGGCACCTTAATTTCAAGAGCATTTGTGTTAGATAATTCACCAACTTGCCATGAAACACGTTGCATCTGATGTTACATCATAAGTGTTCAATTCCTCAAATATATTTTAGTTAAAAAAAAGTCAGATTACATACTACAATCTCCTCTCCCTATATCATAAATTCTGAATTTGAGAGGATATAGATATGACTTCCAATAGGTGTGTGACCTAGGATAACTAATTTACCTACCCTCCAAATATTTTTGTTTGCTGATCCTTAAAATAGAGATAGTAATGCCTATCTTGTGGGACTCTCGTGAGTATTAAGTTCATAACACATGTCCATGCATTTAGGATAGTTCTGTTACTCCATGAATATGTCTCTTTTGTTCTTCATTATCATGACCTACTATCATGTTGAGGTTATTGTAAAAACTCAATAATGAGCTGACTTGACATTTAATTTTCCTAATCTTTGCTCTGGAATGCTTCTTTTTCCATTTTCTTTCAGCTTCAGGATTTATGAAGATGCATTTCTGAACTGGGATTAAAATGGTTAAAGAACTTTATATGTGATATATATATATATATATATATATATATATATATATATATATCACATATATCAATGGACTATTACTCAGCCATCAAAAAGAATGAAATTTTGCATTTGCAACAATGTGGATGGAACTAGAGGGTATTATACTAAGCAAAATAAGTCAGTCAGAGAAAGACAAATACCATATGATTTCGCTCACATGTGGAATTTAAGAAACAAAACAGATGAACATAAAGGAAGGAAAGGAAAAATAAAATAAGACAAAAACAAAGAGGGAGGCAAACCATAAGAAAGTCTTAATTATAGGTAACAAACTGAGGGTTACCGGAGGGGAGGTGGGGAATGGCGTAATTAGGTGATGGGCATTAAGGAGGGCATGGGATGTAATGAGCACTGGGTGTTATATGCAACTGATGAATCACTAAATTCTACCCCTGAAACTATTAGTACACTATATGTTAACCAAATTGAATTTAAATTATTTTTTTTAAAAAGAACTTTATATGAAATAGCTCAATTATTTTATTGAATTTAAATTAAATTTTTTTAAAAGAACTTTATATGAAACAGCTCAATTATTTCAGTGTCAAAATACTTCAAAATACAGAACAGCAGTATAGGTCTGTGTGTTCATGGAAGGGAAAAGATCTGGAAGAAATTGAACTCCAGATAGAGTTTCCTAGCCTGCTCCACTGTATTTTCCCAACCTCTCCAGCACATGAGAAAGAAATATGCTGCTTTTCAATTTCATAATTTTTCCCAGTGATGAAAGAATTGATGAGAGCAGCTTAGGAGGTGGGGATGACACTGTATAACAACAACAACAACAACAACAAAACAAGAGGCAATAGGCACTGTTTTCATTCTTTGATTGCCATTATCAAACATTGAAAGGCTCCTCTAAGGATTACATAAAATGGTAATTTACCTACATATGTCCCCATCTTTGGACCTAATGCTCCTTGGGGTTAGGCTGGCAAAGACACTGTGCCTTATTGGCTGTCATACCCCAAACACTTGAGCACACTTTCTGGCACACAGATGTTCAGTACCTGTTCACTGGATGGTGCTCCTACACCTGCTAAAGGAGAAGGAAGTTAATCTTGCTAATGCCAAATTTCCTACTTCATCTCCTATTCCTCTGCCATGTATAGGAGACAATAAGTTGTAATAAAAAGAGTAAGGTCATCAGATGGAGGTATGTTCAAATGAAGGATTTGCACTAACTGACTGAATGCCTCTGAGTAATTTACTTAACAAAAAAAACACGGTCTTCTTCATTATTAGTATTATGCATATCAATGATTCCTCCTTTTGCAGAATTAGTCAATTCTCTGATACTTATTTTTAAATTACTGGTTATATTAGGGTTATTACCTTATGCTTATGTTTAACTGTTTATTAGGCATTTAGCTGGCTGCCCCACAGATACTGGAAACCAAATAGATACAAAATTGGACTTATTATCTCACAACTCACAGCTTGTTCTGCTGGAAGTTACCACTACCAACCCAGTAATCCATACTAGAAACCTGGGAGTCATATTAACCTCACTCATCTGAATGGTGCTAACTCTCCTGCTTCTATCTATTTCAGAGCCAACAGAATATGTGTTTCTATTTCTATTCCCATTGCTCTTAACTTTCTTATAACTATCATTCCTCCTTGGATTGTTCATGGTCTACAAACAGTCTTCTTCCACATTTCAGCTAAAATAATCTTTCTAAAATGCCATCCAGTTGTGAAAACTATTCTGTTTAAATTTTTCATGGTTCTTTAAATAATAGGCATTTATGGAACACTGACTGTGTGTCAGATACTTTGAAAAAGGGAGAAGGAATACAAAACAATGAGAACAAGTACTAAGACACTAAAGAATTAATAAACATGTTGAACCAGAGACTATAAAATACTTGGTCATCATTATGGCACAGGGCTGTTTGAGGGAATGGTAAAAACTGAGTGTGGAGAAGTGAACAGAGGATAGATCATGAAGAGCTTTACATGCAAAGATGTGTGGGTGCGTGTGTCTCTATGTGTATATTTGTTATTTATTTTTACATGTATTAGATGCAAAAGAATAAAGTGTCATCTCTGCCATCAAAGAATTCTGCATTTTTGTGACACCTGTCACACAGTAGTGTCTAAAGAAAAAGCAAATTCCTTCAATTAAAAAGAAAAGGAAATCTCAGGTAGAAGCAGAAAGGCTTATTGATTACCTTCCCCTTCAATCATACTGATTTTATATCAGCCACTCTGTTTTTTGGTTTTTTTTAAAGATTTTATTTATTTATTCATAAGAGACAGAGAGAGAGAGGCAGAGGGAGAAGCAGGCTCCCCGCTGAGCAGAGAGCCCGATGCGGGACTCGATCCCAGGACCCTGGGATCATGACCTGAGCCAAAGGCAGACGCTTAACCATCTGAGCCACCCAGGCACCCCTATATCAGCCACTCTTAATACAAACCACTATTGCTCTACTAAGTAATTCAGTCACCTTTTCATCCAAACTGATCCCATAGAACAATGGTCATATTGAGAGTAACAGGTACCTACTAATCAACTTAATAGTAAGATACTCTTGACTATTCACTTAGAGAGCTTAAAATCAAAGAATGTACAGGACCTTTCTAGGCAGTGAACTAAGGACCAGAACAAAGAAATCTCTTGCTAAAATTAGTATCACTAAAAAGAACAAAATACTTATTTTTCTTCTTGATGAGAAATTAGGCATCAATATTTTTGGTATTCCCACATATCATATAAATTTACTGATTCACCTCTTAGATATAAAAATTCATCTCTTCCTCTCTTCTTCCTTCCCGCCTTCCTATCTTCCTTTTTTTTCTTTCATTTCCATCGTTAGAACACAGTCCCATCTACTACTATGTTCTCTGAAGCCAGAACATTCTTATAGCTGCTTACAACCCTTCCAGTGGCTCCCTCTTGACCTTAAAGTAACAACCCAGATTCTTAGCAGTGACTTCCAGAACCTCCCACCTCAGGCTCTTGCGCTTCTGTAGCCTCATTGTACAGCCTGACCTACTTTTGCCTACCCCCATAACCTACCTGTAAATGCAATGTGGCTGCTTGCTTCTGCTCTCAGGGCCTTTGCAAGGACTGTTCTCTCTATGGAGATGCTCTAGCCCTACCCTCCTATTTGTTTATTCCTATATATCTCTCAATTTCAATATCAATTTCCAAAAATCTTATAAAAGATAATTACTACTTCTCATGTACCAATTCCTTTATCTAATATTTTTCTTTTGGTATTGTAAAATACTTTTAAACATTGTTTACTGAAGCATAAAATATATACACAAAAGTGTACAAAAGGCAAGTGTACAGCTTGAAAAAATTTTACAAAGTGAAATTATTGTGTTTTATTTGATTCTAATGCAATTAACTATGATTTTGATTAAGCATCTGTTCTGTGATTTGAAATATGCTCAGTCCATGAAGGATACAAATATATAATAAAAGAATTGTTCCTTGTCTTCGTGGAATTACCTTTTGATGAGAGCTATACAATGGGATAATTAGGAGCAGGACAAGCTAGAAATGACTCATTCATGCATTCATTCATTTAATATTTGCTGAATCATTACTGGATATAAAACACAGCTCAAAGAAGACAGATTCAGCCCCTGCCCTCATGGAGCTCAACTAAGTGAAGAACGTATAGAACATATGCCAGTGAGAGTTCTACTTGTTACAGACATTCACGTGAATGAAAAGTATCCCCAGTGTGGGCATCATGGGGTTGGCGGTGGCAGTGCGAGGGAAAGTTTTCTGAAGGAAGTGACAGTGAAGCTAGAACCTGAAAGTTAAAGGAGAGCTAGTCAGTATAGAAAAGGGAAGGGTGAAGCATCTTTCAGGTAGAGGTTAAAACACTGAAAAAGGTCCAGAGAAAAAGAAGAACTTGTTGCATGTGGAGAACTGACACATTTCAGTTTGGGGAAACTGGCAAAGCCTGCTCTTAAAATCACGTTTATTTCTATAGTCCAATACAGCCTTATCTCTCAGGGTTTATTTTTTTTTTTTCAAATCAAGTTATAAAATCTGTATGAAAACGGCGAGTCAGATATTCTGAATACCAAAATGCAAAACTCAGGCACAAGGACCATAAAGGCTGCTTGGACTTATCTCCAGGGATCACGTGCAATTATCTAAAGTGAGAGGCAGAATGGGAGGATATTGACAAAGCAGGACTTACTGAACCCAGGAGGGGTTATGACATCAATAAAGCTTGTGCCCAGGGCAGGATTTAATATGTGCAAACAACAGTCTCAATATAGAAATGCTTCTTTTCACTGTAGGCCAAAGAGAAGACTTCCAAGAAAATGGAAGACTGTCATCTATCCATACACTGTGCATTACACATTTGCTTTAGGGTCTGATTTTGCTCTTTTCCCAAGAGTAATGGTCATAAAGGACAGGAAGGTGCTGCCATACACATAAGCATAGACTAGGTATTGTGATCAGTGGGTCTAACAACTCTGAGAGTTGTTACTCATTCTCACTGGAAAGCGTGACGAGCCTGAGCTGCTGCCCTGATGCAAGCACTGGGGGTATGGTGGTGAATGAGAGATGAGAGAAACTTCTCTAATGGAGCTTATATTCCAGAGATGGAGACAGACAACGGGTGAGTGAACAAATAAATAAGGTGACTTCAACTAGTAATATGTGAAGGAACACAAGGAAGATAAGGGATTACTCCAGATAGAAATCAGGGAATGCTTTATGGAAAGGAGATATTTGACCAGACACCTGACCAAAAAGAAAGAAGTAGACCAGGCAGCAGATGGAACACCAAGAGCAAAAGCCCTGAGACAGAAATGAACTGGGGCTCACTGCAATGACACAAAGGGCAGAGTGTCAAGAGAGCATCTCTGCTTTCTAGAGTATCTAAGGCAGCTGTTAGAGAATTCCGAGAACATCGTGCTCTCTAGAGCAGGAAAGAAAAGAAGGATGGTAGAAGTTGCTTTTACAGGAGCAAGCATGTGCAAGGTAACTGATGCTGTTATATGCCAAGTTAGCAAGTTTGGGTTTTATTCTAAGAAAAACAATGACTTGATTTATGTGTTTAACTTTTGTTTTCTGTCTATGTTATGAACTTTTGGAGAGAAATGCAAGCGTGTAAGTGTGGAAGTGATTGCCGTAATTTAGGCAAGATATGATTGATACTAATGCAGGCTAGATACCCATCTTGAAATAGGCTGATAACAGTGAAGACAGACAGGGGTCAAATTCAGGATATACTTTGGAAGTAGAACTGACGGGACATTATGATGGAGTGTATATGGTTCATGAAGCAATGTAAGGAATCCAGGGGAGCCCTTATTTTACCAGTTTCAGCAAACTGTAGATGGTGAGGTCAGTCACCTAAGAAAGAAGGCCTCTTTTTTGAGGAGTGTTCAGGTAATGCCTAGGTGATGTTAACCCTCTACCACATTATATTCTACAACTAATTGTAGGAGGGAAACTGCTTACCATTTGAAAGGTAAGAATGGCAAGCAGCATGGGGTTGTTTAAGAATAGAAGGGAAATGAATTCCATCTCATCTCATGGGCTGATTCCATCTTCCTGGAATTGGCCATCTAGAACACTGGTGGGAAAGATTCTGGAGCCCTATCTCACATATCTGGAAATAATGCTGAGACTTAGAAAAATCAATAGTGGAAATAAGGAGGGAAAGGTTGGCACACCTGTCATATATCTCTGAAAGTGAAATGAAGCAGAATACTATTGCATTTAGAGGCAGGTAGAACATGGGTTACAATCCCTTGGGTAAGTTACTTAATGTCCATGGCCCTTTGTCTCCATCTATAAAATGGGGATATAAATTCAAATCTTACATACATATAGGAAATTCTGAATATAATAAAATGTCAAGCAACTAACATTTAAGAGAAAATGAATACTTAGCTTTCCTCATTAATAAATAACTTGCATATATTATATCCACATCTATATCTGTCTGTCTAATCCTCTGGTAGATCAGAGGATATGATTCACCAAAAACACAGGAAAACAAGTGCCTCTATTTTATTTTCTCTGTCAGTCCCAGATCTCTGAGATTACTTATCATTCCAGACTATCTCCCAGTTACAGAATTTTAACTCCATTTTTTGGCATACTCTACAACCTCCCAAATGATCTCAAGCTTTTAGGTAAATTAATTTGATAATGGCAATGATGATGATGATAAAAATAATAATAGCCTTCAAAATAAAAAGAGATTAGCAGGCATCTGAAAGAAGAGACATAGAGCTCTGAGGTAAACACTGAGGATAGCCAGTGAGTTATACACGGAAGATGCTCCATCAATTTAATACAGTTTTTCCTTTCTTTTTCTTTTTTCTTTTCTTTCTTTTCTTTTCTTTGTTTCTTTTCAGGTTGGAAGTGTGTGGCTTAATGGCGAATACTAATACAATAAAGGGACTTATTACAGAGCCAGCTAATGCTTTTATATTGAGCTTAAATCAGGTGTGTACCCCTTAAAGTCAGACAATACCTCATCTGCTCAAATCCCTTCAGAAAATTCCTGACGCATTCAGAGTAAATGCCAAAGTACTTACTATGACCTATAAGACTGTACATGACTTTCTTCTCTTCACTAAAGAAATGAGAGAGGTTAAAAGATTTGCAAATGGTTATAAAGTTAGTAAGTAGAGGGGCTGAATGTAGAACTGAATCTCAAAGCTCCAATTCTTTCCACTATACCCTCACTACCACTCTGACCATATCATCCACTCCTAACCCCATGGTTAGCACCAGCATGACAGTGCAAGAAAATTTTAAATAGTGAGTTCTTACTATATTTTCAGTTCCTTGCATACCATATCTACTCAATAAAAATATACTTCCCTTAGCCATTGGACACATAAGATTCCAACCAATACTGCATAATTTTCAGCTCACACAGAGCCTCTGTCCAGTATGAACAGACTGCAACTAGCTTAACTGGTACAAATTGAAGGTTGTCTAAGCCATCTTTCACACTAACATGCTGATTAAATAATCTTCACCTTAGCCTTACAGACCCAAACAGATATGACAAATTGTCACTCATTAAAAAAAAAAAATGAAGGGGCAGTAGATTGGCATTTTTGATGTTAGCACAAAAAGAGAAAAGAGAGAGATTGTCTAAATTCAGGCTGTAATTATTCTCAAAGTGTATATGAAATACAGAATGGAGGATGAGAAAATGATTAGTTTCAAACACAGCAGTGAAGTATTTTGAAGTGATTTGTATCCTTTGTCTCTTTGAGCTACATTCAAATAAGAAAAACCACAGTTCCACATGCTTGAAAGAAATTAAATCAGATAAATTCCATGCACTGAATATTCTCTGCCTTTCTTCTGTACCACTGATATGGGACAGATAAATAATTCTAGATTGGGTGTCAGGGCACTTGGCTTCTGGTTTTGGTTTGTCAGTTAACAATTAATTTGAATGTGGGCAAACCCCTTCACCTCTTGACATTATCTTTTATAGAATCATTAAATACAAAAATAAAATGGGGAGAGATTTCAACTATTACCATGTTTATTTTGGGTATAACATAAAGGTTTACATTCTATCTACATGGAGAAAAGAGTATGGTTTCATGGCTTTGAGTGTGAGCTTTGGAATCAGTTTGTATGGGTTTGAACATGTCCTCAGTTATTTACTCCTTCTAAAAGCTTGGTTATGTAAGTTATGCATTCAGGGCTTCAGTTTCTCATTTGTAAAATGATGATAACAACAGCACATACATTAAAGTAGTTTTTGTAAAAAAAAGAGATAATCAATGTAGAAGTCTAGCAGAGTATCTAAAAGAAAGCATTCAATAAGTACAATCTTTTCCTTATATTATTATTAGTATCAGTATGATCACTGAAATTAGAACAGGTTGTAATTCTTAGCTGGGTTTCACTATTGGCTGGTTGTGTAACTTTGGACCCAGTGATAATCTTGAACTCTCTCTCTTGTTCTTTCACTATAAGGAATATGTCAACTCTGCTTGGTTGTTAGGTAGATCAGCCACTCTACAGATTAAACTGCTACCATATATGATATAGTCAATAACTACAGGTTGATGTGATCACTTTCACTCCAGCCTCCTACGATTCCAATTTCCTCATCTAATTACCCCAGGGTCTAAGACTTACTTCAATTGAAGATCTATTCCAGAGCTTCTAGATGGCATGATTTATCATTAAGCTTTGACACTGCTGACTAAAACTTTGTACAACAAAAGCCATGTGATTAAAAAGGACAGAGATATGTTCTCCTTTCCCTCCACTGTTCTCACCGAAACTGCCAACTGCCAATGGAGGGAGCTCCAAAGAAACCAGTGTCAGAGGCTAGCAGAGAAGAGGAAGTTATGTTGGGCACACTTTCTAAGAAGTGACTGTGGAAATGCCTGAAGATCAGAAAAGTAATATGCCTGCCAATGCACTGCCGAGCAACCCCCTCCCCCAAAACCTCTTGGTTTCAGAAAAGTTCAAATGTTTCCAAATGAAACTTAACTTGTCTGCGGCATTTCAATTCCTTTAAATTAATCCACCAGGGCTAATTGGTGGATGCTGAACCCAAGTAAAAAGTCCAAAACCCATCCAAAACTTCTCCATAAAGCTGTCTAATTCCAAATCCTGTATTCTTAGCCACTGTACTCTGCTTTATTCTGCAAGGTCTAACATCTGGGACTCCCTGTTCCCTCCAGAAGACTGTCTGGATCTCCTCAAAACTATCTGGAGAGCCGAGGTCCCTTCTGACCCCCAGAACTGCAGCACATTTTCCACGTACAGTTCTTTTAGTCTTCTTATAAAGGAGAGGAAGTGTTTACAGCAGATTTTTAAACTATTTATGACTGTACTTCTCAATCAGATTCCCCTTAAAGAAGCACACAGTGCACATGTTATTCTATATTCACTGAATGTATACTTCCCAAAATTTATCTCCTTGTCTATTAACTCATTTATTTTTCTAAAAATAATAATATAGAGAATAGTAGAAAAACTAAGTCCAGAAATCCTCATTTCTTTGCTTCCAGCTTAATTATATTTATGATACTTTCTAGGGAATATACAGCATATAAACACATTTTCATATATATGTATGACAAACTATGGAAACATATTAAAAATGTAAACCTATATACATGCATATATATATATAGACATCATGATTTGCTTCTGTTCCTATATTTAATATCAACTAGACTTACTGTCTTGCTTCTCCTCAAACCTAATCCTTGTTATTTCTGTCCTAAAATTTTGTGGTCCAGTAATTATGGATTTTTGTATTCCCCCAAATAAGCCATGATATTCTTCACTTCAGTGTCTTTGTATAGACTGCTTCTGCTTTCTAAGGTAGATATGCCTACACTTGTGTATTAACCAAATGCAAATTCATTCTCTAAGACCCAGAAACAGTGTCTCCTTTAAAAAAAAAATTATTTCTTCCCTTTCTCCTTCCCCAGGGAAATTTAATAATCACTATCATTTTTGTCACAGTACCTTGTACTTTGTTAAAATATTTACCACCATGTCTTGTAGATATCTACTTGCCAGTCTGTCTATAACTGAGTTTTTGAGTTTTTACTAATATCATCCCCATAGTGGGGGTTTAATAATTGTTGATTGAGAGACTATATGATCATGAACTAGAAGGTTGGTTATAGAAGATAACTTTTTCTAATGTGAATAGGAAAACAATGAGAAATGAACAACTGTATAAGCCAATACCATCATATTTTATATAATTATTTCATTAACAGCTAACATCAATCTTAGCCCATTTCTTCTTATGCTAATTTATGAATGACTTGATTATGAAGTGCAGTAGACACTCATACACTTATAGTCATGTTCTAATTCATCAATTATCAAGTTCTCTGCTCAAATTCCCACAAATTTTAACATTTTATTTTCCTAAGGGAATAGATGCATTTTAACTGTCAGATGAATTCAAATTAATCATTTTGCTTACAGAAGCCGTCTGGAGAGAGATGCATTGCTGGTGGGACTTGGAAACAGATCCATGGCATTTACACCATTATGGATTTTACTATCTGTACAGTTTCTGCTGCTCCATTGAGCCTCAAATTTCCTGACCACAAAATCTCCTATGAGCTCTCATCCACTGTATGCCACTCCTTGACAGTGCTTATCACTTCTGAAATTTGACATGTGTTTCTGGGATTGTCTGATTAATCCTATTCTTTCCAATTAGATTATAAATTCCTTAAGGGCAGGAAATGAATCTCTTTTACCCACCATGGGATATACATTATCTAGCACATGATCAGTAAATAATTAATAAATGGATATATAAAAATGAAAATAATGTCCTTCATCCATCAATGAAGTGATGCTTGGTTTCAGTAATTAGTTGGGTGAACAAAATATAGCACCACACACTAAACCCATGAGGCTGCCAAGTGTTCCTTCGGGAAGTTTCTGGAAATGCATCCTTGGTCAGGGATAACGCTAATAATGATTTTAAGAATAAAAGCAAGGGTAACAGCAAACAATGGCATTAAAAACAAAAGTGAGTTAGCAGTAGTAATGATGATGAATACAGTGAGAGAGCCCACATACTACTAAAGCTGATTTCATACAACATTCCAAATCTATACCACAAACTCCCAAGGTCAGTTGTAATATTCTACTTAAGAGAAAGAAAAACTGAGTCTTAGGAAAGTAACTCAGTTACTTACTTGCTTTTGAAACCCAGACCTATTTGACTATGCAATGTCACTTTATTCTAGTACTCTTCTTTAACATTTCATTAATAAGAGCTTTTCTAAGCTTAGATTTAGATGCTAAAAGGTAAACATTATTGGTATCTCTGAATAGCACCTGCAATGTTATACAATTATATAACGTATTTATTCATGAGTCCTTTCAATCTCTCACTATATTCTGTGCTGCTTGAAACAAATGCGTATTAAGCATTTATTTTTTAAATTACAGTATGGCACACTGTTACTGATATAATGGTGATAAATGTTTGTGAGAGTGAAATTTAAATGTTTTGCCATCTCTTCTCATAAAAATGGGTGGCATTCATTCAAATAGAAAATTATTAACCTCACTTATGTTCATTGTATATGTGGAAGATTTCACTTCACCTGTTTCCTAAATGCATTTCTTCTCATATATCTGTAAAACTCTGAAGATGAAAAAGTCTGTCTTGGTAATATTAACTAATTGGTACTTAATTAAATTAATCTTTTAGAGGTTATCCTTATTATAAACTTTATAATCTTAAAGTAGATAAATTAGTTAGTGGTTATTTTTATTATATAAGCATAATTTTATTTGCAAATTATGGAGTCATTTGGGACTTTAGAAATATTCAATTTGCAAAATAATTCTCTGTAAGAATTTTCATCTTCTACAATATTTTTAACTGAGAAAATGTATGGTTAATTTTTGAGATTGAAAATCAGTGATCTGGGGTGCCTGGGTGGCTCAGTCGTTAAGTGTCTGCCTTCGGCTCAGGTCATGATCCCAGGGTCCTGGGATCAAGCCCCATATCAGGCTCCCTGCTAAGCGGGAAGCCTGCTTCTCCCTCTCCTGCTCCCCCTGCTTGTGTTCCCTCTCTCACTATGTCTCTCTGTGTCAAACAAATAAATTTAAAAAAAAAATAAAAAGGAAAGAAGATCAGTGATCTGACATGCCTTAGCCACTCTTTGGTTTCTAACCCCTTTCTCAAAAAGCATTCAGAATACTCAGAAAGTGTGTGTGTGTGTGTGTGTGTGTGTGTGTGTGTGTGTGTGTGTGTATACTTACGATAGAGATGAGAAGAAGGCAGAGGAGGAACCATTCTTGTTGCTACTATAGCTTTCCTGGTATTTCCCATTATAACTGAAAGCCTAATTTAACAATTGCTGAGATATCCAGCCTTACCGAATGCAGTAGAATCTGGCTTCTCAGTGAGCTACTGTAGTGAAAGAGATGAATATAGAGTTTATAGTCTTAATTTCCATTCAAGTATCGGCTCTGTCACTTACTGGGTTTAACATCTTTGGGAAATAATTCATTTTCATCTGAACCTGTTTCTTCATCTATAAAAATGATGCTAATAACAACACTTACCTCATTATATTGTAGGGAGTTTTCAATAAGACAATCGCTATGAAAAGTGCTTTGTAAATTATAAAACATAGTATTTATGAGTTTGTACTTTGAAGTCAGAAGAGAAAAAAACCTTGCTAGAGTTTCTCCAGTTATTTGACTACTGAACATTCTTAAAGTCCAGGAAAAGAAAAAAAGTAAAAAAATAAAAAATAAAAAGTAGCCTTCAAAGTAGCCTGAGCCCTATAGTTCTGTCTGTTACAGTTAAGTTCTCATCATAAATTTCTGTACCTTTATGGTTTTTAATTTTCTCATCTGCAATTGAATGAAAGTTTCCTCAGAGAGCATTTATGAGAATCCAATAATAAAGTAAAGGTAAAGTTCCCAGCACAGTGATCATACACAACTATTTTTTAAACAATCCCTTTAACTCCACGGTCACAATTTATACTAAGCACTATAGAAAACTTACTGGATTCATAATTAATAAAAAAGTAAAATGAAAATCAAAAGATAAAAAGAAAAAAGAAGATAAAAGTCAGCTTAATTCTAAAGATGGTGAACACTATCTTTACCGTTTGTGTAGGAATAAATTGTACTTGAATTTAATGTGTTTCCATGACAATTGAACATTACTTTACCCTTGGATGAGGACATTAAACAAAAACTAGATGAAATACAGAGCACATACTGGCATTCCTCTGGGGGAATTTGTGGGCTAGTCTTGTCTTTTGTGTAGATGAAGAGCTGAGGGAGATAATTGGCTGACACATTTCATATTTTCAAGAAGATGAGGAAAAACTAGCTTGTTCCTCCCTTTGGAAGTAAAATGTCAAGCAAATAAATGGAAATGTGGCTCTGCACCATGTGTGATTTGGGGATGATTCACAGCCTCAGATGCATCCTGAGTTCAGGAGCAGAGCTTGGCAATTTTCTTTCCCAAACCACATTTGAACAAGTATGGTTTTAAAGATAACTGTAATAAAATCTTATGTTTCAGGTCATAAACTATTTACTGCAAGCACCCTGGAGGAAGACATGGTTTTCCTGGTACTTTCCCTGAAAGATCCTCCTAAGACCACTTCCTCAGTGTGGTCTCTGACCCTAACCCATGGCCAGGGACCCACTTCTAGCCTGATTTAGCTGCCTTTCTCTGCATACCCATCAAATGTTCATCACTGCACTAACCAAAAAGTATTGATGTTCCATGACTTCTCTGTCCTCCATTAAAACATTAATTTTTTAGGGTACACTCTAAACTCATTTTAATTTCTGTATTCTTAGAACCTAGCAAATAAGCAGTCATGGGAGCTCATAATTTGGTAGATGAATGAGTACACTATTATGCTTTATTCTTCTTGGACACGTTCTATCTTCATCATTACCAATGGCAAATTGTCAGAGAAAGAGCAAGCAGCAAGCCACATTAGGGATTGTGATAATGAAATAAATAAGATCCCTTCTAGCACTCTTGTTTAGAGAGAATTTGGAGGTCCTTCTCAATGATTGGTAGTATGGTATTCAAATACTTAAATTATAAAAATTAAGATGGTGAGCTTTTCAATTAGACTAATTTGAACCTGCATCTTAGCTTCTATTCACCAAACTAGGGAATGAAATTGGGTAAGAAAGACTTGAGATAGGAAGATAATTTTTTTATTAAGTCACCAGGGGATCATAAAACTTAAACTCACAGGATATTTTGAGAATACTATCAATAACTATATGTCAAAGTTACAGTTCACTGCTGAGCACACAGTGTAACCTTGTTTCTGTTATTTCTTTATTCCCATTCCAGCTTGCAATTTTTGCTATATGTTTATTATATATTCTACACTGGAATTTGCATGAGATAGTCTGAAAGACATTAATAGCAGAGTGGATTCATCGACTGACTACATAGAAATTTCTAGAGAAAGCAAAGGTCCCTCTCTCGCAAAGATAGAACACCTGCTCCAAAAGTTAGCCCGAGGCTCAGATATTATGTCTCTAGTATCATATGCTTGCCTAGGCTTTAGGGACCTGCAGACCTGAGTTCATATTTGGACTCTGAGACTTATTAGCTGTTAATTCTCTGGTATGTCATGCAAACTTTCTAACTCTTAGTTTCTCCATCTCTAAAACAGGGTTAATGAATTATTTCTAGTGGGATCACTATAAAGATCAAATTAAAATTAAACTGTGTGAATCTTGAAATTATACTTATCTTAGTCACTTACCCATGATCTAGATCCTGGTGCTGTACCCTGCATATAGTAAATGCTCAATACATATGTCTGCAGTGAATTAACAAATAGGTTCATTTATGTGAGCCTTTTTATGCCTAAACCAGCTCAGATTGAATTTCTGTTCCTGGCAACCAAAAGGGTCCTTACTGACAGTGAAATTGCTTCAACTCAGAGGAAACTGATAAACACTTTTTCTCAGAATACTGTTTGTTTTATCACCTCCTTTGCCTTGCTCGTAAATTTACCTTAACCTCAATGCCAATTCCATATCTAGCTTTAAATATCTTTCCCATTTTCAATGTCCACGTAAAAGGTTATCTGCTACAGTAAACTTCTATCATCTTAATGTGATTTCTTCCTCTTTTGAATCTCCAAGTCCTCCTTAGACTCTACTTTGTACTGCAGCTAAACTCTGTGTGTCCATTTATAGTAAATCAATATCTCTTTTGCTTCTCCCAGTTCTCCACCAAAAGCTGTCATGAATTACTACTAGGCTATGTACAGAGTCCTGTTATTACACAGTCTATATAATACTGTAATTGTGTGTTTGCTTGCTTATCCCCTACTTTATGTTATTTCATTATTCAAATGGGCTAGAATTTATTAATCCCACTACTATGGCCTTGCCTGTGAATGGATGTTTAGTGACTAAAGTTATTCTAGGAGATTAGAATCTTTTCCAGGACAAAGTACTGATGTTGCTTATCTCTATAAACCTCAAACAAAACAAAACAAAACAAACAAAACCCACAATAAAAAGCAGTCACTATGGCAGAAATTGTTAATTGATTTCCAATATCTTTTCTCCCTTCCACAGTGATAGAAAATAAATTTTCAGCAGAACAAAAGGCTAGCCAGACTAAAACTACACTTCCCAGCCTCTATTGTGAAGTAAGGCCATGTAATTGAGCTTTGTCCATTAGGTTAGCAAAAGTGTCCTGTTGTTGTTCTCAAGAAGTTCCTTAAAAGACATCTCCATGTACTTTTTTATCCCTTATTATTTGCCCCTCATTAATCCTGCTGTCTGGAACAAGAATGTGTTGGCTGGAGACCCAGCTGTCATTGTAAGCCCATGAGACAAGCCTATGGTGGCATAGCAAACAAAACAGAGCTATGGTCCCTTCCTCAAGCAGAGGTTCTATATCATTCTGGACTGTGCATACAAAGTATTCACACTGTCAAAGATGAATAGATATCTTTTTTCTTTTCTTAAGCCACTGTTATCCTTATCACTCACAAGCAAACTCATAACATGTGCTCAAAATTTTCTTCCTGAATTACCTTCAGAGTTTGTTCATATCCATACATCTTCAGTGATTCGCCTTCCCTGGAAATGTTCAGGGATAAAGTGAAGATCTGGCTTACAAACACTTCTTTAGAAGAGTGTAGCCAGGGAAGCACACCCAAGAAATAATTAAAACTTTGGTATTAATCAAAAGAAAACATTCTATTTTCCACTATGAGATCAGTAGTATGCTATGGAGATAGAGGACAAAAAGTGAACTCCTTTGTCCCCCAGGAGTACATAGTCTACTGGGGTCTAAAGATACAGACAGAAACAAAATCAACTCTGAGGCTGTTAGCCTATGGGATACGGACTAAACATACTGGGAATCAGAGAGGGAAAACAAAATGTGAGTTATTTTATTTTTATTTTAAATTCCTAATCCCCACCCATCACCTATTTCACCCATTCCCCCCACCCACTCCCTCTGGTAACCATCAGTTTGTTCTCTATAGTTAAGAGCCTGTTTCTTGATTTTACCTCTCTCTCTTTTTTTCCCCTTTGCTCATTTGTTTTGTTTCTTAAGTTCCACATATGAGTGAAATCATACGGTATTTGTCTTTCTCTGACAGACTTATTTTGTTTAGCATAATACTCTCTAGCTCCATGCATATCATTGTGAATGGCAAGATTTTATTCTTTTTATGGCTGAGCACTATTCTAATGTGTGTGTGTGTGCATGTGCATGTGTGTGTGTGTATACCACCTCTTCTTTATCCATTCATCAACCAATAGGCATTTGGGCTGTTTCCATAATTTGACTATTGTACATAATGTGGCTACAAACATCTGGGTACATGTATCCCTTTGAATTAGTATTTCTGTATTCTCTGGGTAAATACCTAGTAGTGTGATTACTGGATCATAGGGTAGTTCTATTTTTAACTTTTTCAGGAACCTCCATACAGTTTTACAGAGTGGCTATACCAATTTCCATTCCCAGTAACAGTGCATGAGGGTTCCTCCTTCTTCACATCCTTGCCAACACCTGTTGTTTCTTTGTTGATTTTAGCCATTCTGACAGGCATGAGGTGACATTTCATTGTAGTTTTGATTTTCATTTCCCTGATTTTCCTTTCCATGTGTCCATGGCCATCTGTATGTCCTCTTTGGAGAAATGTCTGTTCATGTCCTCTGCCTATTTTTTAAATTGGATTATTCATTTTATGGGTGTTGAGTTTTATAAATTCTTTATATATTTTGGACAAATATGTCATTTGCAAATATCTTCTCCCATTCAGAAGGTCTCATTTCAGTTTTTTTTTTTGCTTCCTTTGCTGTGCAGATGCTTTTTATTTTGATGAAGTCCCAATAGTTTATTTTTACTTTTGTTTCCCTTCCCTCAGGAGACATATCTAGAGAAAGGTGTTAGGGCCAATGTCAAAGAAGTTACTGCCTGTAATCTCTTTAAGAATTTTTATAAGTTCAGGTCTCACATTTAGGTCTTTCATTCTTTTTGAGTTTATTTTTGTGTATGGGGTAAGAAAGTGGTCCAGTTTCATTCTTTTGAATGTTGCTGTCCAGTTTTCCCAAAACCATTTATTGAAGAGATTATTTTTTCCCCACTGGATATTCTTTATTACTTTGTCAAAGATTAATTAACCATATAGCTGTGGGTTCATTTCAGGGTTTCCTATTCTGTTCCATTGCTCTATGTGCCTATTTTGTGCCAAAACCATACTGCTTTGATCACTACAGCTTTGTAATATAACTCAAAGTCTGGAATTGTGATGTCTCCAGCTTTTTCTTCTTCAAGGTTGCTTTGGTTACTTGGGGTCTTTTGTGGTTCCATGCAAATTTTAGGATTATTTGTTCTAGGTCTATGAAAAATGCTCTTGGAATTTTGATAGGCATTGTACTAAATGTGTAGATCGCTTTGGGTAGTATAGACATATTCACAATATCTGTTCTTCCAATCCATGAGCATGGGATATCTTTCCATTTCTTTGTGTCATCTTTAATTTCTTTGATCATGTCATCTGCAAATAGTGAAAGCTTTACTTCTTTCCTACTGATTTCAATGAGTTTTTTTCTTTTTATTGTCCAATTGCTGTGGCTAGGACTACCAGTACTGTGTTGAATAAAAGTGGTGAAAGTGGACATCCCTGTCTTATTCCTGACTGTAGAGGAAAAGCTCACTGTTTTTCTCCATTTGGGATGATATTAGCTATGGATTTTTCATATATGGCCTTTATTATGTTGAAGTATGCTCCCTATAAACCTACTCTGTTGAGGGCTTTTATTATGAATGGCTGTTGTACTTTGTCAGATGCTTTTTCTGCATATATTGAAAGGATCATATGGTTCTTATCCTTTCTTTTATTAATGTGATGATTGATTTGTGAATATTGAACCACCTTTGCAACCCACAAATAAATCCCACTTGATCATGGTGAATGATTTTTTTTTTTTTTTTTATGTATTGTTGGATTCAGTTTGCTAGTATTTTGTTGAAAATTTTTGCATGTATGTTCATCAGAGATATTGGCCTATAGTTCTCTTTTTTTGGTGTCTTTATCTGGGTTTGGTATCAGGGTAGTGCTGACTTCATAGAGTGAATTTGGAGTTTTCCTCCCGCTTCTACTTTTTGGAATAGTTTGGGAGGAATAGATATTAACTCTTCCTTAAATGTTTGGTACAATTTGCCTGTATGTCATTCAGTCCTGGACTTTTGTTTGTTAGGAGTTTTTTGATTACTGATTTAATTTCATTGCTGATAATTGGTCTGTTCAAATTTTCTATTTCTTCTTGTTTCAGTTTTGGAAATTTATATGTTTCTAGTAATTTATCCATTTCTTCCAGGTTGTCCAATTTGTTGGCATATAGTTTTCATAATATTCTCTTATAATTATTTGTATTTCTATGATGCTGGTTGTTATTTCTCCTCTCTCATTTGTGATTTTATTTATTTGGGTGTTTTTTCTTTTTGATAAGTCTGGGTAGAGGTTTATCAATTTTTGTTTTTCAAAGAATTAGCTCCTGGTTTCATTGATTTGTTCTATTGTTTTTTTAGTTTGTATATCATTTATTTCTGTTCTAATCTTTATTTTCCTTCTGCTAGCTTTAGGCTTCATTCTTTGTTCTTTTTTGAGCTCTTTTAAGGTAAAGCTAGGTTGTTTATTTGAGATTTTTCTTGCTTCTTGAGGTAGGCCTATATTGCTATATACTTCCCTCTTAAGACTGTTTTTGCTATATCCCAAAGGTTTTGGACCAATGTGTTTTCATTTTCATTTGTTTCCATGTAGTTTTTTAATTTCTTATTTGATACCTTGATTGATCCATTCATTGCTTAGTAGCATGTTATGTTACTTCCGTATATTGGTGGCCTTTCAGATTTTTTTCTTGTGGTTGACTTCTAGTTTCACAGTGTTGTGGTCAGAAAAGGTGCATGGTATGACTTCAATCTTTTTGTATTTGTTGAGGTCTGCTTTGTGGCCTAATATGTGATCTATTATGGAGAATGTCCCATGTGCAGTTGAAAAGCATATGTATTCTGCTGCTTTAAGATGGAATGTTCTGACTATATCTGTTAAGTCTATCCGGTCCAGTGTGGCATTCAAAGCCATTGTTTCCGTTTATTTTCTGTTTAGATGATCTGTCCATTAATGCAAGTAGGGTTTTAAAGTCCCCTACTATTACTGTGTTATTATCAATTAGTTCCTTTATGTTTATTATTAATTGTTTTATATATTTGGGTGCTCCCATGTTGGGGCCATAAATATTTACAATTGTTAGATCTTCTTGTTGCATTGTCCCTCTTATTATTATACAGTGCCCTCCTTTGTCTCTTGTTAGAGTCTTTGTTTTAAAGTCTATTATTTCTGATATAGTACTGCTATTCTGGCTTTCTTTTGACATCCATTTACATGACAAATGCTTCTTCATCATCTCACTTTCAATCTGCAGGTGTTTTTAGGTCTAAAATGAGTCTCTTGTATGTAGCATATAGATGGGTCTTCGTTTTTTTTTAGCCATTCTGATAGCCTATGTCTTTTGATTAGAGCATTCAATCCATTTATATTCAAAGTAAATATTAATAGGTATGTATTTATTGCTACTTTATTACTTGTTTGTGGTTGTTCTTGGAGATTTTCTCCAATCCTTTCTTGTCTTTCTCTCTTTCATGTTTTGCTGATTTTCTTTAGTGATATATTTTTATTTCTTTCTCTTTATTCTTTGCATGTTTATTAGCGGTTTTAATGTGGGTCTCTTCTAGGCAAATGAAAGGTTTAGGAGGGAATCTTTGGATGAGGAAAATGCAAGACACGGCATTAAGATCACCAATATAGGCCCACATGTTGCCACCCGGTCTTTACCCAAGCAGATGCTTTTTGACTCCTCGTGGTGTTCTTTGACACATACAGTCACCCTTCTTCTTGTACTACCACCCAGGCAGTGATCATCAACCATTTTTATAGTGTGTCTGCAACCTATTTGCCATCTCTGAGGTAGATTATTCTGAGAAGTGGAAAAACATAAGCAAACTTCCAGATATAGGAATAAAGAAGGCATGGTTTAAGGAATATGGCTAGAACAGGGGAAGAAATATAGTCTAGAAAAGTGAATGGTGACACTGGCTGTATGGGATAGCAGTGTTTATGTCTTTGGAATCTACAAAGCAATCTTGACAAACCTCCCCCAACCCCCACCCCAGAGAAGGCTAGTAAGTCTTTTATCTTGTCTCTAATAATTTTTAATAACTTCCTCTTGATCCCCAATGAGCTCAGGGCTTACAATATAGATTTGAAAACATATACTGTCTCCAATAAGTAAGCGCAAAACTATATAGAAATATGTTTAAAATACAGTGGGAATAAATGAGAACCCCCTAAATCTAGCTGGGTAGGAAGGTGTTAGCAAGAGGAGTCAAAAACTGGTAGTTCTGTCTAGAGGCAATAGTAGTTCACAAACCAAGAAAGCATTTGAAGAAGAAACAATACCAGAATGGATAAAAACTCTTGAAAGTTGTATTTTTAAAAATCAGGAAGTAATTTCAAGTGGATAGAGAGTAAGCCACATGCAATATGATTGTGAAAGTTAGAATTAGAAAAGGAGGGAATGATTTTTTATTCCAAACGTGCTCTCTATACAGAAATCTCCTTTTTTATCTATGGGTGACCTGGCCCTTTAGAAAGTTTAGGGGCAAAACACTCCATCTTGCCACTTTTTTGGAGCAGTCTGTTTTGTTTTGCAATAATTCAAATCACTACTATGTAAAGATGAGGATAATAATGATAATAATGACATTATATATAATAATGATGTCATTATTATCATTTACACTACAATTAAATACAAATATTTGGACTTTTGTGTTAGATAAGCCTGGTTTACATCTCAGTTCTTCCACTTAGCTATGTGTTCCTTTTTTAGTTGCTTAACATCTCAGAACCTATTACATCAAGTATTAAATATAAGTTATAATCAATTACATTTCACCTATAGTGTTGTATTTGGGTTAAATAAGATTATATAGAACATAGCAGATTCTCTTTTTCCACTTTTCTTCAATTGCTGGTCTCTCTTTTTCCATCTTTCTTCAAGTCCCTTTGTAAAATCCTTTGACATTATCTTTCTTTTAAATTCACCGCCCAGTCTGTTTTCTAATACAAAGCTGATAATATGCAAATGAGTTTTCTTTGTGCCTCAGCACAGGGTTGTAAGAGATTTAAATAAAGGCATCTTGTCCTCTCCACTGCTCTCCAGACAATTAACCCATCAAGCCTCTGGCTCAGCTGGTGGCCATGATTTTGGGTAATTGTTTTATTCATTGACACTGTTTTTAATAGCTTTGTTACATGCTACAGGGAGAATCCATCCCAATAAATTTAAATGAAATACTTTATGAGAAGGCCAATAAATAGACAACAGTAAGTGAGTTCAAAATTATAATTAATATATTATTGACTCACTAAAATATGGCTTTTCATTCTAAAGACACTATCTGGATTCTGTTTGGAGTCCTAAGCATTTAATTAATTCTTTATTTTTACTACAGAAATAACATAGTTTTAAAAGCACACATATCATATGATAAAAGAATGAAGAATACTTTCAATATTAAGCTTATTTATTGCTACAGTTTGTACACTTGTACACTTGTAGCAGTAGGTGTTGATAAATCATATCCAATAATTATTACAGTAGAATGTGTCTTCCTAGTGAAGACCAATTTACCTGTCAAGATTCAACTTAAACTCTGTCTGTGTTATAAAACTTTCCATGAACCCTTCTCACTTCCAGCCAGGTCAGAACTTATACTCTCTCCTTGGTTACCTCCACCCTACTCCATTCAGATCTCTCTCATAACACCTATAATGCTAGGTTTTATTTTTGTTTACATGTTTGTCACCTACTGCTAGATTCTGATATCCATAAGGGAAAAAGGGCAGTTTTAAATTCTTTTTTTTTAATTTCTGACACCTAGAACAAATCCTATACACAGTAAGAATCTATATTTCACATTAATACATTTTCATATTTTCAAGTTAACAGTAATTATTGTTGTTATCTGTCCCATTATGAAATATTGCTCTAGGGTGAGGTTGCCAAATTAATAGAATATAATGATATAATGTAACATAATATACCTAAGATAGTCAAACTTAAATGTCAGATAAACAAAGAATAATTGTTCAGCTAAAAGCTGTCCCAAATATTACATTCAAATTTAACTGGGCATACTGTATTTTTATTTGAAAAATTTGGTGATTCTATCTAGAGGCAGAGAAAACCTGTATGATTTAAATGACAGAAAATTTTTAGATAACTTTTGGTGACATATTTAACTCAATTTCACCACAGAGAAGTCTCCATATTTCATGGAGGATTTCCTAAATCCCTCGACAATGGAAGGGAATGCTAAAGATACCTTTGCTTGACCCAGATAATCCATGCCAGTGCACCACTTATAAGGAGCTATATAGAATTGAGAAACAATCTCTAATCTGACTGATTTTACACATCAATACTCATGCTCCAAATTTGAGCAAATAGACAATAGAGTTAAGGTGCAAACTAGGTGAATTTCTCTCTTCCACAGATCTAAATGACAAGCTTCTGTCTGTTCTACCATCAACTTTCTTTCTCTCCTTCCACATCTCCTTTATTACAATATTTAGCACTAACTGAAATTTTGGCAAATATTCAAGAGCACAAAACACTAAAAAATTAATTTTATAACAGCTATGTAGTTGTTATTAATAATAATTATGTTTCCAAACTCATTTGTGAAAAGGAACTCATCCCTTCAAGAGCCAGAAACTTCTATTTTCAGGAAGAAAAACTGTTTAACAGGTTTCTCATTAATATTAGGCAGAATGTTGCCTTCCTGTAACTTCTATGCATTACACCTAGTTATGATTTTCAGAGCTACAAAGAGTGATTAGATGTTTCTCCCTACATGGCATCCCTTCAGATAGCTCAAGATATCTATTTTCTGTATGCACACATCCTAAAGTATATTTTTCTATAACTTAAAGAGCTCTCTTCACCTCTTTCTAATATAGCAGAAGACACTTTTCCATCTGTATTTCCATAAGTGTACTGGCTTCATGAGGAACAGACCCTGTCTTGGCATCATTTTATCTATAATTATCTACCAGAGTACTTGAGATATCATGAGGCTCAATAAATATTTGTAACATAAATGAATTAATCCTGCCTCTCTTGTCTTAGACCCTTAAATGTGAAAAGAAAATTCTATGAGCTGCACAAGTCACGTGATCAGTTTTAATATCATTCATTTATTTACTCACTCACTTAACAAATATTTTTTGAGTCCTTAAACTATCCTCCAGGAAGGGTTCTGTGTCCTGGTAAATACAGTAGTAAATAAGAGAAGCAAAAAAAAAAAAAAAAAAAAGAGGGAGAGAGAGGTAAGGCTTCTGCCTCACAGGACACTTCCCATCATTAGGACACTATCATTCTCCTAATGCAGTCAAATTTACAAGTACTTTTTAAGTTTGCAATGTACTTTTAGTCATCTGAATCCATAACTATTTTCATGTTGATTGCTTTAATCCAGGGCTCCACATTCCTTGCCCAATGAATTTTCTCTAACTTGTTCATTATTGCTTTGTTTTAACTGAAGAACTTAACTTGGCTTTGCATTTATGCCTACAGAATATTTTAGTTAGGAATCTGTTTCAAATCTTACCCTATAAAATTATTTTTAGAGTTTGAATACTTTAGTCATAATATTTCTATTTTTCCGTAGCAAATATTATCTTTGCCCTCTATGTCCTTCCACAGAACTGAGAAGGAACAAAATCAAAGTGAAAAAAATAAAACATAATATGTCCTTGCTCTCTTTTCCCTGTTGTTCCCATGTTCCCATGTTCTCTCTGTTCTTCGAAGATTCCATAGACAGATACTCCTTTTGTGTACCTCTATCTTTCCTTTACACTACAGCATCATGTTACACCTGAAAGTTTAAATCAATGTGAATCCAAATTCAGGCTCATACTCTCTGAGTATGTATCATTAGGAGTTGTATAACCTCTATGTCTCTGTTTCTTTATATATGTAAAATAGAGGACATTAACAGCATTAAGAGAGGGTTACACTGGGGTGGCTGGGTGGCTCAGTTGGTTAAGCAACTGCCTTTGGCACAGGTCATGATCCTGAAGTCCCAGGACCCAGTCCCACATCGGGCTCCCTGCTCAGCGGGGAGTCTGCTCCTTCTGACCCTCCCCCCTCTCATGCTCTCTCTTTCACTTTCTCTCTCAAATGAATAAAATAAAATCTTTAAACAAAGAGAGGGTTACATGAAGATCCAATGTTGGTACAGTAAGTGCCAACAGGAGTTTCTGGTGTATGGTAGGAACTAAATGTCTGCTAGGACTTTCCCTCTTCCTAAGTGCTTTCTGTGTCACCCCTCTACACAGGATCTGTATTTTAAATCATTATCAGAGAAAATTTATTTATGGTGTCGTATATTATCCAATAGATCTTCCCCTGAGTCCCCCTCCCTAATTGTTTCCCATCATAGCTGAAGTTTGTATGACTCTTAGGAAATTGGAGTGAAAAGTTAATCAAGTGCAACTGTGTCTGGAACAGAGCCTGTAAAGAGATTTCAATTTATCTCAGTTACTGGTATATAAGACTTTGAATTGTACAGAATTTGGCTTGAGATATAGTCCTGTGAGATACTGTGAATTATAATAAGACAGATCTATGTGATCTTGCCTGTTTCCAGCACAGAGTTCCCAAAAACTTTGGAATTTCCTAAGTAATAAGAGCCATAAAGTGTCTTTTGATATTCAGAACAAATGCTTTCAATCACATTTAAGTCTATGTTAATGCAGTGGCTTTTGGAAAGCACCTAAGGATGTGGGCTGGTTGACAGAGGAACCATCCTTGTGATTTGAGGGTTAGAACTTTCAGCTTTGCTCCCCAACACTGGGGAGGGGAGAGGAGCTAAAAATGGAGATCAATTACCAATAGCCAATGATTTAATCAAGTATGTCTATGTAATGAAACCTCCATAAAAATTTAAAAGGATGAGTTCAAAAGAGTCCTAGTGGGTAAACACCTGGAGATGCAGGGAGGATAGCACATCCAAAGAGGACATGGAAGCTCTGTGATCCTACCCACATACCTTGTCCTATGCATGTCTTCTATCTAGCTGTTCTTGAATCTTACCCTTTTATAATAATTCGGTAATCTGGACAGTAAAATGTTTTCCTGAATTTTGTGAGCCACTGGCAAATTAATTGATCCCAACAAGTGGTTGTGGGAACCTCTGATCTATAGCCAGTTGGTCACAAGCACAGGTGACAATCTGGACTTGTGGTTGGAATCTGAAGTTGGGGTAAGACAATAGTTTTGTAGGACTGAGCCCTTACATGTGAGATCTGGCACTATCTGCAGGACACCCAGCTGGTATTGCAGAATTGCCCGAAGTGTGGAAAGCCCAGATATCTGGTATCAGAAAGTGAAGCAGTGTTGTAGTAGAATATTGAGAGTAGAGCACACACAGGGGTGTGTTTTCCACTAAAGTTTGCCATTTTAGTTGTTCATATGGGCTAAGGGTTTAAATCTTAGGTTTCTTTTAGTTTTTTCCTCTAAAAAAAAGACCTTGGTAATATCAACCTTTTATGACAATTTTGAGGGTTCAATGATATGCCACGTGCAAAGTGTTTGACACTTTTCTTGATCACGGTTAAGTGTAGAGGCCATTTTAGGCAACAGTAGTGAGCAATAGAAACCTGGGTATGGTAAAATGCCCCACAGTGACCATTGGGCTGAATGCGAACAGGCTCATAAGGCAACCCACCTCAAAATATCCATAAGCCCTAGCTGACCAATGGGCTACTTACAAGTGGGCACAGGTACCAAAAAAGAAAAATTCTATACATTCCCACACCTTCTCACTTCCCTCTTAACACCAGCCTTCCACCATTGCCGACTGGCAGACAGTCTCTCCTTTGCTGTCCTGCATGATGCTCTCTTGCAATGTATTCAATAAACTTCTATCTCCTTTGTTCTGCCTCTGGTGAATTCTTTCACCACCTGCTCTGTGGGCCTGTACCTGATCAGGTCCCCCCACAGTAACTGCTTCATAAATGTCTGTTTCCTCCCTAATTCTGTCTTCCCACTCATTTTAATCTTTTTCTTCATCCATGACAAAGTTCAAATATCCTCACCCTCTACAAATAATACCTTGAAAAGCAGCACCATTTACTGCCCACACCTCATGACCACATTTTAACAGTTTTTCTTTCTCACCTTCACCCCATCTATCCCTTTGCTTTGACAGTGGAGTATCTGCTTTATATTTTTCTGTAGGTGTTCTTATACATTAATATTCCCCATAACACAGTAAGCTGATGCTTTGGTAGAAGCAGTTCATCAACACTTAATAATCCTTGCTCCCCTCCAAGGTGTCAGTACTGTAGGGAGTGGCTACTCAATCAGGGCTACATTTCCTACCACCTCATCTACCTAGGCAGGGTCTTGTGAGTAGTTCTAGCCAATAAGATATGAGTTGAAGTAAGCATATCACTCTGGCAAATGTGGTTAAGGAGTAAATTTGAATTTGCTGTAGTCTCTCCCTATCTTCTAGCTGAACAGAGAAGGCTCCTAGTATCAACAAGAGAGTGGGACCGTGAAGACACCTGGGTCCCTCAATGGCACCTGACTAGGAACAATGCATCAACCTGTACTGAGTGAAAAACTTATGTTGTCTTAAGCCACTGACAATTTAAAGGTTTTCTGTTTGTGCAGCCAGAATTATTTTTCTTATGCTTTTATTAATGCAGATGTCATGCACCTTTTATATTATGGACACATGGTAGATGATGTCCCAAAGACATAATTTAACTTGCATTCTCTTTCGGAAAATGTGATTCTCTCTATTCATCAGAGCCTTAGTTTCCTAGTAGAAAGATAATCCGGTAACTACTTCATGTTCTCCTCCTGCTGAGAACTCACCAACCTAAAGTACCTGTGTAATTTTCAACAAATATGCTTCGTGTGTTCTCATTCCAGTCAGGGTATCAATTTCCTTCCAAATCTTTTCCTTGCACTTGACATTTCAACATAGAATTTTGTTGACCATGGTCTGTGTCTGTGTCAGAGTGTCGAAAGAAATCAGCCGGGAGAGTTGAAGGAGTTTCAAAAATGGGCCCATGCATGCACTCATTCTGGAGCCGCCCTTGCCAGCTTGGCAGCTACAACAGGAAGGGAGAAGCCTGAGACTATGCACCAAAATATCCAAGTTTTGACCCTCAACCTTTTACTCTCAACCTGGGGAACCTGGCACAAGTCACTGTGTTTCTGAGACTCAGTTTCTTCATGTATAAAAATGGAATATTAATACCCATTAGAATTAACTGAAATAATTAAATAGGATATTTGCCTTATGAAGTCTAGCAAATAGCAATTTTCAATGCATCTTAGCACTTTTTTCCCTTCACGTGGGTTATTGAGGAATAAAATGAGAAAACCTAAGTACAAGAGCTTAGCAGAATAACAAGCACATAGAATCCATTCACGTGTTTATTCCTTTCTTCTTTATATCAGAAAGGGGTCCAAGTATAGAGCGCAGGTTTCGTGCTTTACTCAAAACATGTCTAGAAGCTGGCAGAAATTTAAGTTTAGGTTCATTTTCCAAATGATCAGGAGACTGCAGAAATGTTTTCTAAAATCTCCTCCCCACTGAACTTCAAAATACATTATAAAGCTTAATTCTAAGTACTTTTTTCCAATAATCATCACCTTACAAGAATATGTACTATTATGTCAAAATTTTTAAAAATATAATTATAGTTTAGGAAAATCTCATGATTAAGTCAGTGGACTAAAATTGTTTTAATTAATGAGGTTGGAATGAAGGAGAATTAAGTAATCACAGGCCTTTAACATCAGTAATTTTGTGTCTTGATCCTGCACAGAAATTTTAAGTTAGGTCTCACGATTATACACAGTTGATTTGCTTGTTATCTATGCTACCACTATGCTGAGAAATATTTAGAAGAAGCTGTCATGGCCAAGACTATTATTCTAATATATTATACACTATAAATATGAATAGCTCGCAGTTACTATTAATTATGCATTGATTTCACAGAGATTGTCAAAATTTTCATGGTGAGAAAGCTCTTTTCTCAAAACCACTAAAGAAATCACATTTCCTGATGACTTTCTTTTTCCTCCTGAAGAGAAAAAAATAAACATTGATATTAGAAACAAGTGAGGCTTTTGTCATTGGAGTATTTTCTTTGTGCAAAATATTCTGTTTAAATGCAGAAAAATTATTTTCCCCCAAATTTCCATTAGATTGAACAAGACAATTTCTTTTTTGAAATAAGAACAAAGTAGTACTAACAATTGTATGCATTTTAGATCCATTGACAAAAAATAGCATGCTTCCTGGAACACAATTAATAAGGATAATCGGTTAAGTAAATATAATATCCTTATGAAAGCATTATAAAAACTGAGTAACTTTCACTTCACGAAACTTGAAAGAGCTATCTTATTTCCTGACTGTATGCAACGAGTAATGCCATCACAAGTTCTTGGCTGGTTTTGTTGGCCTAAAGGGGGGAAAAAAAAGAGAGAAAAGAAGGAAGAAAAACTGGAATTTTCAGTGCCTTCATTAATTTCTCAGTGTCCTCAACTATGCAATGGGATTAGACCTCAAAGTCGTGCTGCTTTGAGCATCAAATGAAGCAGTGTTATCTTTTAAAATTTAACATGAGAAGCACATAGAATTTGCTATTATCACCATCATCATATAGTGAATATATAGCCATATTTTAGACTCAGTATTTTAAAACCATAGACTCAGAATTCTCCTTGGTAACCTCCTATAGAAATTGCATCTACAGAATTATTAAGTAATTTCCTTTCCAAATAGGTACGTGTTAATCATATTGCAAAGAGTCACATTTGCAGTCTAGTCTTTAGAAATAAAACAGCTCATAAATCGGTAAGTGAAAATAAATGATAACAAGAATAACAAGGTGTCTAATTCTTTATAAAGTGGTTTCACTTATAATATTTCACTTGGTTCTAACAACCACCATGCAAAATCATTAACACCAAACCTACTTTATTGATGGAGAATTAAAGATAAAAAAAAAGAAAGATAATTGACTAGTTCAGACACACAGAGATAATAGATGGCATTGCCAAGCATTCACCTTGAGCGGTCTGACTCCAAAACTCTGAATTCCATTTGTGAACACCACTGAAGAAGTATGAAAAGGTCCTAATCACTGCCAAGTTCTTGAAATGCCCTGTTTTATAAATACCTTAAATCTGGACCAAGTATAGTAGAGAAATGGACATCTGGCAAGCTGAATCTTCTCCCTAAAGTGTCCTGGAGTATGCTTAGTCAGGTAGGGCAATGCTAAGATAAGGTGGTGGGGAGTCCTAAGTGATCATATCCTAGGTAGTTACAAGGTCTAATTTAATCATTCTTCCAGCAAATATGTGAGAACTCTACAGGTTAGGATCTAGGGAATAGAACTTTATTTTTTATTTTTTTAAGATTTTATTTATTTATTTATTTAATTTATTTGTCAGAGAGAGAGAGTGCACAAGCCAGAGGATGGCAGGCAGAGAGAAAAGGAGAAGCAGGTTCCCCACTGAGCAAGGAGCCCGATGTGGGGTTCAATCTCAGGACCCTGGGATCATGACCTGAGCTGAAGGTAGATGCTTGCCAGACTGAGCCACCCAGGAGCCCCAAGATTTTATTTATTTATTTAAGAGAGTGCTCACATGCAAGGAGGGGGGGAAACAAGTGGGGTGAGGGGCAGTGGGAGAAGCAGACTCCCAGCTCAGCAGGGAGCCCAATGCAGGGCTCGAACCTAGGACTCCCCAATCATGACCTGAGTGGAAGGCAGACACTTAACTGACTGAGCCACCCAGGTGCTCCAGGAATAGAACTTTAAAGAGAAACTGTTCTTACCTTCAAAATACATGCAACCTTATGAAGAAGACAGACAAATAAACCAGACAATTGAATTTGATCACAAAGTTCAAGAGACTGAAAATGCAGACAAAGCCAATAGCCTGGCTGCTCTGGAACTGACAATCAAATAGACACTGGGTTGGGGTGAAGCCTGAGGGTCCAATGCAGTTATAACATGGAGGACTGACTACCCAAGGCTGCTAGGAGGGCAGGTTGCTAAATGGAAGAGCAGAAGTGTGTTAGTATGGAAACCAAACTGTTTTCTAGGAAAGATTTATCTTACCAAAACAGACATACAAATAAAAACAGTAGAATAAAATATTCAACTCACATACATTCACATACATGCACACACAAGCATGCACCCATCTCTATCCTTACTAAGGTGAACAGTTTACACTCTAACAAAATATTCAGAGGCATGAACATGTAAAATACCTAGTAAGTAAAGAAAAAGAACAACTGAAAAATGAACAAATTATTTTACAAAACCAAAATAAACCTCCGGTTTTATATACCTCTTCAAAACACACACAAACACACACAAAAGATGTGAAAATACAAAGCCAAAAGAAAATAATGTTTCTTAAAGACTCCCCCATTTTTTTAAAGATTTTATTTATTGACTTGAGAGAGAGCTTGCGAGTGCATACACGTGCACACACACACACACACACACACACACAGGCAGTGGGGAGGTGCAGAGGGAGAGTGAGAAGCAGACTCCCCACTGAGCAGGAAGCCCTACCCCTTAGAGGTGGGGTGGGTTCATTCTCAAGACCCTGAGATCATGACCTGAGCTGAAGATAGACACTTAACCATCTGAGCCAGCCAGGCACCCAAACAGAATTCCCTATTAAATGACAGATATCTTCGACAGACTATTATCCAACTGATTTATAGGTTAAATACTTCTAAGATACAAAAAGATTAAACAATACTCCAAATTTGCACAGTCTTAACCTGTGACTTTTAGTCATGCCACATACTACATGGTAGGAACCGTATTATTTGCCCTACAGGTTTTGTTAAGGAAAAACATACTAAATGTACATTCAATCATTCAATGAATTAATCAATACTTATTAAGCAGCTACTATGTGCAATTCACTGTGAGAAACCCTGGAGATACAATACATCTGGCCATAGTCTAGTGAGTGGAGGCAGAGATTAATCAAAGAATCATACACATAAATAAAAAGATTAAATATGTTATTACCAAAACATGATATGTGTGCTCTGCATTGTATGATAATCCTAAAAATTAGAGCAGGCTCTTCCAAGGAAGTGGTAAGTAAACTGCAATTGAAGAAAAGTTGCAGTTGATTAGAAGACTGGGAAGGTGAGTTACTAAGCCAGCGTGAGCACATTCACATTCAGAGGAGTTAGAAAAAGTAACCTGTGGCCAAAGCATAGGCAGTACCAAGGAGCATGATGTGTGACAAAGCTGAAGGGATAGACAGGGGATGATAGATCATGTAGGGTCTTTCAGGCCAAGTTAAGAATTTGCTCTTTTTTTCTAAGAGAAATCAGAAGCTTAAGAGGTTAATGTAAAGGAAGTAATGTGATCAGATTCGCTTTGCAAAAAGATCAGCCTAGTTGCTGAGGGTAGGGAAGAGTGGATATAGTTGATCAGGCAAGTTGTGGGAGCATACATTAAGATGATGATAGTGAGGACAAGGAGAAATGGCTAGATTAAAGAGATATTTTGAAACTAAATTCTATGAGCCATAATTGATGTACATCACCTAAAGAGGTGAAAGACATAGAATTTTCAAATGTGACTCTGAGTTCTTAGGTTGTAAAAGGAAATAAGATGATCATGACATTCTTGGAAAATAATCAGACTGGGAGTCAGGGCAGGGTTGGGTGGAAGCAATCCTGAGTGTTAATTAGGCCATTCAAATTTGAGCTGTTTGAGACTTACAAGTGAATATGTTCAGTACATAGGCAGAAATAGGGGCTCCATACTCAGAGAAACCTCAGATGTCTAGATGCGTGTGTATGATGGGGACAAATCTTAGTTACGTTATAGAATATGTGCTAGCTTTGGCCTCAGCTATATTGTGTGCCTCATGTTCAGGATCTGCTACCTAATTTGTGAGACCCAGTGCAAAATGTAAACGCAGGGCCCTACTTGAGGGTAGGCAAGTTTATCTCTCCTTCCCGTAGGCCCACCACCTTAACCCAGGGTAGGAAGATGACTGTTCAGACACTGAAACCTCTCTTCTGTTTCAGGATGTGCTCAGTATCCAGATTAGGGGAGTGGGCATGAGATCCTGTTGAATGTGCAATGGCACTGCCAGCAAGTTCAGGGGTGGCTGCCACATTGCCCAGCCCAAGAAAATTCAGGGTGTGTGCCTGACTCTAAATCCTTGTATCCATGTGTCCAAATCAGGTGGTGGCAGTAGCATTGCAATGGAAGAACATGGGCCTCCCATTCCTGTGATCAAATTGCCACCCTGGGTGGAGGGTCAGCAGTGGCAGGGCAGGGGCAGGAAGAGGAAGCCAGGCTGGGAGCTTGGGTGCCAGGGAGCAGAAAGCAAGCAACGGAGAAGCCCATCCCAGGAATGTGGAAAGGGGGTGGGAGGCAGTATCATTTATGAGCCGAAGTCTCAATTCTCCAGGGAATATTCCATTAGATCATCAGGATTCACTTACAAAAAACAAAGACCAAATTATTAATAATTTCAATATGGCAATCATTGGTTTTCACATCCCAAAAGCAAGGCCCTTCTTGTCAGGCTCTGATCACTGCGTTGGTCACATCCTCATGAAGTGAGCTCTGCTAACTTGGCAATAAAGTGTTCTAAGCAGTAATAGAGAAGCCAAGATTTTCTCTGAATGTTGAGTGTTTACATGTACTGTAGTTTCTGAATTATTCCTGTCTGAGTTAATCAACCAGGCCTCCAAAAGTTCAGTTGATCCTAATCATATGGGTTATAGTTAAAAGTTCTAATTCATTTCTAATAATCCTTCTACTAAGTAAAAGGAAGGAAATATTTTTGAGTACCCACTATTGTTATAGGTAAGTTCATATTAAATCATCATATTTTCCTTCTAAAGTGATAATATCCCAATTAATCATTAATTCAGTGACTCTTGAGTTACCAGTAAATACATATTGAGTATCTACTAAATTTTGGACAATGTGGCAGTAGTCTGTTCCTGCAATGTGCTGAGCACAAAATTTCACTTAATCCTCACAATCACTCTGCAAAGTCTGTATTTTTATCTCCAGTTTTTTAGATGATAGCATTTGATGCCTATAGAGATTAAATTACTTGTTCCTGTTCTCACAACATACAAGTATCAGAGGTTAAACTTGAACTTGGGTCTCTATGACTTTCACCTATAAGCTTTCCTTCTTAGATAATGCCATTTTTCTTTAAAAAAAAAAAAAAAAAAAACAAGCAAAACCCTGCTGTTCAGTCTCCATGGATACTTCTCCAACACATTCTCTGTAATTCTAATCTAGAGTTGTCTTCAATTTTGAGCAATCCCGCAAGTGTGTTCATGCTTACCAGTTTTGATACAGCTCATCATTGTGATGGGCAGTGAGAACAGGGGGATGTGGGACTTGCACCATATTTGGCTTATTTACATGTCTCTCTGACCAAAGTGGTTACGTCAATGGCTTTCAATTACTTGCATTTTTTTGTTTTTTATCATATTCGTCTCTCAATCTGAATTAACTGCTCCTTTTGCTGATATGGTTTATTTGTTATATACACTGTTTTACTTTTAAACCCGTGTTGGCAAATGTCTTCAATACTTCCCCCACACTAGAATATAAGGAAAGGTAGGAGAGTTTGTGTAAGAAATGGGGATATTTACTGAGTAACAACCATACAAAGGTCTTTCTGTTCTTATTGCATTTAATTCTCACAACCAGTCTATAAATTGGGTGTTATTATTCCCATTTTCTCTGAAGAAACTTAGAGAAAATATGATATAACCAAAGAAAATCTATTTGGTCAACACATAACAGGTATCTACTTTAGTCAGGTATGGTGTTAGTGAACATAATGGCAAATAAAAGAGATACAGCCAAGAAGCAACAGACCATGCCCCAAAGTCAAAGCTCTTCAGTATCAAAGTGCATACTCCTTCCAAAACAGAAGGTGAGTACCATTCGTTTTTTTTTTAATTTTTACCATTACATAGCATGTTGGTATACACATATTAGATATGCTATAAAGTGTGAACTTAATGATTACTGCCCCAACTCTGATTATTAAACAAAGAACACTTTCTTGATTTTTCAGAGGATGAGTTCAGACTGAGCTAGCACAGAAAAACTAACTGAACAGGCATCCTAACATGGAGAAAATGCCAGCGGCAATTGTCCCTGGATGTCACCAGCTTCAGCACATTGCTAATGAGAGCTCTGTCATCTGTTTGATGACTATGTGGTCCCCTCAGTTTTATGCACTTCTGTGGCCAGAGACTGTACTCCTAACCCCAGCCAGCTGTCTCTGCAGTTTATTCTGCTGATGATTAGGCAGTCTACGCCAAAAAGTATGGTTGGATTCACTTAGAATCACACACTGCAACGCAGAAAAGGCTTTTGAGATTATATAGGTCATCCTAATATTGCAGATCAGGAAACAGACCGAGGTTATGGGAATTTTTCAAAGACAAACAGTCAAGTAGTAGCAGAGCCAAAGTTAGAACTTGCATCTCCTAGCTACTATATAAAAGCATAACAGGTATCTAACCACAAAGGATGGTGTACTGTCCTCTGCATTTATCATTGTGTAACTTTGTGATGATACTCTATGACTAGACAATGATTTGTAGGTTATAAGTTCTTTGATCTTCACAGCAATTTGGGGTATGTTTAGGGAAGCTACTACCATATCATTTTCCTAGATGTGAAAACTGAGATCAAGTGACTTCCACATGGTTAAAAGCATCACTAAAGTCTGTGCTAGGGCCATAATTCTCACCTACTGAATTTTAACCTATTGCTCTCTCAGTCTACCATGTTCCTTCTCCAGGTAATATCTTTAGGTAATCAACAAGATTCCAGGATATTATTTTGAATCTTTAAACCATTCTTCCAGATGTATAGTACACATAGTATAATTCACACAGAATAAGAAATGTTTAGGAAGAGCTTGGTTCTAAAGCTGATTCCACCAATTATTACCTGTGTGGCCTTGGGCAAATCACTTAACTTTCCCTTTTATAATCTCTAAAATTGGGGTTATAATATAATTGGTATATTTAACCCACAAGAGTGTTGATAGGTTCAAATAAAATGATCTGTATGAATCCTATAAACAGGGTGCTTTGTAAATGTCGTAGGTGGAGGGATATTTGTAAATTCCCAGATATAAGAGGTCTAAGTAGGTGATGTTACACTTTTAATACTAACTTCTTCTGATATGATATATATATACATGTCTTTTTCTCTCTAAGACTTTCTTTATTGGTCTGGACCTAAATACTTTCAAAGCATTTCATTTCTGGGTAGAAGCAAGAAAAAAACGTGAGAGACAGAATTTAATACTATTCTGGTTGCCATATAGTTATAATTGCTTACAAGTAAGAAATGACTAACTATAATGTCACTTCAACATATAAAAAAGATGCACTGGATTTTTAAAATATTATTTTAGTAATGTTGTTTTAAATTTCTTTCTTTCAAATAGCCAATGGTTTGAATAATGTAATGAAAGAAAAGGAATAATAGTGTCACCTTATTGACATGTGACTCTATACAATGAAAATAGTCAAATCAAGGAGTGATCCATTTAATATTTATAACAGATATACGTTGACCTACATAACAATGTGTTAGATTCCTTAGATGATGCAAAAACTAGACATTAGATAATTAGATATTATGGCTACCATTAAGAAGCCAATGATCTAGTTGGAGGTAAAAGGCTATCATTCAAAACAGAAAAAGAAAATATTTATTTATCTAACTAACAAAGATTTGATGATCAATTGTTTGTGAAAGTTGTGCTTGTCCATAAGATGCCTCTAGTTTAAAGAGGAAAAAAAGCAATTGAAAAATATTTGCCAAACAGAGTGATGTTAAGTTATAGCAGGAGCCTCACATTTGTTGAACAAAGGTAAAGATGATTCAATGTGCTTATGAAGGACGGGGAAACCTTCATGAATAGAAGACATTTCAACTGACTTTTGAAGAATAATGATTTTTACCAGATAGATAAGAGGTAACAAAGGTATTTACAGACAAAGAAAAAACATGTGCAAACTCAAGGAAAGGTAAAGCAGTATGTAAGAAACATATCAGCAGGTTTGCTTTATACGTCTTCCTGGAATTCCCTTCTCTGAATTCCCTTCCCATCTTAATTTTTGGGAGGAAGATATCTTCATTCTTTGAGACTAACTTCACAAATCAATCTATGAATCCCTAATTTGAATTTATTGTTTCCTCTTTTCCTAATAGTAGCTTGTCTCCACCTCTATAGCTGGTAGCATTGTATTAAATTTCCCTGCTTACTTGTTTGTTCCACTAGTACATTAGTATCTCAAATATAGAAATTATCTCATTCATTTGATGCCCTAATTACCCACCACTGTTTTTGGCATATGGTGGTACTTCAAATACTGATTAAATCACATGTGGAAGAAAAAATTAACTGTAACAATCATTTTTTTTTCACACATTAAAGGGGAGTATTTTTTACTTCAAGTTAAAAATTCCATTCACACAGTACTCATATAGAGTCATTGCATGAATTTCAAATCTAGGAAAGTTCTCTATAGAGTTGTGATTAACCAACTATAAGCATAACCCTGGAGGAACAAGAAAATGTCTCAGTGGGCTATAGGTTTTTCAAAAACAATTCTTAAGAATCCACCATCCCTCACTTGTTATATCCTTTAACCAGTACTGCAGATTTATCCTGACAACCCCACCTGACAGTATGACTTCAATTTAAAAATTATTATTATCTTTGGGTTTTACAGTTACCATGGCAATATCTTTCTTTCTCATCTATATCATTACAAAACTATATACATTTCAAAACTGAACAGAATCATTTGTTTTAAAGCCAGAGCTATAAAACTGGTTTCCATCAATACAAAAGCAGTAATCCTGTCCTTAAAATTTACCATCAATGATAAATGAAACACCACAATGTCTATAAACAGCTCTATGTATTTCTTGGAATAAAGTGCCCTATTATTTCTATCACGCTGCGATCCTCATTCTTTCATATAGTAATGGGAGGAATATAAAACTGGAAAGGTTAAGAATCACTGTTCCACAGCAATATTATGGGTCCTCATGTGATTAGTATGTGACAACACAGACAGACTAGTCTTCAAGTCCTTAGTTAAATAATTATTGAGCATCCATTATCAAACTCATGGTGAGAAATAAAAGGAAAAATAATTGTTTCAGGGGCGCCTGGGTGGCTCAGTCGGTTAAGCCTCTGCCTTCGGCTCAGGTCATGATCCCAGGGTCCTGGGATCGAGTCCCACATCGGGCTCCTTGCTCAGCAAGGAGCCTGCTTCTCCCTCTGCCTGCCTCTGTCTCTCTCTCTCTCTCTGATAAATAAATAAAATCTTAAAAAAAATATTAAAAAAAAAATAATTGTTTCAGTTCTCCAATGTTCCTTACTCTGTTAATAGACTAGAAATACATTTAAAATTAACTTTCTCACCTATAAACATTTGACACAGATTGGATGTGATGATAATATGTGTCTAATGAATGAGAAGCTCCTCTGTTCAAGGCTCCGTGACGCAATTCTCACATTATCACGTATTTAAAACTACCGATAGGCAATGGCTTTCTCCACTTTACATTGAAATTCAGACTCAGAGAGTCTAAGAAAGTTGTTCTGTATCAAACTGGTGAGAGCAAAGTGATAATTACCTCTAAGGTCCAAACTCCTGGCTGCTGCCTGTTTTTATAAGTAAAAGTTTTTTGGAAGACAGCCACACTTGTTCATTTATTTATTGTCTATGGCTGCTTTTACACTAAAACAAATTTTCATAGTTGCAACAGAGACTATGTGGCTAGAAAGGCCTAAATTGTTTACTATCTGGCCATATAGAAAAAAATTGCTGAACCCTCCTCTAGAGCATTAAATAATGAACAGAAAACCAATAATTTATTTAGTACTCTTATGCTGTCATGTTTATGCTTAGGGCACTGTAAATACTCAAAATGTAAGACCCTGAGTCCTTTCTTAAAGGAGCCTAGAATTTATCCAAAGGGTAAAAAACAAAAGAAAAAAACAAAAAACAAACCATAATAGGATGAGCACATAACCATTCTCTATCAATCATTCACCCTCTTGATCTTCCTAGAAGAAAAAAAGAAGTTTAATACATAAAATAATTTTATTTTTAGTGGCCTGGCTATCTTAATAATGGAAAAACTGTCAAAGGGACCTATGGCGAGCATAAATGTTCACAAACATTTATTTTTTCTTTTTCCTAACAAACAGGTAGATTACATTTCATAGCTTCTTTTGCAGTGTGGTGTGACCGTGTGCCTGATATAAACAGAAGTATTATGTATCATTCTGAGGCCAAGCTTTTCAAGAGGTGTGCATGCTTCCTACATGCCTCCATGCTACTTCTCCTGCCAGTCGGGTGTGATGGTAACAAGACCATAGAAGATAGTGAAGCCAGAAGAAAACAGGTCTTTGCAAAGAAGACAACTGCTTACAGATCAGAAACATCCACCTCAGGCTGTTGTTTGAGCCCTTATAAATTTTGGGTCTACTTATTATTGCAGAATAACCTATGCTAAATAATATAAGAATTAGTACTTTGAAGTGAGGTGTTGCTGTAATAACAAAAATATAAACTATGTGCTACTGGAAGGTGACAAGGAAATATGAACTAGAGCCTGGCAAAACAGAGATCCATTTAATTCAGTGGTAAAATAGTTGGTAAAGCTCTTGCTTGTTAATAACTTGAAAGACAGACCAAGTGCCTAGAAGTCTACAGTTTAAGGGGAGAGAGGTAGAAAAAAACAAAATATTAGTGTGTATTAGCTGTTACTTCCCATGTTAAGCAAGATATTAAACAAAAAGGATGAGCTCTGCCAAGAATTATTTGCCTTGAGAGCACAAATGGAAGGAAAGAGAGAATCTAGAAAATTTGGGGACTTGCAGAGTTGGAAAAGTTCATTGTTTCTGGATTTAAAATAGTAGGAAATGAGACAGACAAATACTTTAAGGAATAGAAATCTATTAACAATTCTAAATTGAACACAGGGATTAAGCCCTTGGGCAAAAACCAGATTAAGAATAAGACAGAAAGGAGAGAAGGGGAGAGAGGGAGGGAGAGAGAGAATCAGAGAAGGGGGTACACGGAGTTGAGGAAGCAGCAAAGAAATATGCAGATATGAGTTCTATATTTAGGAAAGAAATTTGGTTGTGTTGACTGATTATATGTAAACATGATAGTTATAGAAGCAAATGGATTAAAAGCCTCAAAAATTTTCAAGGGAATTCATATTGTCACAAAAGCCCATGACTGGTAAACAGTCCTCAGACCTCTTAATCCTCACTGACAAGAAGCAGCCCAGAGAGTATACTCTGCAAAACCCACTTCAGATCTCCAATGAGGATATTGAACAAGAAAAAACTTTCCAGAATTTAGAACCAGGGGCTGTGCAAAACAACGAGAAGGGAATTATCTCAGGGAGCAGATCCAGTTTCCATTTAAAGGACTTTTTAACTACAGTTTTTTACAATATGTCAATAAGATTCCATCAATGGTGTGGACCAGTGACTGCCATGGTTTCCACCTTTTTCCCTCTCTAACGACTTTTACCATGGGTACTCTGTCCTGTACCTACAGTTGCATACTATGAGGTGTGTGTGTGTGTGCATGCATGTATGTTTATAGGTTTCTTAAGCACAAGAGCACTCATGTGAACCTGAATGACAATTCTGCATATGACCAAAAGGTCCTAGTCTGATGGATACTTTGACTTAATGGGAAAGATGGTTAAGACAGCACCAGTCAGCTTCTGTTAAAGATACATGGAGGGGCAAGGTCACTGTTTTCTAGCATCCGATTAGAAGAGATGTCATTGCCAATAGGATCCTGATATAATTTATGTCAATTCCCCCGTTACTATATAAATACATTTAGTGATAAAAAGCTATTGTGCTTTGTGCATTTATTTAATAGATATTAATTAAGTCCTACCATGTTCACATTTATAGGAAAGGGGGAAGAAGAGAACTACTATGGATGAACACCTATGTGTAAGGAACTGTACTGGAAACAAAACCACTTCTGAAAAACCACCTGATAGGTCTTGCTTTCAACTTATGCCTCTTTCCATTCTTTTCTGTGAAGTCAGCTCAGCAACTCTTCTGTATTCAAGCAATCTCAGCTTTCCTATTCCCCACCTCATTTCCAGATCCACATTCTTTTCTGGAATACTTTCCCATTTGTCTTTTGAAAAATATTTAATTCCTTAAAGACTTTATACAGCATTTAAATTACTTTCAATTGTTTTACAATACTCAGTGGCAAAGATACAGGGACAAACTTGCACTTACTGACTGATAGGTACTAGCAATAAAACCAAAGAGGGCCACTCTAGAACCATGGTGTTATTTTGTGGTATGCAAGTTTAAAGTAGTAAGGACTTTCTTAATTGAGTGAAGTTATTCAGAGTTGTTACACTGTGTTGTTATATAGTGCTTAGAAGTGCTTCTACAAGCAGATGATTGATTAATTACATTGTAAACTTTCCAACATTCCTTATCAGTCTTTTGTATTAAAGCTACTTATCCTTCCTACATGTATGACCTCTTAACTAGAGTTTTGTTATTTTTTATCATTAGAAAGTTTTTAATTGACAAACCATGAGAGACTATGGACTCTGAGAAACAAACTGAGGGTCCTAGAGGGGAGGAGAGTGGGGGGATGGGTTAGCCTGGTGATGGGTATTCAAGAGAGCACGTTCTGCATGGAGCACTGGGTGTTATATGCAAACAATGAATCATGGAACACTACATCAAAAACTAATGATGTAATGTATGGTGATTAACATATCATAAAAAAAAAGAACACAGAATCAGCTGTTCTTTACTTCAGTTGATTTTAGCATTAAATTTCTCCTAAAATAAGCATATGCCTATACTCTGGCAACCTTCAAAGAGAGAATTTTTATGAATTTAACTTATTAGGAAAAATTACCAAATACTGTACATCCCTGCTGATTGCTGTAGATATACAATTCTACTGTTGGCAAAAAACACTAGAACTCCTATATTTAATTTTTTTTTAAACAAAATGTGTGGATGTAGTCGATTGTAATTATCTGTACACTTCAAATGACTCAATATTACTTGGATTATATATATTAATAATTTATATTTAATCTACATATCCATCATTCTATTGAGAGAGTAATTATTGTGAAATCTACTTCAATTCTTCAATCACTGTTTTAAAATACTCAGAAATTCAGAGCATTATTGCAATTGATAAGAAGAGTAAGCTGATAGAAGGTAATTTATGCTGTGGATTACAATACCTAATATTTTATTCTCACAATTAAAATATACCAAAAAAAAAGTTCTTAACTGAGTGTCACAATTCTTTTGTTGTTGTTGTTGTTAAGATTTTATTTATTTATTTGACAGAGAGAGACACAGCGAGAGAGGGAACACAAGCAGGGGGAATGGGAGAGGGAGAAGCAAGCTTCCCATGGAGCAGGGAGCCCAATGCGGGGCTCGATCCCAGGACCCTGGGATCATGACCTGAGCCGAAGGCAGACGCTTAACGACTGAGCCACCCAGGCGCCCCAACTGTCACAATTCTTTAGACTCTAAATGCTACTTCAAATCAGGAATAAAGACTGTCAATATCTAAGGCATATGATATTATATATGTAAATATTGGCAGACCATTAAATATAGAAGTATTATAAGTTTAAATCTAGTCACTAAAGAAAAATTCTAGAGCCATGACTCTAGTAAATAATGTTGCTGTTCATTAGCCTCACATTATGTTTTGCCATTGGTATCTTTCATTCAGCATTCTTTACCTAAAACGGTGGCTGAACACACAACAAATGTCAGGTCAATCATTCCATTTTTTGATGTTAACATTCATAGATCTAAATTTCACCAAAAACAAATGCAAATACTCAACAGGTGACATATAAAAGAAGTAGACTAGTAGTTTTGGCAATAGGTGATTATCACATATGTCTTTCATTAATTGATTAAAATTAATAATGAAGATACTAATGATGTTCAGTTAAACTTTGTTGAATCAAATTCCATTATAGTGTTGATAATAATAATTTCATTATAAGCTCTTCATTGACAGTGGGATGGCATTTTCTTATATTTACTATACTTTGATGTCTCTTTCAATTTGTGACTTTGGTAAATTAATTTCACATCACTTGTTATCAGTTGACTTTTCTGTAGAATAAAGAACTTAAATTACACACTCTAAAATGAATCTATTAGCTCAATGTTAATATAGGAGATTGCAGAGTTTTGGTATTTTAAAATGTTAAATAATAAACACTCATTCAGAACCATATAATAAGCACCTTTGGAGTTATACACAGTATGTTATCTGAGGGGCAAAGTGATAGGTTTTATGATGTCTAATCTAAATTATCTTATCCATGGAACTTATATTAAAAAGGGAGGGGGATGTCATTCTTCTGTGATGAAGTGTATCAGATGAATCCAGTCTCCTAAAACCATCATGACAAAAGTCATAAAAGAGCCATTCCCTGCTCTACCATACTGAATATAGCTCTACTCTCACAATCATCTTAACTATAAGATAGTGAGATTTTTACCCATAAGAGCATATCCCATCAGACTACACGGTAGCTTGATAAGTGTATTGAATTTATCTAAATCTAAATTAGTTATTTTAGCTTTGCTTGAAATCAAAGTATGATAATTTTTGATTTGATAAATTTTGTATGGTTTTATATACACATTTACATATATATGCATATGTATATATGTAACAAGAATGTGATAAGAATGTCTATCATCCTGTAGGAAAGCCTGATTACTTGACTAATTAAGAGATGGAAAGAGAGAGAGAGAGGTTTAATTTTTTTTTTAATTTAAATTGAAACAGTAAGGTATGAACAAGGTGAACTAGATAGAGCATGGATGTAAAGCCATAGGATTTAGTTCTACATGGACTTAGAGGACTGTGACCTGAGGTAAATTACTTAAAATCCCTAAAACTCAATTCCCTCATATATAAACCAAATTGTAATAATTCTTGTAAAGATGAGAATGTAAAAATGCTTAAGAAAATATATTTAACGTAAATTATGTTTGAAATTGCAAATGTGCATCATGAACATGTAGTTATGAAAAAGTCAGTTAAGAATCTAATGCATATATGTAAAAGATTACTAATTAACAAACGTGGGAGGCATACTTGCAAACATAGACATACACACAGATAAATGCACACATAAGCACACGTCATGCAAATTATATACCGTATGCACATCCACAAACACAAATCACAATACTTATGTTCATGCATGCAGTTATTGCTATGAGAAACTCCTCCCAAAGGAGGAACACTTACAAAAAAATGCACTCTTCTATATAATTCTTTATTTCAATAAGGTTAAATATTATTTATTTGGTAAAGTTTTCTGCTTTGATCAGATATGCAAACAACAAGTAAAATCCTCTAGGTAAAAGATACAGCACTTATTAAATGCAAACGTGTGGGTAGTGTTGGAAACATCCTCATTAGTGATGGCTTTGGCATCATGCAGCACCTCAGTCAGGCAAGTAGTCAAGCTGCCCTCCGATGAGGAGGCGCCCTCCTAGAGCCTTCACCCCAACTACTGCAGGTCTCTGCCACTGGCCTAGTTCCTCACTTCCATTCAAGAAACAATAAGATTTCTGCCCTGCGTAAGTATTTATCTTTAGACGCACTGGCTGTAATATTTTCAGACCTAGCATACTATAACGAGGCTTCATTTGTACAACTTTTGTGGGATAATTGCCTGTGCTTAAATATGTCACACAAAGCTTTGTGACACCTAAGGCAGATCATATTAAGTAATAATAGGGAGCATTTGTTCTTTGTTCAAAGTGTTTTCTCTTTCATAACTCCTTCAATATCCTAACAACATTTCCAACGCAGCAGACACTATTATTTGCATTTAACAGAGGAGGGGATAGAGGCGCAGAATGGGAGCAAATGACCCAAAGTCATTTTTAGATAATTTGGTAAAGTCAAAATTCAACTCCCAGAGAGCCAAGAGATGAACTATTTTACTAGGAGAATAATCTTGATTCTTCTAACAATCAATTCACTTCAACTTCTTCACCTGTAGAGCTCTTGTCGGGTCATTAAATAAATCAGCTAAGTAAAACGCCCAGCACAAGGTCAGCATGTAGCAGCAGCTCTGTAAAGCTGAGGAACGCTATATTGTTAATAATAGTAGTAGCGGGGGCGCCTGGGTGGCTCAGTCGTTGGGCGTCTGCCTTGGCTCAGGTCATGATCCCAGGGTCCTGGGATCGAGCCCCGCATCGGGCTCCCTGCTCAGCGGGAAGCCTGCTTCTCGCTCTCCCACTCCCCCTGCTTGTGTTCCCTCTCTCGCTGTATCTCTCACTGTCAAATAAATAAAAATCTTTAAAACAAAATTTAAAAAAAAAATAGTAGTAGCGGCCACGGTAGCAGTAGTAGTAACAGTACCAGGAGTAGGAGGAGGGGGAGCTCATTAAGTGCTTTATTAGAGTCTCGTCTTCTGTCCTAAATATATCTCATTTGTAACTTATCAGATGAAGAACAAAGATGTAAGTGATTCTGACTTCAGATATGTAATTACCTATTTAAAACAAAGCACTGGAATTGTCTTCATAAAAGGAAAGAAAATTTAAACAACTCTTCACATCGCTTCCTGCCTTAGGCATTTAACGTGATTCGGTTAATGGGAGACAAAAAATCTCTTTCTAGGGATTATATCCCTATCTTAAAGCTCTCTCTAGTGCCAATTTCAGTGTTTCATAAAATCTTTTCATTTAACATATCTTGAATATCTATGTGATATGTGTTTAAAGCAAAGCTTGGGTGCATATGAAAACAGGAAATTCCAAATGTTTTTGTGAAATAAAGCTGCCAGTAACAAAGACAGCTGTGGGCTCTACTGTGGGATGGCCCAGGTCATTTTTATACCTTTATAATCCCTAGAGCTAGGAAGGAGGCAACTGTGGTTACTGAACTTCTGAATGCTCCCCACCTGCCTTCTACTTCTGCCAATGTTTTCTGAATAGTTTATTTAACCAACCTGTTCCTTTAGAACCAGCACCAAGAGATACATACTGCTGCTACTGAAAGACAGAAAGGATGTATGTCCGAGGTCAGTTTCCGCAAATGAAGATAATCATCTGCTTTTTAAGGTCAAGAAAGAGTTAAAATGCATACTTTCTGAAAATTCTTCTAACCCTGAGAAGTGAACAGAAGCCTTCAAAAAAATGACAGAGTAGTATTTAAATTCTGAGCCCAGCACTTTGTTGCTGTGTAACCTTTATCCAGTTGCTTTCCCTCCCTAAGCCTGTTTTTGTTTTTTATCTGCCAAATGGCCATGATATTATCGATCTTTCTTGATGGCCATGTAGCTTCAATATGTTGGAAGCAAAGCTCTTAGAATGTTGCTTCACTCCAGAGGAATTAGTGCCCTTCTACTTTGCCCATTTTCTTACTGCACGGGGGTACATTGTGAGAAGCTACTCTTGACTAGATAACACTAATTAATAATATTCATAGCAGCCAATGTGTATATAGTCCTCATATGCCAGACACTTTCCTATGCAATCCATTCAACCCTAACATCAATCAGATGGCAATTTAGGCAGAGGAATTAAGTAAATTTCCCAAGACCACACAGATAGCGAATGACATTGCTGAGGCTAGACCCACGTAATCTGGCCATAGATACTACACTTGTATATATGTTACTATGGAAATATTGTTCCAGACACATCCCTTGGGCCCAGGGCCTGTAAGGGCTAAGAAACAGCAATGGAAAGATAATGAATACGAGCTCTGTATACTGACCAGCTGCACAGTCTCCCTAAATGGACCTTCTCTCCCCATGCACATATCTTACTGTCGACATGTAAAGGCCCTGCAGAGAGGTCTTGTGCTCACTGAAGTGCAGTGATCTAAATGCTGTTAGTTTCCCTTTTCTATTCCTAGCAGGTCTTGCTCTCAATTTCTCTGCCTACCCTTCTCAAATTGGAACCTGTACTTCTTTTTTTTTTTCCTGTTTTATCGTTTTCTTTTTTTTTCTTTTTTTATTATGTTATGTTAATCACCATACATTACATCATTAGTTTTTGATGTAGTGTTCCATGATTCATTGTTTGCATATAACACCCAGTGCTCCATGCAGAACGTGCCCTCTTTAATACCCATCACCAGGCTGTACTTCTGGCAAGCCACTCTTGCCTAAGCATTTTTCCTTTGAAAAAGTGTTTGGGATCACATTGAACTCTGGCCTTGTCTGTGAGATGGGGATGCTTCTTCCTCCTCTTGACTGCATATATTAAGACAGCTGTGGTGAGAAGCATGCTGGTTTTCTTCCCTAAACTCAAAGTACTCAGGCTGATCTTTTAGATTCAGCATAATCAGGGAGTTAACACATCACAAAGTTTGACCTTTGACTGGAAAACATCTAGAATTATAAGCTGGAAAAAAAATCCAAACTCTTTTACTTTTACTTCGAATGTGCCACACCACCATATCCCATACAGTCATCTCATCCTTGTCCTTTTGATATAACAAAAGCAGACACAAGTTCATGGCTGAGCAAGGGGGAAAGAACAAGCTTGCTGAGACCAGGTGATCCCTGCTGGTTATGGTGGATCCTTCTAAACATTCTTTCTAAACTGAAAGAAAACTTACCCAGGAAGGAGTTTAGTTGCCTCATTCTAAGTCCAAGAGAACAAGTGATCAGTTCGTGCAATAAAGTCAGGTGTAATGTCATCTAGGGGACAATTTCAATTTATTCAAAAGTTGAAATAGTGGACAGTTTTACTGAGGCAGAGTTTGGCTATAGTTCTGGATAATCTCTCCTATTCAATATATTCTGGAGAGAGTGCCTGGAGGCACAGGAGGAACCAGCTCTTGTTAAAAGAACCTGAAAAAGAAATAGAACTTGGAAACCCAGACAAGTTAAGATGGCATTCAGAGAAAATACCCTGTTCCAAATGGAGAGAGGGCAATGGGTAAGATACACAAATGAACAATTGAGTAAAGATGAATCTGAGACGTAAAGACACTGAAACAATAGGACATAGCAGATTCTGAGGTTTGGAGAGAAACTGCTGCCCAGGTGAATTACACTGTCACATAATGCTGGTCTGGTAGGGTTGTCAGATTAAGCAAGTAAAAATACAGGATGCTGGCTAAATTTGATTCTCATATAAACAACAATTTTTTAGCATTACCAGGTTCTAAATATTGCATGGTATATACTTGTACTCAAAAATTATTTTTATTTGAAATTCAAATTTAACGAGCTGTCCTGTATTTGGACTTGACTCAAAACCCATTGGACAGCAATGTTTCTATGAAGGAATTCCTTCTCAGTATTTCTCAGTAAATTAATACATTTTTTTTTTCTGGATCCCTAAAAAAAATCATGTCAAGATATTAGGAAAAGTAGTAAAATTCTTTGTCAGTCTCCTGTGAGAATTAAAACATAACAAGCAACATAGTAACATTACAGGTTTGAAGGAATCCTTTAAGGTCAGGTTAAAAGCAAGAGTAGGAAATGCTGACACTCAGAGTTTAAGGTCAAGGTCAACAGGTTTGGAACAGGACAGGAGTACAAAGGAAAAAAGCTGTTGCTGTGTTATGAGTGTGGTCCTGTCTGCTGTTAATGATGGATCATTCCTGGCAACAAAATAAATATTAATAACTTTACATGCATGACCTATTTTACATAAATCCTATGAGTTGTGTTCCAAGAAAGGAGTCAGTTTGGGAAGCAAATTATGTCAGCATATCGACTTCTTTACCACACAATTGTGTGTAGTACTGTTTATCTACCTAGGAGATCCAAAAGCTATATATTTTAGTACTGTCCAACAGTGCTTGCTAATGCTTTACAGTATTTAAATATTTGTTATAAGCTACAATTTCTTGTAAATATTATATCCATACTAACGATGAATGAGCCTCTAAGTGGGTCTCCAATGATCCTGCCCTCTTGGTACACACACTTTTGCAGAATCCCTTCCTACAACATACTAGAGTTGATCTGTGTGGTCAAGAGAAAAGGGCAGAAGGGGTGGTATGTCGCGTTCAGGACTGGTTATAAAGAGCACTTCAACTGCATGTGCTCGCTTACTCTTGCACTCTGTCTCTTGTTCTCACTCTAGTTCTCTCTTATCGCCACGTAGCTCTGGGGGTAAAACATGTGTAAGGAAACTTAAAGAGAGGCCCATGTGGTACCATGCAGATCATAGGTTCCTGGTTCAGAAAGTAATTACTACCTGCCAAAAATTCCACTATTAGAAAATGGAAGAGAAACATGGTTCAAATATTTCTTTACCAGGTGAGAACTGGATAAGGACCTATGGTCTGCAATGGTACATGACTTATGTGACTAGAGGTAGGGCTATTCAAATCTGGAGAATGGAGGTTGTTAAAAGAGACAGATAAACTCAAAGCATTATTTCTTTCCCTAGTCTCTGTATCTAACCACATCTGCTTTATGATTTAGAATTTCCTAGCATTTTTATTTTCATTTAATATGTCCAGACCCTGTGGTGCTTACTCTTGAATGTCCACATTCCTGCTCCTTCCCAAAAATTCTGCAGATCTGATAAATGCTTCTGATCCCAATATCATGGAAGGCAACTCATGGGTTTTGATGTACAAGCACTGGTTTGAGTCAAGGTGCTGATCTTTATTAGTTATGCCACTTAACACCTCTGGTTCTTAGTCCCATCATTTGTTATATGGTGATGATAATATTTCTCTTATTGGCTATGTGAAAACAGAAAAAAATTTAGTGAAACGTCTGTTAAATAATTCCAATAAAGAGAATTCCCAATATTGTTATATTTTATCTTTGGTTCTGTGAAGTTAGTACAACATATTTTTAATATAATATTTAAGTATAACATTCACAAGTTCACAAACTAAAAGTTAAGGTTAAGAAATACAACAGTTCTGGGGCCCCTGGGTGGCTCGGTCAGTTAAGCGTTCAACTTATGATTTTGGCTCAGGTCATGATCTCGGGGTCATGGGATGGAGCCCTGCCTTGCACCCCATGCTTGTGTGGAGTCTGCTTGAGATTCTCTCTTTCCTTCTCCCTCTGTCCCTCCCCCTGTTCATGCATGCTCTCTCGCTCTCTCTATCTCTCTAAAATAAATAAATCTTAAAAAAAAGAAATAGAACAGTTCTATTATCATCCCAGAAAGTTGCTCCACCCGTGTCTTATTCTAATCATAAATCACATCCTCCCCAACAATACCACCTATCATGGTTTCTAATATATTGATTAATTTTGCCTGTTTTTAAAAATTTATATCCACTTTCTAATCCCCCAAATCTGTTAATATGTTACATGACTAATGGGACTTAGCAGATGTGATTAAGTTAAGGACTTTGAGATAGGGTAATTGTCCTTGGTTGGTTATTCTAGTGGGCCCAATGTAATCACATGGGTCCTTAAAAGCAGAGAACCTTTCCTGGCTATGGTGAGGGAGAGACAGAGACAGATAGAGAAAGACACACAGCAAAGGAGAGAAAGATACAGAGAAAGTGACAGAGACAGAAAGAGATAGAGACAGGCAGAGAGAGATGTGATGAGGGGAAAAGGGTGAAATAATCCAACATTGCTGGCTTTAAAGGTGAAGGAAGGGGAAATGAGTTAAAGAATGTAGGATACTTCTAGAAGCTGTGAGTGGCATGAGAAAGGATTCTAACCTAGTGTACAGAAAGGAATATAAGATACCTATATTATTGCCCAAGGAGACCTCTTTGGATTTTTGATCTAAAGAACTGTAAGATAATAAATTTGTGTTGTTTTAAGCCACTAAATTTATAGTGATTTGTTATAGCAGCAACAGAAAGCTAATACAGGTATATCCCTAGAGCAAAGATTTGCTGAGTCACAGGGTAAGCTTATACCTGACTTTATTGGAAACTGTCAAACAGCTCCCCAAGTGGTTTTACCAGTTTATATTTTTACTAAGAATAAGTACATGAGAGTTCTAGTTCCTCCACATCCTCCTCATCATTTGGAATTTTCGTTTTTCATTTCAGCTCCTCTGGCAAAATCATATTATGATTTTATTTTGCATTTCTCCAATAATCAATGAAGGTAAACACTTTTCATATGTTTATGGGGCATATGGGCATCCTGTCTTGTGATATGACTGGTTAAGTCTTTCACCTATTTGTCAGTGTATTATTATCCTTATTCAATTCTGAGATTTTTTTTAATATATTTCAGATATCAGTCATTTTCCACACATAGTATCACAAATATCTTCACATCTTATCTATCTGTTTTGTCTTTCACCCTCTTGCTGGTTAATAAAGACAAAGGAAAAGATTAAGGCATTCTAAATCTCTTCAGGTACTATTTAACAAAGCTTTTCCTATTCCAACATCATAAAGATTTTCTCCTATGATTTCTTCTAAATCCTTTTTTTTTTTTTTGCCTTTTTTGCTTAGATATATGCAATCTGTCCTTAAGGCAAAAGTTTTAAATGTTCTATTACAAATAAGAAAGGTCAAGTGAGCTATGGAGATTTAAACATCAAATAGGAAGCAAGAGAATAGCTTGAATTTTGGTCTTCCGCCTTACTTGTGTACACTGTCTTATCTACTGACCTCGTGAAGTCTTCCTTGATATTCAAAAATCAAATTGATCTTTCCCTCCCTCAGGCCCTGCAGTTCTCAACATCACTCATGAAATGCATTTTGTAACAAGTGTGGATATCGTATGCATTTGTGCTTGCCTGCCCTGCTGGATTGTTAGCCCCTGTGATCAATGGCTGCTTCATTATTCATGTTTATGGGTCTCACAGAGTTAGCCCAGCATAAAACTGGTAGTGCTCATTACGTGGCTGTTAAAAGAAAAGAATAACCATTAATTCCTCTGCTTTACATCTATATTTTACATAGCAACAATGGCATGCTATATGACTCAAAAAAGTCATTAAAAAAACCTTATTATAAATAATAGTCTTCTGGCATAAAAAAAATGATCTGAGAAGAAAATCCTAAGTTAAAAAAAGAAATGTTTTTAAGTGACAGATAACCATGAGAATAGGCGTGCTAACATTTTATAGTTTTCTGTTCTCAGAAGGTTCATTCTTAGTTACTTGTACTTAAATTAAAGAGCATATCAAGTTAATGGAGCCTGTTATCTTGAACTACATTTCATGTTGTCAGCATCTTTAGTTCGCAATCCCTTTACAGACTCAGGCTGCCTTCAGAGAGCCATTTGTGTTGGCTAAAAGTGCCTTCCCAAGTATCCTTTCTCAATGGTTCTTTTTCAAGCTCAAGATAAGATGCGTTCCCCTGTTCTCTTGTGCCTTTAGTGTTTTTTTCTCCCTAAATTACTGTTCCCATAACTATATCATTTTCTATCATTCCTAATATACATTTATAACAGTGTTTTTCTAACATGCTATTCATTGGCCGTTGTCATACTTCATTAATTTGTTAAAGTCAACATGATAGCTATGCAACATGATTATTTCAATTTACCACTTAGATTCATTTCATTCTACTCCTACACACATACATTCTTGGTGTTTCAAGGATCCCTGCCCAACTGCTCTTCCCCTGGGATAGAGGAAAAAGCAAAAGATTTGAAGTGAGATAGACATTGGTTTAAATAATTCTAGCTTTGCCACTTATAGCTTCTGTCCTTGGACAAAGTTACTTAATCTCTCTTAAACTCTGTTTCTTTATTTTTAAAATATAGGATTGTTATGAGGACTAAAAAAGTATATTCATGCAAAGTGCATAGCACAATGTCTGTAAAATACTAGGACCTCAAGTTAGTTCCCTTTTCCTTCCTGGGGAAACAAAGTTTAAAGGTGATTAAAGGATTCTGACTGACATGTGAAAGTGTACAGGAGGCTAAAAGGGAGCCAGTGAGAATTCTTGAGAAGCAGATTATTTTGATCAAATTTGAGAACAGAAAGAATACTCTGCTGACAGTGTAGGTTAAACATGGCAAAATAAGATCTTTTTGAACTAAGCAGATACCATCAATGGGTAAAGAAATGGAGATTACTGGAGCAATGATGATCTGGAGAATGCATGCCTTGCCTATATATGTTGAAATTCTGATGAACAATATTAAAATTCTTTTAATTTTAATTTCTTTAAGAAATTACAAAGACCCAGAACAGAACAGCTGCTGCCATAAGGATAAAGAGACCAATCCCTATAAGGACCAAAGAACGTATACCAGAATAAATTAGTTGCTTTAAAATTTAAATATCATAAAAAGAATCTTATTGTAAATGCTTGCCAAGAGTTAGCTATTGAAGGTATCTCTTCACATAAAAGAATCTAAAATATATCTTCAATGAATTGTGGATCACTACATCAAAAACTAATGATGTAATATATGGTGATTAACATAACATAATAAAAAATAAATAAATAAATAAATAAATAAAACTAATGTTGTATGGTGACTAATGTAACATAATAAAATAAAATAAAAATAAAATTTTAAAAAGAAACTAAAAAAATTAAAAAATAAAATACATTTTTGTTTAAATCCTGATTCATAAATATTAGAAGCACTTAGGTAACCATTAGTAAACATACATAGTTTCAAAAATATATTTAAATACATATGCGTGTATTTAAGTGATTATAAATTATGTGTTACAAATTATAGACAAATCAATTACTTTTAATTTCATCATGTAATTTTTACTGTGAAGATCATTTTCAGCTTTTACAATGAGAATCACAATATTGCTCTACTAATCCCTCAAAAAAACAAGGCGGATGCACTAATGGATTTTCATGGTGGGGTGGATAATGCTATAATTATGAAGGGGTTGCTGCTGACTCATAAAAGCAGGTTTAGAGTTAACCTGAGGGGTGAAATCCAAGTTTTGGCCATGTAAGGTCATTAAAGAGCTGATTTTACATGCTGAGAAGAGCGGTATTTCTTTGGCTGAAATCCAATTCATGGATTGGTAGTATTTCCTGAAATTACTCCTGGACTTTATAAATAACCACCGTCAAATAAATAAATACATACATACATACCATCTACCCAGAATCAACATTGTATAACTCACTTTACATACATTATTTATAATCCTTACAACACTACTCAAGATAATTCTAACATATTCCTTATAGATGGGGAGATAAATGCATACACAATAAACAACTTGAACCACATTCATATTTAGTATGTGTGAAATGCACAGTTTAAAACCTGATCTAGGGACGCCTGGGTGGTTCAGTAAGTGTCGACTCTTGATCTCAGCTCAGGTCTTGATCTCAGGATCATTAGCTGAGCATGGAGCCTACTTAAAAAAAAAAAGCAAACAAAAAAATACTTGATCTCTTTTCCTCACAAACTATGAGCGTATGAAAACTTCTGCTTTATTACTCACAAACATGAATTGATGGTGTGATACCAATGCCATAGTTTTCTGGTGTAGATGTGGATGCAGGGAAGCATGGGCAGTAGTTAGGCATCAACATCGGCCTTTTTCACTAAATATAAAAAAACTTTTCTTAATAAAATTTCACAATATACATAATAACAATTTTAGACTATCCATATTCTATGACCCAGAAGCTCCACATATTGGAATGAATCTAAGGAAATAATCAAAGATGAATACAGTTGATAATACTGTATTGTATATTTGCAAGTTGCTAAGAGAGAGATATTAAAAGTTCTCATCACAAGAAAAAATTGGTAACTGTGTGGTGATAGATGTTAACTAGACTTAATGTAGACATCATTTCACAACATATGCATGTATTGAATCATTATGTTGTACACCTAAAATTAATATAATGTGGTATGTCAATTATATCTCAAAAAAAGAGATAAGTACAAAGAAGAGCATATACGATTTTTTTTAAGCAGGCTCCATGCCCAATGTGGAGCCCAGTGTGGGGCTTGAACTCATGATCCTGAGATCAAGAACTGAGCTGAGATCAAGAGTCAGACACTTAACCAACTGAGCCACCTAGGCACCCCACATATAAGATTTTTTAACATACTGCTATTTATAACTCCAAAAGTTAGAAAGCAACTTATGCAACCAAAAATTAGTTAAGATAATTGTTCTACCATACATCCATATGATGTGGTATTCCAATCATTAAAAAAGAATATTTACAATTAATATATGAGGAAGTGATTATAGAATAATGTTATATGAAAAGAAATAGAAGGTAAAACTATATGCATAAGATGGTAAACATCATATACATCTATCCACATCTCTGCATCTATTTATTCCTTCTTTCTCTTTCTCTTTCTCTCTGTCCATCCATTAACCCATCCATCCGTCTACCTATTATAAATATCAATGTTGTTTGTTAAAGATAATGACACATTTTTTAAATTAAATTCTTATTTATAATTTCACTTTTCTGCTTTAAACATATATTGTTTTTGGCTTTAAAATAAAATCCACAGTACTTTTAAAAAATATTTTTTTTATTTTATTTTTTTTAAAGATTTTATTTATTTATTTGAGAGAGAGAGAGAGAGCACAAGAGTGGGTAGCGGGAGAGGGAGAAGCAGACTCTCCGCTGAGCAGGGGGCCTGATGCGGGACTCGATCCCGGGACTCCAGGATCATGACCTGAGCCGAAGGCAGTCGCTTAACCAACTGAGCCACCCAGGCGCCCTAAAAAATATTTTTAAAAGTAATAGCTTCCAAACAGCCTTTCCTTTCATAGTTTTAGGGCTTTAGAGCCAGAATATAGTTCAGATTTGGCCAAAGTGAAAAAATTCTTATCCTGACTCAGGCAAGAGGGTAAGAAGAATAGGTGGGAAGATACAAAGCTGAAAAAGATTTGAAGGAAAAAAATGATAGTAGGTGGTAAGAAGCTTCTTTGGTTTGAATAGATAGCTCCTGTTGGAGGAACAGGGGTGAGGAATGTCACTTTTAGATATTTATTCTATGACTAAATTAGGGTTATGAGTATTGTGTTAACCCCATAAAAGGAATAAAATAAAATTTAAAAGAATTAAAAAAATAACCTCACATACTTTATGCTGAGAACTGTTGTCACCAATAGTAATTCCTATTTAAAAATTTTATAAGCTTTATTTTTATTCTTCATTGGCAAGAACTACTAGTTGTGGCCGTGATCTAAAATATAACATACTTACATACTTTATGTGCATTTATAAAGTGGTGAATTTCTTAATATAGTACACAATTTATAAAGGTTTTTTTTATTCTTGGTAGGAGAAATAAAAAAGGGGAGGTATCTAAAATCTACTTGGTAAACACCTCTTAATATTTTAGTAAAGAAAGTTCCTGGCCTGCGGTACAGAAACCCACTAATGCTTAATTCCAAATTATGGTAAATTGTGGATAATGTTTTAGTGAGGTGTCAGAGCTATCTCAAAGAAAGGAACATATTCGTGTGCATGCTAGAGCCAGCTAGTATGGCCTCATGAGAGCCAAATGTCACATTTCAGAGATACTGTAATCTGATAAACACAACCATCATTAAAAAAAAAAAAATTATAAACTTACAGCTAAATTATGTTAAAAACAAAAGTAATAAGTACTCAAAATTCATTAATTCTTAACTATTTTTCTACATTTTAATTATTTCATTTCATTCTTATCTATACTCTTGAAATTACTTATATCAGTTGTTTCTCTATTCTGGAAATACTGTGTCATGGTGTTCTACTACAAATCTCTTTCCAATTCCACTTTCAGTAAGGCCACACTGGTAACTTGAAATCAATAATGGTGGAAGTATTTATACTATGGAATTAAACCAGCAAATTCTAAATCAAGACTTCCATTTCCACCTTCACTGAAAATCTGGTTGTTAAATATTTATCAGCAACCACAGAACATATTATTTCTTCATGACATCCTCTTTTTTTTCCCCCTCCAGGCATGTCCAAATACAATAAGTTGTATTTGGGTATCATCCACTTTTCTGCACATACATCATGGAAAAACAAAATGCAATCAATCACAACCTATTTTATATTTATTGATTATTTGATAATGTGCTCAGTGCTATCGAGTGATATTGATGCTGTAGAGGATAAAAGGACAAATAAAATATAGCCCTTGCCTGCCATTATGGTAAGGAGAGGGGGAATGGATAGATATTCAAGTAGGCACTTCTTTGTTATTGAAGATAATGTATATCTATAAATATTTATTAATATTTAAAATATCTTCATAAACAGTCTCCTTCATTTGCTTCTCACAAAAACTGTGGAAAGTAAGCAAATAATTTAGTATTGTGCCCACTTAACCAATGAGAAATTCAAGACATGTCCAAGGTCATGGAGTGAGAACAATATAGAGATAAAATAAAATCCAATATCCTACTCCTTAACTCTATGTCCTGTGCCATTAGTGTTCTCTTCTACTATTAAAATTAAAAAGAAAAAAGGGCTTTCAAATTCCACCCACTAGACTCAGTGAAACTGTATCTGGATACACTGAGCTTTTTCAGGAAAACCTCAAAGGCCTGTTATGGCAACCTTAAAATTATTGGCCTATTTTATGTAGCATAATTATACAGTGATTCTCTAACTGTGGATTCTCATCAATCCATAAAGCAATATAATACCACACTTGAGATGTCAACTAGGACAGGTGGATTGACAGAAGACACACGCTGCTAGCCCCAAATCTGTGTTTCAGGTGCCTGGGACATTGATGGGCACAAGGAGTCTGCAGTTCAGAGTAAAAGGCTATAAAATGAAAAGCATTTTTTTTTTTCAAAAGAAAATCCTGCTGAAAGAGACAAGAGGCATCTAATGAGGTGGAGGATGAGACAGGCTGTAAGTGCATGAGGAGATTAACAGGAAAAAATAATGCTTGTAGGGCGCCTGGATGGTGTAGTAGGTTAAGCGTCTGACTCTTGGTTTTGGCTCAGGTCATGATCTCAAGGTCCTAAGATCAAGCCCCGCATCAGGCTCTGTGCTCAGTGTGGAGTCTGCTTAAGATTCTCTCACCCTCTCTTTCTGCCCCTCCCTCTGCTTGGCTCTCTGTCTCTGTCTTTATCTCTCTTTCTCTGTCTCTCTGTCTCTAAAATAAATAAATAAATCTTTAAAATAATGCTTGAAAAGCCAAAAACTCAATCAGATTGATGATATGAAATGAGAAGCAAACTAAGTCACTTAAAATCTGAATTTATAAACTGAGGGTTGCTGGAGTGGGGGGTGGGGTGGGAGGGATGGGGTGACTGGGTGATAGACACTGGAGAGGGTATGTGCTCTGGTGAGCGCTGTGAATTGTGCAAGACTGTTGAATCTCAGATCTGTACCTCTGAAACAAATAATGCAATATATGTTAAGAAAAAAAAGAAGAAGAAGATAGCAGGAGGGGAAGAATGAAGGGGGGGAAATCGGAGGGGTAGACGAACCATGAGAGATGACGGACTCTGAGAAACAAACTGAGGGTTCTAGAGGGGAGGGGGGTGGGAAAAAAATTAGCGAAGAAAAAAGGAAACATTTCATGGTGAAATAAAGGTTATGTGCAACTCACACACACAAAAAAATCTGAATTTATGTTTTATTTTTAAGAATGTTCAGTAGATTTCTGTGGGGAAAGGTTTACTCAAAAGTTCAAAAAGCATAATTACAAAGTTAGTCCCAGACCAAATCTATTCAAATATATCCCAGATAATCTGCTATGAATTCATAAATGCCACTGTAGGGTAAATGCAGCAAACAGAAAATTCAAAATAAAGGAAAAACCAACTTGCTGTTATTCTTACGGTTTTAATCTTTATTTCTTTATGTGACCATTATTTAAAACATTGACTATAAAATATAGCATAGATTCTTTGATTCAGTATCCTGGAGATTATTAGAAACATGTAGCAAATATGTGCGGATGCAGGCCACATTATGAGATCAAAATATTTTATCAGCTTAAAAAGAGTGATTCATGAACCACATCTGTCTATAAAGAAGATGAGGTTTTTTGGGGCACCTAAGTGGTTCAGTCAGCTCAGTCTGCCCTCAGCTCAGGTCATGATCCCAGTGTCCTGAGATCGAGCTCCCTGCTCAGCAGGGAGCCTGCTTCTCTCTCTCTGCCAGTCCCTCCGCTCATGCTCTGCGGCTCTCTCTATGTCTCTGACAAATAAGTAAGATATTAAAAAGAAGAAGAAAAAGAAGAAGATGAGGTTTTTCTTCATGGACTCTCCAATAGTGTTCTGCCATTAAGCAAAAGAGGAACTGCACTTGGTTGTAAAGAGGAGGATGCAGTGTAAAAAGGAAAATGGAGGAGATGTTCTAAGTAATGATTCCTACCTGTAGAGTAGCCTTGTTGACTTTGTCCTATTCAGGTCCCTCTTCCATCCCTATATTATCCTCTTTTCCTTTAACAAACATTTATTGAGAACCTATAATGTGTCAAACAAAATGCTACATGCTTGTTTGCATAAACTGAAGATCACAAAACACTAGATGCAGGGATATAGAGAAGTTTATGCTTTGATAATAATCCAGGAGAGTTGGTAATGCAAAATAATTGACAGTTCCAATAAAAATAGATGTCATGTTCTCTCCTGGCTTTGGTTAGGTGAAGTCGGTCTCAGATTTTAAGGGACTCTAAGTAAAATTATAAAGGTGAGTCTGCACTCATAAGGACAGGACTATTTCTTGGAGCAATGGTGATCCCACCTAGTCAGAAGTGTGTTCTGGAGTTTGGGCTAGAAAGACAGAGAACAAATACCATGTTCATTACTAACCTAGGGACAGTAACAACCATGACTGAATTTGTGGGGATGTAGTATGCACAAAGTGAAGGAAAGAACATTTGTATTTTTGAAAACTGTTATATGAAAGAGAAAATGAACTAGTGTGGTTCAATAAGGATGATTTTAGGATTATTTGATTGGTTATAGCTTAGGTGGTTGCCTTGTTCAGGAAAGCCAAGTTGGCTGTTTGTGATTGGTTGCTAATAAATTTCATTTTCTTGGATTCAAGTGCATTGACTCTGGCTTATGTGTTTCCAGTTTGAGTTAGGTTTTGGGTTGCATAGGTTTTGGGTTGTTTACATAGGCCACCAAGGTATTAGAGGACTTCAGTCAGGCCTCCTTATTTAATTAACAATATATGTTAACAATGTAGATACTGAGCATGGGTATGTTCCTTCCTTCAAAAAACAAACTAAAACAATGAAGTATGAGAGCACACCTTATGGGAGTGGAGCAACTGAGCTTCTTCTGACAACCATGCCATTCTCCAGGGCACTCAATGATACACACTGTCAGTGAAATAAAAATCCACAGAAAATTTAAGTAGCATTGGTTTCATTTCCAATAAAAATTGAACTTTGCCAAACATCTCTTTCAAAATCTAGTAGATGAGATAAACAAAAATTCTCCAAATTCCCTGATACCATGTTTACAAGACACTATCAAATTTAGATGAAGGAGGGGGGGTAAAGCCAATCAGATTGCAGCTTGACTGCTAAATAGACTTGAACTACAATCATTTTCTTGTGAAAGATATCATTAACACATTTCAAGTGGGAAGATACCTAATATTACTTCACAATTCTTTTTCTAATTACCTTTTTCTCCTCAAAATTCTAATGAAATGATATTGCATTTACATATCTTTAATGATGTTTCAATCATCCATTATGAATATAGGCAATTTGCAACTTTATTCAACATACTCAGTTGTGCACTGTTTATGAATTCTGATGTTTATTAGATAATTGACTAATTAAATCTTGTTTAGAGCTGAATTATTTAAGCATGCCCCATAGACTCCATTTTTACTCCACTTAAATTCTAAAAGTCCTCAATGTTCTCTACTGTAAAACTCTGAATAAAGAACCCTAGTCTTTAAGAGCTCTGAATTCCCATGAAGTTTACAAAGGTATTTATCCTATTTTGCTAAAATCCTATAGATAAATATTCACAGTGGTAAGTTGACATAGGCTCTTTCAAGTCACTATAGGATCTATTAAGTCAAGTACTAGTTCATGTGATTACGATGGTCTGAGGTCAATTAAATGTTGCTTTCTGCCAGGCCATTACTCCAGAAGTTTCTGGCTCATTATTTAGAAATTCTTATATTTAGTTTTCTAAACACACAAAATATTATGACAATCACTGTGGTTATGTAAACTATTTAGAAAGGTAAAAAAGAAAAAAGCAAGAATATTTGGAGAAATAATCAAGTCTGAAAATTTTCTGGTTTCTTTGCTCTTGTTTTTACGGTATATAGCATTCCATATTTCTGTTAAGTGTTAATGGGAATTTGTCAAGCTTGGATAACTAATTCCATATTTAAACAGATTTAATTATCCAATACACAGCTGATTTTCTAAACTGTCCACACTGAGTTTGCTGAATAAATGTTACAGACAAACTATATAAACGATGACTGAAATATTTTAAAATGCAAATGCAAACACTTTCATAACTTAAGAGAAGAAAAAGTGAAACTGGAAACAATAGAATTTCTTAAAGGTTTTCTCCTGGATTTTTGCCTACTGATTAGACTAATGACATCAAGGGACATCCCCAATGACTACCTATCACTTAACACCAGTCTTTTCTTACAGACCGGATGAAACAGCTTTTGCACAGAGAAGACACAAAGTGTTCTTTGATTACTGCAAATAACTTTGGGATTATATCAAAGGTTCATTTGAGGCTTTGAATCCTCCTAAGGTTAGACAAACAGTTACATTTTCAAACTATTAGAATTTTAATTTTTATGAAATATCTCTTTTATAAACACCATTTTCTCACCAAATGCATCAAGCCATAATAATTCTAGTCATTGTAATCTCTTTGGTCATATAATGTTCAAATATTTATATCTCGAGGTAGATATGAGGAGGAAATTTTTTGAAGGACTGCATGTGGAATGAGATCATGAAAAAAGACATATATATATGCATGCGTGCATGTGCATGCACCTGTGAACAGGCTAGGTGCAGGACCAAGATTTTATATATATGTTATATATATATTATATATATTTTATATATATATGTATATATATATTCATTTCAGTTCATTTTTATTCTAAAATGTGAAAAATAGGTGTATGATAAACCATTACCCCTGAGTATTCTTTGAGAATACAACTGAGTGCTTCAACCAGTTTGTAGATTTTAGTTTTTTATTTTTAATTTCATTTATAATTAATATTTTTCCAGTTATTCATTAGTACTGGATCTGGACATCTGGACATGTTATGATTAAAGTGTTTTATACTTTAAAAATGTTTATCACAACATAACCAGAATTGATTTTATTCATCATCTATATTAACTGATTTGCTTATATCAACTTTCTTTTTGAATAAGATTTCTTATTCTGATTCTATGGCTTTATAAGTGATATGTTATTAAATATTCCCTTTAAAAGGAACTTTACTAAACTGTAGTTGTTTATATCCAAATAATCTATTTGTATTGATACCTCAGCAATGTCTTCACTGAAGTTTAGTAAGTCAGTGGAAGATATTCTACCTTACTTTGAAATTTATATTTATTGTTTCCTTTTTTGATAATCTATAAAAATATTTGTTAATTACTAATGAAATATAAAAGTAAACCACACACATCACCTACTCTTAATAAGTTTATAGTGTAAAATATAAAGGCAAGTATAATAATTTTCATATAAAAGAGAAAATATCATTGACTGTATATGTACAAGGTACATATACAGTCAATGAGAAACCATGAGACCCAAACACCACCTCTACTTGAGATTAGGTAAGAATTCCAGAATAAGCAGCTTTTGAGATGGAATGCCTCAGAAGTATATGGTTCAGATAAACAATGTATAAGGAAACAGGGCATTTCAGGCAAAGGGAAGATAAATTATGAATAAGTATAAAGGCAGAAAATCACAAAGTAACACAGATAAAAATTACTTCAGTCTAGTTGGATATTGTTAGATCCAAAATGGTGGTATCTGAAAAAGATTACCAGTTTGAATCCAAACTGTAATCAACCTTTCTCATTTTTGTGAACAAATTGTGAACTACTATCTACAAACCCTTCATGAAAGATGTCAAGATAGTGAGAGAAAGAATATGTAAATATAATATATAAATGCATAGTAATAAATATATGCATTCATATATATGAATATATACTAATTTGAATATATACATATTACATATATATATAATTTATGTAAATCTTTTATGGGTCAGCAAGAGCAACTGAGGCATTAACTCCTAAGTGTATGGAAAATATCTCTACAACACTAAAGCACTGTGGAACCTCCTTTTGAAATAGACTGAGAGGAAACATACCAGTTTTCTTCCCTTTATAAAAATGGCATTACTCTTTATGGTAAGTTTATTTCTGCCCTGTATAACTCTTTGTGCTCATTTATATATTTGTTCCACAAATGTTTCTTAAGTGTCTAAAAATATGCATGGCATGGTGGTAAAAGCAGGGATTATTAAAACACACACACACACACAACTAAATACATTGTCTATCCTTTAAAAATAGTTTGTGAAACATCTGGGAGAGAGACAGATAGGAAAAACAGAGATGAAAGAACTAAGTTTTATATAAGCACTATCCTGAGTGCCTAACAGAGTCCAGTTCAAGAAGCCATACATTCTGCCCTAGTTACTGTAGTGGTAATTATTGTATATTAATTCAGGCTTCAATAAGATACCTACAAAGCCTTATCAATCACACATATTCTTTAAGTATTTTTATTATCTTGATTTTTAAAGTATTCTTAAGGTATTTCCCCCTTCTTTCTTCTTTCAGCCTGTATTTCATATGCCACATAGCCAGAGTACCTGACACACTTAACTTTCCTAAAGGGATCAAGAACTGAATTAACTTCACAAAAATCAGAACAGATATTTGGATTTATTGAGGCCAAATGAAAACACCTTTAAATTTTCTGTCTCCTTCTAGCTACCATGTACACACTGGTGCTGTAATAAAATTAAGTGTACCCCTCTTCCTGAAGACCAAAATTTCATTTAAATTCCAATGACTTGGTTATAGTTGTGTCTCCATTTATGGCTCAAGCTCCTATGAGGAAGTTCCAAGATTCTAAATGTAAATTAGATAAGTAAGTTAGTATATTCCTGGTGGAATTCTCAGGAAAGAAGAGAGTACTCTTCTTTCTTCAGGTGGGATATAGCATGTAAGAGAAGGGACTGAAGACCATCCTGTAAAAAAATCTTTCTCCAGAAAAAAAGCCTATGTGATAGTTCTTTGACATTCTTAGTAAAACGGGTAAGCATGCATTTTTTGACAACTGGCCAATGTTCTAGGAGTCCTACTGCCTCAGTAGTATATGTATTACTGTAATTTATTAATGGCCAAGGAAGGATGGGCACTGTAGTGGATAGCTCTTAAGTATCACTAATCTACATTGTACAGACAAGGTAACTGAGATGCAGAGGCTTTAGATGACCCACCTAAAGGACCAGCCACCAGAGAGTAGGGGAGGGGATTTAGCACTAAGCTATAATTTTTACACTGAGATCAGTCAGTCCATTGGTGTCTCATGGTGAACCCCCACAGCACACATCCTTCAGTTATTGTCCTTCCCTTCTTGAGTATGTTATTGCTAAAAAGCCACTTAACCAGGCACTGTGGTGTAAGAAAATCAAGGGCCTGGGACTTACAATTCAAACACATGGCCTCCTCTGATATATAAACTCTTTTGAGTTTCCCCTTACATTGACTGGAAGCAGTTCATGGAACCTGCTTTTGTGAGGCATAGGTTTTGATTTTTTTTTAATTTTATTTTATTATGTTATGTTAGTCACCATACAATACATCATTAGTTTTTGATGTAGTGATCCATGCTTCATTGTTTTCATATAACACCCAGTGCTCCATGCAGTACATGCCCTCCTTAATACCCATCACTGAGCTAGCCCATCCCCCTAACCCCCTCCCCTCTAAAACCCTCAGTTTGTTTCTGAGAGTCCATAGTCTCTCACGGTTCGTCTCTCCCTCCAATTTACTCCCTTGATTTTTCCCTTCCTTCTCCTAATGTCCTCCATGCTATTCCTTATGTTCCACAAATAAGTGAAACCATATGATAATTGACTTTCTCTGCTTGACTTACTTCACTTAGCATAATCTCCTCCAGTCCCATACATGTTGATGTAAAAGTTGGGTATTTCTTTTCTGATGGCTGAGTAATATTCCATTGTATATATGGACCACATCTTCTTTATCCATTCATCTGTTGAAGGGCATCTTGGCTCTTTCCACAGTTTGGCTATTGCAGACATTGCTCCTATGAACATTGGGGTGCATATGGCCCTTCTTTTCACTACATCTGTGTCTTTGGGGTAAATACCCAGGAGTGCAATTGCTGGGTCATAGGGTAGCTCTATTTTTAACCTTCTGAGGAACCTCCACACTGTTTTCCAAAGTGGCTATAACAACTTGCATTCCCACCAACAGTATAAAAGGGTTCCCCTTTTTCCACAACCTCTCCAACATTTGTTTATCTTACCTTGTCAATTTTTGCCATTCTAACTGGTGTAAGGTGGTATCTCAATGTGGCTTTGATTTGAATTTCCCTCATGGCTAATGATGATGAACATTTTTTCATGTGTCTGTTAGCCATTTGTATGTCTTCTTTGGAGAATTGTCTGTTCATGTCTTCTGCCCATTTTTTGACTTGATTATTTGTTTTTTGGGTGTTGAGTTCGAGAAGTTCTTTATAGATCTTGGATACCAACCCTTTATCTGTAGTGTCATTTGCAAATATCTCCTCCCATTCTGTGGGTTGCCTCTTTGTTTTGTTGACTGTTTCCTTTGCTATGCAGAGGCTTTTTATCTTGATGAAGTCCCAAAAGTTCATTTTCCCTTTTGTTTCACTTGCGTTTGGAGATGAATCTTGAAAGAAGTTGCTGTGGCTGATGTCAAAGAGGTTACTGCTTATGTTCTCCTCTAGGATTTTGATGGATTCTTGTCTCACACTGAGGTCTTTCATCCATTTTGAGTTTATCTTTGTGTATGGTGTTAGAGAATGGTTGCATTTCATTCTTCTGTATATAGCTGTCTAATTTTCCCAGTACCACTTATTGAAGAGACTGTCTTTTTTCCATTGCATATTTTTTCCTGCTTTGTCACAGATTATTTGACCATAGAGTTCAGGGTCCATATCTGGGCTCTCTATTCTGTTCCATTGGTCTATATGTCTGTTTCTGTGCCAGTACCATGCTGTTTTGATGATCACAGCTTTGTAATATAGCTTGAAATCAGACAACGTGATGCCCCCAGCTTTGTTTTTCTTTTTCAACGTTTCCTTGGCGATTCGGGGTCTTTTCTGATTCCATACAAATTTTAGGATTCTTTGTTCCAGCACTTTGAAAAATGCCATTGGAATTTTGATTGGATGGCATTGAAGGTATAGATTGCTCTGGATAGCATAGACATTTTAACAATGTTTATTCTTCTGATCCATGAGCGTGGAATGTTTTTCCATCTTTTTGTGTCCTCTTCAGTTTCTTTCATGAGCGTTCTGTAGTTCCTAGAGTATAGATCCTTTACCTCTTTGGTTAGGCTTATTCCAAGGTATCTTATGGTTTTTGGTGCTATTGTAAATGGAATCGTTTCTCTAATTTCTCTTTCTACAGTTGCATTGTTAGTGTAAAAGAAAGCAACTGATTTCTGTGAATTGATGTTGTATCCTGCCACATTACTGAATTGCTGTATGAGTTCTAGTAATTTGGGATTGGAGTCTTTTGGATTTTCCACATAAAGTATCATGTCATCTGCAAAGAGAGAGAGTTTGACTTCTTCTTTGCCAATTTGAATACATTTTATTTCTTTTTGTTGTCTGATTGCTGTTGCTAGGACTTCTAGTAATATGTTGAACAATAGTGGCGAGAGTGGGTATCCTTGTCGTGTTCCTGATCTTAATGGAAAGGCTCTCATCTTTTCCCCATTGAGGATGATATTCGCTGTGGGTTTTTCATAGATGGATTTTATGAACTTGAGGAATGTTCCCTCTACCCCTATACTCTGAAGAGTTTTAATCAGGAAAGGATGCTGTATTTTGTCAAATGTTTTTTCTGCATCAATTGAGAGGACCATATGGTTCTTCTCTCTCTTCTTATTATTGATTATTGATACATTGATTGATTTGTGAATGTTGACCCACCCTTGCATCCCAGGGATATATCCCACTTAGTCATGGTGGATGATCTTTTTAATGTATTAGTGGATCCTATTAGCTAAGATTTTGTTGAGGATTTTGGAATCCATATTCATCAGGGATATCGGTCTAAAATTCTCCTTTTGGGTGGGGTGTTTGCCTGGTTTGGGGATTAAGGTAATACTCGCCTCATAGAATGAGTCTGGAAGCTTTCCTTCTGTTTCTGTTTGAATTTCTTCCAAATTTTTTCTTGTGATTGAGTTCCAATTTTAAAGCATTATGGTCTGAGACTATGCAGGGAATAATCTCAATCTTTTGGTATCAGTTGAGACCTGATTTGTGACCCAGTATGTGGTCTATTCTGGAGAAAGTTCCATGTGTGCTCGAGAAGAATGAGTATTCTGTTATTTTAGGGTGGAATGTTCTGTATATATCTATGAGGTCCATCTGGTCCACTGTGTCATTCAAAGCTCTTATTTCTTTGTTGATTTTCTGCTTAGATGATCTGTCTATTGCTGAGAGTGGAGTATTAAGGTCTCCTATAATTAACATATTGTTACCAATATGACTCTTTATTTTGGTTAACAGTTGGCTTATGTAGATGGCTGCTCCCATGTTGGGGGCACAGATATTTACAATTGTTAGATCTTCTTGTTGGATGGACCCTTTAAAAATGATATAGTGTCCTTCTGTGTCTCTAACTACAGTCTTTAGTTTAAAATCTAATTTGTCTGATATAAGAATTGCTACCCCAGCTTTCTTTTGAGGTCCGCTGGCATGGAAGATGGATCTCTAACCCTTCACTTTCAGTCTGGATGTATCTTTAGGTTCAAAATGAGTCTCTTGTAGACAGCATATGGATGGGTCCTGTCTTTTTATCCAATCTGCAACCCTGTTCCGTTTTATGGGAGCATTTAGGCCATTCACGTTGAGAGTGATTATTGAAAGATATGAGTTAATTGTCATCATGTAGCCTGTGAAGACATTGTTTTTATAGATTGTCCCTGTAAATTTCTGTTGTAGATCACTCTTGGGGTCTTTCTCCTTTTATAGAACCCCCCTTAATATTTCTTGCAGGGCCGGCTTAGTGGTCACATATTCTTTCAGTTTCTGCCGGTCGTGGAAGCTCTGCATCTCTCCATCCTTTCTAAATGAAAGCCTTGCTGGATAAAGTATTCTTGGCTGCATATTCTTCTCATTTAGTACCCCGAATATGGCTTGCCAGGCCTTTCTGGTTTGCCAGGTCTCTGTGGATAGGTCTGACATTATTCTGATGTTCCTCCCTCTGTACATAAGGAATCTCTTCCCCCTAACTGCCCTTAAGATGGTTTCCTTGGTTCTAAGATTTGCAAGTTTTACTATTACATGCCGGGGCATTGGCCTGTTTTCCTTGATCTTGGGAGGGGTCCTCTCTGCCTCTAGGATGTGAATGTTTGTTTCATTCCCCAGATTAGGGAAGTTCTCAGCTATGATTTGCTCAAATACATCTTCTAGTCCTCTCTCTCTCTCCACTCCCTCCGGGATTCCAATTATTCTGACATTGGAATGCTTCATGGTGTCACTTATTTCTCTGATTCTATTTTCATGGATTCTGAGTTGTTTTTCCCTGGCCTCCTCTTTCCCTTCTTATCTATTAATTGGTCTTCTAAATCACTAATTCGTTCTTCTCCCTTACTTACCCTAGCTGTTAGATTATCTAGATTAGATTGGATCTCATTGATATCATTTTTAAGTTCTGCCATTTCAGCTTTCATTTCTGCCCTTAGAGACTCTATGTTGCCATTAATCAATTTCTCCATTTTAGCTATTGTCTTCACAATTGCTAGCCTGAATTCCACCTCTGACATCTTTGTTATATCTGAATCCATTTGTAAATCTGTGGCATAAGTCATAGTCTCTGAGTCTTTCCTATTTGGGGGGTTCCTCCTCCAAGTCATTCTTTTGAGGGGTGGTTGAGGGAATGTATAGAGTCCATATTATTGACCACAACCCAAGCAAGATGCACCTGTTTTATAGGAACCTTAGGGTTGCTGGCCTCTTGTTTTCTCAGCCTGTCTTCTGGGGGAGGGGGCCTGCCATGCTATTATTCAGGCAACCCTGTTAGGGCAGAGTTGCCCTGCCCCCTGTGGCGGGGAATGGGCTCAATGAAAACAAGTTTTTGGGGGGCTTTTGTTCTCTGGCAGCTTTCCCTGGTGGCTTTCCACATCTCTTCTGAGAGTCAAAGCAGAGAAGATTGTTTCCAACCCTCTGCCTCAGAGCAGAGAGATTGCAGTCTGTTCTTCAGTGAGTTCTCCAAGCCACACTATCTCCATTTCTGTCTGTGCTGCTATAAAAACTGCAGTGTCCTGGGTTGTGCGCCCCTCAGCAGCGCTCCCAGTCCTTGCCTCCAGGTCGGGGCACGTCTCTGCCCTTTATGTTTCTAAAACTGCCAGCCTCCCCCAGTTTACATGCATGGCCCTGCTGCTCTGGGTTTCCATCTGGGGGCTGCCCTAAAGTACTTTCCCCATCGCTACCGGTCTGCAAGTCTGTGCCCGGTCCACAGTGTGGGAGGCTATTGCTCACTGGCTGGGTAGGATCCTGATGGCTTGACTCCCTCCCCCTTATGTTTATCTTCTGATATCTGCCTGCAGAATCACGGCTCCCCGCTTTGTACCTCGAAACCAACCACCTGTGATATTCTGTTTGTAGAGATCCAGATCTATCTTCTTACATCTCAGGCTGATTTAGTGGGTGCTCAGCTGGTAAATATCCAGCTCAATTCCGGACACCAATTGGAATAGGGTCCCCTACTCCTCCGCCATCTTTTCCCTCCCTCTTCAGCATAGGTTTTGTAACTCTTATGAATTCCATGTTAGGAAATAGAGTGAAAACTGACGGTTTCTCACATGTTTGGGAAAATATTCTTTTTACAGGGAGCTTTATCCAAGTTGTCCACTATTGTGTAGGAAAGGTTCCAGCTATTCCTCCACATGTGGGAGGGCAGAAAGTCATCCAAAGAGAACAGCATGTAAAAAGCCTGGGTGTATGAAAGGCTTTGTCCTATAAATGATGAAAGAACTAGTTTTCTACACTGAAAAATAAGGAACATGTAGAGATCTAGCTAAAAAGGAAGTAGGGCCCATTTTGTTAGGTCTTTTCTGCCTATCTGGGGGAGAGGGTTCACCTTAAACACGTGACTGTGTGTGTGTGTGTGTGTGTTTCTGTGTGTGTGTGTCTATGTTCAGATATGGGCAACTCAGGCTTTTTAAGAATAACATGGGCACATTTGCTTTACAGAGATAATGTTAGAGTGGGAGGTGAATTGGAGAGGTATACTATTTATTGCAGGGATTAGGGAGATGGAAATAAAAACAGGATTGTGATATTTTACAGATCTATTTAATTTGTACTTAACAATGACTTTATAATTTACCAGTTGTAAAACCAAAACCAAACCAAACCAAAACAAAGCCTCAAAACTAATAATGCATTTGCTATCTGTCAGAAAGTATGCTATTAGTAAACTTTGCTAGAAACTTATTTTCCTTTTTACCTCCCTGGAGTCTTTTCATCCTTCCACCTTTCTCTTCTTTCCTGAATGTGGCTCAAAAACCAGCATTTAACTTAGGATGTTACACATGGCATTTATGTCATGAATTCACCCAGGATACTGAATGGATAAATGGGGAGTAGTCATCTGTTTGGGTTAACCATATGTTGCTAATGAAAGTTAACTGGCAGGAAATCTTTATTTAGAGAAGACAAATCCATACTATTCTAGAGATTTAAACTCCTTACCTTCTCAAAGAATTTCATCCAATGTGTAAGTTTTTTTGGCCACATAATAAACATGCCTGCTTATGGAAAAATTTCATCAAAACTATGAAATTGGGAAGTAATTGGTAAAATCAATTTCTTGAATAATGTCACAGGAGGATAAAGGTCTATCAAAGAAGAAGAAAAAGAGAAATTTCCTTCAATCGTCAAACTAGTCATGATTTTTTTAAAATATAAAAGTTTAGAGAGGGGCACTGAGTGTTAATTAAAACACAATAAACCAGTGCATAACTCTTTATAACAGTATAATAGCACCCTTATAGCAAACATTTCCTTTTACAGGGGCAATTTTACATCTTTGGTAAAGTCTCACTCAGAAATTTAATTCTAGAACCACATTTTGCCATACATCAGTTTACCATTTGACAACATAATTCATCTACAGAAAATAAGACATTCTCTATGTGTGCTAAGCCACTATCTCCATATGGCAAATGAAAAGCTTATTATATTGAAATCAGGGCATGTAGGATAAAAATAGTGACTCTAGCATTAAAGTTCTGCTTGCTCCGAGAATTATACTGCCCCAGATGCATCTTTCACTGTTCTCCTACCTTATGCTCCAGCCACTCCAAACTATTTACATGTTCAAAACACACTTATATTTGGCTTCCTACCTATGCACAAGCTGTTCCACTTTCCTGAAACAATCCTTTCTTCACTTCTTCCCCTTTGCTTAGCTAACCCCTATTCAACTTTCAGTTTTCATCTGCTACTAACTGGGTTAGGTACAGCTCCTTTCATTCTTAGCAATGCATGTTATATCCAATATGACAACTAATATTCACATCGTAATTCCAATTACCTAGTTTTTCTCCCCTACCAGATGAAAACATCCCTGAATGTAGAGAAAAATTCTTAATTTTACTTCACCTAGAATTTTACTTCACACTAAGAGTCCATTGAATGAATAAATATATAAATAAGTAACTGAAGTGAATGAATGAATGAGTAGGTGAATATTAACTTAGATAAGATTGCATTATATTTATTAGCAACCTTATCTGACACTTAAATTGTGTCATCTACTGGCAACAACCCCTAAATATTCTTTATCACCAGTCTACCCAAGTGCATAAATAATAGGCCCTGGTATTGCAGTTAATTTTACCCTTGTTGAGTTAGACTCTTTATTCCAGATCAGTGCCACTTCAACTTTAATATGCGTAGAGATCACTTGAGTGAAAAATACTGGAAGTCCATATTTGTGGTTCTACCATTATAGATTGTAATTAAATTGGTCTGGAACAGGATCAAGAATTCTGACTTATTGGTGTGGTATATATACACAATGGAATTTTACTCAGCCATCAAAAAAAATGAAATCTTGCCATTTGCAATGATGTGGACAGAACTAGAGGGTATTATGCTAAATGAAATAAGTCAATCAGAGAAAGACAATTATTATATGATCTCACTGATATGAGGAATTTGAGAAACAAGACAGAGGATCATAGGAGAAGGGAGGGAAAAATGAAACAAGATGAAACCAGAGACGAGACAAACCATAAGAGACTCTTAATCTCAGGAAACAAACTGGGGGTTGCTGGAGAGGAGGGGGGTGGGAGGATGGGGTGGCGGGGTGATGAACACTGGGGAAGGTATGTGCTATGGTGAGCACTGTGAATTGTGTAAGACTGATAAATCACAGACCTGTACCCCTGAAACAAATAATACATCATATATTAATAAAAAAATTTAAAATAAAAAAAAAGAATTCTGACTTCTCAAAAAATATTTAAAATAAGTCTCATGTAGGTGACCCAGGGACCGTATTTTGACAAAGACTCCCCCACTAAAAAAAGAAAGGTGCTTGATGGGACATGTCCTGTCCTCCATGAAACCATATAAGTTTGAGCTGTCACTCTTTGAGGCCAGTATAACGTACTTTTTAAAAAATAGTTCTAGAATTTTCTAAGGACAAATATCAAAGGAAATTTTCTTCCCTATTTTAAAATATATGTATGCCCTCTCATTTTAATCTTCACAACAATAAATCCTTAGGTTTAAATCCTTATTTAAACTTCTCTAAAAAGAAAAGCACTGATATTTTCATTCTTTAAAATAAGACAACACAGTCTCAGAGATATTAAGGAACTTGAGCAAATTCAAAGTTGTAAAACTGTAACCTGGGGCAATTTAATTCCAAAATTTGTGTCCATTCTTCTCCCACCTTACTACATTGGATCCCTGGGAAGCATAATGTGTTATCCACAATCTATCCATCTAATGACAAGAGTACCAGAAGCCCAGTTAGTGGTAGTAGTCATGGTAGTTCATTGTAGTAGTCATAGAAAGACCAAAAGAAATCAACTGATGATGAATCTAAGGAACACAGCTTTGAATTATGCCAGACACTGCACATGTGGGCTGTGGCCAATCAAGGCAAAAGTGTTCTGTTTGTCCAGTGAGATAGAGCCTGAAGTAACTACTTGACATTGATCATGAATCAGACCTTGAACTTACCAACAATGATCTCATCATTGCAGGCCAACAAATGGTGATAAGATATTCTACTTGTCTTCAAAGTTTATAGTCTATTAAGGAAGAGACATGAGTAAATAAGATAATCATGAGTGTAAAAATGGAGATCCCAGAGGAACTTTTGAGAGTCCAGAAAATGATACCAACCAGGTAGACCAGTATAACTCCATGGAGAAGATAGTATCTAAACACAACTGGGATGGTAAAACACTCTACTTTATTCAAGCCTCTATTCTGTGAAGCTTCAGGGCTTTCTGTCCAACAAACTCCCTCAGCAGGATTAAGCCAAGCATTCAATTTCATTTTAATTGCATTAAATCCCAGAAGACTAGAAAAATTGCAAATGCAGTCCCTGTAGTGAAAGACTATACCAGTATCCTCTTCATGCCTAACTGAAGCAGATACAAAACCCACTAATTAACAGAGGCAAAAAGAGTAATTTCAGTTTTTATTTAATTGAAAGCTCATAACTTACAATACAACAATTACTTAATTAGATCATTCTTATATTAATCTCTCTCCCTTATGCTTATATTCTTATGCTTAAATTCCATCAAGTTAGCTCACTATACCCTGTGATTTAATAAAGTTTTCTTAACTCATTTTTGTATAGATAACCATTGTTCTACATACTCAAGAAGTGGGTTCTACAGACATTTTTCCAAAAACATCCAAATGGCCAACAGACACATGAAAAAGTGTTCAATATCGCTCGGCATCAGGGAAATCCAAATCAAAACCTCAATGAGATACCACCTCACACCAGTCAGAATGGCTAAAATTAACAAGTCAGGAAATGACAGATGTTGGCGGGGATGCAGAGAAAGGGGAGCCCTCCTACACTGTTGGTGGGAATGCAAGCTGGTGCAGCCACACTGGAAAACAGTATGGAGGTTCCTCAAAAAGTTGAAAATAGAGCTACCATATGACCCAGCAATTGCACTACTGGGTATTTACCCCAAAGATACAAAAGTAGGGACCTGAAAGGGTACGTGCACCCCGATGTTTATAGCAGCAATGTCCACAATAGTCAAACTGTGGAAAGAGCCAAGATGTCCATCAACAGATGAATGGATAAAGAAGAGGGGGTATATATATACAATGGAATATTATGCAGCCATCAAAAGGAATGAGATCTTGCCATTTGCAACGACGTGGATGGAACTGGAGGGTATTATGCTGAGCGAAATAAGTCAAACAGAGAAAGACATGTATCATATGACCTCACTGATATGAGGAATTCTTAATCTCAGGAAACAAACTGAGGGTTGCTGGAGTGGGGGGTGGGGTGGGAGGGATGGGGTGACTGGGTGATGGACACTGGGGAGGGTATGTGCTCTGTTAAGCACTGTGAATTGTGCAAGACTGTTGAATCTCAGATCTGTACCTCTGAAACAAATAATGCAATAGATGTTAAGAAAGAAAAAAAGAAGAAGAAGAATGTAGCAGGAGGGGAAGAATGAAGGGGGGGGAATCGGAGGGGGAGAAGTACCATGAGAGACGATGGACTCTGAAAAACAAACTGAGGGTTCTAGAGGGGAGGGGGGTGGGAGGATGGGTTAGCCTGGTGATGGGTATTGAGGAGGGCACGTTCTGCATGGAGCACTGGGTGTTATGCACAAACAATGAATCATGGAACACTATATCTAAAACTAATGATGTAATGTATGGGGATTAACATAACAATAAAAAAATTAAAAAAAAAAAAAAGAAGTGGGTTCTACAGACTCTATCTTAAGTACCCATTATAAAGATAGAAAAGAAATAGCTGAAAGATATTATATGAGAGTAGAAGGATGACTTCAATTTTTTAACCAACTGAGCCACCCAGGCGCCTGGATGACTTCAATTTTTTGACCCTTATTTCTTCTTCTAAAACTTTCTATCCTCAAACTCTCAGCTCTGGGAATGGATTTGGAAGTTAATTAATCTCCCATTATTGTAAAATATGAAGATACTTTCCAACAGAGAGGGATTCTTTGTCCATAATACTAGAAATATATATGGAGTTATCTTTAGTGACCTTTTGACCAGAGGTTGGGACTATGGCCTCTGTTCCAAAGATAAGCAATTTCTCTAACACATAGCACATACACCAACTCTTCTGTAATCTGATCAATTCGTGATGCTCTCCTATGTACTTGGTGTTGACTTTCCTTTTTCTTTACCATATATTAGTGAGCATTGTGTTTACATGAGTAGGACTGTGTGTGTGTGTGTGTGTGTGTGCTGGATTGTGGAACAAGTGGTTAAGGAGTCCTTTTTAATTTTAAGTTTACTAAGTTTAAATTATATATTATAAAATGATGCAGCAGCAGAATAAAAAATCTGGAAACTGTAATATGAAAAACAAATACTCTCACCTCTCTAACCCAACTTGAGTTACACTTTTTGATGTTTATTTTTTCATAATCATAATAATATCTTATTGATTATTTTAATCACACCATTATCACTTTGTAGCGTAAGCATTTATCCATGTCTCCTGCAGAACTTTTCTTTTCACTCACATGTTCTCTCTATCTTTATCTCCATTCCTTTCTTTATCTCTGTCTGTCTCTTTCTCTCCCTCCTGCATCTTCAGTCTTTTCTTTGTCAATCTCCATTTTCTTCCTCCATTCATCCTTCTTTAGTCTACCATTATTTGGTTTTGGCCCCACTCCTCTACTGAAATCGTTCTAAGGCCAAAAATGACTTCATTCTTTCATAAATGCAATAGATACTTTCAGTTCTTATCCTTACCTTAATTTGTTTTAGAGATAAAATAGGAGATTGGGGCAGTTAGGCAAAATGTTATAGAATCAGGAGCAAGGGGTGTAACAGAACATGTTAGAAATCTTGAGATGACATAATTTAAGTGTTGCTAAATTGTCTGCATTTTTACATGGAGATTATTTTTCAGACTGAAGAGTTAGGGAGTCGGGGACAGAGAAAATGACCATGCATATATGACAGAATAAAGCTGGCCTATTCTTCATTCTTTGTCTTTTGGGCTTGAAAGCTCAGGACATGTAGTGCTGTAAACAACAACTTCATTTTTGTGGCTCAGACTCATGGCTTCTCCCTACTTCAGGCCCCATTAGTTAGCTATATTAACAATTGCAATGCCCTCTAACCCAGTCTCCAGACACTTATCTCACTAATCTAAGCTCCACAGTCATGAGGATGAGCTTTCACATGCAAAAGTGCTATATCATAAAATAAAATGGCCAATGTTTCATCACTTAAACACAACTGTGGTTATAATTTTGTGATGTTTTGCTTTACATAATTGTATTTATATTATATAAATAAGTATTTGCCCTATTATCATTTTGCATTAGTATAAGCATTCCCCCAAGTCTTCCAGGAATACAGGAGCAGGAAAGACTTTCCAAAGAACGTGAATGAGTGTTGTTTCAATGCTGTCAGAAGCCCTTATTTCAGAAACTCAATAATTACAAGGTACAGATAATGAATAGTAATCACTAGGAACATGCACTGTGGAGCCAGACTTCCAGGATTCAAATCTTGCCTCAAACTAACTAGTTTGTGACTTTGAACAAGCAATTTGACTCTCCTGTGCCACAATATCTGTATTGAAGAAGATAACAATATTTATGTCATATGGCTGTTGTGAGGATTAAGTAACATATTATATGTAAGTAATATAGGTGTTTAAAACAGTGTCTGGCACATGGTAACACATAGTTACTATAGGTACATATACATATAAATATATAAAAATATTACTGCATTTGTATATATCACACATATATATGTATAATGCAAGTAACATTGTCACCTCAGGAAAACATGACAAAAAACCATACACACACATTACATTTTATGGGAGGAGGCAATTTAGTACAGTATAACAAGCAAGGACTGGATTTTAGACCTCATATCTAATCTAGTTCTAATAATAGAGCAAAGTTATTATGTAACTTTGGGTTAATCTCCCTAACTAGCTAATTACAGTAGCAATTATATGCTACAGATTTCATGGATGAGGAAACTAAGATCTACAGAGCCTCTTGACCAATGTTTCACAAATGGAAAACGAAGCCAAGGACTCAAAGACGTCTCCCTACAACATTGCTGCCTCTGTAAAATACATGCATTGTGTCCAGTGATCTTGAAAAGTCTTTAATGAAAATCAATTATATGATAACGTAAAACAGCAACTTCAACAATGAGTAAATGAATGTAGTTGTCCTACTCAATTAAAATTTGTTAACTGAGACATTATTTAACTCTTTTTAATATAGATATTCTTGCTAAAGACATAAAATCGTGTATGCTTGAGAAGAAAAATACCATCTTATTCTTTACTGTGAAATTCATTTTTTTCTCTATTTCTTAACACAGTGCCAAAAATCATAGACATTTAAGTACTGTTCTTTTTTTTCTTCCTTCCTGCTTGTTTGACTGTGATAGAGAATATATAATGAAAACCTTTTTACTGTCAAGAACTGTTCCAGTGTATTCAGAAGCTCTGCTAGTAACAATAGATATCTTTATGTCAAAATTACCTTTATCGAGATATTTCCTCTTTCTTCTTTGATTCAAAAGCATGTTTTACAATAGCAGCACCATGCCTACATTAAGCATAAACTTCAGGAAGTACAATTGAAGAGCATAATATGTTCAGTGCCAAAGTTCACACTTTCTTGAACCTTAGAAATGTCACCCTCCCTTGCAGGTTTCAAAAAGTGTCTCTTTACCAGGAATGTAACAAAGCTTCAAAGGTTCCTGAGTCAGGCTCCAGGCTCCTATAATTGGAGGGTGGATATCTTCTCACTGAAAATAGTGCCCAAAATAGAATAGAAATAAGCCAGATGGTCCTGACTAGAAGCTCAATGAGAAAGCTTATATATTAATAAGTTCCCAGTTATGAATTAAAGATAAAAATAATTTAATGTAGAAATAGCATTACAGCCCAAGGAGAACTGATAAAACTAGAAACAACTTCAGAAATATTTAAGCCAAGTGTTTCCGTTTTAATCAAGGAAACTGAAGTCCAGAGAGGTTAATGAGGCAATGTTTTGCAGCAAATTCAGGAAAAAGCAGAGACTAAAACTCAGGATTTCAGACTCTTACTGCAATGTAACTAAATATATGTTTTTCATAATGTGTCATTGAGCATGTAAAACTGATATCATGACAGCCTACCAGAGATTGGCATCCTATTGATGATATTAGACATTTTGCTTTGCTTTTCTTTTCAGGTGAACGAAAATGGAACACTCATGAACACCTTACTACACATCAAATTGTTAAAAATATACGTTCAAGCTAAAACTGAAATGGGAAAAATTGTCAGTGATGCTACAGGGAAAGCGTCATGTCACACTGCAGGAAAGGATTAACTTATTTTCAAATCTACATGTAAGCAAAAAGTGACTTTTCCTGCTTAGTAGTTTGAATGTCTTTCTTCTTGGTGCAGGTGGTGAGGATGCAAACACCAGAGAGAACTGATTCCACGAGGGGAACAAGAGCTCTTGGATCAGGGACAGAGAGCTATGACATCCTGAGTCACAGCCAAATTTCTCAGATTCCGTTACAAGAAAGCAAAGCAAGGACTGTGTAAAAATCATGTTGCAGACTGAGAATATCAATAATGCACTTGGAACAAGTGAATAGGGAAAGAGACACACTGAGTCATAAAGATTTCACCATGAGAATTTAAAATCCAGCTAAAAATCCGATGGTGTGAAATGGCAGCAATATGACATCAGCAGGAAGAGTCAGATTGAACCGACACAAATATTATGCCACTGGTCAATTTGTTTACAAATTGTTCCTAGCTGTTTAATATTAGGAACCAGAGAATGATACTGATATCATTCCTTAGAGCCATCAAGTATGGTTAAAATTACATGGGTATGCATTAATACATGTAATTTTTGTGGGAGATTTTTCAGACTTTGCGTTTAGTTACTTAAAAAAATTATTTGTCACCTTCATAAATTACTGAATTAAAAACACCCATCTTGGGAAGCCTGAGTGGCTCAGTCAGGTAAGCATCCAACTCTTGATTTTGGCTCAGATCATGATCTCAGGGTATTGAGATCAAGCCCCATGTCAGGTTCCATACTCACTGCGGAGTCTGCTTGAGATTTTCTCTCTCCCTCTTCCTCTGCCCCTCCCCCATGCTCTAAATAACTAACTAACTAAATAAATAAATAAATAAATAATAAAATCTTGAACAAATAGCCATGTTATCACCTTGATGTTGTTAAAGATATAAAGCTGTCAAGACTGGGTAAATCTTATCTACTTGAGATTCAAGATTTTCATACAGAAAAACACAACATTTAAGGTAGCACAACACTATACTATATATCATAAACATATGCATATGCACACAGACATATACAAACCTTCTCTGAACTCCATCTGGGAAGTACTCTAAATGTAAAATTAGAAAATCAAAGACTGAGAAGCAGATGTCATATAATCCAATCCCACAACTTTAAACTTAGAAGTATATAGCTGCTCAGCCTTTTCCTGACAATTGGAAAAATCTAATTTTGTTTACCCTACTCTGGTAACTGTCTGAACAGAGGGTATGTTGGATTACAATAGCTATGTTATAGAATTTTTTGTTTTTGTTTTAGTTTTTTTGCAAACATTATTATTTTGTAAAGATCTACCTTATGCTCTCTGATTTTCTCTATTTAGACTCATAAAACTTTTATTTTGTATAATACATGATATCATTTCATGCAAAACATTTATCTAATGATGTAAGAGGACCATTTCTATATTTACTCTTTATTTTCAAAGTAATCATTCCAATAATAGTGTAAATTAGATTGTATTACAAATGAAAATTATATATAAAATTATAACATATAACATAACATATATATAACATATAACAAATATATATAACAAAATTATATATATACAATAAAAATTATATATATATTACATATACATATTATAATAGAGAATTCTCTCTATATGTTATAGAGAACTCTATATGTTATAGAGAACCCTAATTATGATGGACTATGTCCACTAACTGCTAGAAGTAAGTCCCAGTTAGAAAAAATAAGAAACATACAATGGTTAAAGTTCACTAGTTTTCTGTAGAAGTTTTATTGAAGGCTTAAATAGAGATTATACATTAGTGTTATATGCCAACTCAACTAATTGTTAGAAGCAATTTTGAGAAAAAGTCTAGGACTCTATCTGATATCAGCAGGAAAAGATGTTCCCCATGAAAAAATATGCCTGCCATTGGTTGATGAAAGAGAAAGTCAGGCAATGTGCCTGTGTAATGACAATCTAAGGAATGACAGATCATCATTATATGTTCAGAATTATGTTGTATCAGGGGCAAAATTTCTTGAGAAACACAAATCATGACTCCTGTTCTCATAGATCTTGTATTTTATAGAAACGTCCTACATGTAAGAAGCAACCAGAACATATAAAGTTTCATATAATAAAAGGGTGATTTCTGCAATATATACCAGATATGCTACAAAGGTTCAGAGGCCTATAAAAGTAAAATTTATAAGGCAGTACATTTGACATGCTGATTGGATTAAAGATAGCTGTTCAGGACCTTAATAAAGACTGTGCAAATGATAATGTTGCTAATGCTTAATAAGAAAAGTAAAAAATGAGAATTTTAAATTAATATTTTAAATGTAAATTTACATTAACACCCCAAATTGTCAAATGCCTAGGGAAATCTAATGAAAAATGTATAAACTCTTTAAACTGAAAACCCAAATCATTGCTGAGAAAACTTAAATAAGATCCAAATAAATGGAAAAATATATAATACTGATGAATTGAAAGAATCAAAGATTGTGACAATGTTAATTCTCCTCAAATTGTTCTAGAGATTTAGTGAAATCTCAATCAGAATGCAGAGGTATGTATGTTTGTGTGAAAATTGCCAAACTATTTCTTATTTTTAATTTTTTTAATTTTAATTGATACACAATATTAGCTTCAGACATGCAACATAGTGATTCAACTTCTCTATACATTATCCTATGCTCACCACAAGTGTAGCTGTCATCTGTCACCATATAACACTATTACAATATTATTGACCATATTCCCTATGCTGTGTCTCTTTTATTCCTGTGACTTATTCATTCGACAACTAGAAGCTTATATATCCTGCTCTCCTTCAACCATTTTGCCCATCTTCCAAACAAACTATTTTTAATTATGTTTTATAGAAAGGCAAAGCACCAAGAAGAGTCAAGACCATCTTGAAGGACAAGACTAGAAAACTTACACTACCATAATTCAGATTTACTATAATTAGGACTGTATTATATTGGCACAAGGATAGAAATTAAAATCAATGGGAAGAATAAAGAGTTGTTTTTTTTTTATGCACACTTTTAAGGTAACTTGATTTGTAACAAAGGTGTCACTGCAATTCAGTGAGGAGAGGATAACACTTTCAATAAATGTTGTAGGAAAAATTTCATATTTGGGTGGAAGAAAAAATCTTGACCCTTACCTCAGACCATTCATAACATTTAAATCAAAATGGACTTTAGACCAAAAGGTAAACCTGAAAAAATAAAGCTTCTAGAATAAAACAAATAAAAATATTCAAGTGACCACAAATTCAGTAAGATTTTTAAGACAATTAGTAAAATTGACTAACTGCAAAATAGACATTGATGAATAGGATTTATTAAAATTAAAATAAAAATGCTTTTCAAAAAACAACATTAATAATGAATATGCAAGCCACAGGCTGGGATAATATATTGTGCATGTATGTGAGTGTGTGTGCATGTGTGTGTGTATGTGTAACCAAAAGAAAACAAAATATATAAAAAAGCATTACAAATCAGTATCAATTAGAAAAAGAGGGACGCCTGGGTGGCTCAGTCAGTTAAGTGTCTGCCTTCAGCTCAGGTCATGATCCCGGAGTCCTGGGATGAGCCCTGCATCGGGCTCCCTGCTCAGCAGGAATCTCTCTCTGGCCCTCACCCCATTTGTGTTCTCTCTTTCTCTCACTATCTCTGTCTCTCTCTCAAATAAATAAAAAATCTTTAAAAAAATAAGAAAAGGACATAAAAAATATGGGCAAAAACCAAGTAGGCACTTCAAAATGGTGCTTTTACTAGTTTACAGGGCACTTCCAAATTCAGGACATTTTCTAGACATGTAAAAAGATATTCAACATCACTAGTTGTCAAGGAAATGAAAATTAAAACCATGAAGCACTTTTACACGGACATCAGAATGGTAAAATGCAAAAAAATTGAAAATATTGCTGGTAAGGTTTTATAGTAACTAAAAGTGTTACCGTGGGATATTAAATATAACATTATTGGGGGGGAGCAAGATGGCAGAGGACTAGGAGACCTACATTTTGTCTGGTCCCAGGAATTCAGCTGGATAGTTATCAAACCATTCTGAACACCTACAAACTCAACAGGAGATCGAAGAAAAGAACAGCAGCAACTCTCTGAACAGAAAAGCGATCACTTTCTGGAAGGTAGTATGTGCAGAGAAGTGAATGCGAGATGATATTTGGGAAGACAGACAGCGGTGGGAGGGAGCCTCCATTAGCTGGCTACGGCAAGTGATAGAGCAGTGGAGCACAAAATCAGAACTTTTAGAAGTCTGCTCCAGTGAGGGACATTGCTCCAGTGGCTAAGTGGGGGGTGGAATCCTCGCTGGGACAGTGTGGTTTCAGGACCATCAGGGTCACAGAAAGACCGGGGGTGCCTGAGTGTGGCAGAGCTCTCAGGTATCGGAGTGGGGAAGCTGGCTCCAAAAACGGAGCCAAGGAGTGGGCTCTCAGCTCGGGGTTGCCATAAACCATGATCCGTGGCAGAGTCAGGCCACTACTCTTCGACAGGGACTGAACAAGCAGCAGATCTGGGGAGACTCCCCTTCCTCCCCTGGGAGGAGGGCCTCAGGAGCACACCACAGGAATGTGCTGGGTTTGGAGACTCCAAACGGGGTCATGTGCCAGAGGTAGAAACACTCGGTCACAGGCCGGGTGAGCACAGAGTGCGGCCAGAGACAGGGGAGACAGGAGTGATTGACTGCTTTTCTCTGGGGGCTCACTGATGATGGGGGCCCCGAGTTCTCGGCTCCTCCGGGGCCAGAGATTGGAAGGCCGCCATTTTCATTCTCCTCCTCTAAAGCTGTACAGAAATCTTTAAGGGAACAAAAGCTACCAAGAGGAAACATGAGCAGATTACTTAGCCTGGCCCCTGGCAAGGGTGGTGCAATTCCACCTCAGGCAAATACATTTGAGAATCACTGCAACAGGCCCTTCTGCCAGAAGATCAGCAAGACCATCCAGCTAAGACCAAGTTTACTGATCAATGAGAACTGCAAGACTCCAGTGCTAGGGAAATACAGCACATAGAATTCATGGCTTTTTCCAATGATTCTTTAGTCTTTCAAAAGTTAAATTTTTAATTTTCTTTTTTTCTTTTTCTATTTTTTTTTAATTTTTCTTCTTTCCTTTTCCAATCAACATTTTATCAATTACTTTTTTAAAATCTTTTTAATTTTCATTTTTACAGTCATATTCTATCCCTTCATTGTATTTAACCTTACTTGTTGTATATATGTAAGTTTTTCTTTCTTTAAAATTTTGGAATACAGTTTCTTTTAACAGACCAAAATATACTCTAAATCTAGTGTATGGCTTTGTTCTAGTCTCCCGCATGATCACATTCTCTCTCTCTCTCTCTTTTTTTTTTTTTTTGAATTTTTCTTCTTTCTTTTTTCAACCAATATCTTATCAATTCCTTTTAAAAAACTTTTTTTAATTTTCATCTTTACAGTCATATTATATCCCTTCATCAAATTTACCCTTATTTTTATATGTATATAAGTTTTTCCTTCCTTAAAATATTGGGAGGCAGTTTCTTCTAAAGACCAAAATACACCCAAAATCTAGTGTGTAGCTCTGTTCTATTCCCCAGCCTGGTCATATTTTTCTCTTTCTTTTCCCCCTGGTTTCAGGTCTCTTCAGATTTGTTTAGTGTATATTTTTCTAGGGTCATTGTTACTCTTTTAGCATTTTGTTCTCTCAATCATCTTTTCTCCTATGCGCAAAATGACAAGATGCAAAAACTCACCTCTAGAAAAGAATAAGAGGCAGTAATGACTGCCAGGGATCTAATCAATACAGACAGTAAGATGTCAGATCTAGAGTTCAGAATGATGATTATAAAGATAAGAGCTGGGCTTGAAAAAAGCATGGAAGATACAAGAGAATCCCTTTTTGGAGAAATAAAAGAACTAAAATCTAACCAAGTCGAATTCAAAAAGGCTATTAATGAGGTGCAATAAAAAAAATGGAGGCTCTAACTGCTAGGATAAATGAGGCAGAAGAAAGAATCAGTGATATAGAAGACCAAATGATGGAGAATAAAGAAGCTGAGAAAAAGAGAGATAAACAACTATGGATTATGATGGGAGAATTCGAGAGATAAGTGATACCATAAGATGAAACAATATTAGAATAATTGGGATCCCAGAAGAAGAAGAAAGAGAGAGGGGGGCAGAAGGTATACTGGAACAAATTATAGCAGAGAACTTCCCTAATTTGGGGAAGGAAATAGGCATCAAAATCCAAGAGGCACAAAGAAACCCCCTCAAATTCAATAAAAATAGGTCAACACCCCAACATCTAATAGTAAAATTTACAAGTCTCAGAGACAAAGAGAAAATCCTGAAAGCAGCTAGGGATAAGAGGTCTGTAACCTACAATGGTAGAAACATTAGATTGTCAAGAGACCTATCCACAGAGGCCTGCCAGGCCAGAAAAGACTGGCATGATATACTCAGGGCACTAAATGAGAAAAATATGCAGCCAAGAATACTATATCCAGCTAGGCTGTCATTGAAAATAGAAGGAAAGATAAAAAGCTTCCAGGACAAACAAAAACAAACCAGCCCTACAAGAAATCTTGAAAGGGGTCCTCTAAGCAAAGAGAGACTAAAAGCAACATAGACCAGAAATGAACACAGACAATATACAGTAACAGTCACCTTACAGGCAATACAATGGCACTAAATTCATACCTTTCAATAGTTACCCTGAATGTAAATGGGCTAAACCCCTAATCAAATGACACAGGGTATCAGATTAGATAAAAAAACAAGACCCATCAATATGCTGTCAGCAAGAGACTCATTTTAGACCCAAAGACACCTAAGATTGAAAGTGAGGGGGTGGAAAACCATTTACCAAGCTAATGGACACCAAAACAAAGCTGGGTGGTCATCCTTATATCAGACAAATTAGATTTTAAGCCAAAGACTGTAATAAGAGATGAGGAAGGACACTATATCCTACTTAAAGGGTCTATCCAACAAGAAGATCTAACAACTGTAAATATCTATGCCCCTAACATGGGAGCAGCCAATTATATAAGGCAATTAATAACAAAAGCAAAGAAACACATCGAGAATAATATAATAATAGCAGGGAATTTTAACACCCCCTTCACTAAAATGGAGAGATCATCTAAGCAAAAGATTGACAAGGAAATAAAGGCTTTAAATGACACAATGGAGACCAGATGGACTTCACAAATATATTCAGAATATTCCACCCAAAGCAACAGAATACACATTCTTCTCTCGAGCATATGGAACATTCTTCTGAATAGATCCATCCTGGGTCACAAATCAGGTCTCAACCAGTACCAAAAGATTGGGATTATTCCCTGCATATTTTCAGACCACAATGCTTTGAAACTAGAACCCAATCACAAGAGGAAAGTTGGAAAGAACCCAAATACATGGAGGCTAAAGAACATCCTACTAAAGAATGAATGGGTCAACCAGGAAATTAAAGAAGAATTTTTTTAAAAATTCATGGAAACAAATGAAAATGAAAACACAACTGTTCAAAACCTTTGGGGTACTGCAAAGGCAGTCCTAAGAGGAAAGTATATAGCAATACAAGCCTTTCTCAAAAAACAAGAAAGGTCTCAAGTACACAACCTAATGCTACACCTAAAGGAGCTGGAGAAAGAACAGCAAATAAAGCCTAAACCCAGCAGGAGAAGAGAAATAATAAAGATCAGAGCAGAAATCAATGAAATAGAAACCAAAAGAGCAGTAGAACAGATCAATGAAACTAGGAGCTGGTTCTTTGAAAGATTTAACAAGATTGGTAAGCCCCTGGCCAGACTTATCAAAAAGAAAAGAGAAAGGACCCAAATAAACAAAATCATGAATGAAAGAGGACAGATCACAACCAACACCAAAGAAATACAAACAATTATAAGAACATATTATGAGCAACTCTATGCCAGCAAATTAGATAACCTGGAAGAAATGGATGCATTCCTAGAGATGTATCAACTACCAAAACTGAACCAGGAAGAAATAGAAAACCTGAACAGACTTATAACCACTAAGGAAATTGAAGCAGTCATCAAAAATCTCCGAACAAACAAGAGCCCAGGGCCAGATGGCTTCCCAGGGGAATTCTACAAAACATTTAAAGAAGAATTAACACCTATCCTTCTGAAACTTCCCAAAAATAGAAATGGAAGGAAAACTTCCAAATTCGTTTTATGAGGCCACCATTACCTTGATCCCAAAACCAGACAAAGACCCCATCAAAAAGGAGAATTTCAGACCAATAATCCCTGATGAACATGGATGCAAAAATTCTTACCAAAATACTAGCCAATAGGATCCAACAGTACATTAAAAGGATTATTCACCATGACAAAGTGGGATTTATTCCTGGGCTGCAAGTTTGGTTCAACATCCACAAATCAATCAATGTGATACAATACATTAATCAAAGAAAGAACAAGAATCATATGATCCTCTCAATAGATGCAAAAAAAGCATTTGACAAAATACAGCATCCTTTCTTGATCAAAACTCTTCAGAGTATAGGGATAGAGGGTACATACCTCAATATCATAAAAGCCATCTATGAAAAACCCACAGCCAATATCATTCTTAATGGGGAAAAACACAGCTTTTCTCCTAAGGTCAGGAACATGGCAGGGATGCCCACTATCACCACTGCTATCCAACATAGTACTCGAAGTCCTAACCTCAGCAATCAGACAACAAAAAGAAATAAAAAGCATCCGAATCAGCAAAGAAGAAGTCAAACTCTCACTTTTTGCTGATGATATGACATTTTATGTGGAAAATCCAAAAGACTCTACCCTGCTAGAACTCATACAAGAATTCAGTAAAGTGGCAGGATAGAAAATCAATGCACAATAATCAATGGCATTTCTATGCATGAACAAGACAGAAGAAAGAGAAATTAAGGAGTCAATCCCATTTATAATTGCACCCAAAACCACAAGATACCTAGGAATAAATCTAACCAAAGAGGCAAAGAATCTGTACTCAGAAAACTATAGAATACTCATGAGAGAAATTGAGGAAGACACAAAGAAATGGAAAAATATTCCATTCTCATGGATTGGAAGAACAAATATTGTGAAAATGTCTATGCTACTTAGAGCAATCTATACATTTAATGAAATCCCTATCAAAATACCATCCACTTTTTTCAAAGAAATGGAACAAATAATCCTAAAATTTGTATGGAACCAGAAAAGACCCCAAATAGCCAGAGGAATGTTGAAAAAGAAAAGCAAAGCTGGCGGCATCACAATTCCGGACTTCCAGCTCTACTACAAAGCTGTCATCATCAAGACAGTATGGTACTGGCACAAAAACAGACACATAGATCAATGGAACAGAATAGAGAGCCCAGAAATGGACCCTCAACTCTATGGTCCACTAATCTTCAACAAAGCAGGAAAGAATGTCCGATGGGAAAAAGACAGTCTCTTCAACAAATGGTGTTGGGAAAATTGGACAGCCACATGCAGAAGAATGAAACTGGACCATTTTCTTACACCACGTACAGAAATAGACTCAAAATAGATGAAAGACCTAACTGTGAGACAGGAGTCCATCAAAATCCTTGAGGAGAACACAGGCAACAACTTCTTCAACCTCAGGTGCAGCAACTTCTTCCTAGAAACATCGCCAAAGACAAGGGAAACAAGGGCAAAAATGAACTATTGGGACTTCATCAAGATAAAAGGTTTTTGCTCAGCAAAGGAAACAGTCAACAAAACCAAAGACAACCGACAAAATGGGAGAAGATATTTGCAAATGACATATCAGAGAAAGGGCTAGTGTCCAAAATCTACAAAGAACTTATCAAACTCAAAACTCAGAGAACAAATAATCCAATCAAGAAATGGGCAGAAGACATGAGCAGACATTTTTCCAAAGAAGACATCCAAATGGCCAACAGACACATGAAAAAGTGCTCAACATTGCTCGGCATCAGGGAAATCCAAATCAAAACCTCAATGAGATACCACCTCACAACAGTCAGAATGGCTAAAATTAACGAGTCAGGAAATGACAGATGTTGGCGAGGATGCAGAGAAAGGGGAACCCTCCTACACTGTTGGTGGGAATGCAAGCTTGTGCAGCCACTCTGGAAAACAGTATGGAAGTTCCTCAAAAAGTTGAAAATAGAGCTACCATAAGACCCAGCAATTGCATTACTGGGTATTTACCTCAAAGATACAAATGTAGTGATCCGAAGGTGCACCTACACCACAATGTTTATAGCAGCAATGTCCACAATAGCCAAACTATGGAAAGAGCCTAGATGTCCATCAACAGATGAATGGATTAAGAAGTTGTGGTATATATATACAATGGAATATTATGCAGCCATCAAAAAATGAAATCTTGCCATTTGCAATGACATGGATGGAACTAGAGGGTATTATGGTAAGTGAAATTAGTCAATCAGAGAAAGACAAGTATCATATGATCTCACTAATATGAGGAATTTGAGAAAGAAGACAGAGGATCATAGGAGAAGGGAGGGAAAAATGAAATAAGACAAAACCAGAGAGGGACGGAGACAATAAGAGACTCTTAATCTCAGAAAACAAATGGAGTGTTGCTGGAGTCGGGGGGTGTGGGAGGGATACGGTGGCTGGGTGATGGACATTGGGGAGAGTATGTGCTATGGTGAGTGCTGTGAATTGTGTAAGACTGATGAATCACAGACCTGTACCCCTGAAACAAATAATACATCATATGTTAATAAAATAAATAAATAAATAAATATAACATTATTTACCTATCCCAATCTCTATCTATTTATCTATCTATAATCTGTCTATCTATATATCTAGCAGGATTATAAATTGTCATAATCACTTTGAGTATCTGTTTGCATCTATAGAAGCTAAACAGATGCTTATTCTGTGGTGCAGTTATCTGAGTATATATCCATGAGAATTGAGGGCTTATTTGGATTAAAACAAATATTCAAGGGATGTTTATAACAGCTTTAACGTAATAGTCAAAACCCTGGAGAAAAAGAAAATATCCAACAACAGTGGAATAAATTCATAAAATAGAATATCATATACAAATTTTTAAAAATAATAAACACTATTTATGTATACAAAAACATAAATGAATCTTATAGACATTATGTTGAGTAAAAGAAACCATAAAACAGAGCAGACACTGTAAGTCCATTTATATCACTTAAGAAAAAGGCAATAGATATCAGCAGCATGGTTACCTTGAGTGAGAGGGTGGTGGTATTGGCTGTGAAGGAGCAGGATGAAACTTTCTGAGGCTCTGTAAATGCCCTGTATCTTGGCTTAGGTGATGACTACACGGATTATATATCTGTAAATACTCATTGAGCTGCACACTTAAACTATTAAACATTATCATATGTATTATATTATTTTATAATCACATTGTTTACCATTGAAAATATAATAACATGGACTAACATTTTAAAATATACATTTATTCATGCATGTCTTTTTAGAACTCTAAGGGATCTTAGAGATCATTTATAGTGTTTATCAAAATGTGGTCTATGGTCCACTTTTGGGAATCTCCTCCTTTTGAAAGCTTATTAAATGTGGGCTCCTAAGGTACATACTGGCATATTGACCCAAATCTCTAGTGATAGGACTTGGAAATCTATATTTTAAAAAGGTACCCTAGATATTATTTATATCTATTAAAGGTTGAGAACTATGATCTAATTAAGTCTCTTAAGTTTATAGTTAAAACTTGAGGCTGGGTTGGTCCAAAGATATATAATAACCACTGGCACAATCAGGTAGGATTCAAATAACTTTTGGGAAGCATTATGCATAGCAGAGATAGCTTACCTCATTTTTTTTTCTTACAACAAAACTTGGTAGTTGTTATTACCCTTAGTTTTTACAGAAAGAAATAAATTCCCAGAAATGTCTTCTCACCCAACTTCAGAAAGTGTGTAAGATTTTGAGCCAGCAAGCAAGTTCATACCTTCTGACTTAGAGTCCACTATCACTCTATGCATTCCATGATGCTGTAGATAAGTGTTAACTGCACATTCTCCAGATTTATCATTCTCTGACTCAGATTCAAGGCTTTTCATATGGATGGTACAGTAAGGCAACTCAAACACAGCTGCATTTTTTAAAATATATTCGAAATAGCAGCACGATGGGATATATACTTAGATAATGTAACCAGATGAAAATATTCTATGCCATAACCCAAATGTTTCTTGTCATATACTCTTAATTTTTCATATATTCAGTCTCAGGAATTCTTAAAATGGCATGTCCGATATTCACAGAGTTAAATCTCTGTATTTCACTCACAAGTTTCCCTATTTGAATCTCCACATGTTAACAAAGCATCCTGTTGTGTGAAGGCTTAGCAGGTAATTTCTCTTGGGTTGAAAATCTTTACATTGTGTTGAAACAAAAGAATGACCATAAGCCAGATGGGATGAAGATAAATGATTAAATAAAATTTATCAGGAAAGCAAAATAAAGGTTTACCCTTTTTTGTCCCATATTTTGAAGAAAAAGTCCCCAAGCAGGATCTGCCCCAATACAACCTTAAGCAGCATCCACTGAAAGTTAGTGATTTTGGAACCCAGTCAATCTAGGAGGAACTTCTCAGAAAAAAAATGGCTGATAATTATGCAGCACTTGTTATATATTAGTGCTTTTAAAAGCAATTTTATAAGTATTATCTTTTTTCAAATTTATAAAAATGCTGAAAAGCAAGTATTTTATTATCCTGATTTTACTAACTGAGGGACAAATGGGTGAAGTAACTTGTTTAAGGTTGTTAGCTCTTTCTTGGATGAATCTCTAATTCTTTCTTCTTTGCTCACACATCATTGTGTGTTTGTTTGCATTACATTATTACTATAGCCTGCCTTATATTTGAAAAGAGAAATAACTTTGGAAGAATATCTCTCCCCAAATAGGTTTCAAGATAATTCAAGGTAAGTAAACACATCAAGGTGAGAGGATAACCAGGAAATGTTGGACTAACACCACCACTAACTACAGAAAGAGTAAGTAACAATTATTGAAAACCTACATTAAGTGCTTTACTCACTTCATAGCATCAAATCAACAAATACCCATTTACCCTTGTTACTAGATAAAGAAACTCATTAAGTGGCAGTAACTTACCCATTAGGACACAGTAAGTAAAGGACAAAGCAAGAATTCAAACTCTAATCTGTCCCCAAAGCCTATGTATGCATCATCCCCACTACACCAAATACCAACTTGTCCAGGTCTGTTTGCCTTAATGAAATGATGGGATGGCATGAATTCAGACTGTTTTGAATATCAAAGGGAAAAGTAAAAAGTTGTTTAAATGTGAGATGCTAGCATCAGAAGTGTGATAAGATATCACTCAGCTTCTGCTCAGGAATAAAGCTATTATTCACTTGAAAGTCCCTATTCTCAGTGGAAAAAAACAAAAACATAGACAAGGAAAAAATCAGACACAGTGAGGATATTCTACATTGACTGGATCTTCACAATCTTTCAGCAAGCAGTACCATAAAGAGGAATGTCAATCAATTTTAACTTCAGGATTTGGTATCATTTTCACAATGAGCATAGCTTATTGGAAACACAGCTTATTAAGTCCAGCTTCTTGGCGCTTGGCATGTAGATCTCAGAAAAGACAAAAGGATGATATGCAACATGATAACCCTTAGATACTATATATGCATTCATTGAAAATAAGTTCTCTCTAGGTTCAATACCAAATACATGGATTGGGTTTATTTTACTGCCTGAATAGTACATAATAGAAGGGTAGATAGTAATTTGAAATTTGATGAGCTTTTTTTTAACAAACTCCATTAATTGCTTTCATTCATTCATTCACCAAATATTTGTCATGATAAGAAAGAACCATCCTGAAGTCTGAACTTTAGCAGTCACTCAAAGTTTCAAAGCCCTCCATTGGCTCTCCATCTCACTTGGAACGAAATATGAAATTGTCATAAGGTCCTACAAATTCCAGCATTTAACCTGCTACTATCCCTCTATTGTGAATCTCCTGCCATGGACTTTGATCATGCCCCCACCTCAGGCCTTTGCATCAGCAGTCCTCTTTGCCAGGAATGCTTTTCTTGTAGATACCGGTGGTCTCACTCTTACCTCTCTCAGATCCTTACTCCCCTTATCAAGGAGACCTTTCCCTCCACACTATTTAAAATAAACACCCTCACTCCTTACTCCCTGGTACTCCTTAAACTCCTTTTCTGTTTATTTTTTTTCCCCCTAGCACTTACCACCTCTTATCTACAGTTTGTTTCTCTGTTTTTATTGCCAATCTCTCCCTATTAGACTACAAGCCACATGAGGGTGGTGTTTGTTGTCTGTTTGATTATCCCTGTATCCCCAACACCTGGAGTCATACCTTGCACTTAGGAGGTATTCAATAAATATTTGTTTAATAAATTGGCAAATTAATTAATGGATGATTGGATTCATGGGGGTATCTAGGAGAAAGAAAGCCAAGTTAGCCCAAGTTCAAAAGACCAAAGGCAGAACTAATCTTGTGTTTGAAGACTAGAAACAAGGGCCGATGCCCATGAGAATGGGTGGTACTAAATGCGGTGGAGCAGTAAGCAAAGGCCCGTGCTTATAGAGCCCTCAGACTGTGAAAGGAATTCTGGACTTCACTCTAAATGCAGTAGGAATTCATTAGACTTTTGTAAGGAGGAAAGTGATGAGGACTAACTTGTACATTAAAAGCTCACCCTGGCTACTGTGTAAGGAGTTAATTACATGAAGGCAAGAATGGAACCACTGCAGATAATCCAGTGAGAAAAGCTGATGCCTTTTACAAGCATGATAGTAAGGGAAAGGATCTAGTATATTGTGGGGAAGACAGTTTCAAAGTTGCTGAAGAGTGAGGGGACTAGTTTTGCTGGAATCAGCTTCTATTATGATCATTTAGTCTTTCAACACATGATTATTGAGTACCTGGAGAATTTTGCTAGGCACTAGGGTAGATACAAAGATGGCTTACAATCAGTTTTTCATATAATTGCACTGCCTTAGTTTTGAAAAAGTTATTTCCTCCTTGACAATTTGATTATGATGACAGCAGACTATTATTAGAGAGAAAGAATTAACCCTCATGGATGACATAAGTTATATGAAGAACAAGTGCTTTATATATGTTATTTTATTTAATACTCTCACCGACCCCAACAAATGATACTGACTGAATTACATAAAGATGAACTAATTTTTCTAAGAACAGGCAGAAATATAGTGGTAGAAGAAAAATTCATAGTTTCTGGCTCCAAATACCCTGCCCTTTCTTCTACACTAGATTCAATATCATGACAGCTATGGCTTCATAAGGTAATCCGGACACTTGTTCACTTCACCTTATTTGGGGAATACACACACACACACACACACACACACACAGGCACTCACATACACACGCATACACTCATGTGCAATACAACAGAAAAGGAAAGAAAACTTTTCATTGAAACGGTATAGCATTAAAAAGAGTTATAGAAAGTCCACAAATGTGTCTTTAAAGAAGCCAATGCTTTAGGTACAATTTAATAATGTTCTGTTTTTAATTATTCTCAGTCATTATTTAGTTTAACCTCATCTTTGACTTCGGGCATAAGTAGACTATTTCTTTCAACTTATGGCTAGCCTTATACTTTAAGTTCAAAACATTTCCTGTGGCATGCTTCTAATGATCTAGAGGCCAGAATTCAAACAACTGTTCTTTATGATTCCATTTAAAAGCTCCTATTATAAGAAGAGCTCTCTAGTAATCTCTTTCGACATTCTTCTACAGAGAAAAATTTGTGTTTTGGAAATGAAGCAGTGTTCCTATTTTGAACTTGCAAAGAAAAGAGCTTCAGAACTAGATACTAGCACATACACTTTTGGTATGTATAAAACAGTCGGAAGAAGTAGTCCTTTAGAAGCTGTAGATCTTTTCAGAAAGTAATATAGAAATAATAATATACATGGCATTCAGATCAGCTAGACTCAGACCGTTTTTTTCTACAGAAATGCAGTTTTCATCATTGTGTGAATTTTATTGGTCCTTTATAATTTTAAGTCAGTACTAAGAACAAATTCCTCATATGTAAAATGATAATGGTTTTGTTCAACCCCCAAAGCTTATTTTGATGCCAAATAATAATCTCTGTTACAAGTACTGAAAGTAGAGAGATGGGCAGAAGACAAAATTCCAGTCTCCATGGAGTCTGCACTCAAGTTTGGGCCAACAGAAAATACATGCAAAAATAAATATACAATATAATGTCAGGAATTTTTATGTAGCATGAAAATAATAAAGCAGAGTGAGGAGGTAAGGAATGATGGAGGTACTATTTTAAATAGGGTAGCAAGGGAAGGCCTCTTTTGGGAGGAGACATTCCAACTGAGACTTGAATAATGTAAGGAAAGAACTGGTGTTGAGGAATAAGTACCAGGTTAAGGGAATGGCAATGTATTTAAAATAGATTAAATAGACATAAAAAAGATTACTTTGAGAATTGAATTTAACAAAAAGCATGCAAAAATGGTGTAGTCTATAATAGATATACAAATTTGTTATAATGTGTGAGTTTCCTAGGGTTGATAAAACCAATTTCAACAGACTGGGTGTCTTAAAATAATAAAAATTTATTTTCTCACAGTTTTCAGGCGAGATGCTGGAAATCAAGGTGTCAGCATTTCCATACTCCTTGTAAACCTGTAGGGAAAGTCTTCCTTGTTTTTTCCTAACTTCTGGTGACTCACTGATAATCTTGGGTATTCCTTGGTTTGCAGTTACATCATTCCAATCTCTGCTTTGTCAACACATGGCATTCTCCCTGTGTGTCTCTGTCTTCACATGGCTCTGCTCTCAGAGCTAGAAACTGTCACTCACACTTGAGCCTGGAAACCTGAAAGTGTCTGTGACCAAACAGGTTAGGAAAAAGCTGTTGCCCAGAAGAGGAGTTGGGTAAAGGAAGGGTAGATTTAATTAAATGACTCAGGCTCTAGGAAGAAAGAGAAGGCAGCTGTTTGATAAAAAAACCAGAGTTGCAGGTAGTGCTCTCAGTCCGAGGGACAAAAAGTGATGTCCCCTAGTAGAAGGGTCATTGAAGCCTTATCCTAGGGTTCAGGGCAATGCAAATAGGGAATCAGCAAAAGAGGCTGGCTAGACTAATCATTCCAAGAGTCTCCAATTCTCTAAGTCTCTAAGATTTAGATAATAACATTGTGAAATAAGAATGAGAACTTAAAGTTAGTTGTTGAATAAAAAACATGTTCTAGGTTCCCTATATCTGTGCTTACCTGGTAAGCAGAAGACTAACCACCCAACCTCCTATTCATCAGCCAAAACAACACTGTAATGGGTATGGTGACAAAAGTCACCTCTCAGAATGATCTGCAAGGCGGATTTCACTCAGGGCCTTTTTATCTTGCCAAAAGGAAGCTACAGATACCACTGTGAGATTAAAGAAACAGGAGATAAGGAACTTTATACCTGGGTTTCATAGGTAAAACTTAGGGCTCAGAGAGATTGAGTAAGTTGCTCAGGATCACTCACCCTGGAAGTGGTAAAGCTTGGTGCTGTCTCGCTCCACCTGGGACTATCCATACTGCCTATTTGTAGACATGAGCCATTAAAAATCATAGTGCTTTGTAATTATTACTTTTCCCTATATTAGCATATCATGAATTTATTCATTTAGTGTTGGATACTGATAAAATTAACATGGTTTAGTGTTGTATAAATCTAATCTTTTATAGCTGTTCACTATTACTTACCAAAATATGTCTTTTAAGTTCACATCAGGGAAAAAAAAAATGGATTCTACTGGCATAAAAAGCAAGTTTCCATTATTTCATTAGTTGAAACTTATCATAAGCAAGTAAACATTAAAATCAGAAGTACATTTGCAGGAATCCACTTTAAAAATATTTTAGCCCTCAGAATTAATTTTAATGATAATTACATTTTTATTATAGGTAATAAAATGATTAACATTTTAAAAGTCCTAATAAAAAAATGTAGGGCAATGTACTTTAAAATGCTTGTTGGAAATTAATGATTGGCCTTTGGCATTTTCCACTAATTTTCTGTCTTTTAAAGAATTGGAGAAGATAAGTGTTTTGTATGAATCAAACGTCTCTTATATCAGACTATACACTTAAAAAGGGCATAACGGTTATATTTTGTACTCTCCAATTTTGTTCTCAGAACCCTCTTCAGGAGCTGCTGAGGAAAAGAGACAAATAAATAAAGAAGGGTGATATTATGGGCTGAATTGTGTGTTCTACTCCTCAAATTTTTACGTTGAAGCCCTAGTATCTCAGAATGTGACTGCGTTTTGAGATGGGGCCTTTAAAGAGGTATTTAACTTAAAATAAGGGCATTAGGGTGGACCTAACCCAATCTGACGGTGGCCATCATAAGAAGAGGAGATTAAGACAGAGTGACACCAGAGGTACCTGTACATGAAGCAATAGGAAGCCAAAGAGAAAGGCCTCAGAGAAAGCCAACTCTGCCAACACCTTGACCTTGGACTCCCAGCCTCCAGAACTCTGAGAAAATAAACACCTGTTGTTTACCTAGTACCATAGCACCCAGTATGTGGTATGTTGTCAAAGTAGCCCAAGCAAACTAAAACACTCAGTATGTATTTATTTGATTATTTTCCATAGAATGCATGGAGAATGTGATATTCTCATTAACTTCAGGAAAAAGATACTACCATGTTTTTTATAGAAAGATTATTAATTTTTAAAAATGTATAGGTAATATAATAAAAACAATTTCAAACATAATAAATTACTGTTAGAACACCACTTCAAAAGCTTAAAGAATGTATGTCCTCATTAGCAAATTCACTATCATAGAACATATTTTTTGGCAAAATGTAGTAGGAAAAAAATTATATTGGTTTTTTTCAGGCATATGAATAAGAAACCCCCTCAAAGTTATAAGTAAAATAGAATATAATATCACCTGTGAATAGCATAATGATGGAATCAATTTCAAACCTCTCCTGCTTATTTTGCACCTATTTATTGAGCAACAGTGATGGGCACCATAATATGGAGTTGTCCAATATAGTAGCCCCTAGCTACATGTAGCTATTTAAATTGATTCGAATTAAATAAAATTTAAAATTCTATTCCTCAGGTGCCCTAGCCACATTTCAAGTGCTTAATAGCCCCATGTGGCTAGTGGCTAAATTATTCAGTAGTGTAGATACAGAATATTTCTATCACTGCCAACATTTCTATTAGACATTAGCCCTGTGTCCATGTCCTGGATTTTTCATTTACTAGTCATTTAATCTTTCTGTAACTCAATTACTTTATTTGCAGATAGGGAGCAATGAGTAAGCCATCTCTCAAAAGGTTATTATGAGGATTTAATGAGGTAACACCTGTGAAGGTCAATTGCAAATTGAGTAATGTTATAATAAGTGTTGTGCTATGCTGAATCAATGTACCAATGAATCAGATATGGATCCTACTTTGAAGGAGAATAGATGGCATGGGTAAGTTAGGTCTTGTCAACAAATAAATATCATACAAAACAGAATGTGAGAAATACATAATTAATGGGGAAACTACAGAAATGTTGAAAGATTTTGCCCAATGCTTGGGTATAAAGTCCAAACTCTTAATAATCCGGTCTTTTGATCTCCTGGTTATTTATTTGTTTGTTTGTCTTGTGTCTTGCTAGGCACCACCTTTCTTTATTCTATATTCTAACTAGATTTGGAGTTTGCTTTTTTTTTTAACTCAACTCTTCTAGGCAAAACCTCACTTTCAGACTTTCCTCATTCTTTCTTGGACTATGTAACATGGGGCCGGGCTGCTCCATTTTGACCCCCAGCTTCTTCCTTCCCTTTTCCTCATTGATTCATCTCAGATACCACTGCCTCTCAAAACTCTCCTCTGTCTGTCCGAGCTCTCAACCGTCATGATCATCGTATTTGGTTGAAATGTCCTGTCAACTGAAATCTCCTATCTCTTTACTGATTACAAACTCAGGGTAATTAGGAATTATTATTCTCTTGATCAGTGTTAAAGCCCCAACACATAGCACTGGACACCTATTAAAAAATAATTCTTTTTTAATATTTTACATTACTGAATAAGGGAGAGGAAAATTGCTTTTAGCTGATGAGACCGTGTATGTGGGTACGTCATCAAGGAGATGGTATTTGAATGACTTTGTCCAAATGTAATTTTTTTTCCCTTTTTTACTCAACCATGTTGTGTGCACCACAAACAGGTGCTAAGTCTTTTTTTTTTTTTTTTAAAGATTTTATTTATTTATTTGAGAGAGAGAAACCATGAGAGGGGGGAGGGTCAGAGAGAGAAGCAGACTCCCTGCCGAGCAGGGAGCCCGATGCGGGACTCGATCCTGGCACTCCAGGATCATGACCTGAGCTGAAGGCAGTCGCTTAACCAACTGAGCCACCCAGGCGCCCATCAGGTGCTAAGTCTTCACGTCTAATGTAGAAACTAAGCTTACATTTTGATCCTCAAAACTTAATGTTTGGCACAATTTATCTATAATTTGTAATTTAATTCATTGCAAGATACTCATATTAAGTAGGGTAGAAAAGAAAAGAAGTATTTCACAGTCATTTACTTTGTGCCTGAGAATGCCTCCACCCTTTTATATGGATTATCTCATGAAACCCTTACAACAACTCTGAGATTTTAGTATTACATTCATTTGAAAGATAGGTGAGTAGAAGCTAAAAGAGGGTAAGTGACTTGTCAAATGTAGAACTAGTAACTGGTGAAACTGGAGATTGAATCAGGTCTGTCTCACTTTAGAGACAATTCATATTCCACTGGAACATTAAGGTGACCATGGGGTGATGACCTTACCTCTCAACTGTAGATAACATTTATGTAAAAATGTGAGGTCCTTTCTCACTTGCAACTGGGGTAAAGGATATCTAATTGTTTTAGATAATAATTTTACTCATCTAGTATTTCTGTTGTCACACTCAAATGTTTTAAAGATATACTGTATTTAAGCTCATTTCATTTATAGTCTCCTTGTGCATACATATCTCTTTAATCCATTCCAGTTTGTTTCAGCTTCTCAGATTCCATCTACCTGAAAATTTTTCTGTTGACAACTTTATAGAACAAAAACATTATTTTCTAAATAAAATTAAGTGACATTTAATACCAAAAGAGCATTCACTGTTCTTTTTTCATTTATGTATGCATATGTATAGGTATATGTAAAGAATCTGAGCTAAACACATTTGATACAAATCTCTTGGAAAATAATTCTTTTTTAATATTTTACAGTTTTTCATTTATAAATGTTTGAGTTTACTTACTGAGCTTAAGCTAAACTGATACATTATTCATGTTAGTGAAGCACATAAATAATGTTGATTTTTTATCTCCAAAAGATCTTTTTACAAATTTGCTAGGATGAAGGCTATAACTCATTCCCAATGTATTATTAACTCATTAGAACAGGAAATTTATAAGAATCTTTGCTTAGCTCAAGGGAGAATGTGTGTAACATTTTGTCATAGGTAAGGTGAATGCTAAATATACCCAGACACATTAGAACAGGGAGAAATTACTCAACATTTTAAAAGATAACTCCTGAAATCTCTTATAACTGGTTGTTCCATTGCATATTAGCTCTCTATAAACTTGGCCTTCCAGCATGAGAACATTTAATTTATTTTGCAAAATGAACTTGTCGGAGTGCCTGGGTGGCTCAGTCGTTAAACGTCTGCCTTGGGCTCAGGTCATGATCCCGGAGTCCTGGAATCGAGCCCCGCATCGGGTTCCAGCAGGAAGCCTGCTTCTCCCTCCTCCACTCCCCCTGCTTGTGTTCCCTCTCTAGCTGTCTCTCTCTCTCTCTCTGTCAAATAAATAAATAAAATCTTAAAAAAAAAAAAAACACAAAATAAACTTGTCAACACGATAACTGGAAAAAGGAACCATGTTCCTAACATTCTCATTGTTATCTGTCCTGTCAAAACCCATCATTTTTCTCATGTAGTCCAAATTCCAAGCCCTTCCATACTATCTTTAAAATAGTCAAAAGTCAGAAACATCTGTAGTCATTCAGAGTGCTGTTCACTGTATCCTTAAAGAATCTACCATGCGCAGTTTGGCAGAACAAATTGGTCATATCCAGAGTGAGGAAAAGGAATAAGGAAGATGAAGACTGATGGTATCAAATATAAAGGTCCAAGTAACCATACATTCATTTTGCAAACATTTATCTAAAATTTATTCTGTGCTAAGCACTTCCTAGCTACTATAGATACAGAAAGGAGTGGAATGCAGTCCCTATGCTCAAGAGACATGTAAGTAACTAAAAAATGCACTAGTATGATTCTAGCTGTAAATTAGATAATATCTATAGCTTGGATAGCAGAGCCCATGACACATGAAATACCCTCAATAAATATTAGGGTATTATTACATATAATACTATAAGCATAGTTATATTATATATTCATATATATTATATGCCATGTATATGCTATTTTTATGCTATTATTATTATTATTATTATTATTATTATTAAAAGCAGAGGGGTTTTTTTGAAGTTATGAAAGGCAAGAAATGTGTTATAATTAGGATGAGGAAGGAAAGTCACCAAAGTTCTCATAAAATGGTTAAAAAATTAGGTGGATCTTCAGACATAAATCAGAGAATATTAATATAAAAATGAGGACTAGAATTTTAAACTAGACAAATAAGCAGTATTTCACTTTATGTGGGAAAGAGGAGCTTGTGTCCTAAATCCTGAATTTTAGAAGGCCAACCTCATCCTTCCTCAGGTCATACTACTCACCACCCAAAGCACAAACCTCATGTTTTAGGCCATGCTCTGGATACACAGGTTATTGGAGTTCCCAAGTACTGTCCCTTATTCCACCTTCATTCTCCTGAGTGTGGACTGTACCACATTATTATAAGTATATTATTAAGTGGTAGTTAAGGGTTGTTTTTTTGTGAGGTGTTTGGTTAGAGACTGATTTAGTGGACTGGGTTGTTCAGATGTATAGGATTCAAAACATGGACCAAGAATGAGGGTTTAGGGTAATTTTTCTTTGTGCTACCACATTCCGGGGTAGAATTCTGAGGGAAGAATTCTAAAATCGAATTGAGACTTCAAAATCATTATTAAATTATTTTTGTCAAAGAAAGAAGATCTACTTAACAGTTTGATAATCAATTTGCAGTTTTTAACTATTTAGATACATGCACTTTTTTAACTATTTTTAACTATTCAGGTAGGTGGACCTCCATTTGGATGCTTGGCCCAGGACCTGAAAAAGGGATGGGTTTAGGTCATAAACCCTCCCAAAAAGTTGTTCACATCTGGTGTATTGATCTATAGAACAGAAAAATAGAAAAGAGAAATGAATAGTGGGGAGAAAATGATGACTAGAACAGTGACATTAAAGTCAGATCACAAAAGACTGGTGCTAAGGAGTATGAGCTTTATCCTCTAGAGTGGTGTGGTAGGCAAAATAATGGCCTCCCAGGATACCTACGTCCAAACCCCTAGAAACTGGGAATGTTACCTTACATGGCAAAAGGGATTTTGAAGATGTGATAAATTTACAGATTTTGAGATGAGGAGATTATCCTGGAATATCCAGAGTGTTCTAATCCAATTACATAAATTCCTAAAAGCTGAAAACCTTCTGGGGCACCTGCGTGGCTCAGTCAGTTAAGTGTTTTAAGCTCAGGTCATGATCCCAGAGTCCTGGGATCAAGCCCCACATTAGGCTCCCTGCTCAGTGGGGAGCCTGCTTCTCCCTCTCCCTCTGCTCCTCCCCACCCCGCTCGTGCTGTCTCTCTCAAATAAATAAATAAAATCTTAAAAAAATAAAATCTAACTTATAAATAAAATCTTAAAAAAAAAAAAAAACTGAAAACCTTCCCCAGATATGTTCAGAGATGGAGATATAGAAATAGACGAATGAGGGGGACTCAGCATTGCTGGCTTTGAAGTGGGAGGAAGGGACAATGAGCCAAGGAGGCAAGTGGACTCTAAGAGCTAAAAAGGACAAAATACCGAATTCTCTCCTGAAGCTTCCAGAATGCAATGCAGCCCTGCTTATGCCTTGATTTTAGCCCCTAAGACCCATGACAGATTTCTTCCCTCCAGATAATAAATGACTGTTATTTTAAGCCTCTAAATTCTTGTTAATTTGTTACAGCAGTGATAGAAAAGGCAGCATAATATAGGCAGCATCACTGAAAGTGTTTCCAGGAAATCTTATTAGGAGTTTAAAAGTAATAAATTCCTGTTGTAACCTTTAGGAATTATTTTGTCACAAATAATAAGACTGCCTGACAAATAGCGGCTTACGTAAGTGGCATATTTTTCTGATCTAACAAGAGGTCCAGAGTAGAACTGTGGGCTGGAGGAGCTGTGCAAGGACACAGGACCCTTCTATCTTTCTGTTCTACCATCCCAACAATTTAATTGCATGTTCATGGTCACAAGATGGCTGTTTATGTGTCATGTCTGTGTCCAAGACAGGGGGAAAAAAAAGAAAGAAAAAGAAAGAAAAGAAAGAAAAAGAAAGAAAGAAAGAAAGAAAGAAAGAAAGAAAGAAAGAAAGAAAGAAAGAAAGAAAGAAAGAAAGAAAGAAAATGGAGGGAGCATGCCAACAGAGGAGGTTCTCCTTTCAAGAATATTCTGTCCAGAAGCTCTACCCATAAATTTCATTGGTCAGGACTGGCTTACTTAGCCAACTCCTAGGTAAAAGGAAGTAGCAGAAGATTAGTATTTTATGTAGAGACATTGCCAGAGTTCTGATGGTAAGGAGGAAGTAGAAAGGGAAGATATTGGGAAATAATGCAGGTTTCCCAATTGCAGGACTTCTGAAAGCCTCTCATAAGTTAGTGTACATTGAGACACTCCAAGAAAGATATACAGAATTCCCCAAACTTATCTGAATAAGGATAATCAGTTTATTTATTTTCATATGGAGGAAGACCTCACCAGGGCAGTGTATAGCATTGCTTGTAAAGCACCATTATGGGGAAAGAGTCATCAAAGGATTCTGAACAGGGAAAGAACCTGATCCAATATCACTCTCATAGCAGGATGGCCATGGGCAACAGGAAGATATCTCTGTGTATATCCTATGCTTATGCTATTTCAAGGTGCAAGCTCAGCCCCAGGCACAAAAGGGGACCAAATATTCCCTAGCATTAGGTTAAGGCAGTAAATGCTTTAAAGTTCTCAGAGTCTTCTCTCTTAAAATGTATACAATGGTTCAACAATATAAAGTATTAATTGAATAATTGATTCAATTTCCAAGAATCTAAAGAAACTAATTTTCTTTGTCTTAGTTAAAGCTTTTAGGAAGACAATACTCTAATCATGATTTTTTTCCATTAAAGTAGAAAATAACCCTAGAGAACATTGAATGAATCCTTAGTAGTATTTGTTATTATTATTTATTTAAGAGAGAGAGAGCACAAGTGGGGGCAGGCAGACGGGCAGAGGGAGAGGGAGAAGCAGATTCCCTGCTGAGCAGGGAGCCCAATGTTGGACTCCATCCCAGGACCCTAAGATCATGACCCAAGCTGAAGGCAGACGCTTAACTGACTGAGCCACCCAGGCATCTATGAACCGTTAGTAGTATTGAGGAGAGAACTCATATCCAGATGTTAGGCAACATGCTTACGATTACACAACTGTCTGATGGTGACCTAAGGACTAGAGCCTAGTTCTCTTATTACCCTGAATAGTCGTTTTCCTATTATTAGGTAGGATCATTGGACAGTAAGCTTTTACCTGATGTAGGCATTATATTTCAGGGAATATTATCAGAATGCAGTGTATATGCTCATATGGACTCTTTTCCCTTCTGTAAAATAAAACTATCATCTTCCTCTGCTTCCAAAAAGCTTAAATGGATGAGTTTTGCCGATTCTATATAATGATAATAGGGTTCTAGTTTATTTCAAATATTATCCTGCTTGGAATTAAGCAGAATTACTTAATTCAGTTAACTTGTGTGGACATAGTTACAAATTCAGTAACATATTTTAACATAACATGCTATGTTCATCCCTATGTATTTATTGAGCACTTGCTAAGGACAGAGCCCTCGGCTGGGCACCAGAGATAACAATGTGTGGGACACATGGTTGTCCTCAAAAGAGATTTTACTTTGGGTAGAGAGAGGAAAACCATTCAGAAACTGGCAACTAAACCTGCAAGGCAAGTAGGGTTCAGGAAAAGGAATGGGATTTAGGCATCGAGCAAATCATAAAAAGAATTGTGTTTACTACAGACTAGGGAAGCATCAAAGTCTATCCAGGCCTCAATATGACATCACTGGAACTCAAGAAGACCTACAGAGTACAAGAGAAGAGAAGGAGGAAGAGGAGGAGGAGAAAGGAGAGAGGAAGGAGAAGCAGAGGGGGAGGGGAAGACAAGGGGGAAGGGAAGAAACAGAGGAAGAGGAAGAAGAAGAAGAAGAAAATGATTCCTCCTTTCTCCCAGCAGCACACAGCTGCCCCACTTTTGTGTGCTCCTAATATCCTAGGCACATCCTAGCTTTGCCATTGTTTTAAGACTTTGTAATACTCTGTTTATTTGTGTGTTCAACCAAAGTTGTTTGATCTCATATAGGTAATTAACCAACTGCTCTTCAGTTCTTATCTCTTCCATGCCAAGCAGGGTGCCAGGCATATAGTAAGTACTGGGTCAGTATTAATTAAATGACTTATGAAATGAAATAGTCATCTGAGAGTTTGAGTTTGCATCATATCCCTTGGCACCATTTGATCTGGCAGTTAGGTAAGTCAGGGAGTTACATGCAAACTCCGGTTCACCCTTTCAGTGACCCACAACAGCCAGAGTCTACCTTTCCACACTACTAAGACAGAACCCGTAGTATCAACTATTGATTTTAGTTAATAACAGTGTATCAATATTGGTTCATCAATCATAACAAATGTACTACCCCTCTGTGAAATTTTAATAATAGAGAAAATCGTGGGGAGCTGCTCAATTTTCTATAAACCCAGAACTACTCTAAAAATAAGTCTATTTTTTTAAAAAGATTTATTTATTTGACAGAGAGAGACACAGCGAGAGAGGGAACACAAGCAGGGGGAGTGGGAGAGAGAGAAGCAAGCTTCCCATGGAGCAGGGAGCCCAATGCGGGGCTCGATCCCAGGACCCTGGGACCATGACCTGAGCTGAAGGCTGACTCTTAACGACTGAGCCACCCAGGCGCCCCATAAAAATAAGTCTATTAATTAAAAAAAATCTAGTGCACATATGTTTACTTCTGATCTAAAACTTGAGCATGTTGAATTTTGTGGGTGTAGTATACTTCAAGTGCATGTTTCTAAATCCGGGATTAGATATCTTAAATTTGACTATATAAAATGTTGCACTTTGTGACAATAACATATTTTTGTTATTACTAGGGTAATTGAAAAACAAGTACAACTAGCAATAAGTTTAAAGTGATACATATTCCCAGGGTGTCTGGGTGCCTCAGTCGTTGAGCGTCTGCCTTCGGCTCAGGTCATGATCCCAGCCCGGCTGGGATGGAGCCAGACTCCTTGCTTGGTGGGGAGCCTGCTTCTCCCTCTGCCTGTCACTCCCCATGCTTGTGCTCTCTTTCTCTCTCTCTGTCAAATAAATAAATAAAATCTTTTTAAAAAATAAAATAAAATAGTGATATATATTCCCATACAATCTTTATAGTTTAAAGTAGGCACTGGTGCTTTCCTTTTACAGTTGAGGAAACAGGCTTGTAGATTTGAGGTCAAACGTCACACAAACAGCAAGTCAAAATTCAAATGCAGTCATTTTTCTTAACATCCATGCTGTTTTTAACAATATAAAGCATATATATATATATATATATACACATATATATGTATATACACATATAAATATAAGCATAAGTATAAATATAAATATAAATATAAATATAAATACAAGGAAATTTGGGCCTAACTCTTCAGTTACTTGATAGAAAGCCTGGCTTGCATCCACTATGTACCAGTGAACCCTCTATGTCCTCAAAATACTGACTTATTTATTAAACAATATTCTGCCAAAAGGTCACCATTTAAATAATGAAAGCAATAAAGCAATGGACACATTTCTGGATGAAATGCTGTTTGTTAATTCCCCTTGATTTATTCACAGTCATTTCTAACTAATATTTATACCAGAGAGAATTCCCGTTCCAAGCAAGCAGCTATGATTCTAGGAGTGTTAGCCCCCTGATCACCCTCAACTCAGCGCAGAGCTCTAAATGTTATGCGGTGATAATAGACAGATGAATGATCCAGGTGAGATTGCAACAGAGAGTCCTACAGAGAGTGTAGGACTTTCTTCGTCCTAACTTCAGATATGACATTTTTGGCATACTAAACCTTTCCCTACTCAGGGACGCCTGGGTGGCTCAATCCGTTAAACATCTGCCTTGGGCTCAGATCATGATCCCAGGGATCCAGTCCCACATCGGCTCCCTGCTCAGCCGGGAGTCTGCTTCTCCCTCTGCCTGCCACTCCCTCTGCTTGTGTGCGTGTGCTCGCACTCTCTTTCTGACAAATAAATAAAATTTTTAAAAAAACCAACAACTTTCCCTACTCAGTGCAATACATGTGTATTGTAGCCCATGTTCCTGAGGTTCATTTGTCTTGGCTTTTGCATGTGTGACCTTTAAGGACTGGGAATGTCTTTTCTTATCAAGTATTGTTAAAAGAATTTCACCATGACTGAGAAAATGGGAAAATGAAAACAAAACAAGACAACACAGTAATGACAATGCAGAGATAGTCCCAGAAGAACTAACATTACATTTTCAGGTTAAAAAATGTTTCAATCCCAACTTTATGAAAATTGAAGCTTTTGTTACACTCTATATTATTTTATTTTATTAATTTCTTCCCTAATAATGGCCTTGCAAAGCAATTATGGAAATGACAGACATAATTTCCAGGCAACAGATCCTGGTAAATACTTGGAATTTTTGTGGTTAACAGTGAGATAGAATATAAATCTTTCTTTTTTCTTTGTTAAAGTACGAATCTATTTTTATTATTATTGAATATTTTCTATAATAGAATTTGAGATCTAGAGTCAAAGTTCTGGGATCTACACAGCACTGCCTCACATACTTTTTAAATTTTTAATTTTTTAAATTTTTATTTAAATTCAATTTAGTTAAACAGTGTACTATTAGTTTCAGGGCTAGAGTTCAGTGATTCATCAGTAGAATATAACACCCAGTGCTCATTATATCAAACGCCCTCCTTAATGCCCATCACCCAGTTACCCCATCCCCTCACCCACAACCACTCCAGCAACCCTCATTTTGTTTGCTATAGTTAAGAGTCTCTTATGGTTTGCCTCCCTCTCTGTTTTTATCTCATTTTCCCAAACTTCTTTTTTATGTTGTTTTTTGTCAGAGAGAGAGAGCACAAGCAGGGGGAGTGGCAAGCAGAGGGAGAAGCAGGCTCCCCGCTGATCAAGGAGCCTGATGTGGGACTCTATCCCAGGACCCTGGGATCATGACCTGAGCCGAAGGCAGACGTTTAACTACTGAGCCACCCAGGTGTCCCTCCCAAACTTCTTAATAAGAATTCCTCAGGTGAAACATTTAAACTCTGGCTGTTGGAAGTTAGTTTTCTTACTTTAAAATTTAAATAATGTAACATTGCCTTGAGAAAATATCCAAACCTAGTATCCTAACATTCAAAACCCATTTCTATCCACTTGCTTTCTCCATACTGACCACATTTCTCTTGGTGTCACCTCACTCCCAGAGTCCTACTGAGCCAAGAACAGCCAGTTGTACATATTCTCCCACATCCATGGCCCTAGAGCTCAGCTTCCATGAAGACTTTCTCACTCCCTGCCTTCTTGCCTTAATTGTTCTACCTGCTAGCCATTGTCTTTTTTTATTGACCAATTGACTTCTTAATTTCTTTTGTCTTTCAAAACACTCCTCTCAGAAATAATGGAAACCCTCCCTGTAACCCTGTAAACCCTCTCTTCTTTGAGATTTATATCTAAGTGGATGCACTTAGATGCCCAAGTAGCACTCATTCTCTGCTTTTGCCTTCCTAAAAACACTCATTTTGTCCTCTTCAAATTCTGGTTTCTCTGATTGCCATTCCTTTTCATTTTAGGATGAGGATGTTTGAGTCAGAGTAGAAGGAAGAGATCTCAGCTGGGAAGGTGATATTCTATATTTGTTTATGGGAGATCATGAGGTGCAGTGGTCTGGATTACTGGAGAGACCTAGGTTCAAATCTCAAACTACTATTTAATGGCTGTGTAGTCTCTAACAAGTTTACTTTCCTGAGTTCTAGTTTTCTAGTATTACAGTGAAGATTGTACAGTCACTTTTTTAAGATTACTATAAGGAGTAATTTTTACTAAAGGTCTAGAATTGTTCTTGGCACCTAAAAAGAGAGATCTTACACATGGAGGTATGGATAATCACTCTTCTGTGTAGAATACTAGAAGTATTTTCAATAAAACCCCTGAATCTTGTAGATCTTTTAGCTGTAATTAATTTTGCTCATCAATCTTTACATTGCTGTTTAGTCCTTTTTGTATCTGATATATAGACAGATACAAAATTATACCATATGTATCATACATGTATATATAATTGTATATAAATAGATATGTAAATATGTATATCCTATACATGGATATATATGGTCATCTCTTTCTTCCCCCTTCTCTCTCTATAAATATATATATTTAAAATATATATTTAAAAATATTTAATATATATATTTAAAACATACATATGTATGTATATGTGTACATATATATATATATATGTGTGTGTGTGTGTGTTTTTGGAGATGGTACAGAGAAGTGCACTGTAGTATATGAAGCTCCAGCTCTAGGATGGATGGGGCTGAAATTCCAATCATCTATGGCATCTGTTAGTAGGATAGCCTCAAGCAAGTAACTTAAGACTTCTGAACCTTGTTTTCTCTTTTGAAAGGTTAAGAAGATAGAATGTACCAGCCTGAGTTATTTCTAGGATTTAAGGTGACAATCTACGTGCCATGTGCCTGCAGGTATGTGTGGTGTGTGAGGTGTGTATTTCCCCCAGGAACAACAGTTCAGTATTCACTACATCAGTGTTTGTGATGGCTTCATATAACTACCACAAATATTAAGAATTGCCTATTTATATCTGTACATTAACTGCCCTGAGGATATTATTTACATCTGTATATACCACGGTACTCTGACAATGCCTATTGTGTATCAAGGATTCGGTTCATTCTTGTGGAAGAAAGCAAAGGAAAAATAGAGGAATGGAGAGAAGAGAGAAGGACAGCAGGGACGGAAGGGAAGATGACTGCATGAAAGATGGCTCTGAAGCTCATCACAGGTTGACATGTGGCTAATGGCTCTTTTCCCATCAAATTTGACTGCTAGCTTTTCATGGAAATGTTCCTTTTTAATACCTTTCATGCTTGGCATCCCGACTCACTGTCCCTTCTTCTGAATGCCAACTAGACTTCCACATGCTTTCATTTTTCTTCTTAAAATATTTGCCGCCATTTATAGCATCACCTTCTTTGTCTCGGTCATCTGTTTTCCCAGTTATGACAAGCTCTTGCTAAATCTGTAAATGAGCTCAGAGGATTCCTTCCTTCAGGATAATTCTTCATCTTCCTCCCTCTGCTTGCACTTCATGCTAGAATTGCTTGTGCCCTGTCTACACATTATTTTTCTTTTCAAGCAAGCTAAGCAAGAGACCAAAGGAGCTATTTAACATGAAGAAGTAAAGCCATTTTGTGATCTATTGGAAATCTTTGACTAAAAGTGATGGTAATAATAACTCTATGAGTAAAATGAGAGCTACATGCTAGGTATCATATTGGACCTTTTATATACTGTTATGGGGTAAATTGCGTCCCCTTAAAATTCATATGTTGAAGTCCTAACCTCTAGTACTTCAAAATGTGACAGTATTTGGAGATAGAGTCTTTACAGAGGTAATTAAGGTAAAATGAAGTTGTAAGGGTAGGCTCTAACCTAATATGACTCATGTCTTTGTAGAAAGAGGACATAAGGACAGACATGCACAGAGAAAAGACCATGGGAAGACAGATGGAGAGAATGGCCATTTAAAAGCCAAGGAGAGGGATTTTAGAAGAAATCAACTCTGTTGACACCTTGATCTTAGAATTCTAATCTCCAGGGGCGCCTGGGTGGCTCAGTCGTTAAGCGTCTGCCTTCGGCTCAGGTCATGATCCCAGGGTCCTGGGATCGAGCCCCGCATCAGGCTCCCTGCTCAGTGGGAAGCCTGCTTCTCCCTCTCCCACTCCCCCTGCTTGTGTCCCCTCTCTCGCTGTGTCTCTCTCTGTCAAATAAATAAATAAAATCTTTAAAAAAAAAAAAAAAAAAAGAATTCTAATCTCCAGAACTATGCAGAAATAAATTTCTGTTTTTCAGCCCCCAGGCTGTGGTACTTTGTTATAGCAGCCCTAGAAAACTAATACGTACACTTCATTCTATTTGTTTCCCACAGCATCCTATAGAGAACAAATAAGCATCATCCTCCCCTTTTTACAGAAGGTGAAAGTAAGGCTCAAAAATAACATCTGAAGGATGCCATTCGAAGCAGAAAATTCACCCACTTATGAATGTAATTAAATAGCAACAAGAATCTGAAACAATATGTTTGTAGTCCGATCCTCATATATTAAATATGCATTCTAGTTCCCTGTGTTATTTACTAAACTGATTCTAATTGTCTATTTTGTGCCAGGCTTTGTGATCGGTGCTGAGGATCCAGAGAGAACTAAAACACAGTTCTTGGCCTGCAGAAGCTCTTGGCCTTTTAGAGAAGATGCACACAAAATACATTCATTCATTCAATATACTGTATTGGATATATTCACTACATCTAATTGTCACAAGTCTAGACACAGACATGCGTAACTCTGCTGAGGAGAAATAAAAGCCTTACAAGTGGACATGTGGGCCTGCAGCCCTACAGTTGCAGTCATGCTCCCCAAGTTCTCGTGGCCCTGCCAGCCCCTCCCAGATGGCTTCCCAGAATTTTGACCCAGCCTCCATCAGCATTGCTACCACCCACAAAGGAGCCAGAGCACTGCCCACTCCAAGGGCATGAAGCTACAGCTGGAGCTGAGGATGTCTGGTGAACAAGGAATTTCCATCTCCCCTGAATCAGACAACCTTTTCAAATGGGTGGGGGCCATCCACAGAGCAGATGGCACCATATATGGAGATCGAGGCAGAAGCTCTCCCCGGAGTTCCGCAGTGGCTACCCTTAAAACACATCCACGGTGCAATTCCTCACATCCCACTACCACCCCAACATGCCCACCCAGGGTGACATCTGCCTGGACATCCTGGAGGACAAGTGGCACCCTGTAGAAATGTCAGGACCATCCTGCTATCCATCCAGAGCCTGCTAGGAGAACCCAACATTCATAGCCCTTTGAACACACATGCTGCTGAGCTCTGGGGAAAAAACAAACAAAAAAACCACAACCTTTAAAAAGTATCTGCAAGAAACCTACTCAAAGCAGGTCTTCAGCCAAGAATGCTGACTTGTCCAGCATCTCTCCTTGTGTTGTCTCTTTGGCTTTTCCTCAGATGATCTGTCCTTTCCTTTATTTCTATATAGGACTGTATCTTAACCTGTGCTGTCATTTTTGTTCTCTGTTTTTTTTTTTTTTAAATCAAGTTTCCAGTTGAACCCTTTGATAAATAATACTAAATAAATACATTCTGGGATTTAAAAAAATAAAATAAAAGGCCTTACAGATAAAATAATGACTCATCTGAGCCTTGAAGCATGAGGTGGTGTGAGAAAACAATGGCTGATGGCTTCTCAAATGGAGAAAAGGACCTATGTTAGTGTTTCGTCACTAGCTGGGCAAATACACAGATAACCAGAGAAGTGTGAACTGAGGCACACCTGAGCCATTTCAGGTTTTCATCCAGACTAGCCTTGTCCTGACATGTTGCTTCCCTGAACACAGCATGGTTACTGTTTCCAGCAGAGTTACCTGCAAAGAGTGAAAACCCCGTCAATCCTGATGACAGACTGACTAACTGAACAACTGGCTTATACTCGCCCATTTATTTTTAATCTGACCTGATAATACTACCAAGCTCTTCCCTTGGGAATGTATATGAAGATAAATGAGGTAATCAATGCCATAGGGTTCTGAACTCCTTAGGAGAAAAATGTTACAATAAATTTACAGTTATATTATATATTCTTTAATAAATATTTGATTGGATGTGCATAGAATATCTATGATCCCTTAAGAGATTTAGAGGAAGATAGCCAAGAAAAGACCTATAAGCCTTAAACTGCCCAAATCCCAGAAGATGATTTAAGAAATGCAATAAGTAAGTAGGTTGACCTATTTCTCATTTTAAGGACAGAAATAAAATTACCATTCCTATGCAGGAAAAGGCTTCCTTCCATGGTAAGTATGAGCAGTATTAACACCAACCTTTCTCTTCCTTTAGAAACATTTCTAAGTTGAGTTTAGTATGAAAGAAGCTCAAACAAATACAAAAATAAAACCATGGAAAGTAATTATAGTAACAGGCCCTTGACTAACAAGTCTAGTCACTTTCATGCTGTCCCTCAGTCAGGGTATACTGTGAAAAAAGCAAGAGCATTGAAGTCATAATGAGTGGTGTTACATTCCTTTCTCTTCCAATTATAGGCCTTCTGACCTTGGACAAGTGAGTTACAACTCTTTGTGCTTTGGTGTGCTCATCCATAAAATAAAGACATTAATAGCCAATGTACAGATTTGTTGCGAGCACCCAACAAAATAATTTTTTTTCAAACACCTAGAACTCCAGCCAAGGTATAGCAGATGGTTGCCAAATGTTATATGTTGTGCTTTCCACCAAATGTGTGGTTTCTAACAGCCATGGCATTAGACTAAACCTAAGGACTTTAATGATGACATATTAAACAGTGATTATGTTATTATCTTATTTTTTTCTTTTTTATCTTATTTAATCCTCAATAACCTCCTATAGCATAGATACTAGTACTATTACTATTTTATAGATGAGAAAACTGGGCTTTAGAGAGGTTAACTGACTCACCAGATTTAGAATGTTTATAAATGGCAGATGTGGGACTTCACACCAACATTAATATAGAAGACCGTGCTTTAAAGTCACCCAGAAAAAAAAAAAAGTCACCACCAGAAGCAACTGTGTGTGCGTGTGTGTGTGTGTGTGTGTGTGTGTGTGTGTGTGTAACTCAACCCAAGTAAACATTTAGTCTAATTCCTGTTGAATGATAATGATATTTATTATATCTCACATTTCTATGACATTTATATTTTATAAGTTGTTTTGCTTTCTGGTTTTCTGTTTGTTTTTGGGGTTTTCTTTTGCATAAGACAAACTAAGAAGTAGGGGTGAAGAAATCACTTTCCTCATCTTTTATGGGATAAAAGTGATTCTCAGAGAATAAGTAACTCTACCTTATTTTTATATATACACTATACCAAAACAATGTAGTTCTGCTTTTAATTAATTAACATCTTTTAACTTTTTAACATCTCTTAACTGCCAGATCTCTGCGATGAATTAGCAATTGTTGGGAAAGTATTCCATAACCTCACACATTAGTGTTATATGTGGGGTAATGCTGCTAGGCTGTGGGGCAAAAGTCCTGGCCAGAAACTTCATCTGAGCTGGGACTAACCTAATGAATTTAGGCAAATCACTTATTTATGCTCAGTGTCACCTTCTCAGGTAAAAATGGGTATAAAACTTTCATCTCTGTATCTTACTTGACCAGAGTGGAAGTAGCAGCCCCATCACCAGCAGCTATGCCCCACCCCGCCTTGGCTCAGGTCTACCTCAGGCTCCTCAACTAACTTGGTTCTCTCTTTATCCCAGTGCTTTATGTTTACAGTTTCTTGTTCTCTCTATCCTTTAGGATTGGTTACCTATTTAGACTACATCCATAGTTTGGTTTTAATTTTTCTCCAGTTTCTGTGTATCAAATTATTCCCAAATGCATGTACTGCAGCCTGTGGGTACTTCTCAGTCCATACTAAGTTCAGCCTGAGGAAAATGTAGTACAGCAAAGTCAAAAGTATGGACTGCTTCTTGACTGGGAGAATGACCTGTACAGAATATAAAAGAGACAAAGGGAAGTGAAAGATAGAAAAAGAGCAAAGCTCAGAAGTTAATGGGAGAAAACTATGAGGAAAATATGGGTATAGGATGGCCATGTTCTCCCCTGGGGAGACAGTAAGAGCAGAATGTTCAGGAGACAGATGTGCTTGCAAAATTTTACGTGACCCAAACATTTCCAAACACCCTGAAGATCACTAACAGACTTTGTGGGAGTTCCTGAAATATAGACATATCATGTTTTATTCTCAATTGTGTCTGTGGTAACTGGAGCAATACACTGATGGTGGGGTGTGGAAGATATTAGTTGAAAGGGAAACCTATCCTTCCTCCCAAAGAATGTTTCTCAGTTCTGTAAAATGTAATTAATTATTACCAATACCTAAATATTAATGCCCTAAACATTTCTATCCTTTTTACTTGTGTGGGAAAAATAGAGACAGATTCCAACAATTTAGATTCAGATAACCCATTACTGAAAAGAAAAGAGTAGAAACATGAAGTCTGAGTTAAAAACAAAATTAAAGAAATGAATATAGGTTTCATGTAGTTATGGTTCCAAGTTTGATGAGAATAAGCACAGGAATAGGTTGATGTGTCTGTGAAACATCACCTCTCTTATTCAGTATGATTTCATGGCAGTCAACACAACATGTTTTATAAATTCTAAGATGGACATTTTATTTTTTAACACTTCTGAAATTGGGTTGCATCTTAAAATTGATGGCATGAATTGGCTTAATTAGCAGCATTTTTAACGATACATAAAGTAGCACTGAATCTTAAAACCAATAGTATCTTAGAGTCAATGAATCATGTTAATAAACGAATGGTGAATGAACATTTGAATGACACAGAAAAAAAAAAACCTTATAATTCATTACAAAATTTCAGCCAATAATTCTCAAACTTAGAAGTACATCAGAATCATCGGGGGTGGGGGGGTTACTATAATACAGACTGCTACCTCCCCTCCTCTGCCAGAGCTTCAGATTCAGTACCTTGTATTTGATGCCACTGGTCTGAAAACCACTGCTCTAGGTCATTTAAGGAAAAAAAATGTCTTTTTTTTAAGATTTTATTTATTTATTTGACAGAGAGAGAGTGAGAGCGCACAAGCAGGGGGAGGGTCAGAGGCAGAGGGAGAAGCAGGCTCCCTGCTGAGCAAGGAGCCCGATGTGGGGCTGGAGCCCCATGTCGGTCTCGATCCCAAGACCCTGGGATCATGATCAGAGCCAAAGGCAGATGCTTAACCGACAGAGCCACTCAGGTGCCCCTTGTTTTATTTTTTCATTTCAGTTTTTACCACTACTAATTTAAAAATTTCAGTTAGACTTTTATGGCATCACACCTAGAAAATTATCACTGCTTTCTAAATTCTCTGCTTACTGCCATGCTTTCCTCATTCAGAACCAACTTTTTCAGAAATAACAGTTATCATCTGTTGTTCCTCCTCAACCCCCCCACACACACATAGGCTTAGTTTATAATTGAAGGTTATTCATAGACCTTAATCTTCCTGATCTAATCTACTTCCCTAAATAGTTTGACCATATATTCATCCCAAGAAAATTTTATCAACTGGTTCCCCAATATGTCAACTTTCCAACCAGATGCCTTTGCACTTACTTGTTGCTCACCTAAAAAGTGAAGGCTTACTTTACTCCAGCACAGACAACTTTTCAGACTCAGCTCTAACACCATCTCCTGTTTCCAGTTTTTTCTTGAATACCCCAAAAGAGATATGATTTGTGTTGAGGCTCATTAACATTATCCTATAGTGTATATTACATAATTGTTATGTGGGTGTGCTTAGTTCTTACCTCATCTAGAGTATGATCATCTTACACTGAAATCGTATCTTATTTTATAGCATTTTTCCTTGAATGATTAACAGAATTCTTTTTTTTTCACTTTTTTTTTAATTTTTTTATTGTTATGTTAATCCCCATACATTACATCATTAGTTTTAGATATAGTGTTCCATGATTCATTGTTTGTGCATAACACCCAGTGCTCCATGCAGAACGTGCCCTCCTCAATACCCATCACCAGGCTAACCCATCCTCCCAACCCCCTCCCCTCTAGAACCCTCAGTTTGTTTTTCAGAGTCCATCGTATCTCATGGTTCTTCTCCCCCTCCGATTTCCCCCCCTTCATTCTTCCCCTCCTGCTACATTCTTCTTCTTCTTTTTTTCTTTAACATCTATTGCATTATTTGTTTCAGAGGTACAGATCTGAGATTCAACAGTCTTGCACAATTCACAGCGCTTACCAGAGCACATACCCTCCCCAGTGTCCATCACCCAGTCACCCCATCCCTCCCACCCCACCCCCCACTCCAGCAACCCTCAGTTTGTTTCCTGAGATTAAGAATTCCTCATATCAGTGAGGTCATATGATACATGTCTTTCTCTGTTTTACTTATTTCGCTCAGCATAATACCCTCCAGTTCCATCCACGTCGTTGCAAATGGCAAGATCTCATTCCTTTTGATGGCTGCATAATATTCCATTGTATATATATACCACTTCTTCTTTATCCATTCATCTGTTGATGAACATCTTGGCTCTTTCCACAGCTTGGCTATTGTGGACATTGCTGCTATAAACATCGGGGTGCACGTACCCTTTCGGGTCCCTACTTTTGTATCTTTGGGGTAAATACCCAGTAGTGCAATTGCTGGATCATATGGTAGCTCTATTTTCAACTTTTTGAGGAACCTCCATACTGTTTTCCAGAGTGGCTGCACCAGCTTGCATTCCCACCAACAGTGTAGGAGGGTTCCCCTTTCTACGCATCCCCGCCAACATCTGTCATTTCCTGACTTGTTAATTTTAGCCATTCTAACTGGTGTGAGGTGGTATCTCATTGAGGTTTTGATTTGGATTTCCCTGATGCTGAGCGATATTGAACACTTTTTCATGTGTCTGTTGGCCGTTCGGATGTCTTCTTTGGAAAAATGTCTGTTCATGTCTTCTGACCATTTCTTGATTGGATTCTTTGTTCTTTTGGTGTTGAGTTTGATGAGTTCTTTATAGATTTTGGACACTGGCCCTTTATCTGATATGTCATTTGCAAATATCTTCTCCCATTCTGTCAGTTGTCTTTTGGTTTTGTTGACTGTTTCCTTTGCTTTGCAAAAGCTTTTTATCTTGATGAAGTCCCAATAGTTCATTTTTGCCCTTGCTTCCCTTGCCTTTGGCGATGTTTCTAGGAAGAAGTTGCTGCGGCTGAGGTCGAAGAGGTTGCTGCCTTTGTTCTCCTTTAGGATTTTGATGGACTCCTGTCTCACATTGAGGTCTTTCAACCATTTGGAGTCAATTTTTGTGTGTGGTGTAAGGAAATGGTCCAGTTTCATTCTTCTGCATGTGGCTGTCCAATTTTCCCAACACCATTTGTTGAAGAGACTGTCTTTTTTCCATTGGACATTCTTGCCTGCTTTGTCGAAGATGAGTTGACCATAGAGTTGAGGGTCCATTTCTGGGCTCTCTATTCTGTTCCATTGATCTATGTGTCTGTTTTTGTGCCAGTACCATACTGTCTTGATGATGACAGCTTTGTAGTAGAGCTGGAAGTCTGGAATTGTGATGCCGCCAGCTTTGCTTTTCTTTTTCAACATTCCTCTGGCTATGCGGGGTCTTTTCTGGTTCCATACAAATTTTAGGATTATTTGTTCCATTTCTTTGAAGAAAGTGGATGGTATTTTGATGGGGATTGCATTGAATGTGTAGATTGCTCTAGGTAGGATTGACATCTTCACAATATTTGTTCTTCCAATCCATGAGCATGGAACATTTTTCCATTTCTTTGTGTCTGCCTCAATTTCTTTCATGAGTATTTTATAGTTTTCTGAGTACAGTTCCTTTGCCTCTTTGGTTAGATTTATTCCTAGGTATCTTATGGTTTTGGGTGCAATTGTAAATGGGATCGACTCCTTAATTTCTCTTTCTTCTGACTTGTTGTTGGTGTATAGGAATGCCACTGACTTCTGTGCATTGATTTTATATCCTGCCACTTGACTGAATTCCTGTATGAGTTCTAGCAGTTTTGGGGTGGAGTCTTTGGGATTTTCCACATAAAGTATCATATCATCTGCAAAGAGTGAGAGTTTGACTTCTTCTTTGCCGATTTGGATGCCTTTTATTTCTTTTTGTTGTCTGATTGCTGTGGCTAGGACTTCCAATACTATGTTGAATAGCAGTGGTGATAGTGGACACCCCTGCCGCATTCCTGACCTTAGGGGGAAAGCTCTCAGTTGTTCCCCATTGAGAATGATATTCGCTGTAGGTTTTTCATAGATGGCTTTTATGATATTGAGGTATGTACCCTCTATCCCTATACTCTGAAGAGTTTTGATCAAGAAAGGATGCTGTACTTTGTCAAATGCTTTTTCTGCATCTATTGAGAGGATCATATGATTCTTGTTCTTTCTTTTGTTAATGTATTGTATCACATTGATTGATTTGCGGATGTTGAACCAACCTTGCAGCCCAGGGATAAATCTGACTTGGTCGTGGTGAATAATCCTTTTAATGTACTGTTGGATCCTATTGGCTAGTATTTTGGTGAGAATTTTTGCATCCATGTTCATCAGGGATATTGGTCTGTAATTCTCCTTTTTGATGGGGTCTTTGTCTGGTTTTGGGATCAAGGTAACGCTGGCCTCATAAAATGAGTTTGGAAGTTTTCCTTCCATTTCTATTTTTTGGAACAGTTTCAGAAGAATAGGTATTAATTCTTCTTGAAATGTTTGGTAGAATTCCCCTGGGAAGCCATCTGGCCCTGGGCTTTTATGTTTTGGGAGATTTTTGATGACTGCTTCAATTTCCTTGGTGGTTATAGGTCTGTTCAGGTTTTCTATTTCTTCCTGGTTCAGTTTTGGTAGTTGATACATCTCTAGGAATGCATCCATTTCTTCCAGGTTATCTAATTTGCTGGCATAGAGTTGCTCATAATATGTTCTTATAATTGTTTGTATTTCTTTGGTGTTGGTTGTGATTTCTCCTCTTTCATTCATGATTTTGTTGATTTGGGTCCTTTCTCTTTTCTTTTTGATAAGTCTGGCCAGGGGTTTATCAATCTTGTTAATTCTTTCAAAGAACCAGCTCCTAGTTTCGTTGATCTGTTCTACTGTTCTTTTGGTTTCTATTTCATTGCTTTCTGCTCTGATCTTTATTATTTCTCTTCTCGTGCTGGGTTTCGGCTTTATTTGCTGTTCTTTCTCCAGCTCCTTTAGGTGTAGGGTTAGGTTGTGTACTTGAGACCTTTCTTGTTTCTTGAGAAAGGCTTGTATTGCTATATACTTTCCTCTTAGGACTGCCTTTGCTGTATCCCAAAGATTTTGAACAGTTGTGTTTTCATTTTCATTGGTTTCCATGAATTTTTTTAATTCTTCTTTAATTTCCTGGTTGACCCATTCATTCTTCAGTAGGATGCTCTTTAGCCTCCATGTATTTGAGTTCATTCCGACTTTCCTCTTGTGATTGAGTTCTAGTTTCAAAGCATTGTGGTCTGAAAATATGCAGGGAATGATCCCAATCTTTTGGTACCAGTTGAGACCTGATTTATGACCTAGGATGTGATCTATTCTGGAGAATGTTCCATGGGCACTAGAGAAGAATGTATTCTGTTGCTTTGGGATGGAATGTTCTGAATATGTCTGTGAAGTCCATTTGGTCCAGTGTGTCATTTAAAGTCTTTATTTCCTTGTTGATCTTTTCTTAGATGATCTGTCCATTTCAGTGAGGGGGGTGTTAAAGTCCCCCACTATTATTGTATTGTTGTCGATTTGTTTCTTTGCTTTTGTTATTAATTGCCTTATATAATTGGCTGCTCCCATGTTAGGGGCATAGATATTTACAATTGTTAGATCTTCTTGTTGGATAGACCCTTTAAGTAGGATATAGTGTCCTTCCTCATCTCTTATTACAGTCTTTGGTTTAAAATCTAATTTGTCTGATATAAGGATTGCCACCCCAGCTTTCTTTTGGTGTCCATTAGCATGGTAAATGGTTTTCCACCCCTTCACTTTCAATCTGGGGGTGTCTTTGGGTCTGAAATGAGTCTCTTGCAGACAGCATATCGATGGGTCTTGTTTTTTAATCCAATCTGATAGCCTGTGTCTTTTGATTGGGGCATTTAGCCCATTTACATTCAGGGTAACTATTGAAAGATAGGAATTTAGTGCCATTGTATTGCCTGTAAAGTGACTGTCACTGTATATTGTTTGTGTTCCTTTCCGGTCTATGTTGCTTTTAGGCTCTCTCTTTGCTTAGAGGACCCCTTTCAATATTTCTTGTAGGGCTGGTTTCGTGTTTGCAAATTCCTTTAGTTTTTGTTTGTCCTGGAAGCTTTTTATCTCTCCTTCAATTTTCAATGACAGCCTAGCTGGATATAGTATTCTTGGCTGCGTATTTTTCTCATTTAGAGCTCTGAATATGTCCTGCCAGTCCTTTCTGGCCTGCCAGGTCTCTGTGGATAAGTCTGTTGCCAATCTAATGTTTCTACCATTGTAGGTTACATATCTCTTTTCCCAAGCTGCTTTCAGGATTTTCTCTTTGTCTCTGAGACTCGTAAGTTTTACTATGAGATGTCGGGGTGTTGACCTATTTTTATTGATTTTGAGAGGGGTTCTCTGTGCTTCCTGGATTTTGATGCCTGTTTCCTTCCCCAAATTAGGGAAGTTCTCTGCTATAATTTGCTCCATTATACCTTCTGCCCCTCTCTCTCTTTCTTCTTCTTCTGGGATCCCAATTATTCTAATGTTGTTTCGTCTTATGGTATCGTTTATCTCTCGAATTCTGCCCTCGTGATCCAGTAGTTGTTTATCTCTCTTTTTCTCAGCTTCTTTATTTTCCATCATTTGGTCTTCTATCTCACTGATTCTTTCTTCTGCCTCATTTATCCTAGCAGTTAGCGCCCCCATATTTGATTGCACCTCATTAATAGCCTTTTTGATTTCTACTTGGTTAGATTTTAGTTATTTTACTTCTCCAGAAAGGGTTTCTCTAATAACTTCCATGCTTTTTTCAAGCCCAGCTAGTATGTTTAAAGTGATGATTCTGAACTCTAGATCTGACAACGTACTAATGTCCGTATTGAGTAGGTCCCTGGCAGTCGGTACTACCTCTTGTTCTTTTTGTTGAGGTGACTTTTTCCGTCTTGTCATTTTGTGCAGAGGAGAATAGATTAATGAGAGAACAAAATGTTAGCAGGGTAACAACGTCCCCAGAAAATATACTCTAAATAAATCAGAAAAGACCTGAAGCAGTGGGAAAAGAAAGGGAAAGAGAAAAAGAAAAAGAAAGAAAAAAAGAAAAAAGATAAAGATAAAGATAAAGATAAAAACAAACAAAAGCAGAACAAAACAAAACAAAACAAAAACAGAATGTGATCAAATATGATCAGGCTGGTTTATAGACCAGTGCCACACACTAGATTTTGGGTGTATTTTGGTCTGTTAAAAGAAAGTGCCTCCCAAAATTTTAAAGAAAGAAAAAACTTATATATGTACAAAAATAAGGGTTGATATGATGAAGGGATGGAATATGACTGTAAAGATGGAAATTATAAAAAATTTTATAAAAGGAATTGATAAGTTGTTTGAAAAAAGAAGGAAGAGGATTTAAAAAAAAAAAAAAAGAAAAAAGGGAGAGAATGTGATCAGGCAGGGGAGTAGAAAAAAACCATACACTAGAGATTTAGAGTATATTTTGATCTGTTAGAAGAAACTATCTCAAAATTTTAAAGAGAGAACAACTTATATATATATATATGCCAAAAATATGGGTAACTACTATGAAGGGATAGAATATGACTCTAAAAATGAAAAATAAAAATGTTTTTTTTAAAAAAGGGATTGATAAGATGGTTGAAAAAGGGAAAAAGAAAAATTCAAAAAAAAAAAAAGAAAAGAAAAAAGAAAAAAAGACAGTTAAAAAAATAATTTACTTTGAAAGACTAAAGAATGATAGTAAAAAAGCCATGAATTCTATGTGCAGTATTCCCCTAGCGCTGGAGTTCTGCCATTCTCACTGATCGGTAAACCTGGTCTTGGCTGGCTGTTCTCGCTGATCTTCTGGGGGAGGGGCCTGTTGCCGTGGTTCCCAAATGTCTTTGCCGGAGGCGGAATTGCCCCGCCCTTGCCCGGTCCCGACTAAGTAATCAGCTCGGGTTTGCTCTTGGGAGCTTTTGTTCCCTGCAAGCTTTCCGTACAGCTTTGGAGGCGGAGAGTGAAAATGGCGGCCTCCCAGTCTCCGCCCCGGAGGAGCGGAGAACTCAGGGTCCCGCTCCTCAGTGCGCCCCCAGAGAAAAGCAGTCACTCCCGTCTCCCCGGTCTCCGGCCGCAGTCCATGCTCACCCGGCCTGTGACCGCACGTTTCTATCTCTGGCACCCGACCAGTGTGGAGTCTCCAAACCCAGCAGATCCCTGTAGTGCGCTCCCGCGCCACTCCCCCCGGGGGGAAGAAGGTGAGTCTCCCCGGATCTGCCGCTTGTTGGGTCCCTGCTGGAGGAGCAGTGGCCCGACTGTGACGCGGATCACGGTTCATGGCAACCCCGAGCTGAGAGCCCGCGCCTGGGCTCCATCTCTGCAGCCGGCTTCCCCACTCCGATCCCTGGGAGCTCTGCCGCACTCAGGCACCCCCGGTCTTTTTGTGACCCCAAGGGTCCTGAGACCACACTGTCCCGCGAGGGTTCCACCCCCCGCTTAGCCACCAGAGTGACGTCCCTCAGCGGAGCCGACTTCTAAAAGTTCCGATTTTGTGCTCCGCGGCTCTATCACTTGCCAGAAGCGGCCGATGGAGGCCCCTCCCCCGCTGTCTGTCCTCCCGAATATCGCCTCGGATTCACTTCTCCGCACGTCCTACCTTCCAGAAAGTGGTCAGAGAGTTGTTGCTATTCTTTTCTTCGATCTCCTGTTGAGTTTGTAGGTGTTCAGAATGGTTTAATCCCTATCCAGCTGAATTCCTGAGAGGAGACGAAATCCAGGTCTCCTACTCCTCCGCCATCTTGCTCCACCCTCGATTAACAGAATTCTTATCACATAGTTAGGACTCAATGAAAGATGTTAAATGGAAGTATATTTGGAATTAAGCTATATTTTCAAGTAAATTAGTGTTTTCAGACTAATATACAAGTGGTCAATGTATATATGTGGTTCTATTTGACTCAATGAAAGGTTACTAAATATTATGTGGAATTTATTATCTAAGGCATCAAAAAGAACAGAGACAGAAAATATACAGGATCAATTTGGCAGTACATATATTTATTGAACACCTGTAACTTGTTACGTACATGTAAGAAACTCAGAGTAAAAGGCTAATTATACTCTACCAAGGCGCAATGTTTTGCAGAAGCCTGTGAAAATATTCTATTGAGTTAGAGCCTCAGTACTGCTCCTTATAATATTCCACTGAGGTTGAAACAAAGAGCTATACAAAAAGAATTAAATCACACTCACTGGGGCCAGAGGAAAGATGGTCCCCTCCAGACATGAAAGGAGGCAAGTGCATTTCAGAAATAAATGACTTTACATAGGCGCACAGGCCTCTTGAGGGTGGAGTAGGCACTCCAGCTGGAAAGCTCTCAGACTAAATCAGACAGCAAAAGGTCATGACTGACAAAAAGGGAATCTCTTCTAACTTCATTTTTTTTTTTTTACATTTGTCAACCTTAATAAGAAACTACTTGAAGCCTCTTCGTGACTAACTCAGTTTCAAGTGTAAATTGAAGACAGGCCAAGACAGTGTTATGGTTCAAAAATTTTGGTAAACACATACTTGTCTTTCATAGCAGCACTCTTAATTAAATAATTTTAAAGCATTTTATTTGAAAACTGCACAGGAAAAAAGGAAACATCCTAAGGCACATTATCTGCTTGTTCTAATACCTATTAAGATTCCTACATGAACTTTATATGGCAGAAGCTCTCAAGTAGCAAGAAGAAAGGGGAAATTTCATGGATATGGAAAATTCTAGACATACAGTTTTTAAATTTATATTGACCTAATTAACCTTTTAGAAATCATTACTTGTCTAATCCATATCAGACGAAATCTTATTTACTGATAAAAAACTGAGATACAGACAAGTCACACGGCCAACAACTGGAAGTACTCAAACCCATTTCTTCTAGCTGCCAGTTCTCTTTATATGCCTGGCACCCCATCCTTCTAAATGCTAAGCATCACTTTTCTGGATGTCTCCAACATTGCATTACTTATTTTTAAATCTGTGTTTCTTCGATTAGGAACACTAAATGTTTTATTTGAAGAATTGTATTTTTGTCAGGTTTCCAAAAGACATCCTTCTGAGAATGTTTGTATGTTGTATTTGGAGGTGATTGTTGTCCTGCATTCAGTTATTTTAAATTATTGTTGCAAAGTCTACTCTACCCTTAGTAAATAAATCTCTGCTAAAAATAATTTTAAAGTCAAAGAAATCTGAATATGAAAGGGTATTGTTAAAGATTCCAAATGGGAAACATCAAAGTCATAAAAATTATTTTTTTTAAAGATTTTATTTATTTATTTGACAGAGAGAGAGCACAAGCAGGGGGAGCAGCAGAGGGAGAGGGAGAAGCAGACACCCCGCCGAGCAGGGAGCCTGACATAGGACTCAATCCCAGAACCCTGGGATCATGACCTGAGCTGAAGGCAGATGCTTAACGACCGAGCCACCCAGGTGCCCTGAAAAATTAAATTTTTATCTATCCCTTCATCTTAACTCTCCATTCAAAATTAAATGCAGCTATAAATTGTTCCAGGTAAAGTGAATGTTTTACTCCTACTCTCTTCTAAAGGACAAAATTATAAGTATGAAATAAAAATTAATTCAGCTGAAAAGTCATCACTTCTATTTGGCTTTCTCACTTAGAAATGATAGATTTTTCAGTGGTAAAGTGAACTGCCCTATAATCTTTTGATGAAAAGCAGTATCTCAATTTTAGGCATGGTTTCTGGAACCATTTAGATTTTCATGAAATTAATTTTTTCTCATATGACAACATATAAAAATTTGAACTTTAAACCCCTAAATTTTCTTATTTATGTCAAGAATAAAATGCAATTTGATGGGTGCTCTAATCTTCCACCATAGGAGACCTTTCACTGCACAGTTCTGAACATATTTGGGGCACAGTGTAGATTAAGAATACAAGTTCTAGGGTGCCTGGGTGACTCAGTCGGTTAAGCATCTGCCTTCGGCTCAGTTCATGATCCCAGGGTCCTGGGATCGAGGCCCGCATCGGGTCCTGCTCTTCAGGGAGGCCTGCTTCTCCCTCTCCCACTCCTCCTGCTTGTGTTCCCTTTCTCGCTGTGTCTCTCTCTGTCAAATAAATAAATAAAATCTTTAAAAAAAAAAAAAAGAATACAAGTTTTAGTCTCTGATTATTGGGATTCAAATTCAATTCTATCACTTCCTGGAAGTGTGACCTTTGCTGGAAGGGACTCAATCTCTCCATGCCTCACGTTCTCAACCTATAAAATGAAGAATGTTATAATAGTACCTATCAACATAGGATTAAACAAGGTAATCAATCATTTCCGAGCACAATTTTCAAAGTAATTTTGTAATATAAATAAAATCTGCCTGTTACCCAATCACTCAGATAAGTCCTTAATAAATGGTTCCCATTTTTGGTGGAGATAGCATTTATCTGTATGTCTAAGATAATAATAATAATAATTCAGAACTCCACCCCTCTGTAACAATGAAGACATTTCTTCATTCACTTAGCAAATGTGAATAAATAAAATAAATTTTGGACTAAGTGGTGAAAATATAATGTTCAACAAAATGTAGTTCCTGGCCTCCAGGAGTTTATAAATCTTAGAGAATGACAGACTAGAGGCAATAATTCAGTTTGTGAACTTTTATTTCTCCATTTATAAAATAAAGGATTGATCTATATTATCTTAGTTCTCTTTATCTTCTAAAGGGCTAAATTTTATAAATTATTTTTATTTTTTATTTTTATTTATTTTTATTTTTTTTAAAGATTTTATTTATTTATTTGACAGAGAGAGACACAGCGAGAGAGAGAACACAAGCAGGGGGAGTGGGAGAGGGAGAAGCAGGCTTCCTGCCGAGCAGGGAGCCCGATGCGGGGCTCGATCCCAGGACCCTGGGATCATGACCTGAGCCGAAGGCAGACGCTTAACGACTGAGCCACCCAGGCGCCCCAAATTTTATAAATTATTTTTAAAGAACAGCTTGTTGTAACACTATCATGAATCTTTGACCTCTGAGAATAAATGCAAGCATGAGTGTGAAACTGTTTTCAAAGATATTCCTTTGGATAAGTAGTAGGAGACTACCATCACTAAAAAAAATTTATCTTTCTTTGATGATTTTTTATTTTTTCAATGTAAATAATAAATATTTAATATGTAAACATTAAACAACACACTACTGCACCAGCAATTGGCCAAATAAGAAATCAAATGAATAATCAAAAGATGTCTCAAAACAAAAGAAAAAGAAAACACAATATTCCAAATCCTATGGGATGCATCAAAAGCTGATGTTAGAGTGAAATTTATGCTATAAATGCTTGTATTAAGAAAAAAAATTCAAATAAACAACATTATACTACAAGGAATTAGAAAAAGAAGAAACTTAGCTGAAATTTAGCAGAGGAAGGAAGGAAATAACAAAGAAAAACCAGAAATAAATAAAATAGACACCAGAATAAATAACATATTATTGAAAGTAATCACGAGTTTTTCCAAAAAAAAAAGACAAAATTGGCAATGCTTTAACTATATTAAGAAAAAAAAAAAAAAAAAAAACAGAGAAGATTCAAAAACCAAAGTGAGAAATGGAAAACAATACAACAGATACCCGTAGAAATATATAGTGTGATAAGAGATTAAACAATTATATACTAACAAATGATTTTTTGTTTAAATCCACAATAATTGAAATTTAATTAGATCTATTATTAAAATAAAGCTTTTTAAAAAAAGCTATGCACTTATACAAAAGAATAAATTCCACATCACTGAAACAAAGATACAATACAATACAAAACTGTTATATTGGTGTCAATATTGAGTATGCACTGGAGTTTGGAAATACTGGAGTCAACAAGACTGGTTATAAGACCATTGCAAAAATAAAAATGAAAAAAACCGAAAAAAAAAAAAAAAAAAAAAAAAACCCAATTACCATCATGGTAATAAGGTTAAAATTAGGTGTATGCATTTGAAATATATTAGCTAATTTTCGCCAGATTCAGTTGACTGAATAAGAAGGGTTAATACAAGCAGGCCTTGTAGGATTTTCAGTATTTTAGCTTAAATAGCTATCTATATAACCATGAAATTCATGGATTATATATTTTCAGGAATGGAAATAGCTTATTTCAAATATGACTTATAAAAGTTTTGCATAGGCATTTAGGATCTATAGCATCAATGAAGGACTATTTTTCAGTCAAGGGAATTTGAGGAGTTGACGACATAGACTATTCTTATCCAAATAGATAAACATAGCTGTAGAGCATGCTAGCAGGGCCAAAATAACAACAACTAAACAAACTTTTTGTCCTTGTAGAGGCCTCAAAGAAACTAAGTGGGTCACTAAACTGAGCTCAACCTTCCAGGGATTCAACTTCACAGTGGTGAGCAGAGGAATTTAGTGCCATTCTAAGCACAAAAATGATGCTCAGTAGATTCTACTAACTGAAAGGACAGATACTCTGATAAGGGTCTGAGTTAGACTAGAGAGAATGAGCTTAGTTGTAGCCAATGACAGAGCTAACAGGAATTTTTCAGGGAAGAGAAATCAAGGAAATAAAACAAAACAACAAACCCTACTTGAGGGGCCAAAGATCTTACCAAGGAGGTTGGGCCTCAAGGCCAGAACCCAAGTGAGCAAGATGCCGGACTGAGACAAAGGGACTGAAGAGAAGGCTGTGCAAGACCAATGGACTCAAGTCAAGTTCCTTGGCAGGCTGTTCATCCTTAACAAAAAGATCATCCTGAAGGAAAGCAGATGGTCTCATCCCCCTCTCAAACTCAAGTAGAAAGAAATTTCTTCACTATGGCCATGCTTGCATTTTACTGACTCATGGCCTGGAATGGAAGGAAAATCTAATAGCCAGGTAAATCCTGCCAGAAACGATTTGGGGCCGCAGCAGACAGGTGCTGCCACCCTCGGGGTCCTGTGAGTTCACTCTTCTCTAAAGGGCACTTTGCGGGGGGTGGGGGGTAATGCAATTTTCTCAAAGCTCTAGGGAAACAGTATCTGAAGGGAAGGGAGAATTAAAAAAGGAAGAGCTAAGAAAAAGAAAACAAAGGACATTCCTTGAAAAACCTTATTAAAAAGTCAGGTTTCTCAAGGGATTGTGCCTTTCAACCCTTATGGATGTTGTGCAGCCGGTAAGTGACTATCAGATACTGAGGATCTGTGAGGAGTAAAGCAAATAGCACAGCAGCAGTTATTAATTTGGTGCTAGAGGAAGAGTCTGTACAGCATTCTCCAAAATAAAAGCAGAGGAACAAGTAACTTGGGAAATAGAATTTTTGCTTTAAGATGATAATTTGTAGAGGCATATGATTTAAATGAATCTTTATACTGTGTACTTCCCATTGTCTTTTTCTAGGTACAAAATAATATTCATGGCAACAATTGGATTTTAAAAAATACAGATACAAAAAGTAACCATAAAAATTAAATATTACCTAGAAATTCCCCCACTATATACAAATAATAGCTGTTAAGATATTGGTTTTGATTCTTTTAGAATCATATTATAAAGAAATCATACAGTAGATATAATTTTGTGTTTTTTCAAACTAAATATATTACAAGTATATTTACATATTACATATATATTCTTTTATTGCCTTGTCTTGAAAAATACATAATTTTATTCTATGAGCATACACTTTATTTAACTAGTCCTTTGTTTTAGACATTTAAGTTGGCTCCCATTTTCCAAAGGGAACTGAAATTAACATTCTTATTTCTAAATCTTTGCTCATATCTACGATTATTTCCTAAAAATAAATTGGTATAATTTAGGCTTTTTGTCTCACCACCAATTGTTGGATAAGCTATCATTTTTTCACAGATTTAAAATGTTGTATTTATCATATACTAAATTAGAACCTATATATCTATCTGTATTTTTCTGCAGGAGCCTGTGGTGTTTTGGATTTCATACATCTTTTTTTTTTTTCTACTGAAGTATAGTTGACATAAAATGTTATATTATTTCAGGTATACAGTAGTTTTTATGTATTTTTATTTTTATTTTTATTTATTTATTTATTTTTTTAAAGATTTTATTTATTTATTTGAGAGAGAGAATGAGAGAGAGCACATGAGAGGGGGGAGGGTCAGAGGGAGAAGCAGACTCCCCGCCGAGCAGGGAGCCCGATGCGGGACTCAATCCAGGGACTCCAGGATCATGACCTGAGCCGAAGGCAGTCGCTTAACCAACTGAGCCACCCAGGCGCCCAGTAGTTTTTATGTATTTTTAAAATACGTGGTATGGTAACCTATACTCATTGCAAATCTTTAAAATATATAAATCTTGGGGCACCTGGATGGCTCAGTCAGTTAAACAGCTAACTCCTGATTTTGGCTCAGATCACGATCTCAGGGTCCTGGGATTGAGCCCCATGTCGGCTCCACGTTCTGTGGGGAGTCTGCTTGAAGACTCTTTCTCCCCCTCCTTCTGCCCCCTGCTCTCACTCACACACACACTCTCCTCTTTAATAAACAAATAGATCTTTAAAAATCTATAAATAAAATATATAAATCTTCCCAAATACACATAATTCAAAATAGGTGGTTTAGAATGGTGTATACATATGACTTTGAGGATCAGTAATATCTTTATAAGGCTCATTCTTCCCAGTCTTTATTGAATTCCCCCCAGAATTTTCTTAAAGATTTATTTACTTGTTTTAGAGAGAGAAAGGAAGAGAGAGACATCAAGGGGGGAGGTGGAGAGGGAGAGAGAGTCTCAAGAAGATTCTGCGCTGAGCATGGAGCTCAATATGGGGCTCAATCTCACACCCCTGAGAGCACAACCTGAACCAAAACCAAGAGTCAGAGGCTTAACCAACTGAACCACCCAGGTGCCCCAAATTCCCCCCAAAATTTTAAAATGTGTCCTCTTTGTAGGAGTTTTACATATGTCCTTGTTAGTTTTGAGATATTCTTCTGTTGAGAGGAGGCAAAAATATTTTCACTCTAATGCATTTTTTTTTTTTAAGGTTTTATTTATTTATTTGACAGAGAGAGACACAGCGAGAGAGGGAATACAAGCAGGGGGAGTGGGAGAGGGAGAAGCAGGCTTCCCGCTGAGCAGGGAGCCCGATGCAGGGCTCGATCCCAGGACCCTGGGATCATGACCTGAGCCGAAGGCAGACGCTTAACGACTGAGCCACTCAGGCGCCCTCTAATGCATTTTCTATCTAATTATTGCTAGTACTATTAAGCTTATTTAAAAGTTTTTATAGGTTTAGTTGATTCTCTCAGATTTTTAGGAAAATATCTGAAAAATCAATTTCATTTCTTCTAATATGCATTATCTTCTAACTATTTTTCTTATATTATTACATGCATATAGTTTATTTTGAAATAACTACAAATGCAGTTTTAATTCTTTGGTAAGAAAACTGTAGTCTCAATTTTAGAGGAACTATTACTAAGGTTTGTGTTAACCCAACTCTCTTTAGATGATGGCATTGTGTAATAAGTACCTATAATTACCATTTTTATTTTTTTTCAATGCATTCTTAAACAATTTCATATAAACAAAGAACCATATGAATGTCTCTAAGACATGTTGAAATGCTACAGTTAACATAACACAAAACAAAAGATTGGGAGACACATTTGAGAACAGGTTTTGATTTTAATTTACATCATTTTGCTGCAGTTAATAGTAGTTTATGGTAAAATGATCAGACTTTGAATTATCCCAACTGTGTTACAGCCTCTTCTCAAATGAATACTCTCTAGAATCATCTTTTCCAAATTGATATTATAAACCCATGGTAAATATTAGCTTCCTTACACTTAATCTATAGGTAATGGAAGGCATTATTTTGATTGGGAAGAAGGACAGGGGAAATAGGGAAGTTGCATACCATGGGAATGATCCTTTTGGCAGACTGGAAGAAGGACTGGAAATGGAATGAACAGACATTGAAATACAAAGATCAGTTAGTTTTAATACTGAGGAAGAAATATGAAGGAACTGAAAGAAGGGTTTATAAGAATCATTTTACAGAAACTGCCAATGTAACACTATGATTTCCAATCAGAAATAGTTAGAAGCTAGAGCCAGATGTCATGGTGGACTCACCTCTGATTGCATACAGATTAGATTACTAAATCTGTCCAAATCTATATCTTCCTAATATAAAGTAAATAAAGTCACATTTAGAAATACACTTACTGCATGGAAAAAGAAATTTTGGTATATACATATGTAATGGAATATTACTCAGCCATCAAAAAGAATGAAATCTTGCCATTTGCAACAACATGGATGGAAATAGAGGGTACTATGCTAAGTGAAATAAGTCAGTCAGAGAAAGACAAATACCATATGATTTCACTGATATGTAGAATTTAAGAAACAAAACAGATGAAGGGGAGGGGAAGGAAAAATAAAATAAGATAAAAACAGAGAAGGAGGCAAACCATAAGACACTCTCAACTATAGGGAACAAACTGAGTGTTGCTGGAGGGGAGGTGGATGGGGGATGGGGTAACTGGGTGATGGGCATTAAGGAGGGCACTTGATATAATGAGCACTGGGTGTTATATACAACTGATGAATCACTTAATTTTACCCCTAAAATGAATACTACACTATATGTTAACTCACTTGAATTTAAATAAAATCTTGAAAGAAAAATACCTTTACTGCAGAAATTTCTATTTGTTATTTAGTTTTATTCCATTTTTGCTTTAATATTAGATATTTCACCAGAAAACAATTCAGACTGTGGCAACAATATATGGAAACTACATATAGGGATTAACTGATTTTATTTATTCTTTTAGGCTCTTCGTGAACCTGTTTTGCAAAATGCCTTAAAAATTTAAGGAAAAAATAAAAAAAACCACTACTTTTCTCCTAGACTTGAGCAGATACTTCTGAATGAATAACTATTCTTCAAATTTTCCCACACCCACCGCCATCTCTAAATTATCATATATGTGACCTATAACTTTTCTTAAAGAACAGTTCCACTAAAGTGATGCATTTCCTCAGAAGTCTGCAAAGTCTCCCCTCTACCTACGCAGTTAAGTCTAACTATCCAGCCTGTTACTCATCTCCCTCTCTAATCCTTCCATTAGCCAATTTTTCCATCTTGTTTCCCTATGTATTTTTTTAACCCACCCAGTCGCTTGACAAACAGAATCACTAGCTTTGTCTCTCCTTCCTGTCTTAATCACCTCTGTGTCTCCGCTCACACAAGGAATGCTTGCCCCTCATCTCTCCAGGCCTTGAAGTCCACTCAGCTGGGGTTTTCTCCAGCAATCCCCCCGCCTCTTTCATTTGTTCAAAAGTAAATGTTTCCTCCACTAGTTTACACACATTAATTTCTGTGTATCACTGAAGTAATTTTCTTAAGCTTCAGTTTTATTTTATACTCAGTGTATCTATCCTACAATATGTAAAGGGATAAAAAGAAAATGGCACGTGCCATTTGGCATTTACCTTTTCAGTTTTATGTATATCGTATACATAGGCTGGGCTTAATTCTCAAAAATTAAAGCAGTAAAATGGATATAAAATAATTACACCAAATTATAGATAAGGACACTGACATAGAAATAAGTAAAATAAGCTGGCCTGCATTTGTAACTAGAAATTAATAAAACCTGTCCTCAGTGCTCCAATCTATACTACACTACATTAGTTCTGGCAAATGGATACAAAAAGTACTGCAAAGCTGAAAGGAGTGTGGAATGTTAACTATTACCATTCTTATTTTTTTTTTACATTTTTATTTATTTGAGAGAGAGAGTGAGAGAGAGAGAGAGAGCACAAGATGGGGGAGGGTCAGAGGGAGAAGCCGACTCCCCGCTGAGCAGGGAGCCCTATGCGGGACTTGATCCCGGGAGTCCGGGATCATGACCTGAGCTGAAGGCAGACGCCCAACCAACTGAGCCACCCAGGCACCCTATTACCATTCTTATTAACTCTATGTTTCTCCACTGCTCTCCCTACATCCCCATCTCTTTCTTCTTCTTCTCTCCCTCCCTCCCTGTCCCCCACCCCCTGTTTAGTAGTACATGTGGATCTTTCAAGACCATCACCTTTCCTTGTCCCAACCTTTATTGACTGACTTGCATTTAAACTCTGAGATATACATATGAAAATCTCTTTTCTTTCCCCAGGCCATTTACAAACTCCACTGAATACCTGAAGGGATTAGATTCCCAGTCACATCCCCATTACTGCTGGGATTCTCAGAGGGCATACTGGTTAGGTTAGAGCAATGTTTTGTATGAACAAGATCATAACTTCCCTATATAGGTTAACAATGGTTCTTTAGTTTCTAGAATATATACACTTCACATTTCTTTTTGTTTTGTGTGAGATAATTCTGTCACTTGATTTCTCTTTTCTCTGGTTTCTATTTTTTTCTCCAGCCTCTCTGTCTCCTCCACTGCCTCCTGCATCTGTCATTCACCAACCAATTTTATTGGTCCATTGTCTATCCTTCTTCACATTTATTAATCTACTGCTGCTGGCCCAGGATTTGAGAAGGACTCTATATTAATGTGTTCCAACAAAGCAGACTTTTTCTTATTTCAATCACCACTTAGATAAGGAAATTTTGAAACCAGCTGAATTTAGCTGTCTTCACTGATGTTAATGATTATCTCTCTTCTCAGCAGCAGACTTGTGCTATTTCTGCTGACGATATCTAAGGTCCACACATTGCCCCATTTGAACTTGAGTTTGTGTAGATGATGGAGACATTGCCAACTTATTCAGATTCCCAAGTACTGTGGAAGGAATCTGTGAGCACTGGACTGATAGCTAAAATAATTGAACTCAAGTTCCTTTTCTATCCTGTGTAATCTTTCAGAACACCCATGTTTTTAATCTCCAGAGTGGAACTGCTATGAAAGTCTCCCTTAGAGAGTTATGTAAGGGTTGAAACGAGATAATGTATATGAAAGACATGGACTTGCATTTAGTTGATCCTCAATATCTTCCTAATATTTCCTTCTCTCTAAATCCATTTTCCAATAGTCTTCCCAACACAGAGAAGACTTTTGACATTCTCAGAATAAATACATGTTTTTTGATCAGATATTAGAATAAATATATTTTAGAGGCATTTACATACCTGTTAAGAAATTGCAGCCCCATTCTGTAGGCAATATATGATTTTGCACTATTGTAATGACTTGGCCCTCATCAGCATCAGCCTTTGGAAAAGCTCACTTTATATCAGGAGCTTTGGAAAGTTCATGCTTTAGTTATTTACATTAATAGGGGTAGAAGATCCTTAGTGTGGGCAGACAATCAAATGGGACACACCAATAATCTAATTAATACAAGCCATTATTTGAGCTCTATCAAAATATTCTCCACAATATTTCTTTTCTTCTCTTACACCCATTTACTCTCCCTGCTTTATACCTGCTTCCTCTACTACTCGTATTTTTTTCCCTGCCCCATGTTGGGACCTTTTTTGCTACATTATGACACTGTTTAAGCCTGCAGGCCATTCCTAGGGCTCCTGTTGATCCTTATAACTGAACTGTTTTTGTCTTGTCCCTATACATACAAGAGTGAATAGTAATGAAAACAAACACAAATGTTCACTGAGCTCTATCTATGTGTCAGGCATGGAGCTGAGATCTTCATGCCTTCTAAGATGTTATACTTCACAACAACCTGTGAGGCAACTATGACTGTAATCCCCAGTTTAAATTTGCAAAAACTGAGGCAAAAAGAGATTTAGTTTCCCAAGAAACACAATCTGGTGTTATGACATGAGTCACTGTTCTACCTGGCAGCTCTCAGTAAATGTTTATTGATTAAATACCCAGACTTTTGTCTTATTTTGTGACCCAGCTCAAACTCGCTCTTTCTTTAAAAAAAAAAAAAAAAATCCTCTGAGCTACCCCTCAAGAAAGAAATTTCTTTCTTGAATTCAATGGTTAAATGTGTAGGAAAGCATAAATCCCTTAAAATAGTATCTGGTTTTTAGTGTCTTATATGTGTGAATTAACAACTAAATGAAAATTTATACAAATAGTGCTATCATGACAACATACATGTTAACTGCCAAAGATCTAAAACTCAACTCAAGGAATAAGCCACATGCAGTAGGGTATGTGTTTAGTATTTTAATAGAGAAATGTGTATAACGTGTTTATGTAAATTAACTTATATTCAATAGGAGGCATCAAAATTATAGAGTGACATGTACTCTGAATTAACAACAACAAGTGCTTATTACTTCTATACTAGCCTGAAAGAACCTTAATTGTGTAAGAGATCTTCCCTCTGTTGTTAAATACCCTATAGTACCTAATATAAGCTCTGTATACAGTAGGTTCCCAATAAAGAAGTGAGTTAATAAGTGAATACTGAGATTGCTTACACTAAGCCTAGTACTAAATAAAAGTCAGAAAGTCCAGTCTTCTTTTTTTTTTTTTTTAAAGATTTTATTTATTTATTTGAGAGAGAGAGAAAGTGAGTACATGAGAGGGGGGAGGGTCAGAGGGAGAAGCAGACTCCCTGCCAAGCAGGGAGCCTGATGCGGGACTCGATCCAGGGTCTCCAGGATCATGACCTGAGCCAAAGGCAGTCGCTTAACCAACTGAGCCACCCAGGCGCCCCAGAAAGTCCAGTCTTCTTAACACAACTTTTCCTAACCATGGTCTCAAAGTAGAAATATACTCATCTTCCAAGGATTTTTCCAGTCTGTAAGAGCAAAAACCTAGACTTACATTTTTTTTCTACATTTACTGTAAAAATCAAGATCCTTCCATTGAGGTAAACAGATTTGTGAAAGCTAAAACACTAAAAACATGCCTATTATTACTACTGTTATATGTGGTAGGGTATGCAATGCCCAAATGTGGGAGCTGGGAAACTTAGCCTCCAGTTCTTGCTCTTCCACCAGCTAGCTGTCTGACCTTGTGAGACTTATTTAATTTAGTTTTCTCCTTTGCTAATTGATTGAGCTGAGTACAATAATTCTAAGGTGGCTTTCAACTTCAATATTTCTTAGTAATCCATAGTATAAATGATTTTCTGATAGAAGCGGAAATAATTAGTATGTGAGGTGTACTTCTTTTTCTGCTCCTTTTCCTTACAAGCACTGTCAGACAAATGCTGAATCCAAAATAAAAATGTACATTCTAACCATGAATATAAATGCAGTTTTTCAGATGATTCAGGGATTTTCTAAAAATTCTCCCATGAAACAATCCAGATATCTCTCTTGATTCTTTACATATCTATTTCCCTCTCCATGTTTTAAATATCTGTCTTGATGTTTTAGATGCCTCTCTCAATGTTTTAGATGTCTCTCTTATGTTTTACATTGAAAATATGCTTCAATAGTGAGTACTGAGTATTGACTCAGATTTCATATGGATAATACAAGAAAATAAACTTCCTCAAAAATATAATAATATTTCCTTACAAATATAATGTTGGCATCTTCATTTTTTATGTAATAAAAATAGGAGCACCTGGGCGGCTCAGTCAGTTGAGTGTTTGACTCCTGATTTCAGCTTGGGTCATGATCTCAGGGTTGTGAGATCAAGCCTGCAGCAGGCTCTGCGTTGGGCATGGAGCTTGCTTACAATTCTCTCTCTACCATTCCCCCTGCCCCTCCCCAACCTAAGAAAATAATAAATAAATAAATAAATAAATAGTACTTATTTTGTTCTACTACATGCTGAGCCAATTGCTGAAGATATAAGAGTGAACACGACACAGGAATGTACCATCAAATATAGGTGAAAGATAATAAGCAAGCAACCACAACACAATATAGAACATAGTAGGATGGAGACGAGACATAGAGGGTACGACGGGAGCACATGAAGATGGAAATCATTCACCAGGGCAGGGATAACCAGGAGAGGCTTCTCTATGGGGAAGCAGTATCTAAGCTCAGGTTTGAAGAACTATCCAAGAAAAGAAGACATAGAGGATATTATAAGCCAATGGACAGTCTGAGTAAAGGGGATGATAGAGCATGAGAGAAGCTACAATTAGCCCCTGATATTTAGTGTGAATGGTTTGAAAGAGACAGTGCTAAGAGATAAGGCAAGAAAGGCAAGAATAGCCTTTATAATAAGCAAATGTCTGTGTAATACTCAATTATGAAAATTAGACTTACTCCCAATTGCATCAGAAATCCATTATTTGGAAACTGGTTTTCAGAAACAAGTATAAAGAAAAAAAGGCAATACAAACAGTAACTCACTGCTACAAACATGAGTATGTAGAGAACCTGAAATGGTCTAGGTAGAGTCTGAATTATGAAATGTTTAAAATTTTTTCCCTCTGGGTCAATATGAAATTGAATGTGGTTTCATAAAGTTCTTCCAGAATATTTTAAGGGTTAAGATTTTTCAGTCATATTTTAATGATATATAATAAATAATGTAATCACAATCTAGAAGGTAAGAAGCGTGAGTTCTGGCTACTGTTCTACCACTACTTCATCCTTGAAGAAGACACATAAATAATTTCTATAGGTATCAGCTTCTATAAAAGGAGAGTATTCAACTTATTTAACACCAAAGCCACTTTCAAAACTATGATTCTGAACAATATTTTTGAATACTATTATTTTATAATATGATCTATGGATTTATCTTTTTGTTTGTAAGTGGGTACTTAAAATCTTCTTTAGGTAAGTGAAATATCATTTACATTATCAATTAACTTTAAAAACATGTGTATTAGATAATATAAAGGTAAATGGTGCCTTGTTCATAAAATTACAAATTTCCATTTAACAAGAGATTTGAATTTAGCCAGTTTGTTGTCCATTTAAAGCACTTCACCCATTAGGTAGGGGATTCTTCAAAGGCATTGTGACTCTTCACCTTTGTTTTCACTCCTTGTGCTCAATCCACACCTGATAAATAATGGGTACATAAAAATTATTGACTTGGGGCACCTGGGTGGTTCAGCCGTTAAGCCTCTGCCTTCCGCTCAGGTCATGATCTCAGGATCCTGGGATCGAGCCCCACATTGGGCTCCTTGCTCAGCAGGAAGCCTGCTTCTCCCTCTCCCACTCCCCCTGCTTGTGTTCCTGCTCTTGCTATCTCTCTCTCTGTCAAATAAATAAAATCTTTTAAAAATTATTGACTTAAAAATATATTTTCTATAACAGAAATAGCTGTCTTTGAAACCCTCTATTGTTATCTATACACTAAAGTTTTAGATCACAAAAGGCTGGTATTATTTATTGGCACGTGTTGCCATTAGGTCCAATTAGTAGAGGTGAAATGATTTAGATGAATTGATCAAGGTGACTAATCAGTCAGTTAAAAATAAGTTCTAGTTTCCTTAAACTCTTGCTTTGGTCTTAAGACCATACTGACTAATCTATTTGAATTCTGCTGGAAACCATTACCATTGTCAATAATATGTAAGTGAAAACAGGGCATTACTTCTTCACTCATTTATTTACATCATATATTTGAAGGCTTGGAAACATTTTCATAGGAGATTGCTAAGTCAGACTGACTCCTGTGATTTTCATAAATGTCAATATCCATTCTCATGAATGGCTTAATGCCAAGATTCTACACAGTGCACCAGAAAGAAAATAAGGTGTCCATGTCTTAAATCTAGCAAAACAAATCTGGCCAGATAATTGTAAGTTAATTTTCCCAAAGGAAATCCAATTTCATTTATATTCTTATAAATAGACCATAGTTACACTTTTCTAAGAGTTTAGATTTGGATGCTAATCGATATTCAGTGATCTAGAAGAGGACATCCATTTAAAGTTCTTAGTATACATTCTAAGGTCACCTTTGATGTACAATCTCTTAAACCTTTATTATTTAATCATTTGAGTCTTTAAAGTGAATGTCATTCTGTTATTTTTTTTTTCTCCATGAGTTTAACATGAATAAACGAAGAGTATTTTTAATACTCAATTTTGGTTAGAAAAAACTCACCTCATCTCTGATGAGTTGTATTTGCAAGGTAATTAATGCATCTGGGATGCTGTCATTAAAATAGGTTCTTGAGGGGCACCTGGGTGGCTCCACTGGTTAAGCCTCTGCCTTCAGCTCAGGTCATGATCTTGGGGTCCTGGGATCAAGCCCCACATGGGGCTCCCTGCTCAGCGAGGTGTCTGCTCCTTCCACTCCTTCTCCCTTTGTGTGGTCTCTCTCTCTCTCTCCCCCTCTCTCAAATAAATAAATAAATAAAATCTTAATAAAAATAAAATAGGTTCTTGATCTGAGATGAATAAAAACCAGAAAACAGGTTTAGAGAAGAATCTGATATAAGTAAAATTTTTGTATATAAGTATTAATAAAACTTTCAGACTGGGGAGTACATCTGCATAGATAACAACTCACATAAGTGTAAGGAACATACATGCACACTGTTGTTATAAATCACAGAAACCTTCCATTGGTAGGATTAATTACTTCACCTGAATGTGGAACTCCTTCATAACAGGAGCTATAAAGCAGTAAAAATAAAGTCAGTTATAAATATTTATTGAGCATTTTACTCATCATGTGTTAAGGTAGTAATATGTGTTATCTATAATCATCACAATAAGCCTAGAGGCTGTGCATTTTTAGCTATGTTTTATAGATGAATGAAGATAGATGAGCCATGATTCAAGAAACTGTCCAGAGTCACACAGGTAAGATGTGAGATTGCCAGGCTTAAAACTCAATTCTCTTCATCTCTAAAACCTATCACTTTTTACTACCACATGGCCCTTACCATTTTTTAATTTGTATTTTTATTTTATTTTGAGAAAGAAAGCGCACACACAGGGGCGCCTGGGTGGCTCAGTCGTTAAGCGTCTGCCTTCGGCTCAGGTCATGATCTCAGGGTCCTGGGATCGAGCCCCACATCGGGCTCCCTGCTCAGCGGGAAGCCTGCTTCTCCCTCTCCCTCACTTGTATTCCCTCTCTCACTGTGTCTCTCTCTGTCAAATAAATAAATAAAATCTTTAAAAAAAAAAAAAAGAAAGCGCACACACATGTGCAAGCGGGGGGGAGGGGCAGAGGGAAAGGTAGAGAGAGAACCTTAAGCAAGTTCCACACCCAGCACAGAGCCTCACTCAGGGCTTGATCTCATGACCCTGAGATCATGACCTGAGCCAAAATCAAGAGTTGGACGTTTAACAGACTGAGCCACCCAGATGGCCCATGGCCCTTACCTTCTTAGAGGTTATATTATACATAGTCTATAAAAACACAAAGCATCATTATTATATTATAATTGTTATTCCAACTTCTCCATTCTAGCCATGCTTCCTAGATTCCCAGTAACTGGCCCAACTACTCCCATTATAGATGAGAACTATTTTTTTTAAGCTTGTATTCTTATAAATTAAACCACTGGCCTAGACTAGCCAGTCCAAAGGTAGCTTCAGACTCAAAAGGCTGTTAGTATCTTTGTAACTTTCAAGAGCTTGGTAAGGTCCCTCTCACGTTTTTATTTTGCTTATAAATGTTGGGCTGTCTTAATAACTTTAGGAGTAAAAAGTAACCAAGCTGAGCTCTTCAGTAGAATCCCTAGACTATAAGGACTCCCTGACCATATATAAAGACCTTGAGAATTGAATGGTTACAACAGCTTTCGGCAGCTTATGTATAGCATATATTTTCCATAGAATAGAAGATATGCAACATTCCTACAACCAGAGGGTGTTGTAGAAAGGCTATAGCAGCTGCCAGCCAGTCTGTGATCCATATTTGTATACTGAAGATAGCGGACAAGTAACATAAAAATTAGAAAAGAAACATGTCAAGACACTCTTGAGCCAATCAGAAGTTTAAGAAACTGGTTACTGCATAGATCTACTGGTAGTACTGGCTGGATTCTCAGATTTGCACTTATATTGTGGGCATCACAAACATGACAAATAGATATACATATGCACATAGATCACATTCAGCAACAAACATCAGCAGTTGAACATGCAAGGCAAAGTGAATGATACTAAAACAAACATGGTCCCTATACAGTTTGCATAAAAGTAAATGAGTAATAGAGCCCATTCCTAGCTCTGCCCTAGCAATCCATATTAATTTGGGCAAACTAAACATCCCTTCTGAGCTTGTAACCCCATCTGTCAAATGGGCATAAATACTGCTGTCTATGGTATGGCTACTATGAAGATTTTAGGAGAACATTATAGAAACAGCATATGGCATACATATAACACAGTCCAGTGATCAACATGTGCCATAAATAAAGGACTAAAATGTGTAGTAGAATTAAATTATTGAGCGTCTGCTATACCAGGGACTAGGCTGGTCACTGAAGTCCAGAGATGAATAAACTCAGCCCATTTCCTTGAGTACATTATGATTAAACAGATGGTTGTTTCCACAAAATAAGCATTACTGGAAAAGGGAAGAACATGAACATAAAAGTGATGGGGTATATATAGGGAAGAGAAATAATTTAAATTTTCAGACTATAAAGTATAAGGCAAGATGTATCAGGCAATAAATATAGAAGAAAAGCAAACCCCAAATCTCTGAGGACATTTTAGGCCAGCTGAAATAAAATAAGCTTACCTATTATTTTCCTCTTTTATCCTTTATATGCCATAGCTTATACTTATATTGAGAAGGCAATTAATAAATATTATTGAGGTGAAATATTGCCATAATGATCTGAAATATATCTAGAAATGCATTTTAAACATAGTTGGAATATTTCTTCCTTTAGACATTCAGTACATTTAATTAAGAAATATATACTGATAACCACTATGTGTAAGGTATTCTGCAAAGCCTTAGAACAGATAATGGGAACTGAAAAGGACAAAGGAAGGTTGACTGCTAAAGTCAGTCTGAAAAGGAAACACGCAATGTTTCGAACATTAAACTGGTAATAAAAAAAAAAACAGCAACAGAGGTCTCAGTTCTAGCTTGGTCACACAATCAGTGATATTAGCTACAGGATTATGAATAAGTTGCTTTACTTTCTAAGCCTGCTTCTTTTTATACCAAGAATAAGAATTCTTAATCTATCAAATGCACAGGGTTATTGTAATTTGTAACTATGACAAAGGATGTGAAAGTCCTCAGTACATGGTAAAACTCACATGCTTGGATAAACAGGGTAGTTACTAAAAAAAACCTACTCCACGCTGGCAAAGTGTTTCACATACCTGATCTCATTTAATTCTCATAACAAGCCCAGGAGGTAGATACTATTATTATTCTCATTTTACAGATGTGAGAAACAGAGGCCCAAAGGGCTTAAGCAACATCCTCAAATTCACAAAGCTAACGAGCATTGGAATTATGATTCAAATCCAGGAAACTATTTGGTGTCTGATCTCACACCTCATCATCTGTCTCCACCTCTACTTTATACTAAGTGCAAATGCTATAAGCCTACTTAATAAAAATAGGGTCTGGTGAAAACAAAAGAGTGGACGTGACGAACACAGAAGTCTAGCATGACCATCATGAAGAACACAGTTGGTCAAGAATTAGAACATGTCAGAAGTTCGTGGATGCTTGAGAACATCAGAGAATGTGCACTAACCAGACAGCGTCCCAAGCCTCTAAAGACAACTGACATGATGAGAAAGAAATGAAAGTTTAGAGCAGGCAGGTGAGCATTCATCAGCCAGAGTGGGCCAGAGAATCACCTGGCCTGCAAGCGTCCAGAACAAGGCTGTCCAAGAAGAGAACAGCACCCTGCAAGCAAAGAAAGGTCTCAGCCTCACCTGGTGAGAGGGAGAGAGGCAAAGGCCTGAGAGACAAAGGCACCAAAAGAGGAGACCAAAAAAGCCCCGTGGAGGCCTGAGAGATGAAGATGACTTTAATTATCCAATAAAAGCTCATTGGAAATGCCACTTTCTCTCTGTGTAAGAGAGCTCAGCCTGCTGCATGCAGCTGTGAAGAAACTTTATGTGTTCACACGGTATGCATCTCAGGAAGGACGTTTTGTTCCCTGCAGGCCTTTGGAGTGTGGGGACCATGAAAACACATTTTATCAAAATAGGTTTGTAGGACATATTTGATTTCTTCTGTGACAGCTCCAAAACTAATCCTTAGGGGCAAAATGAAAGGAAAAAAAAAAAAAAGTGGAGGAATGCTGGGTAAAAATACTGTGACAGGACAATAAAAATATACCACTTATGAAAATAACTGAAGTAGAAAAAAATTAAAGAGTAAAGCAATTTAGGCGTGGGGTTGAAAAAGGATGTCAAATCTAGGTTGTGATTTGAATTGATGTCAATGCCTTGCACTTCCATCCCCCACTTCCAAGCCTCTTCCTCTTCTAGGTCAGGATTGCTCCATCTTCTGGAACAAGCCTTTCAGTCTCAGTGATGTGTATATGTAATGATATAATAATAGAAGTTGAAAAATCCTGGAATTTCTCATCCTGTTTCTTAAAAGACACTAGGGACACCCAGAAATGGATGACTCATGGAACTTAGCAAAAGTGTTAAATAGAAGTGTTTAAAGTGCCAAGCTTAGACAGACCAAGAAAGGAGGGGTATTTTTGTCGTTTGGAACATGGGCTATGCACTATGGTATAACCTGAATTCAAATCCTAACTCTGCTATTTTCCAGTTTTGTGAAAGATGGATAGATTAATCATCTTCTCTGAGCCTCAATTTCTCCACCTGTGATAATACCACCCCACATTTTTGTGAAGATTAAGTTAAAATTTATAAGTTTTTATTTTCAGTGCCTGGCACAATAGTTATTCAAGTATTATTAGTTATTTCTAGTGTGAGATAAAAATTAAACTTAGTCTTGTTTAAGCTTAGAATCAGCATTTTATAAACAGAATCCAGAACCATGTCAACTGTAACTATGAAGCAATTAATACTGATTTCATTTGAATTTGAGTACATCTACATTTCCATGAAGGAAGAGCTGCCCCCTTCAGTACCTTTGCACTGGATTCCAAAGCTGTTTCTGCCCCAATCCTCCCTAGTTCCTCTCTAAAAAAAACTGTTCTGAAAAATCCATGTTTTGTTTTTGTTTGTCTTGTTTTGTTTAAAGACTTTAGTTTTTAAAAGAACTTTCAGGTTCACAGCAAACTTAAGAGGGAGGTACAGAGATTTCCTATATACTTCCTGCCCCTACTCAGGCACAGCTTCTCCCACTATCAGCATCCTCCACCAGAATGGTGCATTTGTTATAAGTGATGAACCCAAATGAACATAATCACCCACAGTCCACAGTTTACATTAACATTCAGAACCCACTTTTAGTGAATAAATAATTATGAAATTCTTATAAAATATTACTGAAACAAATAATGCCAAATAACACCCTTTCGTAGGATGGTTTTTGATCATTTTTGCCCTTTTCACTATAGCATCACAAAATGGAACATGATCTTATAAACTGAGCCTAAGATACATGATCTGAGTAATAAAAGAATTGGACATCAATGTCCATATTTATAGAGGCAAGGACAGGGACAGCAAACATTTTAATAAAGAAAAAAGAAATAAAAATTATTTTGCTAGATTTAGGTTGCTCAATTTCTTAGCAGTCCAATTAATGTTTTACAAATTTTACAAAAGCACTTACCCTAATTTTCAAACACTGTAGCATTAGAAATTATAAATGATCTAGAGTGATGCCTTTGTCATACACCTAAGATTTAGTTTATTAAAAAGCAGACATTGTTGGGGCACCTGGGTGGCTCAGTCAGTTGGGTGTCTGCCTTTGGCTTAGGTCATGAACCCAGGGTCCTGGGATCAAGCCCCGTGTCGGGCTCATTGCTTGGTGGGGAGTCTGTTTCTCCCTCTCCCTCTGCCTCTTCCCCCCCTGCTCATGTTCTGTCTCTGTCTCTCACTTTCTCTGTCAAATAAATAAAATCTTTAAAAAAAAAAAAAAGCAGACATTGTTATGAGGATTTATTGACTTTGATGAGTGTCTTTAAACTTTTTTTAATCCTTTAAAAATTATTTGTGTATATGGACCCATAGAGAATTTGTATCTCCCTTGAAATTATTTGCAAAATGTTCTGTGAAAAATCTGTTTCTGTTTTCTTAGGTAAGGACTTGTGGGTTTCATAAAATTCTTTAGTAGGTGAGTAAACTAGTTTAGAAATACGTTGATCAATTCAATTTAACAAATGTTTATTATCAAACATATATTGGAGTTTGGTGTTCAACATTTTTGAGTAACTACGATGATTTAGGTACAAAGTTTTGTTTTGTACATTAACATACATATTAAGTAAAATATGACCATACCATGTCCTACTTAGCTGATAATATAACATAAAATGGGGAAACGATTGATACTCTTCTTTCCCTGCTGAGGTAAGCTTTAATTTTATATTTTAATAATGAATTGCTACAAAGGATAGAGCTTGATGTGTCATTTGGAGAGGCATCCCAAATTAGGTTGCATATGGTATGTTAACATTTTTTGGCATAATATATAGAAAATGAAAGGAACAAAAAAATATATGTCTTCCTATATACTCAATAAGACATCATCTAGTCGGGGTATATAATTTGGACAATAGAGACTAAAGCCTTTGCACTAAAATTCACAGCATAAGGAAATTAAATATTCTAGACATGAGAAATGTAAAATAAATTAAAGATAAACTGTTGTCCTAAAATATGCCTTTGTGAATTCTGCCATTGGAATTTACCCAGGAGAAAAACTGTAGTCCTTCTTTCGAAGTTACTCAAATCCAATTGATGTCACCATATGCAAGTTTAGTTGACATCCAGCAGCAATTTAATTGGCTATATTCTTTGTTTCTAAAGGGCAATTTTGTGCGTGATATCTAGGTGTTCTCTGTTTGCTATTGCATTGACCTTTAGAGATTCTTAGAAACAGTCTTTGAGGTTTCATTCCATTTTTTTTTTTTCCAGGCTGAAAACAGCTTATTAAATCGTCTCCTCTGAGATAATAACATCACCATTATAGAGAGGTGGATATGGACATACTAAGGCTATGTCAACAATATCCCAAGCATATACAAATATTATTGAATTTAGGTCATGGGCTTTTTAGTTTGTTTGTTTACCTAGTTTAACTTTTCATCGTGTTTTCTTTTCTTATCTCATGAACGTAGGATGATCAATCAGCAGGGCAATATTTTATTGGCAGATAACGTATGAAATAATTGATGTAATGAAATTATCTTTGTAAAGGGTATAGAGATCTCAGGAAATAAAAATTGATGCTTGTTTGGAAGCTACAGTGTTCTAGGTCTTTATCTTATTTTTGACTTAAAAAGATATTCATGATTGGGTGACTATTAAGTCTTATTTAAGAACTCAAATAATTTGGAAAGGCCACACAAGTATTTAGTAGTGCATCTGATTTAATTCAGAATCATGGGATCCAAAGAGAGTACTTTTTTTCCTTTTTTTCTATTAATAATGCTACCTTAGGAAAGTATCATTACTACTGTAATTACTATTATCTGTGAATACTAAACTATACAATCAGATCTCCTTATGACTGAAAACCATGAGTGCATTTTATTTATTAGCCCATTAGTAAACTTTAGGCAAAAATAATTGACTCATGGAGAAACTTCAAAGTCTCTGACCTTCAAGGGGTCATAGATCTCTCCCTGAATTGTCTCAAAAGTAAAAGGCAGTTGACACATGGAGGTGTGTGAAGTCAGTTTGTACTGTTGATATGATGATTAAGAAAACAGGCTTCTGAATCAGAGAAAAAGATTTCAAAGAACTGGATCCCACAGCATCAACTGTGTGGCCTCAAGCTAATCATTTAGCTTCTTCCATCTAAATTTTCTCATTCATAAATTCAAAATAATAATATAAATGTTGGCATTTTGTGAGGATTAAATTTGTTAATATACATAAAGCTTGCACTACAATATGGTGATCACTCAACAATACTAAATATACCAAGCAGAATTCCTTTACTTTAAAAGGACAGAAACCCAACTATCTTAAGACAAAAGTGAATTTGTGACCTCTATAACTAGAGGTCCAAAAAAAAAAAAAGAAGTAGCTTTCAGCATAGATGGATCCAGAGGCTCAAATGATACAATCAGAGTTCCCGTTCTCTCCCAGCTCTGTGTGCTTCTGTTTGGCCTTGTTCTCATGTAGGCCTCTTCTATGATTCCTTCATGCTGCTACTATCAGGCCCGATCTACCAATAGCCTTGCACTTCACATTCCCAGAAAAAAATACATTTTTTTCCTACTCTTTAATGTTTATTTTAAGAAAACTGTAAAAAATATATTTTATGACTAAATAAATAAAACTATACTTTAACATGAATTAAAAATGCACACACCAAATCCCAAATCCAGTAAAATATTTTCTTCTTGAAAGTGAGAGAACAATATACTCTGAAGGGGTAAAAAGGAGATACTAACTTTATCTTAAGTGTTCTTCTTTATTAATAAAATGAAAACAAACAACAGGAGCTAGAATGGAAAATGCTAATACTTGTTAATTCTGAATAATAGATAAAGGGGTGTTTTTGCATTTATTTTCTAATTGCAATTTTGTTTCAAATTTTCATTATTAAAAAAAAGCCCAATGGGAGTTTCAACATGGGTATTTCTAGCCTCATGGGATAGACTCTATACACTGCAGCTGTATTAGTCTTAGTAAACCCATCTAAAATAAAGATGGTCAGTTGCAGAAAACAGAAATCAAATTGATAAGGATAATTGTAACACTGTTGTGGTATGTACCATGTGCCATACAAACCAATAAAAGCATAAATTAGGCATAATTTTATCCTCATTTTAGGTTTCAGGAAACTGAGGCCCAGAAAGGTTAGATAGCTTGCCCAAGATTTTCTATTAGTAAGAGGTAAAAACACGACTTGAATTCAGGCACCTTTGCTCCAGAAGTTTTACACATGACCACGAATGTTATTAGGTGGGAGCAGGGTAGAAATGCAGATATTCTCCCACTTTCTGAAAGACAGAGAAATACCTTATGGGAATCAAAGATGCAGGAAAGAGAAAGTCTTGAGAAGTCCATATGCATCTGCAGAAAGAGACTTATGAAGGTATAAACTTAACCTGTCTTATTACTTGAGCCCATGTGAAGCATATAGTAGGTATTCGATACAAATGTGTATATGTGGATTGAGGCAGACTGCAGATTGTCCTCCCCAAAGAGGATGAAATGGAATATGGTCATACAAAACCTTTTTGAGCTAGATGGATCATGTTGCCCTGTATACGTTCCAGTCCTTACACTAAACTGTATAGCATACAACCAAATTGATTAATGGTGTGAAAGCAGCTGCTATCTATAAATACTTAACTGAATTCAGGACATAGCAGGGCTGCCCCCCTTCCCCAACGACTAGACAACCACTGTGGAACAGTGAGGGGTGAGGCTAAGGCTAAGCACATAGAGTGATAGTAGGCATTAATTCCCACCACCTCTTTCAATTTAATTTTAGTTATCCAGTGAATTTTTTATTTTCAGTAGTGTAGAGAAATAACATATGCCATTTGACTGAATTATGACCTTATACTAAATATGACAGATGGAAAAGCAGAACATTAAAATTATCTGACACTTCTAGAATAAAAATACACTGTTTTCAAATAGAAAATTAGGCTACAGATTAGTCATTCACTTGGATTATAGAGGTGGATTTATTATTTCAAAGCCTTGACAAATCATACAAACTTGTTGAAACTTGTTTTTTCTTCTGTGAAATGACATTGGTAAAACTCATGAATTCCCAGAAGCTATGATTTTAAGTCAGAGTCTTCCATTTGATTGCTACCTTTTTATAGGAAAATAGCTTCCCCCACTCATTCACTCATTCTATTCATTCATTCACCAACTAACAATTTACAGCCCTGCTATGATTAGGAAATTTGCTAAGAAACAAGGATACAGAGAGGAACTATAGAATACTATTAACACTAGACTAATCTCCTTTTTCCACATGCCTCCAGATACTGAATAAGATCAATAGAAAAAGATTATATAATGGTAGAGCTGATTAATCATGAGGAATAAGTCAGGAAATAATGGACTCCTATGTGAAGCATGCACTCAGAGTTAGCCCATCATCTGCTAAATATTATCAGAGAGGAAATTATTGTATTTGTATAGTTGAACAGAAAGTTTGAATAATATTATGATACTCAGAAGATGAGACATAGAGAAGGGAAGAGATATTTAAAGGTATCAGAAGACTGAAAGTTATGCAAGTTACATGGAATGACAAGCAAAATTTAGCTCTAAGCTACATTGATTGCCAAAAGTTTAATGTCTTTTATTCATACTTACTTGAGGTTTTAATATTCTATTACAAGAAATTTCAACAATCAATGTTTTGAGGTCTGTAATGAGTAAATGCAATATTTAATGTTATAGTTTCAACAATCAAAAGTCTTGTAAAACCATAGTAGTAAACGTAAATACAAACTATTTAGGAAATGTACTTTCACTTTTAGTAGAACACTTTAGCACTAAATTCAGCAAGTAGAATCATTAATATTATTGGATATTGGATAAGACTTTAAATTAATCATAAGGATCAACACTACATTTATAAGTTGCTGACTTTTAAATGAGTTAGAGGCCTGGTATGTTAGGTGGAATTAAAACTCAAATTGATTCCATCAATCTCCAATATTGAAAATAAAACCTTATGTTTATGAGACTTAAGGTTGTGAAGCTGCAATATAAATCTTTTATTAAAAGTCTATAAATATACACAATGATGATAAAGTCTGTTTTAACAATCCTCACATTTAATACTATACATATATGCTAAATATAGTCAAGGCTTAATGTATACTTTTTGCTTGCTCTGTGAATATCCCTTGATTTATACCTTCTAGTTTCCTAGGATATTTTTTAACTGTATCTACCCATGTTTCTAAACCCTCATTTTTCTTTCCACTTTTCTTTGCCTATTCATTTCTTTTCTTTTTAAAGATTTTATTTATTTGTCAGAGAGAGAGAGCTCAAGCAGGTGGAGTGGCAGGCAGAAGAAAAAGCAGGCTCCCTGCTGAGCAAGTAGCCCAATTCAAGACTGGATCCCAGGACCCCAGGATCATGACCTGAGCCGAAGGCAAACGCTTAATTGACTGAGCCACCCAGGCATCCCTGCCTATTCATTTTTGGTATCTGTCTTATTTTAGGATTTACTATATTTAAAAATTTACTTCATACTCACTACCTTTTTAAAAAAGCAGGTAATTAAAATTATTTAAAAATAAAAGTGTTGCAATCAATATTTCAGTATGGTTTAGATACTACAAATATTCTACAAATAACGCCGGTACTTAAAAGAGAAAAATTTTCTTCCATAAAATTTTAGTGACCTAGTTCCTCCTGAAGAAAGATAGACAAATAGATAAACTATCTAGCATTCTTTGATAGTTGTTCCTTCAGTGAAATTTTACAGAAAGTACGATGTTGAATTTATTTATTTATTTATTTATTTATTTATTTATTTATTTAGTGCTGACTATTAAGCAACCAACAATATTAAGACTTCTATACCTAGGAAGATAAATTGTCAATACCTGTTTATTCTAGACCTAGACTAGACCTAGGTACACTATTTTAAATAAGAAATGGGAAAAGCTTCAAAATCATCTCAGAGATGATGGCAAATGATTTTTATTTGGACATTATCATGTAAAAAAATGTGACCATTTAATAAGGTGTTTATACTAGCTCAAATAAGCGTCTTAGCTTGACCACAAATTCCATCAGTTTATTCAGAGTCCCTGAAGATGCCATCACAGTTCATATTGTATTTACACTGAGAGTCTCCTACTTGCTCTCTCTTCTTCAGGCAAAACTAAGCACCTACGGTGAACAGCTCAGTCCTTTCTTCTGGCCCCCCACTCTGCTGACCACAACCTGGCTCTACCCCACTTTCTTCTATCCACCTTTGTCCCCAGCTCTTTAAACAGAAAAAAGAGCTGAGCAAACCAGATTTTTAAATTTTCCAGCTGTTAGAATCTAGTCTGTAAAAGTGTAGGAAAGCCCTTTCTGTTCTCTGAGCCTTAGTTTTCTCATCCTTATATTGAGAAGGTAGGTTCTGCTGAGAGGCTTTTCCAAATTCACCATTCTCCAAGGCCATGGTTAATGTCACAGATAGCACCCTGACCCCTGAAATTTTCGTCTGCTGCCCTTTCCACTGCACAGCGATGTCATCCAGCCGAGGCACTTCCTATAGTGTCTCCTGGAGAGATTTTCTAACACGATTTGCAGACAATACACAAGGCATTGTTCTCCCTTGAGTATTGTTTGGTGGGCAAATTTCACTCCATCACACTGGTATTTCTTACGCAGTGCAGAATCAACATGATACTCTGAACTTTAGATGTGAGTATGAACAATCAGAATATACTGCTTTCTAAGAAAAGAAGCACCCTGAGTCTGTGCTTTGTTTGATTCCTTGAGCTTAATGTCCTTCAGAAAAGCTTCCCCTACATCAAAATGCTAACAACAGTTTTCTCTAGGAAGGGAAAAAGAAAAGTCATGGATGACCCTTTTCTTTTATTCTCTATTACATGTACTAGCCTATATTTTAGTCCACACTGACTACATTTCTTTTATAAATATACAAATTTTATTTTCTTAAAGTTAAATTTCCCAATCAGTGAAAAAAAAAAAATGCTTTTTGCAGGAAGGTAGTATTTGTGTTTCAGTATTATCCATAATAATGATACAACTTATTTTTATTTCCCTTCAACAGTTACTATGAAATAGCATTAACAATAGTCATACCTAAAATGTGTTTAGATCTATTAATTGTATCAAAGAATTTTTGCATCTCACCTCTCATTCTATCTTCACAGAATTTCTTCTTGGTGGTTAGATTCATTATTATTATGGATATACTAGAAATTTGAAGAAAAGATAAAAAGAGACCAAAGAGCACTACTACTACGATATAGTCCTACATTAAACAATCAATTCAAAATAAGCAATGATAACACAGTGGTTATATAAAGACAATCAAATGCAACTTAAGTCACTTTAGTTCTATCATTGCTTGTGACTACTTGGAATTTCTATTTCTGTTGAAATTCTTTGAATGGTAAAGACGTTACAAGTGTCTGAAACCTATTACAAAGAAATAAACACAGAGAGTACTAAAATTTCTGGAAGATATTTGAAACTGGGATTTGTTGTGAATTTCTGCCAGACTCTCATTCTCTCTCTCTCTTTCACTCTCTCTGAATATTATATATGAAACATATAGTTTTATATATAAATGCATAGTATATGATATATGTAAATGCATAAGTATATATGTAAACAAAACTTCAAAAATGAATAAAAAGTATTTTCTTATCAACTATAAGCAAAGGCAGATTGATATTATCTAGTGATACTGGCTACTGATCATGAATATTAGAGAAGATCAATTTTGATGTACTCACTGACAAATTTGCAGAAGTCAGGGCCTAAAAACAGACAATGTAATTTATTATTATGCTAGTAATATGTAGGTGTAAGTTTTTTCCTTTTTTAAAAAATACTAATTTCTGGGGTACCTGGGTGGCTCAATCTGCCTTTGGCTCAGGTCATGATCCCAGGTTCCTGGGATGAAGCCAGCATTTGGCTTCCTACTCAGCGGGGAGTCTGCTTCTCCCACTCCCTCTGCGCCTACCCCTTCCCAGCTTGTGCTCACACACGCGCTCTCTCTCTCTCAAATAAATAAAATCTTTAAAAAAATAAAATAAAATAAAAATAAAAAATATTAATTTAAAAGTACAATTCAATTTTCCCTTTATAATATTTCATTTGTTTACATTGTGGAATTATATTACATATTAATATTTCAATAAAAGGAAATTTTCACTATATTTCTTTTCTGTCCATTATCATTATTTACTTTATTACATGGTTACCCCTAAAAATAAATGTGTTAAAAAGTTATCTACCTTGGATCTTAAATATACCAGGTACAGTGCCACAACAGATGTTTTCTGAATAACATATCTTGATATTTTTGGTGTTAGCACTCAGAGGGAAATACTGTGCTCAATAAGGAAGAACAAACAACCATCAGGGAAATATCTGCAAACTGCAGTGCCAGGTCATTGCTTAATCTACTCAGCATCTTGAGGAAGTTGCAGTTCTATCTCTTGGTCCCTGATCTAAATCCAATATAATGGATTTCAATGTGTTTTAAAGTCAAATAAGTAACCTTTCTCCGTCTTATTTCAATATCATGCCCTATGTGATGTCTTATCTTCATTAAATCATTCTGTTTTTCTAATTGCCTGAATAACTCAATCCTGTGTTAATGCCAATGTGAAGAGTCCTGTGTTTCCCTCTTATTCTATTTTTGGGGTATCCAGGCACCTTTTTCCAAGTTAATATAATTTCTAAATTAGCCATGTGTACCCCTGTATCAGATTATATGGAAATTAAAGATCAACTGGCAGCTAACACCCACATTTGAGAGAAAAATAATATTAAATAAATGAACTGTACTTCTGAATAACACTTCCATCTTAACAATACTTTAAAAAAAAAATAAGTTCTGCTTCTTATCTGAAGAATTCATTTGTTAAATCCCTTCCTGGTATTAAATAGCTAAAAGCAAACAGAAAAACACAAACAATTGTCAGTGACTAAAGATTTATCTGGATATAACACAGATTATTTTAGTTAAACTAACACCTGACGCTTTGAAAGTGTCAATCTTAAAGTTTTCAATTACCTAGACTAATGATAGGGTCAGCCATCAGACTAATCCAAATAGACAAATCTTATCAATTTAATTTATATGGGGCTCAGGTCAGTTAAGCAGCCGACTCTTGATTTCAGCTCAGATCATGATGATCTCAGGGTCCTGGGATAGTCCCACATCAGAATCTGTACTCAATGGGGAGTCTGCTTGAGAATTCGCTCTCTCCCTCCCTCACTCTGCCCCTCCCCCTGCTTGTGCTCTCTCTCTAAAATAAATAAATCTTTTAAAAATGAATAAATAAGTACAATTTATATGGTCAACATACAGTTTTGAAAGTATGTTTTAAAATAAATAAATTTCATAGTCTATATATTTGCTTTATATTTAATAAAGAGGACAATTATGGAATCCAGTAATAAATAGCTCATCAAAATATAGAAATTTTCCTTGAGCCTAGAACAACAAATGATCACATCATCAGAATCTATCTGAGCACAAAGCTCAGTTCAGAAAGTTTTTATAGATCAAAACCCAGCCTCCTTTCAAAAAGTTTTAGGGGACTCTCTTAGTCAGCTTTGGATTCTACAATAAAATACCAGAGACTGGGTGGCTTAAACAAGAGACATTTATTTCTCATAGTTCTGGAGTCTGGAAGTCCAAAATCTAGGTGCTAACAGATATGATTCCTGGTAAGGGAAAACTTCTGGGCTTACAGATGTCACCTTCTCCCTGTGTGCTAACATGGTGAAGAGAGTGAGAGAGAGGGGCTCTCTTCCTTTCCTTATAAAGAAACTAATCCCATCATGGGAGCTCCGTCTTCATTTTCTCATTATTGGCCCTCATAAACCTTCCAAATTCTCCATCCAAATACCACCAGATAGGGAATTAGGACTTCAACATACAAATTTTGGGAGGATGCAAACATAAAGTCCATAACTGGGTATTTTGAAATCCAGAAGCAATCTGGTTTGATTTATCTATATCTATTTTCCCCTAAAAATTAAACTGGATGCACAGAATCCAGTGAAAGATAAAGGAGATTTATTTCAATGACACAGTTATGTTTCCACAACAGACATTAGATTCACCTCACTCTGGTATGTAACAGTTTCCTGGGAGCTGCCTCTGCTCTGAAAACAAAAGGTATAATTACACATATACAATTATAATAGTTACACATTCATCACTTACCTCTTCTAAGCTCATCCCTGCTATTCCTAGATGAATCATGGAAGTTCTTATGTGTGAAGAAACTTGCTCAAAGTCAAGGGCAAGACCATAGCAACCCCCCAGATAGATAACTGATCTCTAGTACTGTTTTATTGCCTCAAACTTCTGATACTCACTCCAAACCAAGGAGGCTAGCCAAGTTCGCTCCTACAGAACTTCTGCCCCTGAGCCAACAACACTCCTCTGTATACATCTGCTTTGCCTGTACTAGAGAATGAGTTTCCAGATTTAGATAAATGCATGTAGGAGCTGGCTTCTGCTTAATGCAACAGATCATGTGCTACAGCTTTTTCATTTTGAGGATATTGTTGACACATCATCGATTACATAAAGTATGTTGCTATAGATTCTCTCACTTATCTGAATTTTCCTCCCAGTGATTTCTTAAACAATTATATCCCAAGGCTAAGAGATACCCTAAGGGAGAGGGAGAAACAAAAAAGGAAGGAAGGAAGGAAGGAAAGAAGGAAGGAAGGGAGGGAGAACAGAAAGACAGACAGAAAGAAAGGTGGACAGACAGTTTCTCTTCTGCTGTCCAGCTGGCTGCTCCCTTGCAGGTCTATTCAATAAACTTATTATCGCCTTCAAAAAAAAAAAAAAAAAGAAGGGGAAGGAAGGAAGGGAGGGAAGGAGGAGAGAGAAAGAAGAAAGAAAGAAAGAAAGAAAAAGAAAGGAAGAAAGAAAGAGAAAGAAAGGAAGGAAGGAAGAAGAAAAGAAAAGAAAAGGAAGAAGCTAATAACTACTAGCAAAGAAACATTAGTTTCCTAAAGTTAGAAGACATTTTTCAATAGATTTTAGTCCATTTAACTTCCCAAGAACTCTGCAAGGGAGGTATTATTCCCACATTACAAATAAGGAAACTAAAGGTCAGAGATACAGAACAACTTGTCCATGGTCAGATAGTCAAAAAAACGGTCTGGACTCAGTTAATATGAAAAGCCATTATCAATCCTTATATGACATTAACTCAAAAGTATCCCTTTTCATTTTGAGTATATGTGAAGGCCAACCCCAATGGATGTTGAGACCTGTAGGTAACAGAGCACTGACCAGATCAACACTCATCTGGGAGCTGCCTCAGCCCCACCACCTTCCCACTGCAGCCCCTGAGTAAGGGAATGGTTAAGGTTGCAACTTTTGAGATCAGAAATGTTGATTAGCTCTGCACTCCACATCACCTAGCTTCCCACTTTCCTAAAGGCCATTTAGTTCTGGCAATAAACCTCACTGTCAGCAAGATGCAATACCTGTTCTCTCTCATATTTTGCCTGAGCAGCACACTGGCCAGTACTGGGTACCCAAGCAAAGCAGTCACATAGGGCTCCATGCCCAGAGGATCCTGCATTTGGGTTTAATGCTCTGCAGTTACTGTCTTGAAATTCTTAGTAAGTTAACTTTGAATTTGTGTTTTGAAAATGAATTCCAATAGGACAATGGAGAATGCTCTCAGGACTTGGAGACTTGGCTCAAGGGCATGCCTTCCCTGGCAGCCTACCTACCTTCTACCTACCTCCCTTGACATGGATTTCCCAGTGCCTGCTTCTCTGTTACCTGACATTTTAGGTCCCATTCAAACTGCCCTTCTCCATGCCACCCAGCAACCACTGTTGCTCTGCACCCCTGGCATGGGTCTGGGCATGGGTATAGGGAGAATCAAGGTTAGATATGTGAGCCTAGCAGGGTCTCAGGCTGGGACATGGCAGCATCCTTCGCTGCCTTCAGCTGACCACACAGTTTAAAGGATGACCCTCGGCCCATCCCTCAGCCAGGTGTACATTCCAGGGCAAAAGCTGCAATCACCTGTCCGTGGCCCATTCCCATGGGTAAGGGGTCAGCAGACACATGGGAAGAGGAGATGCCTGGATCTACTTCTCACTCTGACTGGGAATGGCTGGTTGGGAGGGGGGATCTGCCAGCTGGTGGGTCACACATACAAGCTGATTTGCAGGGTGGAGCCTGGGAGCCTATGAAGGTCTGCACGTGCCCCAGGAGTATCACTTGCCTGAAGGAGTGTGACATTAAAAGCAAATAAAACATACCATGACAGGTTGAGAAAGAGTCCCCAGAAGAAAGGAAAAATTTTATATTTTTGAACAAAGATCAGTTCTCACATTTTCATTTTGCACTGGGCACTGTAAATTATGTAGCCAGCTCTGACACTGGCATAAAGGGATTGGACTTCTCTGACTACAAAGCAAATCAGTGAGCATATGTGAGCCTGTTTGGTATCTTCTGCTTCTTGCTGAAATCCTGAGAAAATATCTGACTCTTCGGTAGCCTTATAGCACATTTGCTTTTTCAACTATATAACAAATGGGTTTTGTATATTAAAAAATTATCTCCCATATTATACTTCGGGTTCTTAAAAGAAAATAGCTACACTTTTTTTTTAATTTTATTTTATTATGTCATCTTAATCACCATACATTACATCATTAGTTTTTGATGTAGTGTTCCATGATTCATTGTTTGCGTATAATGTCCAGTGCTCCATTCAATATGTGCCCTTTTTAATACACACAACCAGGCTAAACAACCGCCCACCCCCTCCTCTCTAGAACCCTCAGTTTGTTTCTCAGAGTCCATAGTCTCTCATGGTGTGCCATCCCCTCTGACCTCCCCCCCTTCATTTTTCCCTTCCTACTATCTTCTCTCTCTCTCTTTTTTTTTTTTAACATATAATGCATTATTTGTTTCAGAGGTACAGGTCTGTGATTCATCAGTCTTACAAAATTCACAGTGCTCACCATAGCATATACTCTCCCAAATGTCTATCACCCAGCCACCCCATCCTTCCCACCCCCCACCACTCCAGCAACCCTCAGTTTGTTTCCTCAGATTAAGAAATCCTCATATCAGTGAATCATATGATACATGTCTTTCTCTGATTGACTTATTTCCCTTAGCATAATACCCTCTAGTTCCATCCACATCGTTGCAAATGGCAGGATTTCGTTTTTTTGATGGCTCCATAATATACCATTGTATATATATACCGCATCTTCTTTATCCATTCATCTGTCAATGGACATCTTGGCTCTTTCCACAGTTTGGCTATTGTGGATATTGCTGCTATAAACATTGGGGTGCAGGTATCCATTCAGATCCCTACATTTGTATCTTTGGGGTAAAAACCCAGGAGTGCAATTGCTGGGTCATATGGTAGCTCTATTTTCAACTTTTTGAGGAACCTCCATACTGTTTTCCAGAGTGGCTGCACCAGCTTGCATTCCCACAAACAGTGTAGGAGGGTTCCCCTTTCTCCGCATCCCCGCCAACATCTGTCGTTTCCTGACTTGTTAATTTTAGCCATTCTGACTGGTGTGAGGTGGTATCTCATTGAGGTTTTGATGTGGATTTCCCTGATGCCGAGCGATGTTGAGCACTTTTTCATGTGTCTGTTGGCCATCTGGATTTCTCCTTTGGAAAAATGTCTGCTCATGTCTTCTGCCCATTTCTTGATTGGATCATTTGTCCTTTGGGTGTTGAGTTTGATAAGTTCTTTATAAATTTTGGATACTAGCCCTTTATCTGATATGTCATTTGCAAATATCTTCTCCCATTCTGTCGGTTCTCTTTTGGTTTTGTTGACTGTTAACCTTTGCTGTGCAAAAGCTTTTTATCTTCATGAAGTCCCAGTAATTCATTTCTGCCTTGCTTCCCTTGCCTTTGGCAATGTTTCTAGGAAGAAGTTGCTGCAGCTGAGGTCGAAGAGGTTGCTGCCTGTGTTCTCCTTTAGGATTTTGATGGACTCCTTTCTCACATTTAGGTCTTTCATCCATTTTGAGTCTATTTTTGTGTGTGGTGTAAGGAAATGGTCCAGTTTCATTTTTCTGCATGTGGCTGTCCAATTTTCCCAACACCATTTGTTGAAGAGACTGTCTTTGGACAGGCCAATGGAAATATTGGATATTCTTTCCTGCTTTGTCAAAGATTAGTTGACCATAGAGTTGAGTGTCCATTTCTGGGCTCTCTATTCTGTTCCATTGATCTATGTGTCTGTTTTTGAGCCAGTACCATACTGTCTTGATGATCACAGCTTTGTAATAGAGCTAGAAGTCTGGAATTGTGATGCCACCAGCTTTGCTTTTCTTTTTCAACATTCCTCTGGCTATTCAGGGTCTTTTCTGGTTCCATACAAATTTGAGGATTATTTCTTCCATTTCTTTGAAAAAAGTGGATGGTATTTTGATGGGGATTGCATTGAATGTGTAGATTGCTCCAGGTAGCATTGACATCTTCACAATATTTGTTCTTCCAATCCATGAGCATGGAACGTTTTTCCATTTCTTTGTGTCTTCCTCAATTTCTGTCATGAGTATTTTATAGTTTTCTAAGCACAGATTCTTTGCCTCTTTGGTTAGATTTATTCCTAGGTATCTTATGGTTTTGAGTGCAACTGTAAATGGGATCGACCCCTTAATTTCTCTTTCTTCTGTCTTGTTGTTGGTGTATAGGAATGCCACTGACTTCTGTGCATTGATTTTCTATCCTGCCACTTGACTGAATTCCTGTATGAGTTCTAGCAGTTTTGGGTGGTCTTTTGGGTTTTCCACATAAACTATCACATCATCTGCAAAGAGTGAGAGTTTGACTTCTGCTTTGCCTATTCGGATGCCTTTTATTTCTTTTTGTTGTCTGATTGCTGAGGCTAGGACTTCTAGTAATATGTTGAATAGCAGTGGTGATAGTTGACATCCCTGCCGTTTCCTGACCTTAGGGGGGAAGCTTTCAGTTTTTCCACATTGAGAATAATATTGGCTGTGGGTTTTTCATAGATGGCTTTTATGATATTTAGGTATGTACCCTCTATCCCTACACTATGAATAGTTTTAATCAAGGAAGGATGCTGTACTTTGTCAAATGCTTTTTCTGCAGCTATTAAGAGGATCATATGGTTCTTGTTCTTTCTTTTATTAATGTATTGTATCATATTGATCGCTTTGCAGATGTTAAACCAACTTGCAGACCAGGGATAAATCCCACTTGGTCGTGGTGAATAATCCTTTTAATGTACTGTTGGATCCTATTGGCTAGTATTTTGGTGAGAATTTTTACATCCATGTTCGTCAGGGATATTGGTCTGAAATTCTCCTTTTTGATGGGGTCTTTGTCTGGTTTTGGGATCAAGGTAATGGTGGCCTCATAAAATGAGTTTGGAACTTTTCCTTCCATTTCTATTTTTTGGAACAGTTTCAGAAGAATAGGTCATCTGACCCTGGGCTTTTGTTTGTTGGGAGATTTTTGATGACTGCTTCAATTTCCTTAGTGGTTATAGGCCTGTTCAGGTATTCTATTTCTTCCTGGTTCAGTTTTGGTAGTTGATACATCTCTAGGAATGCATCCATTTCTTCCAGATTATCTAATTTGCTGGCATAGAGTTGCTCATAATATGTTCTTATAATTGTATTTCTTTGGTGTTGGTTGTGATCTCTCCTCTTTCATTCATGATTTTATTTATTTGGGTCATTTCTCTTTTCTTTTTGATAAATCTGGCCAGGGGTTTATCAATCTTGTTAATTCTTCCAAAGAACCAGCTCCTAGTTTCGTTGATCTGCTCTACTGTTCTTTTAGTTTCTATTTCATTGATTTCTGCTCTGATCTTTATTATTTCTCTTCTCCTGCTGGGTTTAGGCTTTATTTGCTGTTCTTTCTCCAGTTCCTTTAGGTGTAAGGTCAGGTTGTGTATTTGAGACCTTTCTTGATTCTTGAGAAGGGCTTGTATTGCTATATACTTTCCTATCAAGACTGCCTTTGCTGCATCCCAAAGATTTTGAACAGTTGTGTTTTCATTTTCATTGGTTTCCATGAATTTTTTAAATTCTTCTTTAATTTCCTGGTTGACCCATTCATTCTTTAGTAGGATGCTCTTTAGCCTCCATGTATTTGAGTTCTTTCCAACTTTCCTCTTGTGACTGAGTTCTAGTTTCAAAGCATTGTGGTCTGAAAATATGCAGGGAATGATCCCAATCTTTTGGTACCAGTTGAGACCTGATTTGTGACCTAGGATGTGATCTATTCTGGAGAATGTTCCATGGGCACTAGAGAAGAATATGTATTCTGTTGCATTGGGATGGAATGTTCTGAATATATCTGTGAAGTCCATTTGGTCCAGTGTGTCATTTAGTCTTTTTTTTTTTTTTTAAATGCAAGTGGCTGATGCCACCCCTCCCCAAAGAACACAAGAATAATAGCTTACTTAGAAAGAAAGAAATCCCTCCAAACTTGCTTGCCAACTTCCGCCAGTCCATCTACTCTTTCAGTGTTAAAGAAGGGGGGGCGGGCAGATCTCAACTCCCAGGCATCCCGCAAAGTAGGCAGGTCACTTTAGGGGCAACCTTTACCCACTCAAAAATTCGTCTCACATTAGCAGTGAGGATTCGGGCGTCACCCTGAATCATTATTTTCCTTACTCATAAGTTTAAGGCATTCATTTAGTCTTTATTTCCTTGTTGATCTCTTGCTTAGATGATCTGTCCATTTCAGTGAGGGGGGTGTTAAAGTCCCCCACTATTATTGTATTTTTGTAGATGTGTTTCTTTGCTTTTGTTATTAATTGCCTTATATAATTAGCTGCTCCCATGTTAGGGGCATAGATATTTACAATTTTTAGATCTTCTTGTTGGATAGACCCTTTAAGTAGGATATAGTGTCCTTCCTCATCTCTTATTACAGTCTTTGGTTTAAAATCTAATTTGTCTGATATAAGGATTGCCACCCCAGCTTTCTTTTGGTGTCCATTACCATGGTAAATTGTTTTCCACCCCCTCACTTACAATCTGGAGGTGTCTTTGGGTCTAAAATGAGTCTCTTGCAGACAGTATATCGGTGGGTCTTGTTTTTTAATCCAATCTGACACCCTGTGTCTTTTGATTGTGGCATTTAGCCCATTTACATTCAGGGTAACTATTAAAAGGTATGAATTTAGTGCCATTTTATTGCCTATAAGGTGACTGTTACTGTATATTATCTCCATTCCTTTCTGGTCTATGTTACTTTTAGGCTCTCTCTTTGCTTAGAGGATCCCTTTCAATATTTCTTTTAGGGCTGCTTTGGTGTTCACAAATTCTTTTAGTTTTTGTTTGTCTTGGCTGCATATTTTTCTCATTTAGTGCTCTGAAGTTATCACGCCAGTCCTTTCTGGCCTGCCAGGTCTTTGTGGATAGGTCTCTTGACAATCTAATGTTTCTACCATTGTAGGTTACAGACCTCTTGTCCCAAGCTGCTTTCAGGATTTTCTCTTTGTCTCTGAGACTCTTAAGTTTTACTATTAGATGTCGGGGTGTTGACCTATTTTCACTGATTTTGAGGGGGGTTCTCTGTGCCTCCTGGATTTTGATGCCTGTTTCCTTCCCCAAATTAGGGAAGTTCTCTGCTATAATTTGCTCCAATATACCTTCTGCCCCTCTCTCTCTTTCTTCTTCTTCTCAGATCCCAATTATTCTAATATTGTTTCGTCTTATGGTATCACTTATCTCTTGAATTCTGCCCTCGGGATCCAGTAGTTGTTTCTCTCTCTTTTTCTCAGCTTCTTTATTCTCCATCATTTGGTCTTCTACATCACTAATTCTCTCTTCTGCCTTAATTATTCTAGCAGTTAGAGCCTCCATTTTTGATTGCACCTCATTAATAGCCTTTTTGATTTCGACTTGGTTAGATTTTAGTTCTTTTATTTCTCCAGAAAGGGTTTCTCTAGTATCTCCCATGCTTTTTTCAAGCCCAGTTAGTATCTTTATAATCGTCATTCTGAAGTCTAGTTCTGACATCTTACTAATGTCCATATTGATTAGGTCCCTGGCAGTCAGTACTGCCTCTCGTTCTTTTTTTTTTGAGGTGATATTTTCCATATTGTCATTTTGTCCAGAGGAGAATTGATGAATGAGAGAACAAAATGCTAACTGGGTAACAACGATCCCAGAAAAATATACACTAAACAAATCAGAAGAGACCTGAAACCAGGGGAAAAGAAAGGGAAAGAAAGAAAAAAGAAAATAAAAAAAGAATATGATCCAATATGATCAGGCTGGTGAATAGATCAGTGCCACACACTAGATTTTAGATGTATTTTGGTGTGTTAGAATAAACTGCCTCCCAAAATTTTAAAGAAACTAAAATTTATATATGTACAAAAATAAGGGTAAATATGATGAAGGGATAGAATATGATTATAAAGATAAAAATTATAAAAGATTTCATAAAAGGAATTGATAAGATAAGAAGTTGGTTGAAAAAAGAAAGAAGAGAAATTAAAAAAAAAAATGGGAGAGAATGTGATCAGGCTGGAGACTAGAACAAAGCCATACACTAGAGATTTAGGGTACATTTTGGTCTGTTAGAAGAAACTGTATCCCAGAATTTTAAAGAGAGAACAATTTATATATATACCAAAAATAGGGTTAACTAAAATGAAGGGATAGAATATGACTAAAAATGAAAAATAAAAAAGATTTTTTAAAAAAAGGGATGGATAAGATGTTCGTTGAAAAAGGGAAAAAGAAAAATTCAAAAAAAAATAGAAAAAAAAAGAAAATTAAAAAAATTAACTTCGAAAGACTAAAGAATCAGTGGGAAAAAAGGCATGAATTCTATGTGCAGTATTCCCCTAGTGCTGGAGTTCTGCCGTTCTCATTGATCATTAAACCTGGTCTTGGCTGGCTGTTCTTGCTGATCTTCTGGAGGAGGGGCCTGCTGCCGTGGTTCCCAAATGTCTTTGCTGGAGGCGGAATAGCTCCGCCCTTGCCCAGTCCGGGCTAAGGAATCTGCTCGGGTTTGCTCTCAGGAGCTTTTGTTCCCTGCAAGCTTTCCGTACAGCTTTGGAGGACAAGAATGAAAATGGTGGCCTCCCAATCTCCACCTGGAGGAGCCAAGAACTCCGGGCCCCACTCCTCAGTGAGCCCCCAGAGAAAAGCAGTCAATCAATCCCATCTCCCCAGTCTCTGGCCACACTCTGTGTTCACCCGGCCTGTGATGGAGCGTTTCTATCTCTGGCACCCGACCCCGTGTGGAGTCTCCAAACCCAGCAGATCCCTGCGGTGCATTCCTGTGCTGCTCCTCCTGGGGGAGGAAGGGGAGTCTTCCCAGATCTGCCGCTTGTTGGGTCCCTGCTGGAGGAGCAGTGGCCCGACTGTGCTGCAGATCACGGTTTATGGCAACCCTGAGCTGAGAGCGCACTCCTCGGCTCTGTCTCTGCAGTCAGCTTCCCTGCTCCGATACCTGGGAGCTCTGCCGCACTCAGGCACCCCCGGTCTTTCTTTGACCCCGAGGGTCCTGAGACCACACTGTCCCACGAGGGTTCCACCCCCCGCTTAGCCACTGGAGTGACGTCCCTCAGCAGAGCAGACTTCTAAAAGTTCCGATTTTGTGCTCCGCGGCTCTAACACTTGCCAGAAGCGGCAGACGGAGGCCCCTCCCCCGCCATCTATCCTCCCCAATATTGCCTCGGATTCACTTCTCTACACGTCCTCCCTTCCAGAAAGTGGTCGCTTTTCTGCTCAGAGAGCCACTGCCATTCCCTTCTTCGATCTCCTGCTGAGCTCGCAGGTGTTCAGAATGGTTTGATAGCCATCTAGCTGAGTTCCTAGGACTGGTGGAAACCTAGGTCTCCCACTCCTCTGCCATCCCGCTCCTCCCCCTCCTACACTTTTTTTTTTAATTTGTATACTTGCTGTTTTGAAAATAAAAAACAATAAATGAATATTGGGTATTGGGATTCTGAAACCTAAGAAAATGTGGTTTAGTTCTAATTTTCCTCCAAATCACACACTCAAAAATAGTGGTTTTCTGAAAAAAGTTACACAAATATAGTAATCTCTTTTTCAGAAATGGATTCAAATGTAGCACTGTACAAGTTTTTGACCACCTATGCAATGGTCAGATGAGCCACTTACTCAATAAGCAGTCACTGTGTGTCTACTGTGTATCTATCTTATACCAGTTGCAAGGAAAAGGAAGGTGACATATATTCACATTTATTGTGAATCTTCTATATGCTAGTCAATTTGTGTACTTACAGTCCTTCATCTTTGCAACAAGTTGAGAGGTAGATATTATTGGCCCTGTTTTCCAAATAAAGGCTTGAAGTTCAATTTATTAAGATTAAAAGGCTGTTTTTTGATAGAAAGTGGGAAGTCTATGCAATGATGATATTAATGGGAAACTGATCATTTATAGTGGCTGGATTTTTTTTTTTTTTTTTGTATTAATATGAACATTCCATGTTTTAGCTGACCTATCACAGCTGCCAGTCCCATGTATACTCTAGACCCCTGGCAGGAGTAAACAAACTACAGCTCTCAGCATGTTTACATGGTTATCTTTAAAATAAATGATGATGCCGAAAGTGCACATCTCAGTGCACAAAGTGTTATTCTCAGCAACTTGTAATCGAAGCCCTTCTTGTTTCTATTAGAGTTTGTCAATTGGAGGGCCTCTTTTAGCATCTAGGCCTAACAGTCAGTGAGAAGACACTTTCAGTTATGGAAGAACTGGCTGTTTGTCCTAGAGAAGGACAAAGGTGGTTTCCATTAACCTAATGCCAGCCACTCCAGTGTTCTTCATGCTATGTCTTGCTTGGAGAAAAACACTGCCCAGGTCCAAATGTGAGTTCTTAGGCGGTCTCTTGTACGCTCGTCCTTACCTAGTGTGACTGATGTGTTTTACCTGAAAAATTACTTTATACTTTGTAGAGGCTTGAAGGAAAAAATGCTAATTAGCTAATATGCAAATATTAATTAACCAATTCTCAAAAGAGATATGGATTAAAAAGTAGGGTACTCTGTGCTAATTCAGCAACAGGAAAATTCTAGTTAAGGAACTCAGTCTATCAAGGTCACATTCTGGGCCAAAGAACTAGAAAGGACAGACAAAAGTAAAAAAGACCAAACTGGTTGATGACCCCACTGAACAAAACTACATCTACGGTTGTCTCCAAGTTGAGGTCTTATTTTTGTGCCCCACTTTTCCTTATTCAGATCTATGGAACTCCATCCATGAACCTGTCCCTTATGTTCCAGCTCACATGAATATCCACCTTCTCCAGCAACTCCTCATCAATATTGCTTCCATCAATTTGCAAGTGTTATTTAATTATGAAATGCATGCATTTGTTATTTTCCCAAACCGGTCTTTAGAAAGACAGAGAGAATGGTCAGCATGCTTTAGGACCACAGCTATACTATATGCATGGTGGGAAAAATATTTAATAGATGCCAATTTGATTTCACAGACTCTGTATTAATTTGTTTTTACTACACAGAGGAACTGATTATTGTTATTCCACCATACACATGTGGAAATTGAGGCTTTGCATGGCTAAAACACTTCCTGGGATCATATAAACAATACACAACCGAGACGGTTTTCATTTCTCATCAATCTTATGCAAAAAGTGAGAATGCTATTACAATTCCACTTTACAGATTAGAAAACCTAGGCTCAGAAGGCAATAGCCTTTGCTCGAGATTACAAATCAAGTTACAGGGGAGGAGTGTGGTATTATGAGAAAGAGATGACATGACCAATTAACTGCCAGAGGGAGCATTGCAGAAAAGCTGGCTTCCATTCCAGGTACAGCAGCTGCCTCCTGCTTACAAAGATGAGCCTCAGAACAGTTGACCAAGATCCCGTTTGAACTCTGTGAGCTGCTATTAGAGTTCAGCTCAGAGGCTTGAGCTAAGGAGCTGTGTGGATTATACGAACAATAACATGTCAGGTATAAAAGGAGAAACTTCTCAGGGATCCCTGCCCACTGGTGTATCTTCCACTTCTCTCTACCTGTCAAGTCCAACATTCTGATCTCATCAGTTAGATCTTATTAGTTAAATAACAAGTACCATTTTTTGAGAGCCTACCAAGTTCTAATTCCAGATGAATAAATTACTGTGAGGTCAGGGTTATTTTGCCCATCTTACAGATGTGGGAGATGAAGCTCACAAATCCATTCATTCATTTGACAGACATTTCATCTCTACTACATGCCAAGAATACCATTTAGTGCTGGGAAAGAGTGGTAAATCAAGTAGGCAGGCTTTCTTTCCTTGTGGAGCTTATAACATTAAAGATAAAGAAGTAAACACACATATTTTTATTTGAGAAAAATACTATAAAAGTAACAGATTGCTACTATGGAGGAAAAGTGGGACTGTGGATGGAAAACTATGTGTGAGTGTCTAGAAAAGATTTTAACATGAAATCTGAAGCATGAGAACTGTCCCTTCCCAAGAGCTAGTAGCAGTCCCATCTAAGCCCAGAGGACAGAAAGGATAAAAGTTTTGACATAGAAAAGATTTTGGTGTTTTTAAAAATTGAACATATCCAGGGTGGCTACATAAGTTTGAACAGTTTAAGAGTAATGGAAAAGATAGATTTTAGAACAGGAAAAGGAAATGAAGTAATCAAGAAGCTTTGTAAGTTGAAGAATGGAGTAGAGATAGGGGAAGGGGGCTAATAATATCCCAAAGCTAGAAAGAGGAGGAGCCATCATTTAAAGCCAAGTCTCTCTGAACTCAAACCCAATACTTAACCACCTCACTCCTACACCTCTAACAATGACTCACAGCTGGACAAAAGTGTCTAGCCTAGTAACATGAGCACAAGGTGGTCAGACACCATGGAGCTTATCTGGAGAAATTGAGATCCAGAGCAGTAAATTCCAGAGTCACAAGCCTAATAGTCCAGATCTTAGGAAGTAGAGTAAGGATAAAAGAGAGGGGTGTGCAGTAGGAGGGAGGGGGATGGGATAGAGAGAGGACAGGAAAAGGGAGAAGAGAAAAGAGAGGATAAGAGTAGATCAAATCATAACATCTTAGAGCTAGAACAAACAACTGACTCCAATTAGACCAAAACCATCCCATCACTGAATCTGATAGGTTCAGTTTGGCAAGATCTTACAATTTGAACATGACTAGACTAGAAGCCAGTTGCCCTTATGCTTGAGGATGAATGTGAGCATGTGACAAACAACAAATACAGCTGATCTTGAAGATGAATAATTGGTTTTGTAATGATTCCTGTTAAAAATGTGACTATGGACAAAATGGGAATCCAGAGAGGGACTATGTGTGGAATTAAGGTGGAGATAGTTTTAATGATCTCCTCTGTGAAATGATTTACAGGGGATTTTTGCAAGTGCCTGAAACACAAAGCAAACACATTTCTCCCAATGCAGGTGATACGTTGTTGCATATGGTAGACTTTCATTGTTCATTGTAATAGTCTTTGGATTTAAAAAAGAAGTTTGTTTTTTTTACAGAGTATTGCTTCTAATGTTAGTTAATTCATACTGCAAGGGGATGAGGGTGCAGAAAAAGTTTTCATTTTCATCTTCTTAACTTTTATTCTGGAAAATGCCTGCTAATTATAAAATAGTTGTTTTATTTGACCAGGCCATTTATTTTCTCAATTCTTTCTGCCATTTAGTGGGCCATCAATATCCTCTGTCTCTTCAGGGAGAGATTGATACCCTTCCCAAAACCATGGGAATATCAGAGGAATCTTTAAGGGAAAGATAATAGATACTTCCAAAATTTGAAGGAAGCATTAAAAAATGGGTTAAGAGAGCAAACATTATACCTGAAACACAGTAGATTCTCTTCTATATGTAAACTCCTTCCCCTATATTTTCAGGTCTAATTCAGCTCAGCCCCAATTTCTCCTGCAAATTATCCATTACAAATCAGTTTGTTTTTGTTTTTGTTTTTGTTTAAGATTTTATTTATTTGACAGAGAGAGACATAGCGAGAGAGGGACTACAAGCAGGGGGAGTGGGAATGGGAGAGGGAGAAGCAGGCCTCCCGCCGAGCAGGGAGCCTGATGCGGGGCTTGATCCCAGGACCCTGAGATCATGACCTGAGCTGAAGGCAGACGCTTAATGACTGAGCCACCCAGGTGCCCCAAATCAGTTTGTTTTTGTAGTAAGTCCAACTATCAAGTAATCTGGAACTCCTTACAATTAATAGTCTAAATTAAATGATATATTTGATTGAAAAGGAAGCCAGTTAATTTAGTAAATTACCTCTTTTTATTTAGTTCAAATTAATAGTGGTTCCAAGTTGGTATTGGATCTGCCTTTCAGGATTTTTTATGGCCAATGAAAAATCTGCATGTAAACATGATAGGCTAGGTATCTGCAAGGAAAGCAATTCATTTGGAGACTTTGATGTACTTATAATTTCTCTGATAATTTTGAATATCATCCAATAAGGTAGAATTAATTATACCATAACATGGCTTGTTAATGCGAGAAGAACTTTTAGCCACCTATTGGTCTATCCTGGGTTTTCAAGACACGGAAAGGAATAAGGAAATGTCATTGCCTTTTATTTGTTTATACTTTTTGTTTCATTGGGGATTTTATTGGGGTGGGTAATATGGATTATCTTTTTTTATGTACACTCAAATATACCTCCATCAAAAACATCAAGCAGAATTCAAAATTGATATTATCACTTATATCCATATTATAAAGAAGTGTAATGAACATTAGAGCTCTGTATCACTACCATATTCATTAGGGTCATTTTATTTCTACTTCTCATGAAAGAAAATCAGAAAATAATTATCAAGTGCTTATAATACTACAAGATACTTCTCAAAATACTACAAAATACTTTTTAGGGCGCCTGGGTGGCTCAGTCGTTAGGCGTCTGTCTTCAGCTCAAGTCATGATCCCAGGGTCCTGGGATCGAGCCCCACATCGGACTCCCTGCTCAGCGGGAGGCCTGCTTCTCCCTCTCCCACTCCCCCTGCTTGTGTTCCCTCTCTCGCTGTGCCTCTCTCTGTCAAATAAATAAAGTCTTTAAAAAAAAAACTTTTTAAAATATACAAAAATGAATAAGAACAAATAAGTAAATACCTATTATAAGCCAGTTCTATAAATATGGCATTTGATCCTTATAAGTCTGCAAGGATCAAGAGAAGCTAAATGGAGAAGGGGTAACTAAGCTGATTCTTGAACACACAATATTCTTTGCTTACAGAAAGGACATGTATTCATGTACATGTGGGCATGCCTCTGTGTGTGCGTGTGTGTGTTTGTGTGTGTGTGTGTGTGTGTGTGTGTGTAGGTGATTAGGGCCATAAAAGGAAATACAGAATGTTTGGAAATCCAAGCTAAAGGATCGATAGAAACAAATGCTTTGATGCAGGAAATGTTCAAAGCATGATTTTTCAGAATAAGACATGTCACTAAGTTATTGGAGCATATGGCATATGTAAACATCCTAAAATGCTTTTGACTATTGTAACTAAAAAATAAGAATAGGGAGCCTCTGAATCAAGCATTGCCTTCTACAGTCAATCTGGAGTATGCCATACACTAGGTCTGAACAAATGTCTATCCAATAAGCAAATCCAGCACTTGCAATGATTTGAAATTCTTACCTCAATTCTTCAAAACAAGGCCTCTTCATCTGGGAGTTTGAAATCTGGTAATTTGCTTCTTTTATTGCCCTGATGATTGTGAAGTATAATGAATCCTTGGCTTTTTGCACCAAGGCTAGACACTGAGCTCTGGGAAGACTTAACAGGTAGACAGTTGTATGAGAGGATTCAAGGGTCCTGTCATAGTCCTATGTGGATATCTCAAAGTTAAGAACATGAGTGTTATATACTAACTAAAAGACTGAGAAAATTTTAGTAAGACAGACTAAAGCTATTGAGCAACTGAGGCCATGTACCAGGGATAAACATGTTCCCTAACCCCAGCACTATTACTATGATGCTATTGCTAGGATTTGCTCTCTAAAAAATACTACAGAAGTAGATGGGGCAAGGATAAATACCAGATCAGCTACAAAACAACTGCTTCTTTTCTTGAGCTCTAGAGAAGAAGGACCCAAAGACAAGAGTGTGGAACAAAAACAACATAAACCAAAGTGCCTGCAAAAGGGATTGCTATAGACCAGTAAACTGATGACCAGTAAGTACTTCAAATCCTCCAAACGAAATGCTTTCCTTGTAGCATTATTTACTGACCACATTCCACTTCTGTGATCCTCACTCATTTCAGACACATTTGGGGAAATGCAAAGTATCATACTCCAATCAGAAGTTTCACTGAATTCAACTTAATATCACCAGAATCCACTTTCTGAATAGGAAAATTTGTAAAGATTATTTTTACCCTAAGAGTACCTAATGACAAAGCAGCAATGTTGCAATAAATATCTTAGGAAGGGGCATCTGGGTGGTTCACTCAGTTAAGTGGCCAACTCTTGATTTTAGTTCAGGTCCTGATCTCAGAGTCCTGGGATAGAGCCCAGAGCCATGCTCCGCACTCTGCATGGAGTCTGCTTGTCCCTCTCTCTCCCCCTTTGCCCCTCCCCCCACTCACTCTCTCTCTCTCTCTAAATAAATAAATAAGTAAAATCTTTAAAAAATATATCTTAGGAAGAGTTTTCTCTTAATATGCACAAAACTTTAAAAAACAATGCAAACACTGAAAGTGTGCTCACTTGAGTACAACAAAAATAGTCAAATCAGAGCAATGAATTTGTCTTCTCATAAGATCAAGGGAGCCCAACCATTTCATTTTAATCATAAACTTATTTTACTCTTATAATTAATATTAATATGAATGTAAAATGATACTAAAACTAACTGCAGCTCCTCCAAGGATAAAGCAACAGGATCAACATGCAAATAAGTGATTGCTTCCAATAAGAGTAAACTCTTAGTCTTACACTGCTGAACAGTTAAGAAGTTGTGCCTTATTTGTGCTTCATAAAAACCTCACACAAAAGTGATAGTATACACTCTATAGATGAATAAACTGGACTTGAAAGTCTCCCAAATCCACAGAGTTAATCAGTAGAACTTATGTAACCCAGTTCAGCTCAGCTCTGCAAGTATAACTTTTTCACAGGACAAGCACCATACTTGGTTTTAAATATATGAGGCTGTTGATTTCACCCAATCTTACAAGGAAGAGATATTTTATGATTTTTTGACATCACTTATAGTTCATAAGTCACACTATGAGGAAAATTAAAAATAAGGTCATATTAGGAGTCACAAATAGAATTTCCTGAATTGTCACTCATTTCATGGAAATTTCAGGCCCTGCATTTCTTTTAAATATGTCTGATAGCCAATAGGGTAGAGTCTCACACATGTTCCAGAACTAATTTGCTTATCAGTATTTAATAATCCACCAAAATTACCTTTGTTGTCTATGCCAGAAAAGTAAGTAAATAAATAAGTCCTACAGGGTTAAATACTGCAAGTGTGGAAATTGCTGCTAAAGCTCAGGGCTGAGAGCCCTGATATTCATAGGAAGGGCTCTGTCCTAAAAATCTCTGTCCTCTTCGTTCTCAGCTTGTTATCAGCACCAATCCTATCAGGTTCTTATAGGCCAGATTCTAGTGAAACAGCTCTATCTTTTTCACTGTTACTTTTATCTCAGATTTCAGATGTCAATTTTAGAGACTGGGCCTGGAGGACCATCTGAGGGCAGATACTGTATTATATTTTGGCCACCCTCCCCTCAGTTCTATCTGTTAATAGAGGCCAGGTGGGACTACTCTCTCTCTTCTAAATGAGCCTGAGATATCAGAATGTATTTTCATTAAACTACACAGAAGTTTGGGTAAAGCATGCCTAAAATGAAAAAATATTTCCAGTCATTTATAAAGAACCTATAGCAAGTTACTATCCTATGCCTTGTGGATACAATGACAAAGATGACAGGAATAGTCCCAGGTATTCTGGATCTTATAGTCTAGTGAGAGAGAGAAACATTAAACAGATAATCACATAAATAACTGAAACTTCCACTATAATCACAGCAGTAGAGTGACATAATATATAATTTAAATTAGGGTGAGTACTTTGAAGCACATGATTGGAGGAATTAACCTAGTCTTGCAGAGCAAGGGGCAAAGTGGAAGACAGTAGGGTGGAACTTACATAAGCAGAGAAATTATCACTAAAATAGTCCAAGAACATTAAAATAAAGCTAGCAAAGAATGAAAGCATTTAAAGATATGAAATAGTGTTTAAGTAAATAAGGGCATTATATTAAATTATATCTATCAGTTAAATACAAATACTTAGGAAAAGATTAAAAGATTAAAAATCAATAAACCAATATATGATTTGATTATTCCTAAAGGCTGGTATTATTAGCTATTTTTATTTTTTTTTTTTAATTTAATTTAATTTATTTTTTTTTATTTTTTTATTTTTTTATTATTATGTTATGTTAATCACCATATATTACATCATTAGTTTTTGATGTAGTGTTCCATGATTCATTGTTTGTGTATAACACCCAGTGCTCCATGCAGAATGTGTCCTCCTTAGTACCCATCACCAGGCTAGCCCATCCCCCCAACCCCCTCCCCTCTAGAACCCTCAGTTTGTTTTTCAGAGTCCATAGTCTCTCATGGTTCGTCTCCCCCTCCAACGTCCCCCCCTTCATTCTTCCCCTCCTGCTATCTTCTTCTTCTTTTTTTTTTTTTAACATATAATGTATTATTTGTTTGAGAGGTACAGATCTGTGATTCAACAGTCTTACACAATTCACAGCACTCACCATACAGCTTTATACATGTCTTTCTCTGATTGACTTATTTAGCTCAGCATAATACCCTCCAGTTCTATCCACATCTTTGCAAATGGCAAGATTTCATTCCTTTTGAAAGACATGTATCATATGACCTCACTGATATGAGGAATTCTTAATCTCAGGAAACAAACTGAGGGTTGCTGGAGTAGTGGGGGGGTGGGAGGGATGGGGTGGCTGGGTGATAGACATTGGGGAGGGTATGTTCTATGGTGAGTGCTGTGAATTGTGTAAGACTGTTGAATCACAGACCTGTACCTCTGAAACAAATAATGCATTATATGTTTAAAAAAAAAAAGAAAATAGGAAGGGAAAATGAAGGGGGGGAAATCGGAGGGGGAGATGAACCATGAGAGACTATGGACTCTGAGAAACAAACTGAGGGTTCTAGAGGGGAGGGGAGTGGGGGGATGAGTTGGCCTGGTGATGGGTATTAAAGAGGGCACGTACTGAACGGAGCACTGGGTGTTATACGCAAACAATGAATCATGGAACACTACATCAAAAACTAATGATGTAGGGCGCCTGGGTGGCTCAGCCGGTTAAGTGTCTGCCTTCGGCTCCGGTCATGATCCCAGGGTCCTGGGATCGAGTCCCGCGTCAGGCTCCCTGCTCGGCGGGGAGTCTGCTTCTCCCTCTCCCTCTCCTTCTGTGTGTGCTCTCTCTCTCTAGCTCTCACTCTCAAATAAATAAATAAAATCTTAAAAAAAAAAACCCTAATGATGTAATGTATGGTGATTAACATAACTTAATAAAAAAAAAGAAAATGGAAAAAAATAGCTTTATATTTAAATGCTTAAAATCCAAAGTAAAAATTCTTAGAAGCAAGGGGAATAAACAGGACTACCTGGGGAGGAGGGATGGTATTTTTCAACCATAAGTTTGCTTCATTATCTATACAATGTCACTTAGAAAAACAAACGTGGGGCGCCTGGGTGGCTCAGTTGGTTAAGCAACTGCCTTCGGCTCAGGTCATGATCCTGGAGTCCCTGGATCGAGTCCCGCATCGGGCTCCCTGCTCGGCAGGGAGTCTGCTTCTCCCTCTCACCCTCCCCCCTCTCATGTGCTCTCTCTCATTCTCTCTCTCTCAAATAAATAAATAAAATCTTTAAAAATAAAAAAAATAAAAAAAAGAAAAACAAACGTAATAAGCAAGCAATCATCTTGGATTAAAATATACTTTAAGAAAATCCCAATGCAATATTATGACCATTGTATATGTACATGCACGTAAATTCATTCACATTTATACACAGTACTTAAAGGTCACTATCAGTGTGTTGAAATACAGCTTCAATAAATGTGTTCATCTGGTCATCATTAGATATGAATGCAGAGTGGTTATGGAAGATTACATAAAAGCAATCTTATTTTTACGACTGAAACTTTAATTCTCAGAAGTAAAGGCAGACGTCAATTGGACAGTAATCAATAGTAGCACTTATAAAATATTTAGTAATATATGCCAGCAACTGCTCAATGTTTGTTCATACACTTTATTTCATTCACTTTTCACAAATCCCCTGAGAGTTGGGTTTTGCATACTCATTTTCTAAATAAGATCAAACTGAGGCACAGAAAAGTGAATAATTAGTTCAATTTCATAAACTGGGGCTGTGTTAGGCCCCCTAGAAGCCCTAAGCATTAAAATTAATATGATGTTTCCTCACATACATATTTAAAATAATAATATGAAACTATGCTATATATGAAAGAAAGTCAACCACTATTCTCACCTTTCCCATAACTAATTTTTTTTCTTGAAATAACAGACATAATTTCCTAAAAGAATAATTGTGTTGCTGGTCCTTAGCACACCTATTCAGTAATAGAGTATCTATGGCAAGGCTAGACTGTAACAGTGGCTATGCCTTCTCAATATACAATTATCTAATAGTGACGATGACTTTGAATTTGGAGTAATGATGTCGGGGGGTAAGGGAGGGCATTCTCAAAAATCACATGTTAGAAGGGATAAGAGTGGCTTTTTACAATAAGAAATATTCTTCATGTTGGATGAGTGAAGGCATTTTCTCCTTTTGAACATTTTTGAGCACTTCCTATGTACAAGATACCGTGATAGACTCCAGGAACTTAGAGATGAATGGGACATAGAATTCACATAGTATTGGAAAAGGATTCCAGGTAAAGAGACAAGGACAGGTGATGCTATGTACTGTGAAAGAAATGAGGAGAGAGGACTACCTAATACAGGTAAATCAAAGAATAGTCAAAGAATACTTCTAAGAATTGATGACATTTGAGCAAAGCCTAATGGAAAAACTGAAGCATAACAGGGAACATGTACCGTAACAGAATTGGAGGCCAAAAACCATGGCCTTGTGAGAAAATGTGGGCAAATTCTTACGGTTGGAACACAGTTATTCAGGGAAAGTGGTTATATGTGAAAAACAAGAGAGCCCAGACCAGACGAGATTGAGAAACACGAAAGAGTTCCAGCTTCCTCCTGAATACAATGGCATGTCATTGAAGGATTTGAAGTGAATGGTCACATGATCCAATTTATATCACAGAACTTTCATATTGAGTCCACACACAGCCTAGTTCCAGATTCCAAAAACTCTCAGGTTTCAGAGCAATTGTGTTTTTTTCACAGTGTGACATTATACCCATATCTTCTTCCTACGATGTTTAGACTTGAAACATTTTAGAAATAAATAGGCACATAGCCATTCTGAGTTAATCCTGGAGTACTGTTCAGAGGAAGTGTGTGGGTGTGTGATGAGGCCAAGTTGCCAACAAAGATGTCCATATGCTAGAGTCAAGTAGTTGTGTGGGCAGGCCACAGACATCACACAGATGTCCTAGAGCTCTAGTGCACATGGCCTGAGGAGTAGGGTCAAGATCCCATCCTTTGTAAACAGAGTGAATGTTCTGTAATAAACCTGTATAGAACTAAATCAATCAACCAGAGCTACTTGTTCTGATCTGCTACCAAGGATCATTAAAGTTAACGAGAAAAATCTAAGAGGCAAGAGAGAAACTGAGTGAAAAAACATTAAGGACCATCTTACCTTAAAGGTGGTTTTTTGAAAAACTATATAATCCCATCGGATATCAAATTCTATCATGCCGTTTCATATTTTCCTTTGATCAAACATATTTTATATTTGCTAGATCATCTACTTATCAGTTGAGACAACCCAAACTTCAGATGGAAGAAATAAAAGTATATTTAAGTGACCTGATTATTACAAAATAGACATTATTTTCCTAAAATCGGTGACAGAGTTTTGGGTTAATTATGAGACTTTTTTTTTTAAAAAATGATATAATACCTTTGAAGACATAAAGCAAAGCACCCATCAGCATTTTAGTGTGGCTATCCATCTTAAGCTATCTCTGTGGGATAAAGTTGAAGGATAAAGTGGCTTAGTTTCCTGCATTCTCTGCTCTGACTAGTGTTGGGAGTACCCAAAATAAGAAGAGACAGGTGCCCTCTCGCATTCAGAGAAGCTATCCTCACTGTAACCTTGCAAAAACAAGTGTTATTCTCATCCTTTTTTACAGATGAGAAAACTAAGATTCTAAGAGATTAAAAAAAATTCCCTAGGTCATAGCCACATAAATTGGGAAACCATTCATGCATTGGTCTCTTTGCTGGCAAAAGTTGCATGTTTTCCATTACCCAGCTTAGCCTGTGCAAACGATGCAAGAATTTTTCTCCCTGGCTTGATCAAATTCTGCATGCTTCCTTTTCTTCTTTCTACCTTGGAAAAATGTAGAGCTATTTGTCTATTCCCCATACAGATTTACGTATTCTAGCAGAGCTACTGCATCATTTCTGAGTCATTTATAGTTTGTTTTTCCTTTTTGTCCGAGAACAAGGGCTAATTTGCTGAAAGATAAATAGAAAAGCACTTGTCCTAGTATAGCTCTATCTGTTTTAAATTGTCTTATCTTTTGGCATAGCACACTAATCATTTTTTCAGTCCTTTGATTGATATTCACATAGCATCTTTCTTGACTGATGGTATTAAGGCCCAGATATAGAAAATCTTAAAAAAAAAACTAATTTGCAATCTTATTTTCCTTCTGCCAAAAGGAAGCCTACCTGTGGACAATAATTTCATATATTAACCAGACGTCAGGGCCTTGGAGGAAAATGCATACTATTGTGTTGAAAATTGACTAATCTCAGAAACTGATGAGCTTCAGTAGCTTATGACTACAGCTTTAACAATAAGAGAGAAGTTCTGGTAAGAAACAAGGGCAATTAAAACCAATCTGAAAGCATACCAATGGAATGGATTATAAAACAATGAAAGTAAAATGAAAATTACCTAAGGATACATTTATAAAAATTAGTGATTAAAGACTTGCTAAACGCTGTATTAATCATAATATTTAGAAGTGAAGAAAAAGGTATTCTGAACAAATGCAATTGCAAATAAACAAAATAACAGTTATTTACTTGAATGCATACTTTCTGTCTGATATATGTAATGTTCCACAGAACATACTATCAGAAACATTGATTTAATGGAAGAGAACATAGGACTAGGTATTGTGTCATAACAATATTTTGGAACTCAGTTAATACTAATTTGCTGTGTAACACCACCACCTGTCCCTAGTATAGGAGTTGACCTAGAGAAGTGGTTCTTAAGATGTGGCTCCAGACCATCATCCCCATCATCATCATCCTTTGAAAACTTGTTAAAAATGCAAATTATTGGGTCCCATCTGGACCAACTGAAGTGGAAGATTTGGGAGTGGGGTCCAGCAATCTATATTTGAGCAAGACTTCTATCTTTAGATGCACACTAAAACCTGAGACCCAGTAAACTAGATTATCTGTAAAGTGTCCCTAACATCAGTATTTTCTGCTTAGGTAAGTTATTTCCCAAAATAGCTTAGCTCATGGTCAACTAGCTTCAGGTACTTTTCTAGGACCTAGGTAGATAAGAATATAACCATGACAATGACATGTGAGAAAGTGTCAGGAACTGAATATTGAGAAATTGGATATATTAGAGGAGGCTATTAAGACTTTAGACTTAGACAATGATTAGGAGGCATAAAAATGAGAGACATAGTCTCCCCCAAAATTCAAAGTTAAAAAAATTTAGAATAAAAATAACATATTATCAAAGTAATGGGGTCAATCACAGGCTTGAGATATTGGGACGTTAGAGCTGGGAAAAATCATCATAATTCATTTATGCCATTTATTTGTTCATACAAAATCTGAAGCACAGATAAGAGAAATAAATTGTCTCCAGTCAGCTTGTGAGAAAATAAAAACATGCTGAATCTTCATGTAGCAGGTGATTTAAAAATACTCGTTGAACTATATCAAAAGATTTGTGGAGTGGAGGTAAGATAAATTAGTTTCTCTATGTGCATGACTCTGTGCACTTCATTGAGCAATCTGGATGTAGCTTTAAAACATTCATGTAGGAATCCATTTACTATGTCACTGCCTAGAGACATTTTTGGAACTTCTAGGATTAGCTTTCAACTTAAAATTATCTGGAAATGAGTCATGTTCAATCTATTCCATCATATCTTGAATTCTCATTATACCATGAACCAGAAAGTTGGTTGCAGGTCTCTATACACAGCTGAATCTTACGTAACCTTGCTACAGCTGACAGCAGGTCTGGTCTCAATGCCTGAAAATAATATAAAATATAACAACAACAATAAATAAAACAGAACAAAAACAGTTTTCTAATACTTAGGAAGCATTACTATATGTAGCTCCCTTAATTTCTCATAAAAACATTGAAAGAGATAACATAGTTAACCTGTATCACTTTGCTGTGGGGGTAAAATATAATTTATAAATAAATTATCTTTTTGATGTTCAATCACTGAAGTGAACAGCATGCTTAGATACTGTATGATTTAATAAGGCTAAATAGACTCTGCTCATGAATACTAATTAAAGAAAAATCATTCAACATACATTTTGCACTTGCTATGTGTCTGGTCAAAGTGCCACACCTCAAGAATCTAAAGATGAATAAGACAATATCCATGTCTGAAGGAATTCACAGTTTAAGGTATCAGGAAAATATAACCTGATGAAACTGCTTTTTGTGATGAAACTGCTTTTTCTTTTAACCTAAGCACATATAGAATTCATCAATTCATTTTAGTAACCAAGTCTATGATAATTCAATTGAGAATTTCTAAGGTAATATAAGTTATGAATAGTTACAATAATCACTGGATATTTTAAGCAAACCATAGTTAGGATCCAGGGCCAATAAATGTTTGAATATTTCTGATATTTCAGATAGGTAATTAATTATATTAATAGACTGTTTCATTTCTTTTTTTAAGTTTTTTTTTTTATTTATTTGACACAGAGAGAGGGGGAGAGAGGGAAAGAGCAAGGACAAGCAGGGGGAGGAACAGGCTCATTTCTTTTTTAGAGAAAACTTATGACATAAATATTACCTGTATTTTGCATGTAAGAAAATGGAAAACAGAAACCCTTCAGTGACTTTTCAAAGTCACACATCAAGTCAATGAGGGATCCAGGATTCAGAGCCAGGTCATATTCTGAGTTTAAAGTTTTTTCTAACTCAATTAGATCATTTTGGTTTTTAGCAAAAAAGAAAAAGAGGAATGGTAATGAAGGGAGAACAAGAGAGAGAGAGAGAAAGAGAGAGGAAGAAGAATGTAGACATGCAATCCTTCATACATAGGGGCAAGCAAGTTAGACAATTGGATAATCCAATAAATACACATCAACCTAGACATCACCACGTCTCAGAGAAACAGGAATTCTTAGCCAATATAGAGAATAAAACATGGAATATTTTTTTATTCTATTACTTTTTCAGCCTCAAGTCATCTAGGTTTTCTAAAATATATTTTATATATTATTTGATCTAATTTTAATAATATTTGTTTAAAAACATCATGCCACAGAGAGAAAGATATCCATGGAAAGTACTATGCACCACAATCCAGCGAACCAATTTTTAGAATCTAAATAAAGTTGGAATGTTATTAGTATAATTTACTATTGAGAAAGGATAGAATAATTTATCACTTGCACAGACTGGTTCCAAGTAATCATAATGATGAATTTTGTAACACTCCCTTGGACGAACTTTATTCTTTGTCAGTTCAAAGTTATTCTTCCCGTAATGCCCCTTTCCCTATAGAGAATCCCTAGGAGTTTACATAGAGAATCACAGCTTTACCCATAGGGAGAAGGAATAATAACGTTTTCCTTTTTCCAGGAAGAAGAAATGCAATTATTTTTAATTGCAGGAAGATGATACATTTTTGGAAGATTGGCATCTTTGCCACCCTTGCAATTAATGTTGTCACAGTCCATTATTGCTCTGAGATATCTTTGAGGAGCATGTCCCTCTGGCTTAAAAATTCTCTAAAGCTTCTTAGTATGGGATAGAATTTCTGCACATCTGGCACTTGCCCACCTCTTGCAATATCATACCCTTGCTCTTCTCCACATTTGCCCTGTATTCATTCTCTACTTAGTTTCAAAAACAAAAAGCTACTTGTTCTCATATCACTATAAATGTTGTATTGGTCATAGGATCTGGGACAGTTTTCACCCTTTTTTTTTTTTTTTTGGTCTTGTAAATTTCTCCTTCAAAACCTAGGTCAACAATTGTAACCTTTGTTAAGTCTTCTTGCAGCAGCATGGATACTTAGTACTATGGTATCTTGCATCCACTGCTCTGTCATAGCACCTGCTATATTCCTTTTCCAGTATTTAGTCACTTGTCTAAGCTCCTCAGCTCAGGGACCATGCTGTAGTTTTCTCTATAGTCCTAGCATCCCATGCACAACTGGAAAACACATGCTGATGTCATGTGTTCTACAGAATAAAGGATTATATGAAACACAACAGGAAATAAGGAAAAACTGGCAGTTGTGAGGTTTTTTTCCCCCAATTATTGAGATGGAAACAAGAAAGTTATATCTAACGCTTAGGAAGCACTCACTATATGTCAAGTACTGTTCTAAGTGCTTTATATACACATATGAACACATTTAATCCTCACTCCAACTTCATAAGGAAAATACTATCATCCCTTTTTACAAATCAGAAAGCACACACATACACACAGGTTGAGTAACTTACTTACAATCACCCAGCTGGTGCACAGAAGCATGCTCTACACCAGGTCTTTAATTCAAACACCATCCTCAACTACCTCTCATAGGCCCTAGGAGAAAGATCTAGAAGTACTTCAGAAGTGTGCATTCACTTAGCAGCACTTGCTGTAGTAGGAGCTTTAGTTCACTAACGGGGCAATAGTGTTCTGTGACTAGATCAAAGGATAAAGGAGTATCTACACTCTGGTTCTCGATCTATTACCAATTATCAATAAAGCTAAGGTCTTCTAGTTAGGACTTCTGTGACCTTTTTGGAACTTCCCAGGGCCTCAGTTTCTTCATTCCTGAAAGGGGAATAAGCATAGATAGACCCAATTTCATGGCATCGGTTTGAGGGTGAAAATAGAAAATGCTCATGAAATGCTAAGCACAGAAGCTGCCATATCAAGGTAAAGTTAAAACTAAACAAAAACACCGGGCCTCCCTGTGCTGATTTCTGACAGCACTGCCACATTTGACTAGTCATCAGGCATCTGCTTGGCAACTACAGTGATAGAGAAAAGGAAAGATGCAGTAAACTGGAAAGAAATGGAAGGTGAGACACTGTACTCTATATTCTTGCAGGCATCTTTTTTTTAATGAAAAGTGGTAACTTGAGTATCAAAGTTGTGTGAGACAGTCATATGAGTAACCTGTAGACTCTCTACATTGTCTGTCTCTGAGGCTGTCTTTCAGATGTCGTATTAGCTCAGTACTTCACATCTTGTGACTCAATGTTGTGTGAGCACTTTATTCTGACCATCCATAATACATCTGAATTTGACCCTGATCTTAATTCCCGCTACTCCCGCAGAGAGACGATTCAAACACTAAGTTCTCGAGTCACAATCTTAGAGTCAGTCTCTAAGCTTTTGTTATTCTGTAGTTTTTTTTAACTCTCACCTATTTTCTTCAATGTTTTCCCCTATAAAAGTTTAGCCAAGCAAGAGATTTAAATTATGCACAACCTAGAGACAATGAAAATGAAAGAAAACAGAAGACATTTCTCTCATATGCTGACCCTCTGTTCATTTGCAACAGGCCTTATGCTGGAATTATGCAGAACCATTTGTGTCTTTTTGCTTTTCAGTCCCTAAATGAAGGCTCCCAATTAAGATTCTCTTAGACAATTAGAGGAGAAAAGTATGTCTGAGGCCACCAAAATAAGGATATTGGTGGCCTTTCAACATTCCCTAAAAAGTACCAAGCCATTCCCACAGCTTAGAGAAAAATTTTAAGCTGATCGTTTTACTATGTTTTGAGTTGTGTTGCCTGAGACAAAAATACTGAGACAGATTTAGAGAAACAGGTTTGTTTTTACACAGTCATACATCCAATCTTTAAGTTTAAGTAAGAGTTACTCAAAATCCCTAGACACTTCCCCACCCCACATTCTGTGTCTTCCTTCCCCATAGCAAACTGAAAATACAACTAAAAACAAATCAAATATTCATCAACCTAAAAAAGATCCCCAAAAAACAGCCACAGGGAGAAATATAATAATATATTTTTTAGAATCAACCCAGTATACAGCACTGACTATAAAATTCACTTGTCGTATGTTATCTTTATCTTTCTAGAATCCTGTAATTCATAACTAGTGTTTCTAGTTGCTTTTAAAAAAAAATTAATCTAAATACAAGCTGCCTCTTACTCAGATGATTTTATTTCAAACAAAAACAAAAACTCACAAAATTAATTTTACTTATTGGCAATATACCGTGATTTTTATTCTTTCATGGATAATTATAATTTATCCTTTCAATGCTTTTTTTTTCTGTCCAGTTCTGATTATGTCTCAAGATGTCTTCTTAAATGCACTCCCAAATGCAAAATGTCAGAGGTAAATAAGAGTCAAGTTTTGAATTTACTGCCCTAGCAATGATATACTGTCCCTGATAGAGGAGGCAGTTAGCCAGACATGAGCAAGGAACAGGACTGTTCCCTGACTGCTAAGAAGGGCCAAAAAAACAAGTTTCAGACATCTGGGAAAAAACCCAGGAACACACATGCTCTTCCCTATAACCACTGCCCTACAGTAACCTATAGCTTTATTGTAATACATTTACACTACGATTTTGACACCCCTTGGGGGGATGGTGCCATGACAGTTCTGATAAGGAACATATAGGGCCAAAAACTCCCCCTCCCGAGCTGTAGGCAGAAACCCTGAGATGACTGGAGGCAAACCCTGTCAGACCACCCTAGCTATGACCCATAACTCCTACAACTCTGAAAAGGGACAACAACGCTGACCCCAGGGCACTTGCCGCCTCTGGGCCTGCCTGCTCTTCCACAATGACAATGTACTTTCTCTTCACCTGCTATTAAACTCTTGCTTACTTGAGAGTTTGTCTCTGCATTCTTTGCTGAACTCAAGAACCGAGGCTGGTTTGGGGTGTGGGGACAGGACACACTGCTGACATCCCCAAATTTGCATAAAATCATATATTCATCAAACACACTAATCACATCAAGCCTTCCTAAAGCTATTTATCCTGTGATCTTGACTGAATATCAGGTCAAATGCTTGAAGGACTTATGATAAATGGCATAAGTCCAATTTTTTAGTACTTATGCAGATCTTCGAATAAAAAAATCATTTAAACAAGATAAAATTACCTATAAAATTTTTTTCATCAATGCTAAAATCTAGACAGAGCTGAGATCCTTTAAAATGCTGAAAATAATAAAATGTTTGCAAATAAAAACAAGAATATTGAAGAGATAGGTTAACTGCCTTGGGCCAATGATACAGTTTTTAATAAAAACTGAGAGAAGCCCAATAACCCAATAAATTTTTACTTCTAAGAACAAAAGTACCCATTTATACTGTAAAGGGTAACACAAATGTAGGCCAACAAGGACTGAAACCAACAAGAAGTAGGAATGTAGTTACAGAATACATACCTGAGCAAAGGTGTTTATCAGGTGTGATAATTATTCAAACATTCCAGAGAATAGGAGGGTTTCCTAAAGACTGATGATGAGGAAAAATGAACTTGTAAGTTTATCACCCACCCTACAACAAAATTTTATAATGGATTATTATACATAGCTTATCAAGATTTCAAAAAAAATGTGATTATTAGAAACCTATATAAGTTTATAAAGTTTACAAAACTTTCTTTTAAATGGATCACTTTGCTCAGGAGTTATTTTAAGAAATAGTAATTTCAGTGAAGATTTGATGAAGTCTCAACTGAGATCCTTAGCAATAGAATGAAGCATGTAGAACAGAGAGTGCACAGTTAGATGGCTTTGTATTTCAAGCACAGATGACAATTAATGTGAATTATTACTTCAGTGCCAAATTAGAGGGAGTCTTCTGGCAAGTTGATAAATTCTGTCCTGTTCAACATCATAGATGCAAATGCAGAAGACAGAAGACTCATTTATTAAATTCATTGACGACACAGGACAGAGGGACTAATCAGGTCAGATCACAGATGCAAGACTTTAAAAGGTCTCAATACGAATGATCTAATAATGTGAAATTTAGTTAATTTAAAAAACTCAAGTGCTACTATGTGCAAGGGACAGTGGAACACACAAAGTGTTTGCCATCTTCTGTATCTTGTTTAAGAATTATGAGATAAAAATGTTAATTCTTGTGTACCATGCCGTAAATGCTGAATGAAAATAATCTCCAAGGGAGGTTACCAGGAAAGCTGTTATTTAAAAAAAAAGGGGGGGGGGCACATCAGGCCATTTCTATCATTGTAAAGATTCTGGTAACACTGATCTATGTGAAATTGCTCTTAACCTCAAGAAGTTTACAGAGGAAAGGAGACACAACACACAAAATGTTCATACAAGTTTCATATACAGTAAATAGCTATATGCACGGGAAGTTACTCTTACTAGCCTCTTAGTCATAGAGGCTAGAAAATATAAAAAGGATTTTAAAAGTTGAAAAGTGATTTTTTTCAGAGATGTTAACAAAGGCAAGATTGTAATTGTTACTTAAGTCTTTTCTTTTCTTTCACCTCCATATCTTTTTAAGCAGTAAATGAGAGTGGCTAATGTGTCTTTGTAGGTAGGAGGGTATGTCTTTTTCATGTTCTTCTCAGTAGGTTTTGGGGTTTTTTTTGTTTTTTTGTTTGTTTTTTCAACCTAAAGCTGTAGTTGAAGGATGTACCCAAGTGAGCAGAAACCAAACGAGTAGTCCAAATGATCTGAGGCACATCAGTCACATTTTACTACAAATGTGAACTCTGTGGTGATCATAAGATGACCTGCATAATGAGGCCAGGTGGTCAGTGAAATCAGAAAAAAAGACAATGTGAGATTCTCATCCCTGTGGGCAAGAATGACACTCCCCTAGAGTCTTAAGATGGAGACACAGGCAAAACTGGTGGGTATGTAAGTTGGTGTGGCATTTCCTGGTTCTCCTTAGCTGAGTAACTTTATTTCTTAAGCCCTGAGCTAAAGACTTGGTACTTCCATAGGTACCCTACATCAGATCCTTTGAATCAAAGAGAATATCCAGTTTACCACTTAGTAAACTGCTAAGAAAGCTGTTAACACAAAATCTCCTCAAGTCAAGACAGTTACTAGGTTTTTGTTAATTGGCCTGTTTATATGTTTTATATCCAATCACTGTAAAGCAAAATCCCTAGAATATGAAACAGCATTGGGCATTTTATTCTCCTTTTTGTACCGGAAATATTTTTCACAGACCTAGAACAAATAATCCTAAAATCTGTATGGAACCACAAAATATCCTGAGTGGCCAAAGCAATTGTGAAAAAGAAAAGCAAAGCTGGAGGCATCACAGTTCCAGGCTTCCAGCTCTATTACAAAGCTGTCATCATCAAGACAGTATGGTACTGGCACAAAAACAGACACACAGATCAATGGAACAGAATAGAAAACCCAGAAATGGACCCACAACTATATGGTCAACTAATATTCCACAAAGCAGAAAAGAATATCCAATGGGAACAAGTCTCTTCAATAAATGGTGCTGGGAAAACTGGACAGCAACATGCAGAACAATGAAACTGGACCACTTTCTTTCACCATCCACAAAAATAAATTAAAAATGCATAGGAGGGGCGCCTGGGTGGCTCAGTCGTTAGGCGTCTGCCTTCAGCTCAGGTCATGATCCCAGGGTCCTGGGATCGAGCCCCACATCGGGCTCCCTGCTCCGCGGGAGGCCTGCTTCTCCCTCTCCCACTCCCCCTGCTTGTGTTCCCTCTCTCGCTGTGTCTCTCTCTGTCGAATAAATAAAATCTTAAAAAAAAAAAAAAAATGCATAGGAGACTTAAATGTGAGATAGAAAACCATCAAAATCCTAGAGGAGAACATAGGCATCAACCTCTTTGACATTGGTCACATCAACTTATTAGTTATGTCTCCAGAGGAAAGGAAAACAAAAGCAAAAATAAACTATTGGGACTTCATCAAGATAAAAAGCTTCTGCATAGCAAAAGAAATAATCAACAAAACTAAAAGGCAGCCTACAAAATGGGAGAAGATATTTGCAAATGACCTATCTGATAAAGGGTTAGTATCCAAAATCTATAAAGAACTTCTCAAACTCAACACCCCAAAAACAAATAATCCAGTTAAGAAATGGGCAGAAGATATGAATAGACATTTTCCAAAGAAGACAGACAGATGGCTAACAGATATATGAAAAGATGTTCAACATCACTCATCATCAGGGAAATACAAATCAAAACCACAATGAGATACCTTCTAACACTTGGCAGAAATGGCTAAAATTAACAACACAGGAAACAAAAGATGTTGGCAAGGATGTGGAGAAAGGGGAACCCTCTTACACTGTTGGTGGGAATGCAAACTGGTGCAGCCACTCTGGAAAACAGCATGGAGGTTACTCAAAAAGTAAAAAATATCTACCCTACGACCCAGCAACTGCATTACTAGGATTTACCCAAAGGTTACAAAAATACTATTTTCAAGGGACACATGCACCCCAATGTTTATAGCGCCATTGTCCACAATAGTCAAAATATGGAAGAGCCCAAATGTCCATTGATTGATGAATAAAGAAGATGGTATCCATGGTATATATACAATGGAATATTACTCAGCCATAAAAAAGAATGAAATTTTTCCATTTGCAACAATGCACATGGAGCTAGTATATTATGCTAAGTGAAAAAAGTCAGAGAAAGACAAATACCATATGATTTCACCCATATGTGGAATTTAAGAAACAAAACAAACTGAGGGTTGCTGGAGGGGAGGTGGGAAGGGGAATGGGCTAAATGGGTGATGGGGATTAAGGAGGGTACCTGTGATGAGCACTGGGTGTTATATGTAAATGATGTACCTAAATTCTATCCCTGAAACTAATATTACACTATATGTTAACTAACTAGAATTTAAATAAAAACTTAAAGCAAAAAAATAAATAAATAAAACTGTTTTTTTAAAAAAGGAAATATTGTTTTTTTTTTTCATTGTTGTTACACAGGACAACAGTAAGGGATTCCAAAAAACAGCGAGAATAGTGGGGGATAAAAACAAAACAAAACAAAACAGAAAAACTTGAGTTATTATGAGGAATTAGGGACCAGAAACTTTCAGCTTAAAATTAAAGAAAATCATGAATATATGATATAGTCACTGTTGATAAGTATTTGAAAAGTAACATGAAAAAATGGTCTAACAATCTTTGTGGTCACAGTATGCCACAACTAAGTTGTTCTAAATGACATATTTTATTTAGAATGATTAGGCACTATCCTACTACTTGAGTATTCAATAAGACAATTTATAATCACTTCAAGAATGCTTTACTTTGGATTACTGTATACACAGAAGAGTGGGATGGTTTCCCAAATTATTACTTCTAGTTAAATAATAATGATGATATGGCAAATGTTATTATAAAAGGAAATATATAAATATATTCACAAATAAAGAGTACCTTGGAAAACAAGCTTAGAAAATAAGAGAGGGGCACCTGGGTGGCTCAGTTGTTAAGCGTCTGCCTTTGGCTCAGGTCGTGATCCCAGGGTCCTGGGATCGAGCCCCACATCGGGCTCCCTGCTCAGCAGGAATCCTGCTTCTCCCTCTCCCACTCCCCTGCTTGTGTTCCCTCTCTCGCTGTCTCTCTGTCAAATGAATAAAATCTTAAAAAAAAAAAAAAAAAAAAAGAAAAGAGGAGAGTTTATATTGCCACACCTGCTCACTCACAGCTTCAACTGACACATAGTAGGCAGATGATAAGTATCCTTTAAAAAAAGATGGGAAGAAACTGAGGAATAGGTCCCTCTGAAAAGTGTGCCAGCTGCCTGACCCTGAAGGCATATACTTGAAGCCAGCGGCACTGAGATGTCCTCAGTTTCTGAAGCAAATGAGGAAGGTCCAAAAATATCCTGCTTCTTAAACAGGTTGATTTTTTTTTTTTTTAACCTGGTGTGATTTATGCAGAGAATCTGTAACATATTCCAGTTCATCAAAAGTCTAATTTACATACATTTAAAGGACATTGTAGAAAATAATTAACCAAATGCATCACAATTCAGACAGTGAATGTTGACTGGGGATTTTTAGATCCTTAAATGGAAAACTAGGAGGTTAAATAAGTACACTGGATTGGTAGGGAAAAAAGAAAAAGGAAAGAAGAAAGGATGGAGGGAGGGAAAGAGAGAGACTGGGAGGGAGAGAAATGGGAAGTTGCTTTTTTTGCAATGCTTCATATCCTAAAGTCATGCAAAATAAAGGGTTTTTTATTCCTTTTTTCCCTATATTTTATGAGTGAAAAATTGTGTTGCTTGCCAGCCATTCTCTTGAAATATATTAAAATGATTATAATACTGTATGCATCTAGTAACACATCTCATTGAGTTCTAGCTTAGAGACTTAGAAGGAGAGGAACATTTGGCTTGTGAAAATCAAACTAAATTTGGGGCACCTGGGTGGCTCAGTCATTGGGCATCTGCCTTCAGCTCAGGTCATGATCTCAGGGTCCTGGGATCGAGCCCCCCATCGGGCTCTCTGCTCCATGGGAAGCCTGCTTCTCCCTCTCCCACTCCCCCTGCTTGTGTTCCCTCTCTCACTATCTCTCTCTGTCAAATAAATAAATAAAATCTTTAAAACAAGAAAATCAAACTAAATTCCAATCAAGATTGTACTCCCCATCACTGATACACTTGAGAAAAATTTCAAGTGAAAGTTCATAGATGAATGATAAACTTTTTATTAATTTTCATGAACACCTAACATTCAGTGGGAACTTTCTAAAGGTTTGAATATTCAAGATTACTAACCTGTTATATTAAAACTATTTTAATGAGCTTTTTATGTTTCCTCACAATGACATAGAAGCTGGCCCTTAATAAACAGTGGCCCGTAATACTGGCCCATAATAAATAATGATTTTATTATACCTAATTCCACTTCAAGGAATAAGACATATAAACTTCTTTTTACCATTTAGGTCTCAAACAAGTGGAGCATTATATAATATCTTCTTGAGATTAAATCAGGAATTATTAATTTCTGTTTGTATTCATACTTCAAGCTATCAACTTATTTGGAAGAAAAACTTTCAAAACAACGTCTTTCTGCTAATTTTTTTAAATGCACACAGAGAGTTACTAGTTTATATTGGCTGTGTGCCCACATAAATGCCTACAGTTGAGGAAGAGCATGGATAAGACAGAGCTGCCTGGAAGGAGACGGCATTCAAGATCTAGAAAACAAATCTATACACTTGACGCTGGCTAAAATGTTCTCTAAATAGTGCCATTATAAAATAGTGAATAAAAGAATTAACCAAATTACCTGCCATTCAACTTCTCAAATTTGTTTTTCTTTTTGATCAGAGTAAAATGTAATTAAAACAAGTCCATGTTTAACTAGATCTCCTCCACCTGCTCTCAATTCTTCTAAATTGGAAATAACCACCTGGAATAACCATGTCCTTCATGTGCACAGTACCTTCACAGTTGCTGTATATATTTAGAGAATCCCATTCCCAAAGGCATGCATGCCCTCAGCCACAACCCTTTCAAAGGGCTGTTTCCAGCCAATAGATATGCCTCCTATACCAATGTCAATGCTGATCTGCAGTACAGAAACAGAGAGCTATACTGAAAAGAAGTAAGTAAATAAGGCATGGGCTGTTGTAGTCTTGGTAATTGATTACACAGAGTCTTAAAAAAGCATGGGAAGGGAAAATAAGGCATAGGAATTGATACCTAATAACTCTATTTTGATATAGGACAAAGACATACCTTTATTTGAATATTTTGTTTTTCACAGATCTATAAATATTCCCTCAACTACAAACATAACTAAGCATACCAAACTACTTTTATATATAAACTAGTCCAAATACAATATAAATACCCTGGAAAACATGTAATTTTTTTTGCTTTTTTATGAATTATATACATATGTATACATATATATATATTCATACCTTAATATGTGTAACATGTATCAAATATTAAGTTCATTAAAAATAACATAAACATATTTTTTAAATGAATACACATAAGAAAATATCTGAGGTGAAAGAAGTCATATCAGGTTAGAAAAATGATGCATTAAGTTATAAAATTTGTACTTGTAACTATAAAATTGATTTGAAAAGCAGAAGATATCATGAAAGGAAGCTTTCACAAAACCAACACCCCTTTGCAATGTAACAGAAAATTAGCAATGTTTTGTCCATCAACTTGGAAGGTTCAGCTAAAAATACCAAAATTACTCTTCATTACCACTAGGTGGCTCACTCTCTATATGTATGCCTGAGCAGACACACCACCTTGGCCCCATAAGGTTGTAGGCAGTAAGATTCTCACTAGAGTACAGGTAGTAGAAAAATGATCACTTCAAAGCAAACATAATGTTTTGAACAAGGGAACACCTGACCTACTCCTCCATCAGTTCTCATCAGAATTGTCTTTCCAGAGACAGGATAATAGGAAGAGTTGGTCTTAGACCAGAGATGTTTAGAAAGCCAGATGGAAACCCATCTAATAAACATTCTGCAGACATGCCCAGTCTCATGTACTTTCAAATGCATTCGTAATGTGAGAAAGATACCCGGTGGGGAGAGGGGGGAGTGAGAGAGAGAAAAGAAAACACCACCTTAGATATTCAAACAACAACAAATCACATTATTTACTTTTGACTGAATTTGGAATTAGAATGGAAGAAAAGTTAAGGATTAGGGAAATAAAAATAAACCAGCAAAGAAGGGAAAGTTAACATGGAGAGGAAGTTCACTTTCCTAGATTTGCAAGATGGCTCTTAGCAAACAGTTCCTCCACCAAACTGCATTTTAACAGAGGGAATATAATAGGGCAGTAGCCACAGAAGCTTGTAACACCATCCAATGTATTGCTATAAAAAGCTTTACCATCTGGATCGTAATTCTCCTCAATATTGAAACTGTAGAGCATTTTCTTCTCGTCATTCTAATTTACAGCTATCACTCAGTGCAGCCCTGAAGGGTGCATACAATATGCCATTGTTAGAGCTAGTGTATAATCCAAGGCAATTTGGGGAAAATCAGCTTGTAAGTATAACTGGATGGTTTTCTTGGTATTCAGCACCTGTTTGCATTTTGTGAAAGCTTATAAATTTTGCTTGAATTTTTTTTTCTTCTCTTCCTTTTGCCTTGGTCAAAATAGGTCTGTAAAAGTTGTTGTGCATGTGTAAAAATGTTTGTGGACTGCACCATCAACCTTATCCCATTGATGCCTAAGACCTGAAATGTTTGTGATCTAACAGTACTGAACATTAACCTGCTTCTTTGATTTAACCCATTGTATTCATTTTTTGCTTTTATTTTTAAAAATCCCCTAAATCACCAATTCACCAAGCTACCTGAGAAAGGCTATCAGATATAGAGGAGGAAAAAAAGTGTTTCAAAATTAAGAAGGCTGGTGACTAGAAGCCAGCATGGTGACAGAGGAGTCATCACCTCTGGCTTCAAATAAAATGAAATTGATTCCCTCTAGCAAAGACAGCTCTGACTGGCGATCCATAATGTGGAAGCAACTGCCTAACTTTTCATCTGCCTCACAAATCTAGATTAGGGAGAAGGTAGAGTAAGGGGGAACAAGAATGAAATAGCTAGCTCAACAACTGAATTAAATTACCTCTCACCTCCACAAAATGCTTGGTTAAGATCACATCTTGGGATGTCTTATGTTGCTTGCTGAATTGGTAATTACTGACAAAAGAAACACAAATAGAGAGAGTATTCTCTCCCTCTCCAAAATTCCATTCCAAGTACACACCATGTACCCAACATGGGGGGAAAAGAAGAGTTATGTGTCCTCTATCTCCCTGGCTGTTTCTGATCTCCTAATTTTACTAGGAGCAATATCAGTTCCTTAGACTAAGCCGTCAGCTGCCACAGCACCAGGCTTATTCCAAGTTTGAATATGAATCAAACTGTGGAGTAGCAAAAAGTAAAGTTGTGCTTTCTTGGTATCGTTACTGTATAGCAAACTGTAGAATCTATTTGCCAAATTACTTTAATACCAGGCAATGTAGAAACCCTAGATATTAAGGGAGCCAAAAGCAATGACAGAAAACATATGTTAAGTATTTGTCATGGACTAAAAGTCTTTGCTGAGCACTGCAGAAGAATCTTTTGCGTTCAACATTAAAGACATGTAAAGAAAGCAACTCTTCTTTCTTTCCTCTACCTTCCAAAGAGTCAGCAAATAGCCTCACACGCATGGTCTTTTTGCTTAAGGGGTTCCTAGAGTTATCAGAGGAGAAGGTACCTGGCTGGCCAAGCTTGAAAATTCTTGATCCCAGGCGATGCTTTGACTTTCAAGCATAAACCTAGATCTGCCTAAAGTCATGTGCCAAGTTCCCACATCAGAACTGAGGTCATCCACATCAAGACACATATGCCGTCAAGATATACTGTAGCTTAGAGGCACTTTCCAGAAGGATAATGAAAAGGGACATCAAGTTTCACAAGTGCAGCACAGTATAAAGTGCTATCTGCAAAAGTCCCCAAAACCGACATTGCCTGATTAATTTGCTGCTTACCATGAACTCCTATAAGACCTCACTTTGGCACTCAGTGGTAATTCAGAGATACCATGAACCTGACTTACATATAGGATGCATGTCTTCTAAAGAATATTTCCTTATGCTCATTTAAACCCAACTTGTTAAATTATGACTAATACTGTCTCATAAAACTCCCTGTGAGATAATGTGCAAGTAATGACTAAAATGAATATTAAGAGATGGAAATGTTCAAAAAGTTGTTGAAATTTTTCTCTATTAATTTTTTTAAAATTAGAATTTTGGATAGGAAAATGCCTACAGTCAAGAAATGTTTGTGCTAACAACAAATGCAGATTAACATCACTAAGACAAGTAAACTCAAATCAATAAATCAGTTTTGTTTGGAGTTTCACAAAGATAAATCTGTTAATAAGAAAGAAAGAACCCCCTTAAATGCAATCCTAGAACCTAGCTCATTTGAGAAGAGATCCCCTCCAATTAATTCTTTACCATGTTAAATAATCAGTTTACCCACCTTACCACAATAGATAGACTTATCTCAACCCCAAACTTCTCCTCTTCAAATCCACATTATCCAGATATGTACAAGAGCTCAAAAAGATGAAAAGACATTTGCTTCCCGGCTTTCTCTGACAAATACAGCAATTTGCATGAATATTAAACTTCTGTGATTCAGCAACTTTCCTCCTGTCTATTTATCACTGAATGTTAAATGCTGAGGAAGAGTTTGAATCACTTGGCTTTTATTTTAGAAGACCGAGGTATGTTTTCCCCAGCCAAAGAAGAGAATATTTAAAGGACTTCAAATTACACATGCAGAGTTGCATAACAATTGTCACTAACTCGAAAGGTTGGAACCACACATTCGCTAAATGTGGAGTTGCCTATGAATCACAAACTGGAGCTGAGTTTCATATTTGCAGAATATTTATAAGGGTGAGAGGAGAGAGAAGTAGAGTTACCATCTGTGTCGAAACTTTATTCAGAAAAAAAAAAAAAAAAATCACTGCTGAACTACCAAACCCTTAGCAGTCTGCATCGGAGAGTGAAGTCTTTGTCAGGTAAAGTGAATGCCGTGATACCTAACACAAGAAATTGCAAGCGCCTACCTGAAAGTGGACTGAGAGGGAGCTGGCACGCGGGAAGAGAGCGAGGAGGCAGCAGTCTCGCCTTCCTCACGGAGCAACCTCCTCCCCAGGCTGACCGGCGTTTGGAAGAGGGTGCCCTCTTGCTAGGGCTGGGGAAGCAGCCCGGGAAGAAGTAGCTGTCTGCCAATAGCTGTGTTACCGGCTCCCTCGGAAACTGGGCTCCTCCAGCAAATCAGCGGGTGCCGCTGGTACCTCAGCCTGGAAAGCTGGGGCTGCAGTTGCTAATGCCGCCTCACTTGAGGGGAAAGCGCTGCTGTGTGCGTGTGTGCGTGCGTGTGTGTGTGTGTGTGTGTGTGTGCACTAACTGCTGGCTCCAGGCTGAGCCGATGTGTTCTGCATACTCAAAATGCTCATGCAGGGAGGAGGTTCCTCCACACAGACCCCTGCGTCCCCGCTGAGGAATCAGTCCACTGACCTTGCTGCTGGGGATTCTGGCTGTGCAACTCGCTCATCAATAGATTTAACAATCAATCAAATAAAGGAGATGGGATCAGCCTTAGATAAAGACAACTGCTTCTCTCATAAACACAAGAAAAAAAAAGATTACTCAACATTTTGTAACTAGAATTGATTTTTTTTTCCCCTTTAAACCCCTATACCTTGAGCACAAAGTCTAATTGATGAATCCCTAAGTTAAAACTTTTCAGGTTGTTTTCCTAGGCAGGATAGGATCTTACCTAGAAGCCAATTCAAAACATTTATCCCACAGAGATCTACAGATGCAGACTTATTTATAATAATCCAGTTATGATGGTTTAAACTAATAAACTACTTTAAAATCAGGGATTCCATGGTGTAGCAGAAACATTTGGGACTAGAGGCAGAATCAGAATCCTAGTTCAAATGCAACCTCAATTTTCTTTAAACATTAATCCAATAACAAGTATGAGGAAAACTCTGGGCTATGAGGGAGTCATTTAAAGTACACATGAATATGCTTTGTAAAGTAAACTGTAAGTTGTAGAATTTATTTTTTAATTGTTACAAAGAGTGCATGAGGCTCCTTGAGACACAAAGGAGTCTTTTCAGGGTCTATACCCTAAATGATATTAGAGAGTTTCATTGCTAACTCTGAGCTATTCCCTATCATTTCAGATACCAGAACAGATCCTTCAGAAAAGCCAGAAGAGAATTTGCCATTAAAAATATACTGCTTGTCATATCCTGTCTCTGGAAAAAGGCTGAAAGATTAAGATTGAAATTATCTTCCCTCAAACTTAGGGTCTACCACTAACAATATTAGATCAAATGCAAATCAAGAAATGCAGTACAGAGGAAGAGAACAGAAATGAGAATCCAAGATACTTGGTGTCAGTCTGAGATCTGCCACGGAGTCCTGTGATCCCTTGGCTGTTTATAATAATGTTAATGGTAGAGACCCCCACCGGCAGCAGAAGCACACAACAGAAACTAATGGTTACTGAGTGCTTACTACTACTTGCCAGGCACATTCTAGGCATCTTGCCTTTATTAATATTTTTAATCCTCACAACATCATCATGAAGTAGGTAATAGTATTATCCCCATTTTGCAGATAAGGACAGCAAGACACAGAACAGGAAAGTCAATGGCTAACAATCTTTTCAGAGTTCATTTTTATTAAATTAGGCAGCTATGGTAAGTATTTAGTTTTCAAAACCTTTTTGAGAATAACTTTAAACATACAGAAAAGTTGAAAGAATTAGAATAATACGAAACACCCGCATGCCCTTTAGATTTATTTATTATTAACATTTAGTGCATCTGCTTTATCATTTGATCTAGCAACGGAAGGATTTGAGACATTTAAGGATAATATACGTATATCATACCCCTTGCTAGTTTTTTCAGTGTGCATTTTATAAGAGTAGTGATATTTCTCTATATAATCAAGTACTTTTATCAACTTCAGTAAATTTACCACTAACATAAACTTAATCTAATCTATTGTCCATTTTCCAATTTGTCACTTGAACTAATAATGTCCTTAATAGCATTCTTCCTTCTAGGAGAATAGCCAATTGAGGGTCAGCTATTGCATTTATTTGTCATATCTTTTTGGCCTCCTTTAACCTGGAAATACCATAGCTGTTCTTCTGTTTTTATGACATTTTTGAAAAATGCATTTCCCACTTCTTTTTTTCTTAAGAGATCATTTCCAATTTTACATTTGTCTTATGTTTCTTAATGATTAGATTCAGGTTATGCGTTCTCAGTTGGCATATTGCATAATTGATGTGCTCTTCTCAGAATATCATATCTCAAGGCATATGAGGTCCATCTGCCCCTCACTGGTTCTGTAAATATTGGTCACCTAGTCGTGCTTTTTCCCTATTTTTACACTCTCTCATTGTTTTCCCCCCTCATAACCATTAAGCAATCTGTGGAAAAACACTTTAAGGTCATACACATTTGTTGCATCCATCAAAATTTCCCCTTGTATTAACATCCATTGATAATATAATGGCTGCAAAACAATAATTTTCTGACTCCAATATTCTCCATATCCATAACACACTAATTATTCTACTATCAGCAAGAGACTTCCTTCTCTGTCATCTCTCTCTCTCTCTCTCTCTCCCTCTCTCTCTGTTTTTCTCTACTTTATCATAAAGGATTCATGGATTCCTATCTTTTTCCAATTCCTTTGTGGAGTTTTTATTTTTCTTTTTTGTTTTTATGTTTGTGTTTTTTAAAATGAGGAATGGTGTTAGAAACAACAATCTGTCCACTAAGTGTGTTCATTTCTAGGTGAGGGACGGATGTTATTTGCTTCTTGACTTTTACAGCAGTCAAAGCTGGAAAATATATCCACACATAAACATAGGTACATGTACATACATATGCATAAACATGGCATGTAATGTACATATATACATATCATGTGCACAAATACATGCATGAACATGAATGTGGCAATATTTAAAAGAAAACAAACATGGGTTTACACCAATACTACCAGTTCTAATCCATCCCTAGAGCACTCTTTGTCTTCCCCTATTCCATATTTGTATATCCCTTTTGCTTTAGTGATTACCCTCATTTCGCCAAACCAGCAGATTTCCAATTTGTTTCATGTATTATCACCACACACACACACACACAAAATAAACTTGCTGGACTTCTGCATTCAAGAAGGTGAAAAATACATCTTTTTCCCAATTCATCCCATTAAGTATAGCTAAAAACTCTGGGCATTCTATATAAAACAAATCTAAGATTCTGAAAGAGAGAAGAAGGAAGATTAGCTAGAAACCTTGGGACCTGAGCAACATGGTAGCAAGGTACTAGGTTTTCTTCCACCTCATATATCTCAGGATAGATACAGGTACAACCAGTATAGAATAGATAGTTCAGAAGCACACTGTACACTAATGAAACCATGATAGACAATAGAGGTAGCATTGAGAAGCAGTGGCTAAAGGACAATCTTTTCAACAGATAGAAGACAATTAGATATCTATAAGGGAAAAAAAAAAAGAAAAAAAGAAATTGAATCCCTACCTCACATCATAAATAATAATCAGGCGAATTCATTTAATGACTAAATGTGACAAAATAAAGGTTTTAGAAGATAATGTGACAGAAGATCTTCATGACCCTGGAAATGTGAAGTTCTTCTTAAACAAGACAGCAGAAACAATGTCACTAGAGAGTAAAAGAAAAAAAGGACAGAAAAACTTAGACCAATGCACAAACTGTACTTCTCATAATTGTCACAGTCTGCTACTTTAGCAAAATGCAAAAACACATATTTTTGCATTTATATATATTTAAATATATATATTTTTGTGTTTAAAGTAGCATCCTGCCAGTGACTATATTTTTTAATGGTATGCAGAGAGAGAGAGAGAAAATGGTAAAATAAATAACATTAAAATTTCCCCCAACACCCCAAGACACCCCAGGAGTAAAAAGATAAGCCACAGAATGGAAGATATTTGCAGCATGTTAATTACCAAGAGAGTTATATGTTAAGAAGGTGTAAGTATTTGTAAAAAATCAAATCAACTAGAAAAATGGGCAAAACAAACTTGAACTGTCTAGGAAGTTTCCTAATGTCCAATTTTATGTAAGAATTGTTCAACATCACAATCATCAGAGAAATTAACATTAAAACCACAACAAAGTTGCAAGACAGCAGGGCAAGAAACCTCTCACACTCATAAATGTCAGTGAAGAAGTGTACCAACAGTAGTTCCCGGCTAACAAGGCTAGTCAACTGCCTTTAGAAAGTGTTTAGGCAGCATCTGCTACAGCTAAACATACGACATGAGCAACATTTCTGCTCCTGTTCCTGAGAACCAATAGAAATGCCCATGTGGGTCCCAAATGAAGTGGGGGGGCATTCACAGCTGAGTAACTTATGTTGGCTGCATGGTAAAAACATGCAAATGCCTATCACCAGCTGGTTGGATAAATAAATGGTGGTGCATTCATGCTGCTTAAGAGTAACCAGTGAGATGTAATGTATAATGATTAACATACCATAATAAAATTTAAAAAAAGAAAAAAAAAAGAGTAAACAGTGCATCAGCACCCATCCAATGCTTGCAAGCTCAGACCGCCCCCCCCCCCAATAAGTTCAGTGATATCCTTGGGCTGACATAGTTCTTGTCCACAAAGCCATCCCTCTCTTTGTACCCAGGCATCGTGGGCAAGATGGAGGACTCCCCAAAGGAGAGCTCTGTGAAATCAGGAAAAAATCCAAGGCATAAGGACAGACTGAGGCTGGGCATGCTCCTCAGGCCTGTCCCTGGCTGAGGACTGTGGGCATTGTTTCAGGGAAGATTCCCAATGAGTTGGACAGAGGGGACTATAGAAACAGGTCTCCTCTTGTCCCTCCCTGCTAAAATGGTAGCTCAGAGACAAAGGCTCCTGGGTATATAGCTAGTGCACCTTTAGGTTCCCCAGACTGCCTCATGGTCCCAGCAACCTTTGGAATTGTTTCTGTGGCTAGTGCCTAGAGGATATGGCCCAGTAGTTCTTGAACCACGCCTGCACTTGGTGCTCTCCTAAGACTCAAGTCTGGCAGTCAGGGTCTACTGATTCTTGCTGAGTAGGTACTTGCTCTTTTTGAGGGTTTCTCTAGGTCCTGCTCCTGTTTCTTACTTGTGGACCTTGCCCCATTTGCTACCTCTTGGGGGCAGGGGTGGGGTATGGGGATCCTAGAGGGCCCAAGAGATACAGATTTTTACATCCTCGGTCTTGCTCTGTTTCTTGTGCCTCCACTAATAATCTCGACAAAAATAAAAAAGCAATTCAATGGAGGAAAGAGCCTTTTCAAAAAATGGTAGACATTTGGACATACACAGAAAAACTAGACATACATAGCAGTGAAAAAGAAACTTCAACCTACATCTCAAAACTTACATAGAAATTAACTCAAAATAGAACACAGACTTAAATGTGGAATATAAAACTATAAAACTTTTAGGGAACAAAAAACATGAGAAAATCTTCATGATCTAGGGCTAAGCAAAGATTTTTTAGACTTAACAACAAAAACATGACTAATAAAAGGAAAATTGATAAATAAGATTTCATCGACATTTAATTAAAACTTTTGTTATGTGAAAGACCCTGTTAAGAGGATAAAAAGGTAAATTATGCAATGGGAGAAAATATTGCAAAGCAAAAATTTGGCAAAGCTCTAGCATCTAGAATATACATATAAAAAGTATGCTCAGAACTCTATAACAAATAATGCAATCCAAAAAAGAGAAAAGGATACGAACAGATATTTCTTCAAAAATAATACACAGATGGCAAAAAAAAAGCACATGAAATCATGTTCAACATCATTAGCCTTTAGAGAAATGCAAATTAAAACCACAATGAATTATTACTAATCATTTATTAGAAGGGATAAAGTAAAAAATAGCAACAACAACAAATGCTGGTGAGAATTCACAGAAACTGGGTCACTCACACATTACTGATAGGAATATAAAATTTTGCAACCATTGGAAAATAGTTTGGCGTTTTCTTAAAAAATGAAACATGCAGCAATGATATGACACAGTAATCGAATTCCTGGATATTTGTCCCAGAGAAATAAAGACATGTACACACTAAAACCTGTATGAGTGTTTGTAACAATGCTTCATTTGCAATAGTCAAGAGTTGGAAACAACTCATGCGCTTTAACAGGAGAATAGTTAACAAACTGTAGCTTATCTTGCATTATATCAGCAATAAAAATTAATGAACTATTGATACATGCTACATTTTAGTTGAATACCCAGAGAGTCATGATCCATTTGGAGTGTGTATACTTGAGTATGGTGTGCAGAATGAAAATAACTGTATATTTTTCTAAATGGCTATCCAGTTGTCCCAATAATTATTAAAATTATATTCTTTCCCTAGTGATTGAGATATCAGGTTTGTCACATTTCTAAATGTGGTTGTATCTATTTCTGGACTTGCTATTTTATTCCATTAGTCTGTTTAATCAAGCACTGGTACTACACTATTTTATTTATTTTTAAGATTTTATTTGTTCATTTATCAGAGAGAGAGTGTACAAGCAGGCAGAAGGAGAAGCAGGCTCCCTGCTGAGCAAGGAGCCCAATGTGGGACTCGATCCCAGGACCCCTGGATCATGATCTGAGCCGAAGGCAGACATTTAACCAACTGAGCCACCCAGGCATCCCTACACTATTTCAATTACAAAGGTATTATAACAGGTCTTCAAAACGTGTATTTTCCTTTTTTACCCCCCAAATTCTTTGTAAAAAGGTTTTAATTTCCAGGTGGTTCATTTTTTTAAACATTTTTATAAGCCATAATGCCTTATAATTCACTTATAATAAATTGTATTTAAAATATAAAGTTGGAAAAATTTTGACATCACTAGTGGAAATCACCTCCACAATCATGAAAATAAGCATATCACCTCCCTGCAGTTTCTTATGCCCTTTTGTACTCTCTGTATCTTGCTCTCCCTAACCCACACATCCTTCCCATCACCAGGCAAACATGAGTTTGCATTTTCCAGGATTTTATATAAATGAATTCATTCAGTATGTATTCATTTTTCTGACTGCTTTCACTGACCTAAATGTTTCTGAGACTTAAGCACATTGCTGTATTTATCAACAGTTCATTTATTTGTATTGCTGAGTCACATTTTATTGGATGAACATAGCATAAATTATTTTTCTATTTACTTGTTGATGGACACTTGGGTTGTTTCAGTCCTCTCCCACCCACTCTATGTAACATCATCCTGGAGGGTAAAGGAAACAGGGAAAGTAATTAAAAGTATAAAGATGAGAAAGTATGTGTTAAAACAATTCCTATCTCAAACATGATTGTTTATGTAGAGAGTCCGAAGAAATTCCTAAAGTTAATAAGCAAATTTACAAGGTTTCAAAATAAAAGTTTACTTTTAAAAGATCAGTTGTATTTCTATGTACTAGAAACAACAGTTGGAAAATACTTTTTCATTCCATTTTAAGATAACTTCAAAATGCATAAAGTACAATGCAGTAAATTTTATGAAGTATAGGCAAAATTATTACAATGAAAAACAAAACAAAACAATATATTGTGCAGTTGAATTAGGCCAAGGTAAAGGGAGAGATATAACCAGTTCATGGATTGGAAAACTATATTGTTAATATGAAAATTCTCTCCTTATTAATCTATAGATTTGATATAATCCCAGTAATAATTATTGCTGGGTTTTTAACAGGGATTGGAAATGACTTAGAATAGACAAACCGATGAGGAAAAAAAGGATGAAGTTGTAGGACATATTCTACTTGACTTTGGCCCTTTCTATTAAGCTACAGTAATCAAATAGTTTTGGATTTGCATAATAATTAGAAAATAAAGTGGAACCAAATAGAGAACCCATAAACATTTATAATTTCCACAAAGTCACCAACCTATTGAAATTGAAAGTAAAATATTTTCAGTAACTGATGCTAAAACAAGTTATCAGAAAAAAAAAACTTCATGCTTCTCTCATGTGTATACAAATTAATCCAAGATAGATCAATCATATACAAAAAATGGAAACATTAGAATTATAAAATTTTAGTAGGAAACATAGAAGAATATCTATATGACTAGGTAACAGACAAAGTCGTCCTAAGAGGACCACAGAAAAGCAATAACAAACAGAAAACAAATGGTATTTTGGTAACTTTAAACACGGAAATTTTTCTTAAAATAGATTCTTAGAAGTGAAATATGGTTCTGAGCATGATGAATGTTTTAAATAAGTCTGCTATTTCAGTACCTTGGAAACTCTCCCTATGAATATGCAGAGGGGTTGGGACTTGAAGTTTCCCTTGCCCCTATGACCATCACATGAGGGATTTGGAGAAACACAATTAATGCAGCTTTTACTTTGTCAAAGAGATGGCAGGCCAAGAGTGGTGGGAATGATTACAAATACCAAATTTATAATAAAAATACATTGAAAATTTTAGATAAAATAATAAAGTGGCACAGGATGCGAAGGAAGTATTTGGAGCATAAGAAAAATTAAGAACTAGAAGATGACAGAAGAGTAGGAGACTTAAATTTCATCTGGTCCCAGGAATTCAGCTAGATAGGGATCAAACCATTCTGAACACCTACGAACTCAATAGGAGATCAAAGAAAAGAGTAGCAACAACTCTCTGAACATAAAAGCGACCACTTTCTGGAAGGTAGGACATGCAGAGAAGTGAATCTGAGGTGATATTCGGGAGGATAGATGGCGGGGGAGGGGGCCGCCATCAGCCGCTACTGGCAAGTGATGGAGCAGCAGAGCACAAAATCGGAAATTTTAGAAGTTGGCTCCACTGAGGGATGTCGATCCGGTGGCTAAGCAGGGGATGGAACCCTCACTGGGACAGTGTGGTCTCAGGACCCTCGGGGTCACAGAAAGACCAGGGGTGCCTGAGTGTGGCGGTGCTCCCAGGTATCGGAGTGGGGAAGCCGGCTGCAGAGACGGAGCCAAGAAGTGGGCTCTCAGCTCGGGGTTGCCATAAACCATGATCTGCGGCACAGTTGGGCCACTATGTTTCCAGAAGGGACCCAACAAGCAGCAGATCCAGGGAGACTCCCCTTCCTCCCCCAGGAGGAGTGGCGCAGAAGCGCACTGCAGTGATCTGCTGGGTTGGAGACTCCACACGGGATCGTGTGCCAGAGATAGAAATGCTTGGACACAGGCCAGGTGAGCACGGAGTGCGACAAGGGACCAAGAAGACGGGAATGATTGACTGCTTCTTTCTGGGGGCTCACTGAGGAGTGCGGCCCTTAGTTCTCAGCTGCTCCGGGGTGGAGATTGGGAGGCTGCCATTTTCATTCTCGTCCTCCAAAGCTGTACTGAAAGCTTGTGGGGAACAAAAGCTCCCGAAGCAAAACCGAGCAGATTACATAGCCTGGTTCCCAGCAAGGGCGGGCAATTCCACCTCCAGCAAAGACATTTGAGAACCGCAGCAACAGGCCCTTCCCCCAGAAGATCAGCAAAAACAGCCATCCAAGACCAAGTTTACCGATCCATGAGAATGGCAGAACTCCAGCACTAGGGGAATACTGCACATAGAAATCATGTTTTTTTTTCCCATGATTCTTTAGTCTTTCAAAGTTAATTTTTTTTAACTTTCTATTTCTTTTATTTTTTTGAATTTTTCTTTTTCCCTTTTTCAACCAACATCTTATCAATCCCTTTTTTAAAAAAATATTTTTTATTTTTCATTTTTAGTCATATTCTATCCCTTCATAGTAGTTAACCTTATTTGTAGTAAATATATATATATATATATATATATATATATATATATATGTTGTTCTCTCTTAAAATTCTGGGAACAGTTTCTTCTAAAAGATGAAAATATACCCTAAATCTCTAGTGTATGGCTTTGTTCTAGTCTCCTGCCTGATCACATTCTCTCCCTTTTTTTTTTTTTAAATCCTCTTCTTTCAACCAACTTCTTATCAATTCCTTTTACAAAATCTTTTATAATTTTCATCTTTACAGTCATATTCCATCCTTTCATCATATTTACCCTTATTTTGGTACACATATAAGTTTTACTTTATTTAAAATTTACGGAGGCACTTTCTTCTAACAGACCAAAATATGCCCAAAATCTAGTGTGTGGCACTGATCTATCTGATCATAATCTGTTTTTTTGTTTGTTTTGTTTTTTGTATTTGTTTTTGTTTTTATCTTTTTCTTCTCCTTTTTTTTTCTTTTTTCATTCTTTCCCTTTCTTTTCCCCTGGTTTCAGGTCCCCCTACAGGTTTCTGGGGTCGTTATTACCCTGTTAGCATTTTGTTCTCTCATTCATCTATTCTCCTCTGGACAAAATGACAAGACAGAAAAAATCACCTCAAAAAAAAGAACAAGAGGCAGTACCGACTCCCAGAGACCTACTCAATATGGACATTAGTAAGATGTTGGAACTAGAGTTCAGAATGATGATTTTAAAGATACTAGCTGGGCTTGAAAAAAGCATGGAAGTTATTAGAAAAACCCTTTCTGGAGAAATAAAAGAACTAAAATCTAACCAAGTCGAAATCAAAAAGGCTATTAATGAGGTGCAATCAAAAATGGAGGCTCTAACTGCTAGGATAAATGAGGCAGAAAAGAGAATTAGTGATATAGAAGACCAAATGATGGAGAATAAAGAAGCTGAGAAAAAGAGAGATAAACAACTACTGGATCAAAGCGCAGAATTCGAGAGATAAGTGATACCATAAGACGAAACAATATTAGAATAATTGGGATCCCAGAAGAAGAAGAAAGAGAGAGAGGGGCAGAAGGTATATTGGAGCAAATTATAGCGATAACTTCCCTAATTTGGGGAAGGAAACAGGCATCAAAATCCAGGAGGCACAAAGAACCCCCCTCAAAATCAATAAAAATAGGTCAACACCCCGACATCTAATAGTAAAACTTATGAGTCTAAGAGACAAAGAGAAAATCCTGAAAGCAGCTTGGGACAAGAGGTCTGTAACCTACAATGGTAGAAACATTAGATTGTCAAGAGACCTATCCACAGAGACCTGGCAGGCCAGAAAGGACTGGCATGATATCTTCAGAGCACTAAATGAGAAAAATAGGCAGCCAAGAATACTATATCCAGCTAAGCTGTCATTGAAAATTGAAGGAGAGATAAAAAGCTTCCAAGACGAACAAAAACTAAAGGAATTTGCAAACACAAAACCAGCCCTACAAGAAATCCAGAAAGGGTTCCTCTAAGCAAAGAGAGAGCCTAAAAGTAACATAGACCAGAAAGGAACACAGACAATATACAATAACAGTCACCTTACAGGCAATACAGTGGCACTAAATTCCTATCTTTCAATAGTTACCCTGAATGTAAATGGGCTAAATGCCCCAATCAAAAGACAAAGGCTATCAGATTGGATTAAAAAAAAGAACCAGGGCTCCTGGGTGGCTCAGATGGTTAAGCGTCTGCCTTCAGCTCAGGTCATGATCCCAGGGTCCTGGGATCAAGCCCAAAATCGGGCTCCTGGCTCAGCGAGGAGCCTGCTTCTCCCTCTCCCTCTGCTTCTCTCCCTGCTCATGCTTTCTCTCTCTCTCTCTGTATCTCTGTGTCTCAAATGAATAAATAAAATCTTTAAAAAAAAAAAAAACAAGGCCCATCGATATGCTATCTGCAAGAGACTCATTTAGACCCAAACACACCCCCAGATTGAAAGTGAGGGGGGGGGAAACAATTTACCATGCTAATGGACACCAAAAGAAAGTTGGGGTGGCAATCCTTATATCAGGCAAATTAGATTTTAAACCAAAGACTATAATAAGAGATGAGGAAGGACATTATATCATACTTAAGGGGTCTATCCAACAAGAACATCTAACGATTGTAAATATCTATGCCCCTAACGTGGGAGCAGCCAATCACATAAGCCAATTAAAAATAATAGCAAAGAAACACATCAACAACAATACAATAATAGTGGGGGACTTTAACAACCCCCTCACTGAAATGGACAGTCATCTAAGCAAAAGATCAACAAGGAAATAAAGGCTTTAAATGACACACTGGACCAAATGGACTTCACAGACATATTCAGAACATTCCATCCTGAAGCAACAGAATACACATTCTTCTCTAGTGCCCATGGAACATTCTCCAGAATAGATTACATCCTAGGTCACAAATCAGGTCTCAACTGGTACCAAAAGATTGGGATCATTCCCTGCATACTTTCAGACCACAATGCTTTGAAACTAGAACTCAAGCACAAGAGGAAAGTCAGAAAGAACTCAAATACATGGAGGCTAAAGAGCATCCTACTAAAGAATGAATGGGTCAACCAGGAAATTAAAGAAGAATTAAAAAAATTCATAGAAACAAATGATAATGAAAACACAGCTGTTCAAAATCTTTGGGATACAGCAAAGGCAGTCCTAGAGGAAAGTATATAGCAATACAAGCCTTTCTCAAGAATCAAGAAAGGTCTCAAATACACAACCTGACCCTACACCTAAAGTAGCTAGAGAAAGAACAGCAAATAAAGACTAAACCCAGCAGGAGAAGAGAAATAATAAAGATGAGAGCAGAAATCAATGAAATAGAAACCAAAAGAATAGTAGAACAGATCAACTAAACTAGGAGTTAGTTCTTTGAAAGAATTAATAAGATTGATAAACCCCTGGTCAGACTTATAAAAAAGAAAAGAGAAATGACCCAAATAAATAAAATCATGAATGAAAGAGGAGCGATCACAACCAACACCAAAGAAATACAAACAATTATAAGAACATATTATGAGCAACTATATGTCAGCAAATTAGATAATCTGGAAGAAATGGATGCATTCCTAGAGATGTATCAACTACCAAAACAGAACTAGAAAGAAATAGAAAACATGAGCAGACCTATAACCACTAAGGAAATTGAAGCAGTCATCAAAAATCTCCCAACAAACAAGAGCCCAGGGCCAGATGGCTTCCCAGGGGAATTCTACCAAACATTTAAAGAAGAATTAATACCTATCCTTCTGAAACTGTTCAAAAAATAGTAATGGAAGGAAAACTTCCAAACTACTTTTATGAGGCCACCATTACCTTGATCCCCAAACCAGACAAAGACCCCATCAAAAAGGAGAATTACAGACCAATATCCCTGATGAACATGGATGCAAAAATTCTCACCAAAATGCTAGCCAATAGGATCGAACAGTACATTAAAAGGATTATTCACCACGACCAAGTGGGCTTTATCCCTGGGCTGCAAGGTTGGTTCAACATCCACAAATTAATCAATGTGATACAATACATTAATCAAAGAAAGAACGAGAACCATATGATCCTCTCAATAGATGCAGAAAAGGCATTTGACAAAATACAGCATCCTTTCTTGATCAAAACTCTTCAGAGTATAGGCATAGAGGGTACATACCTCAATATCATAAAAGCCATCTATGAAAAACCCACAGCCAATATTATTCTCAATGGGGAAAAACTGAGAGCTTTCCCCCTAAGGTCAGGAACACGGCAGGGATGTCCACTATCACCACTACTATTCAACATAGTATTAGAAGTCCTAGCCAGAACAATCAGACAACAAAAAGAAATAAAAGGCATCCAAATCAGCAAAGAATAAGTCAAACTCTCACTCTTTGCAGATATGATACTTTATGTGGAAAACCCAAAAGACTCCACCCCAAAACTGCTAGAACTCATACAGGAATTCAGGAAAGTGGCAGGATAGAAAATCAATGCACAGAAATCAGTGGCATTCCTATACACCAACAACAAGACAGAAGAAAGAGAAATTAAGGAGTAAATCCCATTTACAGTTGCACCCAAAACCATAAGATACCTAGGAATAAATCTAACCAAAGAGGCAAGGATCTGTACTCAGAAAACTATAAAATACTCATGAAAGAAATTGAAGAAGACACGAAGAAATGGAAAAATGTTCCATGCTCATGGATTGAAAGAACAAATATTGTGAAGATGTCAATGCTACCTAGAGCAATCTACACATTCAGTGCAATCCCTATCAAAATACCATCCACTTTTTTCAAAGAAATGGAACAAATAATCCTCAAATTTGTATGGAACCAGAAAAGACCCCGAATAGCCAGAGGAATGTTGAAAAAGAAAAGCAAAGCTGGCGGCATCACAATTCCAGACTTCCAACTCTATTACAAAGCTCTCATCATCAAGACAGTATGGTACTGGCACAAAAACAGACACATAGATCAATGGAACAGAAGAGAGAGCCCACAAATTGACCCTCAACTCTATGGTCCACTAATCGACAAAGAAGGAAAAAATGTCCAATGGAAAAAAGACAGTCTCTTCAACAAATGGTGTTGGGAAAATTGGACAGCCACATGCAGAAGAATGAAACTGGACCATTTCCTTACACCACACACAAAAATAGACTCCAAATGGTTGAAAGACCTCAATGTGAGACAGGAGTCCATCAAAATCTTAAAGGAGAACACAGGCAGCAACCTCTTTGACCTCAGCCGCAGCAACTTCTTCCTAGAAACATCGCCAAAGGCAAGGGAAACAAGGGCAAAAATGAACTATTGGGACTTGAACAAGATAAAAAGCTTTTGCACAGCAAAAGAAACTGTCAACAAAACCAAAAGACAACCGATAGAATGGGAGACGATATTTGCAAATGACATATCAGATAAAGGGCTAGGATCCAAAATCTATAAAGAACTTATCAAGCTCAACACCCAAAGAACAAATAATCCAAACAAGAAATGGGCAGATGACATGAACAGATTTTTTTCCAAAGAAGACATCCAAATGGCCAACAGACACATGAAAAAGTGCTCAACATCGCTTGGCATCAGGGAAATCCAAATCAAAACCTCAATGCGATACCACCTCACACCAGTCAGAATGGCTAAAATTAACAAGTCAGGAAACGATAGATGTTGGTGGGGATGCGGAGAAAGGGGAACCCTCCTACACTGTTTGTGGGAATGCAAGCTGGTGCAGCCACTCTGGAAAACAGTATGGAGGTTCCTCAAAAAGTTGAAAATAGAGCTACCATAAGACCTAGGAATTGCACTACTGGGTATTTACCCCAATGATATAAATGTAGGGACCCAAAGGGGTACGTGCACCCTGATGTTTATAGCAACAATGTCCACAATAGCCAAACTATGGAAAGAGCCAAGATGTCCATTGACAGATGAATGGATAAAGAAGTTGTAGTATATATGTACAATGGAATATTATGCAGCCATCAAAACGAATGAAATCTTGCCTTTTGCAATGATGCGGATGGAACTGGAGGGTATTATGCTGAGCGAAATAAGTCAATCAGAGAAAGACATGTATCATATGACCTCACTAATATGAGGAATTCTTAATCTCAGGAAACAAACTGAGGGTTGCTGGAGTGGTGAGGGTGGGAGGGATGGGGTGGCCAGGTGATAGACACTGGGGAGGGTATGTGCTATGGTGAGCACTGTGATTTGTGTAGGACTGTTGAATCACAGACCTGTACCTCTGAAACAAATAATACATTATATGTTAAAAAAAGAAGAAGAAGATAGCAGGAAGGGAAAAATGAAGGAGGGGGAAATGGAGGGGGAGACGAACCATGAGAGACTATGGACTCTGAGAAACAAACTGAGGGTTCTTGAGGGGAGGGGGGTGGGGGGATAAGTTATCCTGGTGATGGGTATTAAAGAGGGCACGTACTGCGTGGAGCACTGGTGTTATACGCAAACAATGAATCATGGAACACTACATCAAAAACTAATGATGTAATGTATGGTGATTAACATAACATAATAAAAAAAAGAAAGAAAAATTAAGAGCTAAACTAGTGAAATGCAAGACAATTAAATACAGGTGCTTGGGAGAGAAAACCTACAAAAACAATACAGGAAAGAAGAAGGAAAGGAAAGGAAAAAGGAGAGGAGAGGAGAGGAAAGAAGAAGGAAGGAAGGAAGGAAGGAAGGAAGGAAGGAAGGAAGGAAGGAAGGAAGGAAGGAAGAAAAAAAGAAACAAAGAAACAAAGAAACAAAGAAAAGGATAGAAAGGAAGAGAGAGAAAGAAGGTAGAAGAAAGAAAAGAAGGAAAGAAGGAAGGAAGGGAGCGAAGGAAGAAAGAAAGAAAGAAAGAGGAGGGGGAAAGGGGAATTGACTGCTGACATAAAAGATGTGAAAAGAATATAAACTCGGTAAGTACAGGGTATAGGGATGTTCTTTGTTCTATTCACTGATGTACCTACAGTAACTAGTTAGAGTCTAGTACCTAGTAGATACTCAGTAACCATTTGCTGAATGAGAAAATGAATCAGAAGAAAACAGACCTTGAACACCTATTATGTTGAAACTTTACTATGCATATTCTAATTAAGAAACAATCATGGAAGTGGCTAAAAGCAAAGTTTTTGCTTCAAACCTGATAATATTATCATCTGTGTGACCTTGGAAGAGATAATTTATCTTAGCTTCTGTTTGTCATCTGGATAAATGAAGACAATAGTAACTTCATGGTGGTGTTACTGTAATGCTTTAAAAGATTATCTATATAAAGTATATAATCCAGTAGTTATGTAGAATAAGTGCTAAAAGAAAAAAAGTTGGTAGCTATTAATATTATTAAAATATCCCACTTCACTTAATTAGCCATTTGCTAATTATTAAATGTTTACTATATGCCAAATACCATAACGCTGACACAAAGAATGAAACAGTAAGGCTCTGTCTTTACGGATTTGACCCTAGGTTGATGAAACTAGACTCCAAGTCAGTGAACGCTTCTCTTTATGACTTTGGTGTCATGAATGTATTCTTTAGATTGTTCAGCATCTGTCACATTTTAGCCACCTGGTAAATATTTGCTCTGGAAACACAGACATTATTATTTGCTTATGTATTTATCTCCAAAAGTGTGAACGCTTCAAGGTATGTCTGATTCAGCACTGTTATTCTCAATGCCCAGCAAAATGCTTGACACTTGTTAAAGGTCAATGTTTGTGAAGGGAGCAGAAAATTTACATCTATACAAGTATGAGCTGGATACTTGACTTATAGATGAGTTAAATAAAGGTCAGAAAATGAAGTTGCCCATAGGTGTCCCAGCCTAGGAGAAGTCAGATGTATGAAGGAGATATACTAACAAATGAGTTAAATGTGTGACTTCTGAAGCCAGACTACCTGTGTTTGAACCACAGCTCAACCAGCAATAAACTCTGGGACCTGGACAACATTGTACTTAGATAAGACTTCTGTGTCTCATTCATCTCACTTATAAGATAGAAATAACAATTGTATCTACCTCACAGATTTGTTGTAAAGATTAAACTAATATAAAATATGTATAAGAATGCCTCACACATAGTACATTTATTATTATAATTATTATTATTATATCATCTTAAAGGTAAGTTTTCCACACACAGAACTTATTATTGCTATAGTATACAGGATCTTAAGTCAAGCATTAGATTGCTGTCTAATTTTCCCAATGTGCTGAATGCCTATATAAAAGATAAAACCAAAGAAATAGTATTTGAAGGAAAGCGCAATCAAAGAAGGCAGAAATTTACTAGGCAGAAGGGGAGAAAATAGACAAAAGAAGAAAACCAAATAAAAGGTAATTTTCAAAGTGAAACATGGGAAGTAAAGTCCAGAGAGATTAATTCCATGACCTCAAGCATGGTGTATATTTTTCAGTGTTATATTTTCATAACACACATTCAAAGAAGCTGTTAAATAAATTCCCTGGACAAGAAAAAGGGGGCTTCAGTAGAGGTACAGGGACTCAGAAACGTAGGCATAAGAGACAGAAAGAAGGGGAAAATAAAAACATTAATCTGGTGTTTACAAAGGTTGATCTATTCAGAAAAAAAAATATTTGACTCCATAATTCTAAAACTCCAAATTTTATTACCACATTTGGCCCCAGGCTGTATGCCCTTTTTCTCACTTTATCTTGCATCTGGACTTTGTATCACTGGTAAACACTCACTTCGCTTGATTCACCTGAACCTATCATCTCCCTTTTTGGTACCAGAGAACTCTATACTTAAACACCCATGTACAATATGGCCACTCAGCCTGCATCCAGCTGGACCAACTCTGGACTTCTGAGAGATTAAGAGAGAGTCAGAATGCTGCTAAGTAACAAGGTCAGATTCCAAATTCTGCTCTCCTAACACCACATCAGTGTTGTTTTTGAAAAGAAAATACACTACACACACAGACATGTATATATTTATAAAATTAACAACTCAGGAAACAACAGATGTTGGCGAGGATGTGGAGAAAGGGGAACCCTCTTACACTGTTGGTGGGAATGCAAGCTGGTGCAGCCACTCTGGAAAACAGTATGGAGGTTCCTCAAAAAGTTGAAAACAGAGCTACCCTACAACACAGCAACTGCACTACTGGGTATCTAAGGATAAAAAAATGCTGATTCGAAGGGGCACATGCACCCCAATGTATATAGCAACATTATCAACAAAAGCCAAATTATGGAAAGAGCCCAAACGTCCATTAACTGATGAATGGCTAAGCAGATGTGGTAGAGGGGCATCTGGGTAGCTCAGTCAGCTAAGTGTCTTCCTTTGGCTCAGGTCATTAAACTGGGGTCCTGCAATTGAGCCCCTCTCCCTCTGCCCCTCTCCAACCCCCCCTTGTGCTCTCTCTCTTACCCTCTCTCTAATAAATAAATAGTTTTTTAAAAAAAGAAGTGGTATATATATTCAATGGAATATTACTCAGTGATCAAAAAGAATAAAATCTTGCCATTTGCACATGGATGGAACTAGAGTATATTATGCGAAGTGAAATAAGTCAGTCAGCGAAAGACAAATATGATATGATTTCACTCATATGTGGAAGTTAAGAAACAAAACAGATGAAATAAGGGAAGAGAGGGAAAAACAAAATAAGATAAAAACAGAAGGAAACAAACCATAGAAAACTCTTAAATATAGAGAACAAACTGAGGGTTACTGGAGGGGAGGTGGGTGAGGCAATGGGCTAAATGAGTGATGGGTATTTAGGAGGGCACTTGTTATGATAAGCACTGGGTGTTATATGTAAGTGATGAATCCCTAAATTCTACTCCTGAAACCAATATTACACAACTAACCTGAATTAAAAAAAAAAAAAATTTGGAATATCAGTATATATGTATGCATATAAATGAATGGATGCATTTAGAAAACACTGTAAAAAACCATAAACATAAGTCACCAGTCATAGAAAATCACATAATTTAAAAATATTTTTTCTGCCACTTCTCTTTCTCATACACACATACATACACACTTACAATTTCTTCCCACAAAATTTTAATTTTGTAGCCATGTAATTGTGTGACCAGCATTGTCACATTATTTTTTTTTTTTAAAGATTTTATTTATTTATTTGACAGAGAGAGACACAGTGAGAGAGGGAACACAAGCAGGGGGGAGTGGGAGAAGCAGGCTTCCCGCGGAGCAGGGAGCCCGACGCGGGGCTCAACCCCAGGACCCTGGGATCATGACCTGAGCCGAAGGCAGATGCTTAATGACTGAGCCACCCAGGTGCTCCATGTCACATAATTTATTATAAATGTCTTTCCATGGCATTAAATACTAATGCACAGCATTTTTATTACTAGCATTATATTCTATTATATGGATGTGCCAGTTTATTTAAATAATCTTCTACTTTTACATAATAGGGTTATTACCAATTTATTTCTTGATATAAATAACTGCAGTGAAACTCTTTACATATAAATCATTATCCTCAGCCTATTATTTCCTTAAGATGTATTGCTGAAACTGGAATTACTAGGTCATTAGTATGAAAGGAATCCTTCCTAAAAGGATATTTAGGGGCTACTGAATGAAAAAGTGTACCACATAATGTTCAAGAAATGCAAATTAAAACTAAAATGTATATGAATGGCTATAATTAAAAAGACTCACACTATCAAGTGAGGGCAAAGATATGAAGCAAATGAAACTATCATCCATTGTATGTACAATGATACAACTATTTGAAATATGTTTCACAGTATTCATGCTTAACATATGCTTACCCTATGATCCTACATTTCTATTTTTTAAAGATTTATTTATTTGAGAGAGAGAGAGCAAGGGACTGGGCAGAGGGAGAGAAAATCCCAAGCAGACTCTGTGTTGAGCCTGGAGCCCAATGTGGGGCTCGACCTCATGACCTGAGCCAAAACCAAGAGTCGGATTCTCAACCAACTACACCACCAGGCGCCCCATGATCCTACATTTCTAATATTTAGGAATATATTTAAGGGAAATGAGATTTTAAGTTCACCATCCACACACACACAAAATGTTCAGAGAAGATTCATTCATAAAATCCCCCAAATGGAACCAACATAAATGTCCATACAAAGAAGGGCTAAACAAAGTGTAGGATAGTATGCAATGGAATATTATGTATTAACAAAATGAGCCACTGGTATATTTATTCATTTTTTAAAAGATTTTATTTATTTGAGAGAGAGAGAGTGAGAGAGAGCATGAGTGGGGTGAGGGGCAGAGGAAGAAGCAGACTCCCTGCTGAGCAGGGAGACTGATGGGGCTTGATCCCAGGACTCCTGGATCATGACCTGAGCCGAAGGTAGACGCTTAACTGACTGAGCCACCCAGGCGCCCCCACTGGTATATTTAATAAAATGGAAGGACCTCACAAATACAATGTTCAAAGAAAGAAGCCAGATACAGAAGCATATGAATTTTATGAATATTCTATGAATATACATATATATTCTACATATAATTATTATAAATATATAATATATATAGTACACATATTCAAACTAAACAAATCCATTGTCAAAAAAGTCAGAACACTGCTTACTTCTATGCAGCTAGAGTATACTGACTGGGAAAAGTCACCTGGGTGTTGTAAATGTTCTAAATCTTGTCTTAGGTTGTGGTTATTTGGTGATAGACATATACAAAAATCCATGTCTTTACACTTAAGACTTACGTACTGCACTGTCTGTATATTATACACCAGTACCAAGGTTACAAAAAAGGAGAAATTTGAAATTTGCCGAGGTTATAAAATCATACTAAATTCACACTGCTTATAGTTGGCAGAACTTGGCTGCCAAACCAGATTGGCCTGTTTCCAAAACTCATTTTTTTTATATTCATTCTTCCTCTCATACAAACTCTTCAGGACCATTGACCTTCTCTTTTTTATTTTCTTTCTCTCCCTTCAAAACTTAAAGTAACTTACTTATCTGAGACCTCAAATGGAAGGCAGAACCATTGAAATGATAGTGAATATGATTAATAGTTCTTAATAGCTTCTATTTTAACAGCTATTAACAATTTTCCCTGAAGGGACTGCAAGCATAGCCTTTCACCTGGAAATACCTAATGACACCAATCACACTGAGAATACTAACCCTGTTTAAAAAAAAAAAAAAGTAGAAGCAGAGATCTTTTTGTCCTTATTATTTAATTTGACCATTTCCACAGAAAAAAACATCAACTTAAATATGTGACAGCCTTTTACAAATCAGCCATTATCAGAGCCACAGTAAGCTTATGCTGCCAAACTTCAAACACAATACATATCTTTTTTTTAAAAGATTTTATTTTATTTATTTATTTGAGAGAGAGAGAGAGAGCTCGAGCACAAGAGGGGTTAGGGTCAGAGGGAGAAGCAGACTCCCTGCCAAGCAGGGAACCCCGATGCGGGACTCGATCCGCACTCCGGGATCATGACCTGAGCCGAAGGCAGTCGCTTAACCAACTGAGCCACCCAGGCACCCCACAATACCTATCTTGATATATAAATGTATATATCTTGTTTCCACAAAGGAGATACAGATAATAATAACAAATATATATGAACAGATATGTACATAAAACACACACAAGAGTAGAAAGTCAGGGTCTAATAGAAGTAAGCATCAACATGTGGTAACCATAAGGATCAATAATTTCAGTGACTGACTGAAATTTTTTTGTTTTTGTTTTTGAGATACTCATAGCCAAGCAAAATCAATGAATCAGAGGGTAAATATCTCCGTTTGTCAGAGAAATAACACCTTTTACATGACTGAATTCCAAAAGATTTTTTTAAGCTGTGACTTTATAGGGAGAATCTAACTGATGCACTATCTGTAATATTATGGTGATTGCTCTTGATATGGTGCATTTATATTGCCCATTCTGGTAGTGACTTCCAAGGTCATAACTTTAAAATGCAACACAGTGGAGGTAGACTATCTTAGTTTAAAGCATTTAAACATTAGTAAAACATTTTGACAAATCATAATGATCAAGAGTTAGAATTCCTAGAAGAGTCACCGGACACTGGACACAAGAAAAACAGAAGAGTTTCTCTCTTCATATGTTGCTAAAGAAAGATTTTTCATTCAAGTTTATTAAGTTATATAAAATATATTCTTATTTGCCTTACTATATTCCAGTACCTGAATTTCATATTAGAATACATAAGGTAAATCACAAGATGAGGCCTTCATATTACTGAAAAAAAATTGCTTATTAAAATAAGCAACATAAATATTGAAATTAATTTAGGGAATCACATTCATTTGCCATATATATATATACATATATATGTATGTATGTATGTATGTATACATATGTATGTATGTATATATCCATACATATATATATACACATATATATGTATGTATGTATATATCCATATATGTATATATATATGGAATGAATGTAATATATGTATATATATTACATTATATATGTGTGTGTATATACATATATGTATATATATGGAATGAATGTCCTCCAGTGTGACACAGCAATTATATTCAAAAATCACTATTGGTAAAATTTTAATGTTCAGTATTAGGGATCATAAATTCCAGAAAATTGGAGTTCAACACTGGGTGTCAGAAAACTCAGGTTCATCCTTGGACTATATACCATTGAAAGTCTCTACCTAATAGCTCAAGCAGTTCTATTTTATCTGTCACTTGGGATATTCTTTATTTTACTCCGTTTTTGCTGCTGATCAGACTATCCGATTATGTTTTTCCTTCCATTTTTGCTCTTGAAATTTGTCTTTTCTTGCCCTTGTCAAATTATCTTAGTTTCCTAAGCATAGCCTCAACACTTTCTAATCATTTTGGCTTATTCTCAGCTCTCTAAGTCATGCTCACTTGTCTTAGGTAGTTTATTTCCAGTCTAGCTCTAGCCACCCATATCCTAAGTTACAGTAATAATTAATACAAAATGGATATACCAGATGCATACTGTGTGCCAGGAATGAAATTAAACACATTGTGCACATTATTTTCTATTAACCTCTTACCTTGAAAGATAGGTATGATTATCTTCACAACTAAACAAGTAATAAAATGAAAATATAATGATTTTAATAAACAGGATCAAGGCCTTCACAGTAAATGGTAAGGCTGGGATTTGAAACCAGACACAATGACAAAACTCTTTAGTTTTCCACTAAAACATGGCTGCTTATGGTCTGTGTATGGGAGCTATGTATAACCATGAATAAGTCTCTTATATTCCCTGCACTTTTATTTGACTTGTATGGAGAAGGTGAAAAGGATTATCCATGCACCTTACCTTTTGTAACAGTCTATGAAGCTTAGTTCTGGCCTGGTTAAAGCCAAATATTCACCCCCAAAAAAAGCACTTATTTTCAAAATTATGTGAGTGGAAGAATATATGGGCAAAGGAAAATCTGAGTCCTTTATCAGGAACTATCCTTACCCACTGGGTGGTATCACCCACCCCTCAACTGTACCGTTGGGCTATTCCACACGAATCCAGGTCTTGAGCTTACAAATGTGGACCTAAAACGTAACAGAAGCTGGGAAATCTATACTTTTTTGCCTTAGCACACAGACACATTTCCATCAACTGATGTGAATGAGTTACTTTCTATATTTTAATTTTAGGGAATCATCTAATCTCAGTATAATTAAATGATAAATTATCATAAGAAGACTATACAACATTTTTTTTTCTCAAAAATGAGCATAAATCAAATTAAATTAGTCCATCATTCATTATATCTTCAGTCTACAGTAATATGTTTCAATCTTTCAATTAAGTCACTGTCCTAGAAAAGAAATTGGATCATGTTTAGTTACCTTACCATTCAACTGACAAAGTCATCATCTACAAAGAAATAGGGTCAAAACCAGCTACTCTGATTTACTTGAATTCCTGCATGATTTTTCTATTTGATCATCTTGTACACAGTGCTGCCCCAGTTTAGTCAATTTTCCACATGGAAGTCAAAGAGAGTTTTCAAATGTTAAAGTGCTTTACTTAAAATTCTTCAAATAACTTACCATTGTAATTATAGGAAGTCTAAACACTTTAATATAACATTTAAAAACAGCTGAGATCTGTCCCCAGTTGTCTCAGCATTCTCACCTGTCACCAGTTCTCTCCATTGTATTTTCCACTGCATTCATGTTGAACTGCCACAAGACAGTATATTAGTAAACACAGCGAGGCCTAAGAAAATAACTTTGAGGAAGGTAACTACCTTGGTTGGTCTTCCCCATTAGATAACCTTATCTTAGAGAACAATTACTATTGAAGGCCAACCTGTGTGTACTCTTCCCTGATGATTGAGGAAAATCTCTCTCTGAAGGTTGAAAAACATATTTTCTTGGTACCAATGAACAAGCGTAGAGATTGGGAATGAGAAAGAATGTATATCTTGTGTGCATAGTATCTACATAATTTAGAATCTCTAATATCATGCATGAGATAATAGTTTAGCAACAGTCTATTTAAAATATAAAGGAAAAAAATGCCACTGGATAGTATTGGAAACTCCTCACACTTCATGTATAATTTAACTTTTGCACTTCAAAAATACAGGGCAGGACTTCTAGTTTCAGTTCTAATATGTAAAGAGATCAGAAACCATCCATCCTATCTTTTCAAGAAGAAACACAATGAGCAAACTGAACAACAATGACTTTCCTTGGTCCTATCAGAAAACAAAGATTGCAGAACAAGTGCTACCTCAGAACCTGGAGAGATAGGTGAATCCAGAGAGTCATAATCAAAATTTATTTATCTAGAGCCGAAACCACTGGAGATATAGACACTAATAGGAATGACTGGATGGTAATTCTGATGAATTGCTGGAGGCTAAGTGTGAGAGTGAGAAACTCCTGGGGACTTCTTTCTTGGAAGGGCTTCACAATTTCATGTTGTTTTAGTTTTATCTCCAGGAACCACATCAGGATCTCACAATGAAAATCTGAGAATGATTCCCTTGTGGTTCAGGCAGGGGAAAGGAAACAATAATCACTGTAAAATATGTCCAGAATATAGTCCATGTCAAATACCTACCCTCCCTACCAAGGGAAAAGACTTTATACCAGAGTCTTATCCCAACTAACAGAAGGGCATTATTCTTACTCCACTAACCCTTTAGTTTCAATAAAGAGAGGGTAGAGGAATAAAGCTACATCACTGGGGTAATGTGGGAAAGCCACAGTCCCAAGTCTCAAGACTACTAAAAGAAGGAGAATTAATCCTAAGATTATAAAATTCTCCCTCTCCCCACATCTTATGACCATCCCAATAAGGCTCCAGTATAATAACAGTAGAGTACATCTGGAAGAGCTAAAAAGTGCAGATTCTATTTAAGGAAGAGTACATAGGGAAGTTCAAAGTAACATAGAAGACAGAATCAGTGACAGACAACTTTTAACCCTCTGGCATCTACAGCTACAACAAGCACCTAACCAGATTAACATAAATCTTCACAGTAAAGGTCTGTCTACCTCAGTTCTTGTTATCTGATACAACATGCCTGGCTTTCAACAAAAAATAATTAACATACCAAAAGGAAAAAAAAATCACAGTCTGAAGAGACAAAAAAGCAAAGAAGCAGGATAACCAGATTTAAACATGATATATTGGAATTGTGAGGCAATTTGAAATAACTATCATTAATATGTTAAAAGTTTGGATAGAAAAAAGTAAAAAAAAATGCAAGAACAGATGGACAATGTAGGCAGAGTGATGGAAACTCTAAGAAAGAAACAAAATGAAATGATCGAAATAAAACAGCATTTTAACAGAAAGGAAAATGTCTTTATGTGCTCATCAACAGACGTGACACAGCCAAAAAACAATAAATAAGCTTGAATATATGTCAAAAGAAACTTCCAAAACAGAAATATAGAGGAAAAAATAATTTAAAAAAAGAACAGAAGATTTTATAAACTGTGGGACAATTTCAAAAAATATAACTTATGTGTAATTAGAATGTACAAATAGAGAAGAAAATAATAAAACAGAAGAAAGATTTGAGGTAATAATGGATAAGTATTTTCCAAAATTAATTGCAGGCAATAAATGACAGATCCAGAACTTAGAGAGCAACAAGAAGAACAAATACAAACAAACACACAAATAAAAAACTACACTTAGGTATTTCATATTCAAACTGTACAAAACCAAAGACAAATGGAAATCTTGAAAACAGCCAGAGGAGAAAAGCATAGAACAGTAAGAATATAAAATACAGTAGACTTTTCATCAGAAACCATGCAAGGATGAATTAAATGGAGTGAAATATTTAAAGTACTGAAAGAAAAAACACTAACTGGGAGTTCTACATTCAGTAACACTGACCTCTAAAAGTGAAGAAAAAAATAAAGACATTATTAGGCAAACAGAATCTGAGAGAATTCATTAATACCAGACCTACTTTGCAAGAAATGTCAAGTTTTTCAAGGAGAAAGAAAGTAATATAGTCAGAAACTTGAATCTACATAAATGAAGGAAGAATAGGGAGAATTAGTGAAGGTAAATTAAGTTACTTTTCTTATTTTAAATTAATATAAAAGATAAACTTATAAATAAAAATTATAAATAATATATTGATAATTATAGCTGATAGATATATGAAATAAATGAGAAAATTAATAAAGGGTGGAAAAGAAAAATTGATAATACTCTACTATAAGGTACATGTACTACACATGAAAATTAAAATTACTTAAAAGTGTATATTGGAGTGGATTAAAATTACTTAAAAGTGTATATTGGAGTGGCGCCTGGGTGGCTCAGGTGGTTAAGTGTCTGCCTTCGGCTCAGGTCATGATCCCAGGGTCCTGGGATTGAGTCCCGCTTCAGGCTCCCTGCTCAGCAGGATGCCTGTTTCTCCCTCTCCCTCTGCCACTCCCCCTGCATGTGCGCACGGTCTCTCTCAAATAAATAAATAAATAAAATATTTTTAAAAAATGTGTATATTGGAAATTTTAATGTAACCACTAAAAATACATAGAAGAGAGGATATAACTATCAATTAAAAAACAGGTATCAGTGAAAGAGAGGGAGAGGAACAAAGAATAAGTACAATGAACAGAAAACAGGCATATGGTAGACGTTAATCTAACTATATCAGTAATCACTTTAAATGGAAATAGTTTAAACATACCAATTTAAAGACAGAGATTGTCATAGGGGTGGCTGGCTGGCTTAGTCGAAGAGTATCTGACTCTTGATCTCAAAGACAGAAATTGTCAGAATGGATAAAGAACAAACCCCAAAACTTTAAATATTCAGATAGGTTAAAGGCAAACGATTGGAGAAAGATATATCATATTGACATTAATCAAAAGAAATCTTTAGTAGCTATTATTAATTTCAGAAAAAGCAGACTTCAAAAAGTTACTAAAGAAAAAGAGGGGAATTATATGATAAAGGAGCCAATTCTCCAAGATGATATAACAACTCTAAATGTATACACATCTAGCAACAGAACATCAAACTATATGAAGGAAAATTGATAGAATTAAGGAAGAAATAAATCTACTGTTACAGCTGAAAACTTCAACATCCCTTTTTCAATGATTAATAAATCAAGCAGGCCCCCAAATCATTATGGATATAGTTGACCTGAACAGTACTATCAATCAGTTTGATCTAATTGATATTTATAAAGTTTTCCATCTTACAATAGCAGAATACATGTTCCTTTCAGATATAGAACATTTACCAAGATGGATCAAATTCTGGGCCATAAAACATAGGATCAACAAGTTTAAAAGAAGAGAAATCATACAAAACATGTTCTCAGGCCATGGTGGACTTAAACTAGGAACCAATAAAAAAGAGATAGATAAGAAATCACCAAATATTTGGAAATGAAACAAGAACATACTTCCAGATAAGATATGGTTCAGCGAAGTCTCAAGAAAAATGTTAAAACATTCTCTTTTAAAATAGAAACACACTTATCAAAATTGTTGGGACGCAGCAAAAGCAGTGCCTGGGGGAAATTTATAGGAAAAAATGTATATATTTAAAAAGAAGAAAGATCTAAACCCTTAATTGAATCTTTATTATTAGGAAGGAGACAAGAGTAATTTAAGCATAAAGCAAGCAGACAAAAAAAGAAAATTAGAGCAGAAATTAATGACACTTAAAAGAAAAATAGAAAAATCAATATAATAAAAAACAAGTTCTTTGAAAAGGTCATGAAATTAATAAACTTTTATGTAGTCTAACCAATAAAAAAACTAATAATAGAAATGAAAGAAGAGTCATCACTACTGACTAATGATATTAAAATGTTAATAAGGGACTATTACAAATAAGTTTATGCCACATATTTGATGATTAGATGAAATGGAGCAGTATCTTTAAACTCATGCAAAGAGAAATAAGCATCTAAGTTGACCTGTATCTGTTAAACTGAATTGATAATGAAAAAAAATTCCAAAAATATGAGCACTATCCCAAATGGTAACAATAGTGAATTCCACAAAATATGGAAGCAGAGAAAATACTTCCTAATTCTTTCAAACAAACAGCTTTATATCAAAAGCAGATAACATAACAAAAACTGGTTTAAAAAACCAGTATCTTTCATGAATAAAGATGAAAAAAATCCTCAACAAAATATTAGCAAATTAAAACTAACCAAGGGTAAAACTAATTATACACTACAACAGCTTACTCCTGATATGCAAGACTGTTTCAAAATTTGAAAATCAATTAATAAAATCTACTATATCTACAGGCTAAGGCAGAAAATCAAATGATCTTATCAATTGATAGAGAAAAAAACCATTTGACAAAATCCAGCACTCATTCACGAAAAAATGCTCAAAAATTCAAAACAAGGAATAGAGGGGAAACTCCTCAAATTGATAAAGAACATCTCTAAAACACCTACAGCAATTCTCATGCTTAATGAAGTGAAAATTGACATTTTCACCCTAAGATCTATAATAAAACAAGGAAGTCCTCTCTTACCATTCCTATTCAACATTGTACTGGAGGTCCTAGCAAAAAGACAAAGTAATAAAATATCTATCGATTGGAAAGAAGAAAAATTATCTTTATTTGCAACTGACATGATTATTTATGTAGAAAATGTCAAAGAATTTTTTTAAAGCTTGTCTGGAACTGATAATTAAGTATACCAAAAGCACAGGATGAGATTAATATATAAAAAATAACTGTTTTCTTATATATCAGCAATAAACAATTATAATTTGAAATGTAAATATATATATATATATATCATTTAGAATAGCACTAACAAATGTAATGTTAAGTATAAATCTAACAAAGTATGAACAAAATCTATATGTGGAAAACAAATACTCATGAAAAATATCAAAGATAATTTTAATAAATGAAAAGATACTCTGTGTTCATGGATTGTAAGACTCAACAATGTTCAGATGTCAATTCTTCACACTATATAGTTTCAAAACAATATCTATCAAAATTCTAGCAAGCTATTTTATAGATATGAAAAGCTGATTCTAAAATTTATATGGGAAAGTCTGGCCAGTACTGAAAAGAATAAAGTTGAAGTACTCACACTACTCAGTTTCAAGACTGATACAGCAATTAAAACAGTGTGGTATTTGTTAAAGAATCAATACATCAATCAAATGAAAGAAGAGAGATATAAATTAATAAGCTTAGACACAGACCTTACACCTTTCATAAAATGTATCATAAGCCTAAATGTAAATTAAAAATTTTGAAAAGTTTAAGTAGGAAACAGGAGAAAACCTATATGACTTGTGGGTTGATGATAAATAAGTATTTAGATATAACACTTAAAGCATGATACATGAAAAAAAAGTAGATAATTCAAATTTTATTAAAATTTGAAACTTCTACTCTGTGAAAGACACTGTTAAAGTAATGAAAATACAAAGAATATACTAGAGGTAATATTTGCAATACATATATCTGATAAAGGACTTGTATTTAAAATATACAAAAATAATTTTAAAAAACAATAAGAAAATAAACAACACAATTAAAAGTGGGCAAAATATTTGGACACACACTTCACCAAAGAAGATAAACAGATGGCAATAAGCTTATGAAAATATATTCAACATAATATGCTATTAAGGAAATGAAAATTAAAAACACTGTGATGTCTATTAGAATTGCTAATTATTCTTCTATTTCTATACAGAACATTTGTGGTATAAATGGTGCAAATGGATTAAAGAATCTTCGATTTTGTGTTTGGTATCCAGCCACTTTACTGTTCTTGTTTTCAGTAGCTTTTTCTTTTCTTTACTGATTGATTCTCTTACATTTCTTAATTATGCAGTCATATTACAAATGAAAAGATGACTTAGCTTTCCTAACATTTATTGGTCTAATTCAGTTTCCTTGTTGATTGATTCATATTGAAAAGTGAATCTAGAATAATATTTATTAAGATCATGAGTACCATGTCTTACTTACAAATTTACTGGGGGTGCTATTATTTATTTATCATGATTCTGTTATATTATGTGAAATATACATTACACACATCTATAATCCTAAAAACATATGTATGTATGTATATATATATATATACTTTTAATCTAGTTTAACACTTATCCATGTATCCATATTTTAATAAAGTTTTTTTAATCAGAAAATAACTGTATTATGGTAATACATGTATGGTAACATGTTTTATAATATTGAATTGTCCCCAATTAATGGACTAAACACTACTTATTTTAGCTATAATTATATCAGTGTACAATTGCATTATACTTACTATAATTTTACAATTTTTGTTTCTTAGTCATTTTTTTAATTCAAATATAATTAACATACAGTGTTATATTAGTTCCAGGTGTACAATATAATGATCAACAATTCCATACACTACTCACTGCTGAAGATAATACTCATTATAATTTTGTACTACTATACTCATGATAATTTTGAGGATTTTTGTCTGGTCACTTAGGATTCTTTCATCTTTCTTCTCTGCTCTCTTCATTACATGGTCCACACACTTCCCTCAGTAACGTTTATTTATTCCTGGCCACCACAAACTCCAGAAATGCAGCCATTCCCTGCACAGAAATCTCTCTTTTATCCAGAATAACTATAAGGCACAGTTTCTCCTGTCATTGACTTTTCAAGTGTGTGACTGTAATCCCGGAACTAGAGAAGACATTTCAAGCTCTCCAGGTGTTACTGTTGAACCCTTTTGCCTGGTCTTGCAGTAAGGGAAAGCTTCTGCAGGAACCCACACATGGAGAAACAGGGTGAATTTCATTTATAGATACATGTAAACCATTCTTATTTTATATATAACAGAACAAATAATTTTTAAAAGAATCTAATGAAAAATGGATAGCAAATAGAAATAGACACTTAATACTGATGAAAGGTTGTGTGACATGTAAGATTGCTCAAACTTACTAGAAACTATACAAATGCAAATTGAAAGACTAATTTATCATTTTCCACACAGTGCAGGGAAGTGTGTGAGGAATCAAGCATTCACATGCATTGTTGATACATGTGTAAATTAAAGCAACTTCTTGGGAATCCAAGTTCTATTATACAGGACCAACATTTAGTTTGATAAATAGTAGCATTAGTTTACTAATGTGTCTTCACATACTGTTCTTGCATTGATATCCCTCTGTCATCTGCCTTGATTTGGCCAATGATCTCTGAGCAAGCATAAAGCTCTAAATGTGCATGTGTGGTTAGGCAAACTCTTGCATTCCTGCCACCCACAATGAGAACATTCCCCAAGGAAGATCCTCTCTTTCAGCCTAGGTTGCAGAGTAAGAAACATGGAAGCTATCTGAACTCAAAATCAGCAGATCTATAAACTCTAGAATGAGAAGTAAATGATATAAATTACAAGCCACTAAATATTTCTGCTGTTGTTCTGTGACACTATCACACCAGCACTTGTTTTCATTGGTCGGGTAGCCATTCTGATTGGACGGTAGTTGTACTAATACCTTTAATAAAAACCCTGCATACCTATAATAAAATACATCTTAATATCTTTGGACAAAGGCTTTTATGTGTTTGGTAAAAATATTCTCAGGATTTATTTTTAAGTAATAAGAGAAATGTCTATGTCTTTATTTATGTGTTAATTTGTATGTATATATATTGGTATGTATCTTTGCAAAGAAAAAATTCTAGAAATGTATATAAGAATACAACTACTTCTTTAGTGTTTAAATTGAGTACTAGCATCGGAAGATATGCGTTTACTTTTTTGTACTTTTCCAAAACAAATTAAACATTTGCATATATTATTTCTTCAGTAAAAGATACAATGCTTTAAAGTTAAAAATGAATATGTAAGGAGTAATAAAGCATTCAGTCTAGCTAAGAACACTGAAAAGTATGTTATAGTTTTAATAAAATAATTAAAAATAATCTGCAATTGTCCTAGCTGTATGTCTAAGTTTTGATTTATAAAATTATTTGTTCTGAAAGAACTCAGTTGAGATCATGTCCTGATTTCCCTTCATTATAATGTAATCATATTTGACATTTATTGAGTAATTAATATAAGCCAGGAAATTTGCAGAGTACTTAACATGCATTATCTTATTTAATACAATATCATTTGAAGTAGGTGTATGAATAATAATGGTTTACAGATGATTTTAATATCAAAGCTTTTTTTTTTTTCCAGGTATATTCATTAAAACAAAGCAACCACTTGCCTTCTGAATCAGAGCTACTAAGTCCTGACTTAGTGATTGTATTAACTGGCATTGTGGTTTATTTTATTTTTGTCTTGAAACAATTTAAAATACACAGAAAGATACAAAATAGTATGAAAAATACCTGTATGCCATTCACCCAGAAAGTCCATTAATGTTTCTCCTAGTGTCCCAAAAAGTCCTTTAAAGCCAAAGGATCCAATCTAGTATCACACATTCCAGCCAGTTGTTTTGTATTTACGTTCTATTGTGATTAGACAGAGGTCATGTATTATGAGCTTGCATATCACAGAAGTGATGCTGAGTCCCTCATTGTATCCTGTTGAATGGCACACATGTGGAAGTATTCCATTAACGGCGCTTTTGCCATGTTGATAAAATGTCATCATTTCATCCCTATGAGATTTTTCAATGTAAACACACTTTTTAATACCCTTTGAAATTAATGCGTTATTTTGTGAGAGCATACTTTGAGACCGTGTAAAATCTTGCTCATTATTTCACATGCACCAGTAGTTTTATCATCATTTACCATCAGGTTGTTTACTATGATGATTATCAAATAAGGATTTTTTTTTTTTAAATGAGGGTAAAATTCACATAACATAAAACTATTCATTTTAAAGGGAACAATTTATTCACAAGGCTGTGAAATCAACACCTCTATCTAGTTCAAAAGATTTTCCTCTCCCCAGTATAAGAACTCCATACACATTAGTCAGTTACTGCCCATTCTCTCCTCCTCCCAGCCCTTGGCAACCACTAGTTTTTCTGTTTCTATGGATTTGCCTATTCCAGATACTTCACATAAATAGAATTAAACAATAATATGTGATCTTCATTCATTTAACATGATGTTTTCAAGGTGTATCTATGTTGTAACATTTATCAATACTTAATTCATTTTTATTACTGAACAATATTCCATTGACTATTTATTCCACAATTTTTTATCCATTTGTCTATTGATGGACATTTGGGTTGCTTCCTCCCTTTGGCTACTGTGAATAGTCCTGCCTTGCACACTCATGTAAAAGTATGTATTTCAGTCTCTATGTTCAATTCTTTTAGGTATATATCTAGGAGTTGAATTACCAGGCCATATGTATTCTAATTTTATTTTTTGAGGAACCATTATTTTCCATAGTAATTCCACCATTTCACAACAATGCATGAGGTTTCCAATTTCTCCACATCAATGTCAACACTTATTACCATCTATCTTTTTTATTTTAGCCATCTTAGTAAGTATATAATAGCATCTCAGTAAAATTTGAATTTGCATTTCCCTAATGGCCAGTACTATTGAATATATTTTCATAATACTTGTTAGTAATTTCTCTGTCTTCCTTGAGAAATGTCTATTGAAGTCCTTTACAATTAAAGAATTTTTAAAATTGAGTTATTTGTCTTTCTGTTACTGACTTGTAAGAATTGTTTATATATTCTGGAAGCCAGACCCTTACCAGATATATATTTTATAAATATTGTCTCCCATTCTATAGGTTGTTTTCTAACTTTCTTGATGATGTCATTTGATACACAGAAGTTTTCAACTTTGTTAAAGTCAAATTTATATAGTTTATTTTTTTGTTGCTTAGGGAGTCATACATAAGGATCCATTGCCAAATCTAAGGTCATGAAGAACTTATCCTTTTTTTTTTCCAAAGTTTTATGGTCTTAGCTCTTATAAGTAGGTCATTAATCTATTTTGAGTTAATTATTGCATAATTGTATATTTCACATCTATGCTGTGAAGTAGGGACCTATTTTGAGTTAATTTTTTATGTGGTGTGAAGTATGGATCCAATTTCATTATTTTGTGGATATCCAGTTTCTTCAGCACCATGTTGTTCAGACTATTCTTTACACATTGAATGGACTTGGCACCTTTGTTGAAATCAAGTAGCCATTAATGTCTGGGTTTACTCCTGGACTCTGAATTCTATATCTTTTGATATGTGTATCCTCATGCTAGTACCACACTGTTTATCACTGCTTTGTAATAAATTTCAAACTTTAGAAGTGTAAGCCTACGACTTTATTTTTTTACAATATCATTTCAGCTACACAATGCCTCCTAAAAATACAAGAACTTGTAGTTTCTTTTGAAGATTTTATTTACTTATTTATTTGAGAGAGAGAGATTGAGGTGGGGGGAAGAGCAGAGGAAGAGGGACCAGCAGACTACAGTCTGAGCCCTACACGGGGCTCAATCCCACAACCCTGAGAATCACAACCTGAGCTAAAATCAAGTTGGATGCTTAACTGACTGAGCCATCCAGGTGCCTTGTAGTTCCTTTTAGTAGAGAGCCAATTTTAGAAAACAAGTTCTGAGTTCTAGATATGCTTATTGCTACTGGAGTGCTATCGGTCTCAGGTCTTTTCAGTGGGCAATTAGAATATATATAAATTGAACCTCATGGTTCAAGCTAGCTTTCTTTTTTTTCTGAATTTGTACTGTTCCTCTTCAAGAATGAGAAGGCTAAGCCCTATTATCCTCAATATTGTCTATCTATCTATCTATCTATCTATCTATCTATCTATCTATCTACCTTATTCATAGCTAGTCTAACCAACACCTCCTCTGGATGCCCTATTCATGCAGGCCTTGAATCCCATAGGGTCTCTTCCCAGCCTGGACACTATTAGTTTGCTAGGCCTGCTATTAGCAAAATTCCAGACTGAGTAGTTTCAACAATAGAAATTTATTTTTCTCACAGTTCTGGAAGAGAACAGATTCAGATCAAGGGGTCAGCAGGTTTAGTTTCTCTTGATGTTTCTCTCTTTGGCTTACAAATGGATGCCTTCTGGAGTTTTCTCTGTGTACACACATCCTTCTGTCTATATTCCTCTACTTAAAAGGACTCCAGTCATGTTAGATTAGGACTCACCTTAAAGGTGTCATTTTAACTTACTCTTCACTTTAAACACTCTATCTCTACATACCATCACATTCTGAGGTACTGGGGGTTTGAGCTTCAACATACAAATTCTGGAGGAATAAAATCCAGCCCATTCTGGGACATTCCTTGCCCCTTGCCAGATTGTCTTCCATGTGTTCTGATTCATTTGTCCATGAGCTGTAGACATTGGTAGTCTACCTAGGAAGGGCAGCTTTGTTTTTATAAAGTGAATATAGTCAACTGATTTGAGAATGTTTAAAGAAGTTTGAACCTTAGAGAAAAAGAGGGTAGAAAACCTGCAGAGATCTATGGAGGGAGGCAAGTTAAAAGTAGATTCATGATTTTGGAAAATTATTGGTAGAAAATATTGATTCTCTGTTATCTGTTCCTTCCTTCCTTTCTTTCCCATTTTCTATCCTCTTCTCTTTCTTTCTTACTAATACTGATTAGCCACCAGGTATCTTGGTTATGATCACAATCTTCCAGTGATTATTGTTGGCATGAGAAATTTTTAAATTCTATTTACCAAGAAATAGATTAAAAACATTTTGAATCTTATCTAGGTAAGGGTGATATTACATCAGAGTCCAAATTAGGTTGTTAAATACAATGGTTTATATAGTCTTTCTTCTTTTGAGGAAATTGTACAGCATAAATACAGAATATAATACTGCAGCAGAGAGGCCAGTTGTTTATTTTTTATTTTGGTAAACGAGTGTTTTTATTTGTTCAGTTGGTTGGCTGGTTTGGGGTTTTTTTGTTTTTGTTTTTAAGAGATTCATTTATTAATCAAGTATCCAGGGAAGATCTATGTGAGAAATACTGCCGTTGTCTTAATATGAAAGAATAAAAAATCCAGTGTAAAAAACACAAAGGAACACTGACTTCATCTTTTTTATTTTAATTCCAGTATAGTTAACTTACAGTGTTAAGTTAGTTTCAGGTGCACAGTGAGGAACTTTAATACACATAATAACAGTGAGGGATGAAGTAGTCATGCAGCAAAGCACTCAGAGAGGCACTAACACTGTAGAGAAAACACTGAAGAACTATGTTGCTCCTCTAGAAGGTATGTGTGAAACTGAAGCTCCAGATACCAGGAAGAGTTAGACGGATGCTGGAGAAAGACCAGAGAAAGAACAAGAAGAGAGCACCTGGCACACTCAGGGAAATATTAAAAGAGACTGGCATTCTTAAAGTAAAGAGTGTGCATAGAAGATGAAGGAGCAGGATATACCTGGCGGGTACCAACACTGGAAGACTCTATGACATACAAAGCAATTTGGGTTTATCTTCAAGGCAGAGGAGAAACACTGAGTAACTTGAAGGAAAAGAGTGAAATCACCCAATTTACATATAGAAGATTGCTCACAGTGTGGAGGATGAATTAGAAGGGCATGAGATTAAATGCAAGAAGTTAATGCAGTTCTGCAGATATAATAGAGTCAATCACAGTAATGTCAGAGTGGCATATTTTTTAACCTTGCACTACATTTTATATAAATTCATGGCATGGGAAAATATAAATTGTGCTTATAAAAATGTGACATTTTTAACAAATAATGACTTACACATCCAAATAAATCCTTCTAAGTAGTAATCCATAAAAATATGTGCTTATTTTAACAGCACTATCACCACTCGAAAAATATTTGCATCTCTTCCTTTAAACTTGCCGTCAAAGGTAATTTGTTATACTAAAAATGTTTACTGCTTTATAAATTGTTTTAATGTTGTTACTAGCAGATATTTGAACAAAAATGTCATTGCCTTAATCTGACATTTGTTTACAAATACCCTTCACCCTTCCCTAAATTGAATGAAAGGAATTTGGGTACTTTTTAGAAAACAAAAGAAATACATACAACTTAAAGCATCATAGCCCCTGTAGGTGCTTTATAAATAAATGTTCCCTTTATTTATGTATTATTTCTCTGACTCTGCATATTTTCCACCTCCCCCTCCTCCACTCATTCAATTTACTTGCCTGAAACTTTATAGGTATTTTATTTTCTTAGTTCTACTGCCTATAGAACACCAGTTTATCTCCTAGTAAAAGACTAATGAAATCTAACTTAGGGACACCTGGGTGGCTCAGTTGGTTAATCATCCGACTTTTGATTTCAGCTTAGGTCATGACCTCAGGGTTGTGAGATCGAGCCCCATGGCAGGCTCTGCACTCAGGGGGGAGTCTGCTTGAGATTCTCTCCCTCTCCCTCTGCCCCAACCCCCCCATGTGCTCATGTGCACAGGCGCCAGCTCTCTCTCAAATAAATAAATAAATCTTTAAATCTCACATACAGATTTGCTGTGAAGGTTCACATGAGGGTTCAAGACAATGTATATACGGTATTTAGCTTTGTGTCATTTTAAAAATCTCTTTTTTAAAAAGTCATTATTTAACCCAGTGGGAGACACAAATAATCTGATGCAATTACTCAGATTCCTAGATGACCCAGATTGATAAAATAGAGAAAAAGAAGGGCACAGAAAATATATATTATAATATTAGTATTATACTAAATAGAACTTTGTATTTGGGTGGTTCATTCATAAGATAATTTGGCAGGATCTTCAGGTCTTTATTATGGGCATCATCATTATTTTATTGCAATTTACTTTGGATGAAATATGTAAATACTAGAATTTGAGACAATGTACCTTTTTAACTGAAGTACAGTTGATACACAATGCTACATTAGTTTCAGGTTTACAACATCTTGATTCCACAAATCTATACCTTCTACTATGCACACATATGTAGCTACCATGGAGACAATTTATCTTTAAGTCAGTTAGTACATTCATATTAAAGAAGAGTTCCTTCCAGAGATTATACTAAGATACAGATAAAAAATATGTTTTATTATGTCAGCTTATTTAGGACAAATCTGTTTGGTTTAACTTCTACTTCAGCAAAGTTAGATTTGTCTTCACAGAATGTGTTAGAAATATCTGGTGGGTTATGTTAAACAATTGTGTATCCTCACGAACTTTCTCATTACCCCATGCTTTTATCATCCCTTTTCAACTGAGTCCACTATTAACTCTTATCAGCATGACTTGTTCCACACACATTTACCTAATATAATTCTTGGAACAACTATAACACAAGTATAATTTTTCCTTTATTATAGATACTTCCTAAACTCAAAATATTGAATTCACATTTAAGTTATGTCAGTATATTCTGTTCATGGGACTAGGGAAGCTTCAAATTAGAAGAGGTTACAAGATAGACATGAAATTCAATCATTAACTCAGAAATATCAAGAGATGGAGGCTTCTACATTTTACAAGATTGTCCCTTCAATTTTTATATAGCTTCAGTCTTAGAAATATTATTTATATTTAATGTAAACTTTCCTTCTTTGATTTCCAACTGATAATTCATGCCTTAAGTTTTATTTTACTAGGCTCTGAAGATACTGAAAGAGACAGATTTAGTCCTGATCTCCAAAGATTATACAAACTTGAAGGAAAGAAAATGAACCAATTTATAAGGATAGTGGGTGTCATGAAGGAAAAGTAACAGTGTTATTGGAACATACAATTAACAGACTTCAATTAGTCTGAGTTAACTGAAATTATTTGCTTAATATTATGCCCCCCATCATTGGTTCAAAGGTTATTTAAGAAGAGTGGCTGTCCTATTCATCACTGTAATTCTAGGATGAGGACAAAATCTGATTTATAGCTATAGATATATATATTATTTTTAGTTTTTTTGTTGTGCTATTCTGTCTTGATCTTTCAATAACTTTTATCAATAATGTCATTCAGTTTTGTATTATCTACAAATGTATTAAGTATTTTTTTTTTAATTAATTTATTTATTTGACAGAGACACAGTGAGAGAGGGAACACAAGCAGGGGGAGTGGGAGAGGGAGAAGCAGGCTTCCCATGGAGCAGGGAGCCTGATGCGGGGCTCGATCCCAGGACCCTGGGATCATGACCTGAGCCGAAGGCAGACACTTAAAGACTGAGCCACCCAGGCGCCCCAATATTAAGTATTTTTTAAACAAAAACAATGAATGGTATCAATTTAACTCAAATTATGTTTAATACTTAATATGAATAAACTGCTGAGCTATAGGTTATAAAAAATTGAAGGCTCTATGGAACATTTATATATATATAACATTAGGTATTCTATATACATAATACTATGCTTACTAAAAAATAGAATTTAACAGGCTGTAGGCTACAGCTGGTAGCAGAAGTTTAATACCTTGTTGCTAAGAGATAGTTTCTTATGAAGCATTTACTTGTCCTCAGAGAAGGAAGTCAGTCACTTCCGGTTTGATTTCCCTTACCTTGTCAAAATCTAATTGGGTTTGTGAAATGAGCTAAATAACATGAAAATCCTATAAATAAGGAACTTTAACGTGTTATAATTATGAAGACAACAGCTCTAAACTTGTGCATCCTCTCAGTACATATTTGAAGTACACATTGCATATACAGCCATTGTACTGGACCCCAGAAATATGAAGATTAAGACAGGACTCCCATACTTATTACACAGTCTTCAAAGGTATCAGAATCACAAGTTAAAAAAAAAAAAAAGTCAAACAAGCAAAGCACTATGAAGTAGTCACCAAATGCTATGCAAGTACAAAAGTAAGACTGATTTTCCTTGGTTTATCTGAATTATTTTCACAACTTGGCTCCTTTCTTTGATCTCAAATTCTTATATGAAGTATCTATCATACATATAGAAAGGTAAAAAAGAATTTTAAATGTAGAGCTTGATTTTTGACCAACAGTACATGCTCATGTAAATACATTCATATCTGTAGTTTATATTTTACAACCTCCCAATCACTAACCACACTTTCTCCCTAAAGAAAATAGATAAGAACAGATTAATTCTGCCTATTTTTAAACTTTGAATAAATTGAATCGTATACTAAGGGGTTTTTTTGTTTGTTTATTTTTTGCTTTTAACCCACTCAAAGTGAGATTCATCCATATCTTTGCATTTACTGGTGGTTTACTTTCTTTTCTACATAGGATTCCATTTATTTATTCAGTTTATTACTCATTTTACTATTCAAGGCTAGATGGATTATTTTTAATTTGAGACTAATTAATATTTTGTATGAGCTCGTTATGGGCTAAATGTTTTTGTACCTCCAAAATTCATATATTGAAACCCTACCTCACAATAAAATAGTTTTAGGAGATGGGGTCTTTAGGACTTAATTAAAATTAAATGAAGTCATGGACTAGAGCCCATATGAATAGGAACAGTGGCCTTATAAGAGTCAATATAGTTGCTTCCTCTCTCTGACTTTTCTGCCATGTAAGGATACAATGAAAATTCTGGAACCAGGAAGAGCACCTTCACCAGGACCCACCCATGCTGGAACCCTGATGTCAGACTTCCTGCTTCCACAATTATAAGAAATTAATTGATGTTATTTATAAGTCACCCAGTCTATGGCACTTTGTTAAAGTAGCTCAAATCAAGATGATCTAGTCAAGATTTCTATCTTGTTCATGACTTCCAGGGAAGACGGCAGAGTATGAGGACCCTAAACCCACCTTGTCCCAGGGATACAACTGGTTAATCCTCACATCAGTGTAAATAACCCAGAAAATGACCCAAAGACTAGGAGAATGAATTCTCCACAGCTAAATGCAGAGAATAAGCCACAATGAAGATGACAGGAAGGGTGCAGACCTGGTCAGGAGCCAAGTGGACCTGAGGGGCTGTTCTGGGGAGGGAGGTATGTCACAGTGCAGTGAGGGGAGAGAAACAGACTTTCACACCAGAAAGTCCAAAGGGAAAAGATGAATCCCCATAACATTTACCTTTGAAAAGCTGAAGGGCCAAATTCTGAGAATTCCTACAATCAGTGGGATTTAAACCTGGAACTTTTAAAATCAGCAGGCTTGACAATGGGAGATCTAGTAAGATGAGAAGAAATTGAGTCCCCACCCTAAAAGAGACAGAACAACAAACAGCACTGAGTGGACACTGCATAGAAGTAGCAGTTTGGAAAACACCTGAGGTATATGCAAGGGATATTTGTTTACTAATCTCAGAACATGTGCTAGAGAAATAGGGATCATTGGGGGATTTTACCAGGAACAAAGGAGCTGACTGGTGCCATTTCCCTCCCCTGTCCCCAGCCTAAACACGTGACCAACAGGAACCAGGTGGTATCAACACTCACCATGTAACTGAATAAAAGCATGCCCCACATACATGTAGCCTGTGGACACACCCCTTCCAGCAAGACCTCTGTTCCAGGTTTTTTCCCACGGGAGCCCTGTGTCTGGATCCATGCTCAGTGGGGAGTCTGCTTGAGATTCTTTCCCTCTCCCTCTCCATCTGCCCCTTCCCGCATTTGTTCGTTCTCTCTAAAAATAAAAAAAATAATAATAAATCTTAAAAAAAAAAAAAGTGAAAGGGGCACCTGGGTGGCTCAGTCAGTTAAGCATCTGCTTTCAGCTCAGGTCATGATCCTGGGGCCCTGGGATCAAGCCCCACATCTGGCTTCCTGCCCAGTGGAGAGTCTGCTTCTCCCTCTGCCCACCCCACCTCATGTTCGTTCTCTCTCTCTCTCAAATAAATAAATAAATATAAAAAAAAAAAACAAACAGCAAAAAACAGTCCTAGATAGGCAAACTAAAAAGAAAAGAACCCAAGTATATCACTAAGGAAAGCCAACTAACCATGACAGAAGAGAGCAAGAGAAGAAAGGAACAGAGAAGAACTACAAAAACAACCATAAAACAGTAACAAAATGGCAATAATTATAAATAAATTATAAAATTATAATTAAATACCTATCAATAATGAATTTGAATGTAAAAGGACTAAATGCTCCAATCAAAATACATAGGGTGGCAGAACAGATAAAAACGCAAGACCCATATATATACTGCCTACTAGAGACTCATTTTAGACCTAAAGACACATGCAGATTGAAAGTGAAAGGATGGAGAAGGATTTATGAAAATGGAGTGGAAAAAAAAAAAGCCAGGGTAGCAATACATATATCAGAGAAAATAAACTTTAAAACAAAGACTATAACAAGAGACAAAGAAGGATACTATATAATCATAAAGGGGATAATCCAACAAAATAGAACATTTGTAAATATTTATGCACCCAACATGGGAGGATCCAAATACATAAAACAGTTAATAACAAACATAATCAATCATAATACAATAATATAGGGGACTTTAACACCTCACATCAGTGGACAGATCCTCTAAACAGAAAATCAGCAAGGAAACAATGGCTTTGAATGACACACTGGACCAGATAGATTTAACAGACATATTCAGAATATTCCATCCTAAAACAGCAGAATACACATTTTCTTCAAGTGCACATTGAACATTCTTCAGAATAGATCACATATTAGGTCACAAAACAAGTCTCAACAAATTCAAAAAGATCGAAGTCATACCATGCATCTTTTCTGACCACAATGCTATGAAACTAGAAATTAACCACAAGAAAACATCTGGAAAGAGCACAAATACATGGAGGTTAAATAACATGCTACTAAAAAATGAATGGGTCAACTGAGAAACCAAAGAAGAAATAAAAAATTACATGGAAAGAAATGAAAATGAAAACACAATGGTCCAAAATCTTTGGGATGCAGCAATACAAAACTGGAGGAATCACAATCCCAGATTTCAAGTTATACTACAAAGCTGTATTAATCAAAACAGTATGGTACTGGCACAAAAATGGACACATAAATAAATGGAACAGAATAGAGAGCCCAAAAATAAACCCACAACTATATGGTCAATTAACATTTGACAAAGAAGGCAAGAATATGCAAGGGGAAAAAGACAGTCTCTTCAGCAAATGGCATTGGGGAAACTGGACAGCTACATGCAAAAGAATGACACTGGACTATTTTCTTAAACCATAAACAAAAATTAACTCAAAATGGATTAAGGACTTAAATGTGAGACCCTGAAACCATAAAAATCCTTTAAGAGAGCAGAGAAAGTCTCTCTCTCTCATTCTGTCTCAAATAAATAAATAAAATCTTTAAAAAAAAAAAAAATGGGGCGCCTGGGTGGCTCAGTTGGTTAAGCGACTGCCTTCGGCTCAGGTCATGATCCTGGAGTCCCTGGATCGAGTCCCACATCGGGCTCCCTGCTCGGTGGGGAGCCTGCTTCTCCCTCTGACCCTCCCCCCCCTCATGTGCTCTCTCTCTCTCTCTCATTCTGTCTCAAATAAATAAATAAAATCTTTAAAAAAAAAAAAAAAAGAGAGCAGAGAAAGTAATTTTCCTGACAGTGGCTATAGCAAAATTTTTCTAAATAGGTCTCTTGAGGCAAGGGAAACAAAAGCAAAAATAAACTCCTGGGACTATATTAAAATAAAAAGCTTCTGTACAGCAAAAGAAACAATCAACAAAACTAAAAGACAACCTACTACATGGGAGAAAATATTTGAAAACAACATCTCTGATAAAGGCTTAGTATCCAAAATACATAAAGAACTCATACAACACCAAAAAAATAAGTAATCTGATTAAAAACAAGCAGAAGATACAGACACTTCTCCAAAGAAGACATATAGATGGTGAACAGACACATGAAAAGTTGCTCAACATCATCAGGAAGATGCAAATGAAAACTACAATGAGATATCACCTCACACCTGTTAGAATTGCTAAAATCAAAAACTCAAGAAACAACAAGCATCGGCAAGGATGTGGAGAAAAAGGAACCCTCATGCACTGTTTGGTGGGAATGCAAGCTAGTGCAGCCACTGTGGAAGACAGTATGGAGGTTCCTCAAAAAATGAAAAATATAGAACTACCATATGATCCAGTAATTCCTGGAGTGGGTATTTACCCACAGAATACAAAAACAATACTTTGAAAAGATATATGTACCCCTGCGTTTATTGCAGCATTATTTGTAATAGCCAAATTATGGAAGAAGCCCAAGTATCCATCAATAAACGAATGGATAAAGAAGAAATATATATATATGTACACACACACAAACACACACACACAATGGAATATTACTCAGTCATAAAAAGAAATGAAATCTTGCCATTTGTAATAATGTGAATGGAGCCAGAGGGCATAATGCTAAGCAAAATAAGCCAGTCAGAGAAAGACAAATACCATATGATTTCACTTACGTGTGTCATTTAAGAAACAAAACAAATGGGACATTTGGGTGGCTCAGTCTGTTAGGCATCTGTCTGCCTTTGGCTCAGGTCATGACCTCAGGGTCCTGGTATCAAGCCCCACACAGGGCTCCCTGCTCAGCTGGGAGGCTGCTTCTCCCTTCCCCTCTGCCACTCCCCCTGCTTGTGTCTGCTCTCTCTCTCAAATAAATAAACTTTAAAAAATAAAGCAAAACAAATGAACAAAGGGAAAAAAAAAGACAAACCAAAAAAAGATTCTTAACTATAGAAAACAAACTGATGGTTACCAGAGGGGAGGTTGGTAGGGGTTGGGTGAAATGGGTGATGCGGATTAAGAGTACAATTATCTTTATGAGCACTGAGTAATGTACAGAATTATTGAATCACTATATCGTACACCTAAAACTAATATAACACTGTATGTTCACTATATTGGAATTAAAATTTAAAAAAAGATTTATATCTTTTTCAGTAAATGTTTTAAGTGTGTGTATGTGTCTACTTTTTGCACACATTTTATTGTGTATTTATTATGTATTCTAATATGTTTGAAGTTTTCTTAAACGATATTGGATTCTCATTTTACATAATTTTAAAAATTAATTTTATGTTTATGTATTGTATTTATATTAACTACAGTTGATTTTTTAAAAAATATTTATTTATTTGAGAGAGAGAGAGTGTGTGTGCACAGGTGCGCACAGTGGGGAGGGGCAGAGGGAGAGGGAGAGAGAATCCCACGCAGACTCTGTGCTGAGTGTGGAGCCTGAGACGGGGCTCCATCTCAAAACTCCTGAGATCATGACCTAAGCTGAAACCAAGTTGGACATTCAACTGACTGTGCCACCAAGGCACCCCAGTACATTTGATCTTTATATTGAGCTTTTACCATGTCAAATTCATCTTATAATAGCTTATCTATGCATTATTTTGAATTTTGAAATATACAAATATATATAGTATATAAAAAATGATAGTTCTATCACTGTTTTCTATCCTGACACTGCTTATTTCTTATTTCATTTTCATGCCTTAATTCACTTGCTAGAATCATCAATTAAAAGTTGAATAGAAGTAACAATAGTTAACACTTTGTCACTTTCTAGACTTCAGAAGGAAAGTATCAACAAATTACCATATGCATGATGTTGACTGAAAATTATTTGTAGAGGCCCTATTATAAATTAAACATTGTGCCTCCTACTCCAATTTTGTGTAAGGATTTCATAACTAATGGATATTGAATTTTATCTGCATATATTGAAATGAATTTGTTTTTTCTCCTGTTAATAAACAACTTCAACTTATTTTTTATATTAAAGCAAATTTGCATTCTTAAATAATTACAAAAAGAGATTAAGAGAGCTAGCTGCATTTCATAGTTTGGTAATATTTTATGATTTTAGTTTCCATGCTTATAAAAGATAATAGTCTCCCATTTTTATTTCTCATAATGCTCTCATCAGATTTTTACTTCAAATTTATTTGGGCTTTATAAAATATATCCCCTCTTTCTCTATTCTGATATAGTTTAATATTTGTGTTATCTCTTTCTCAAATGTTCAGTAGAATTCACTGATGAAGCAATTTGGATGTGGGGGTCCTTTGTGGGAAGATTAAAAATTCTAGATTCTACAGCTTTCATAGATTCAGAATAATTCAGATTTTCTATTTCTTCATACATTTACTTAGTGAATTGTGATTTTCTTAAAATTTTATTTTATGTAAATTTTTAAATTTATTATTTATAACATTCTTCTATTATATATTAATACCTGTAAGACATGATAGTCCTTTTTTTCTTCCTGATAATGGCAATTTGTATTTAATCTCTCTTTCATTTGGTCATTTTCTCCAGGTTATATCTAATTTATTAATTTTTTCAAGTAATCAATTTTGGCTTTATTGATCATCATTATTTTACATCTATTATTCCATTAATTTCTGTTCTAATCTTTGTTATTTTATTCTATTCTGCTTCAGTTTAATTTTCTGTTTGTTTTAAAATTTGATGTGAATGCTTAGAAGGTAGGTAGTTCTGTTCTAATATGTTCATTAAAGATACACATTTCTAAGCTCAGATCTAGTTGCCTCAACAAGTTCAAATTTTCCTTTGCAAATTTTTCTTTAACCAATGAGTTATTTAAAAGTGCATTTCCAGGGCACCTGTGTGGCTCAGTCGTTAAGCGTCTGCCTTCGGCTCAGGTCATGATCTCAGGGTCCTGGGTTCCCTGCTCTGCGGGAAGCCTGCTTCTCCCTCTCCCACTCCCCCTGCTTGTGTTCCCTCTCTCGCTGTGTGTCTCTCTGTCAAATAAATAAATACAATCTTCAAAAAAAATAAAAGTGCATTTCCAAACAATTTGAGATTTTCTAGTAATCCATCAACTACTGATGTCTAGTTTATTTTCACTTTGGACAGAAAACATTTTACTTGGTTTCAATCTCCTGAAATTAAGATTTTCTTTGTGGCATGACATAGAGCCAGTTCTGGTAACTATGTCATTTACATTCAAACAAGACGTACATTCTTCAGCTTGTTGGATGTAGTGTTCTATATATGCAATCAACTGAAGTTAGTAAATTATATTGTTCAGATCTTACTCTTACTGACTTTTCGTTTGCTTGGATTTCAGAACAGTGTTAACATCCCCCACTTTGATTATGGATTTGTCCATATCTTTTATGTTATGCTGTTCTGCCTTGAATATATTTTAGCTATGAATTTAATTCTTTCCCATATTTTATCTTTAAGATAATCTTTTATTATTGTGAAAACTCTTATCTCTAGTAATGCTTATTGCTTAAAAGTTTATTTTTTCTGATACTACTATAACACATGGAGCAATTTTTTGAAAATTTCTCTGTATATCTCTTCCTATATTTTTATCTTCAATCTTTTTCTAGCCTTATATTAAAACTGTATCATGTGTATGATGAATATGGTTTGTTGGTTTAAAACTTAGTCTTGTTTTAAGATCTATGTATTTATTTGAGAGAGAGAGCATGAACAGGGAGAGGGAGAGAGAGAATCCTCAAGCAGACTTCCCACCGATGACAGAGCCCGACAGGGGGATCTATCCGAGAACACCAAGATCAGAAGCTGAGCCAAAATCAAGAGTTGGACACTCAACTGTACTCAGTTTCTGACTCTTGGTTCCAGCTCAGGTCCTGATCTCATGGGTCATGAGATCGAGCCCCGCGTTGGGCTCCATGCTCAGCAGAAGTCTGCTTGGATATTCTTTCCCTCTGCCTCTTCCCCTGCTCACACCCTCTCCCTCCCTTTCTAAAATAAATAAATAAATCTTAAAAAAAAAAAAAAACAACCTTAGTCTTATAATCTTGTCTTTTAATTACATTTACTTTATTTACATTTAATATAATATCAGATATATTTGGATATACTACTCTACTACCATTTGTTTCATATTTATACCATGTCTTTTATGTTGTTTCTCCTCCCTTCTTCTTTTGGCTTTATTAAATGTTTTTAATAATTACTTTTTCCACTAACTTTATTGTTGCATTGTCCAACTATTCTTGTAGTTATTACTCTAAAGTTTAGAGCATGTATCCCTGACTTATTAAATTCTAATATAAATTAATAATTTTACCATTTTCCTGAAACTCCCAAGAATTTGAGTACTCAATGTTTTAATTAGAAAAATTTCTACTGACGTATATTCCAGTTCAATTTTTTACCTAGCCTTTCTTTTTTTTTTTTTTTAAAGATTTTATTTATTTATTTGAGAGAGAGAGAATGAGAGAGAACACATGAGAGGGGGGAGGGTCAGAGGCAGAAGCAGACTCCCTGCCGAGCAGGGAGCCCGATGCGGGACTCGATCCAGGGACTCCAGGATCATGACCTGAGCCGAAGGCAGTCGCTTAACCAACTGAGCCACCCAGGCGCCCTTACCTAGCCTTTCTAATCTATTGTTAAATGTATTCATTTACTTCTTAATTTGTTATTTTTATTTTAAATAATAAAATGTCTATTTAACTCTTTTTTATATTTTTAAGAGTTTAACTGAAATTCCTCATCTTAAAATTTTTCTAAAGCATTTACTTTTCAGAACACATCTCTCCCTAGGTATATACCTCAATTCTTTGATACTATAAATAAATGCTCATTCAATTTGTCATCACCTAAATATGCTTTGAGTTTTCCCATATCTGGACCAGGAGTGCATATGTTTTTATATGTTCTTTTACTGAAACCCTGCCTATCTTTCCAGTTGCAGATCAAACCTGGACTCCTAATTAGGATAAAACTGTTTCTCTATGCACATCACTTGACACCAAATGTATGGGTTTTACACAGCAAGTAATTTTTCTAATTCTCTGTGGATACCAACTGGATGTTCTACAATTTAATTTAATTCTGATACTTACTATTCAGAGTTAGCACAGACCCTACATGTTAACGGCTCAATTCCACCAGACTATGTGACACTTCAGATGCAAATCACAAGTAATGGGTCCCCAGGGTACCCAGGCTTCTGTCTAACTTGGTTATAAATCAAACGTTCCCAAAATTCCATCCTCAGTTTCAATACTTTGCTGTAATGGCTCACAGAACTCAGGATAACATTTTACTTATGTTTACTGATTTATTATAAAGGCTACAGATAAATTACCAGATGAAGAGGTACACAGTGTGAGACTAGGAAGGGTCCTCAGCACAGGAGCTCTGTCCCCATGGAGTTGAGGTGCACCATTTTCCCAGCTGGATGCTCATCAACCCAAAAGCTTTCCAGACCCCACTGTTAAGGGATTTTTACAGAAGTTTCATCATGTAGGCATGAACAATTATTAATTTAGGCTCCAGAGGATGGGGCGGGGGGAGGTGAGTCTAAAGGTTTCAAGTTTCTAATGATGACTTGGTATTTCTGGTGACCAGCATCCATCTAGGAGCCCAACAAAAGCTGCCTCATTAGAATAAAAGACATTCCTATCAGCCAAGAAAATTACAAGGGATTCAGCAGCTCTACATAAGATGCTCCTATCACTGTCATCATTCAGGAAATCACAAGGGTTTTAGGAATTTTTTGTCAGGAAGCTAAGATAGAGACCAAATATATATATTTCTTAAGTTATGCTTAGATACATTTGTCTTGATCTAAATAATTATATCTCATTATGCAAGATTTTTCTTATTATCTATTTACATATATTATATGTCATATTGTGTGTGTGTTTGTGTGTTCTCTTGTACATATCAAAAGCTTTGTGAAGACTGTGAACTCGTATTCTTTGGTGCCCCACACAGCATGTAGTACAGTGTCTTAACTATAATCACTTTACGACAAATATAAGCTCTACAGAGATAGCATACCCTGGTGGAAAGAATTTGAAATGGAAACGGTAGTAAAATATTGGATTCAAATCTGAATTATTCTACTTACTAGCTGTGTGATAAAGAATGATTTATCTGAGACTCGGTTTCTCATACACAGTTTTGGAATATTATTAATAGTACACTCTATAGGATAAAGTCTTAGGACTAATTGGGAAAAAGCCTACAAAAACACCCTTGCCGGTATACAAATAAACATTCATAATAGTCTATTTTTTATGGACCTCTGCTTATGTGGTCAAATAGTTAACTGTTTGTTAAAAAAAAAAAAACTTATCGATTATTTTTTGGTGATTCTACTCAAAGGTTAGGCTGCTTCATGGCATGTTAGCGAAGCAACCCAAGTAAAAAATTATTGAAAATAAAATATGGGCATTAATAGCATTTTAAATTTCTCCTTTACTCTCTAAAAAGCAGATAAAATTGATCTTGTATGAAAGGATAACAGCAGGACGCACAGTAAAATAGATCTACAGCTTTCAGTAGTTTGACCAGATGATAACTTTTCTGAGGAATGAAGAACAGACCTGATCATATTCTACAGCGCTGCGTCACGTTCCAACCAATTGTCTTTACTGAAATTGTGCAAAATATTTCATGCAGAAAACAAAAAGGCATAAAAGTGCTCATTTGAGAATCTCTCTCTTGGCTGAAAGATTTCTGACATTTCAATATTTTCTCACTCTCCATAATTTGACAAAAATAATTTTATATTGATTTTTTTTTTGGCTGGCATTTTTTTTTTCTGCTACTACCTAAAGATTTTGAAAAACAATAATAATCATGAACAATTGCTGACCCATGACTCTATAAGTTCATCTGGAATATTTTATAAGATTCCTTTGCCCTGACTCTTAGTGTCCTGAACTTTGTCAGTGGGTTCCTGGTCTTTCCTTGAGGACAAGTATTGTGTCCAAGCACAAAGTCAGCACTGAACAACAGTCAGATCAGAATAAATGTTGTTGATACAAAACAAAAAAAGATAAATAAATGAGTGAACAAATGAGTAGGAAGTCCCTACTTAGAAAAAAGTCACTATTTAGTAAGTAAATCTTGGATTTTTTCTAGATGTATGTATTCATTTAAGAGAAAAAGACATTAAATTAACAATGCTTATACAATGTCTTATGTGCTACAAAAGGCATCTCTGTCACTTATCTAATATAAACCTCTGAGCAACTCTGTGAAATAGATACTGCTATTATTTAGACCAACATACAGATGACAAAAATGAGGCAAAGAGAGATTTAATTTGATCAAGCTTGTGGGTAGTAGAGGGGTCGGTCTACAGACTAGGTCCCTGGTAATACTTTCCCGCACCAGCCATTAAAACATTACCTGAATGAAGTCTTCCTTCCCATACTATTTCCACGCTGACTCAGTGAAACTATCTCCCATATCATCTCTGATTTCTCCCTTTCTGATCTCAGAGACTTCGGAGAGCTATACCATTTAAATTAATGCCTGACTATGTTTCATTATACATGGTCTCCAATATCAAGTTATATGTCTTTTCCCAAAAAGACAGTAATTTCTTCACAATAAAAGCTGAGATGATTAGTTTATTGCAAAGAAGAAGAAAGCACTTAATACGTACATGCAAACATTTAATGAAGTGAAATTCAACATCAAGAGTATAGAAACACCATTCCATCAAGTTAGTGAAGACAAACTGACAGTGCTCTGAACAGCATTCATTGGTATCCTAAATATACTGACATATATATATGCCAGAAATGTTACTGGATAAGTATAACTGCTTATTTCTGAGGTCCCTATCTTTACAATCTTTAATATAATGTAGTGTCAAAGGATTTTGGGCTTTCATTCTGCATTTTTAAATTTTTATTACCCATGATATTCTGACTACCAAGGAAGAACAGAGCTATAAAACTAAATGGAAAATATGTAAATATATCTCTAAAGTTGTGCATTGTTCCCAAATAAATATTTCATCTTCTCAAATAAGCAAAGGAAAGAAAAGAAGAAAGAAATAGTAGTCAAAAAATATAAAAAGTTATGTTGAGTAGATTTGTTAAGTGCTTATGGATTAAGAGATTTATCATTTGATAGAGGACATAATTTTCAGGGCTTTCAGGTACTTTATACTAACCAGTAATTCTACCCTACTGACAGTGTTTTCCATTTCTCACTTTTTTTTCTTTTTTTTCATTTCTGACTTTCTAAAAAAAAGTTTTTTAAATTTTTCCTTTCTTCTCATTTACCTTTTTCACCTTTTTCCATTTAGTTAGTAATTTTGCTTTATATTTACTTGAAGTATATATGAATCAACTTCAATCAACTGTTCATCTATTAGTATCTGTTGACTATCCATACTCCTTGCTTTTCTTCTTGTCCTCAGAGATTCAGTCTTTATATTTCACCTGGGCTCCCTAATGGACTCCAAAATTTCTACTTCTCACCAATGCCATTATTAGCACCCCAGACCAAGCCACCTCTTTCTTGGACTACTGAAAACAATCTGATCTCTTGCCCCCTAAAATCCATTTCCTTACAAAATCCAAAATTAGTTTATTTAATTCATCAATCCATTCATTCATTTATCCATCTGCTCTACAAACATGTATTGATGGCTTACTCTGTGTGGGGCACTATTTGATATACTGAGGATACACTGATAAACAAAACAGACAAAACCCCTACCATGATTGAGGTTATATTTTTGAGGATAAGAAATACAATCACTAAGTTAAAGTATTTCATATATAACATGTATGCTATACATATAGATAGATGTGAGATCTATCTATATCTACATATCTATCTATCTATCATACAAGAAAAAACAAAGAATAAGAAGGAGATATTAAATACTGGTTCATCAAAAATTTAGGTAGAGTGATCAGAAAAATCTTCACAGAAAATGTGACTTTTGAGTAAAGATCTGAGGAAATGAGGCATTTATCTGGGAGAAGAGTATTCTATGAACACTGTGGTTGCTGTGTTGAGACTGCAGGGGCAAAGGCAGGGAGACCAGGTAAGGGGAGATAGCAATAATTATACTCACTATGGCCCAGAGCGTTGCTGATGAAGGTGACTCAGGAAGATGGATATATAGATTTGGAATTTAAGGGAGAAATTAGGACTTGTTATTGACTCAATGTTTGTGAACCTGCCTCAAATTCATAGATTAACCTAAAGAAAAGTGTACAAATGACTGTGTCAAGATACACCATAGAAAGAAATCTGAATAAAACAAATTGAATAAAGAACAACACTTTCCCACTCAGTTGCCTTTTAAGAGTAACTGTGACCCTTACTTCTGAGATTTGTTGAACACTTACTAGAATTTTTAAGAATGACTTCAAAGAGAATCAAAAGATTAAGTATATTAATGTTCTTGCTTTATACTTTCTCTAGTATTTAACAGACTACATTTATGTCTGCCACTTTTAAATTATGGGGTCTTTCTCCTAAGGGCATGAAATATGTTCCTGCTACTCCTTCCTAATTGTTAGAACCACCTTATGCAACAATATTCTTTTATCTTTCATTGACTGCTTAGGAATTTTCACTATTGAGTTCTGGAAGATCACACTTACCTATAATCATTATATACATTTTGAAAAAAGAAAAAGAAATGAATTGAAAATTCAGGTGCAAAGTCAGATAAATAAGTGGGATTTTTAGAAATATTTCTTTAGAAATACAATAGCCAAACCAATAAATAAAAATAAAAACTCACAAATGTTTTATTATCTATTTTCTAATACTTAAATATTTGAAAAAAATAGAAATTATTTTTTCATATTGTCCTTTTTATCTAATAATTTATCATTTTGTAAATATAAGGCAAAACTAACCTTCTTTGGCTTCAGCTTTTTTTTTTTTTTTTTTAAAGATTTTATTTACTTATTTGACAGAGTGAGAGATAGCGAGAGCAGGAACACAAGCAGGGGGAGCGGGAGAGGGAGAAGCAGGCTTCCCGCCGAGCAGGGAGCCTGATGTGGGACTCGATCCCAGGACCCCGGGATCATGACCTGAGCCGAAGGCAGACGCTTAACGACTGAGCCACCCAGGCGCCCAGGCTTCAGCTTTTTTTCTTTTGAAAACTACAGCCCTCATTCTAGTTGACAGCTTGTTTCTTTTCTAGATTGATGTTCAGCAGCATATCATCCAAGAGGTTGACTAATGAGGGAGACCAAAATTTTACCCTATCTAGACCAGTGATAACTTCTCTGTCTCCACCAAAAGAGGCCATCACATACAAAAATGAATACATAGCAATGGGAATTTGGTCATGAAAACAGAGCACCATGTAAATACTAGTATGTGGGAAAATGTGGAAAGCTGGCAAAGTTAGATGTTTTTCCCACTACAACTGGAATGAGCAGTATTCAGTTTTATAATGAATACTAATAAAAACCAACAATTTGGCCCATTTTGGTACACTGTCTTTTAATGAAGTGTTTCTTGGTAATGACACAAAAACTTATTTGATGAAATACAAGTTCTTTGTACATGCCTTGAAATATCTGGTGTCTCAAGATGGCATTATTTCCATGAAATTAATAATATGGTAACTATTGCTTTACCTTGGGCAGAAAACATACTATGTCTGGGTGCAGTTCTCCTCTGAAAAACTGTTTTGAGAATTAGTAGAAAAAAGTTAATACATAAACATGTGTATCTGTGTATACATGTATTTGGTAATACGTACCATAGTGAACATAGCGTCTCGCATATTGTACAAGGTTAATAAATGCCAATTCTTATATGGACTCTCTTTAGCAGTTGGTAAAGATAGAATTCATTTCCAAAAATTTCTGTTTGAACACAGACATTATCATATTTTGGAACATTTGAACTGTGTGATACTAAAGACACTTTATATTCCTTAAAGTAAATTTTCAGAATCAATTTAAAATTTATTATCAGAGTCTTGCTGAAACTCATAAAATGAGATACTAAGTATTTTATGCTTATAATTCATAGTTGACTGAAGATTACCCTTTTTATAAGAGAATTCTGGTCAGTGCTGACTCCTGGATTCTCTTGCTCTATATTTCACTATAATTTATGTTGCTGAAGCGCAGAGGCAGTTACTGAGCCAGAGTACAACCTTCCCATGCAACTCATTAAAGATATCTGATGCTCAGCTTAAACACATGATGAGATCAAATATGCTAAAAGATGACTGTGCATTCTCTAAATTGTTTTAGGAAACTGCTTAACAGAAATTAATCCAAAAATTCAACCCCAAACATGCTAATACTGAGCTACTAGATTTAGGATGAGCAAACAGTAAGATTAGCAAAAAATACCTAGATATAAGTATTAAGCAAGAGAAATCAGACTATACTAAAAAGAACATTCATGATGATTTCACATATAAAATCAAATTCTGTGTCCATAAATTCCATTCCATTGAGATATTATATGTATATACCTTTAATGTACACATTTCCTTCACAAATAATTTATTTTCACTTGTATGAGGACTTTATACCATATCATAGTGGGGATTGTTGAATGAAAGTGATTATTAGCCTAGGGAAAAGAAAAAGAAAAAAAAAATCAGAACACCCAACATGGCAACATTAATACTGACCTATGGGAATGAGGTTTTAAGAGATCAGAAGAAAATGTGGAAAGTACTTTTGTTAACAATAAGTTCCACTCAAAGGCAGCATGAGTAACCTGGGGAAGTAATATGTTTTCTACTATTAGAGGGATTCAAAAATAAGTTACACAGCCTGGGCTAGAATCTATCAGTCTAGTAGTCTGTGATTTCATGTGCAACTCTCCAGAGAATGGTAGATCAGCAGCAGCAATATTACAGAGACAACCATATACTGTGCCAAATATAATATTATTGTGAAAGAATCTCTTGATAGATATTAACATGTTTAACCTGCAGTATGGGCACTGGAGAGATCATGAAGCATTTGGCAGAATGTGTATCCCTTATAAAGAATAACAGACTGTATTCATCTTTCCTAAGGATTTAAAAAAATGTAGATGTCAAAAGAAAACAATGCAAAGTTCCAAAGGCTTAGAAGAATTGAAGATGTTGCCTAAGTCTTCAGAAGAAACTATATATATGATGATTTTCTAGACAAATTAATGTAAGACAATCCTGTAGAATATACTATTGTATCCTATTTACTAAATGCTCAAAGCTGAAAGGAAATAAAGAATGCAAAGAAAACACCATGCTTCTCCAGTGGTGTCTTTATCATGAAGTTGCATTTAAACAAAACTCATTTGAGTGAAGTTAGATTCAATTACATTCAAGAAATAGAGTCTCTGAAATGGTCTTTCAAGGGACCCAGGTGGGTTTACCATATTAAGTCAGCATCTAACTAACTAACCAAGTACTGACAAGCACTCGATATCACATAAAAATATGCCATTTAGAGCCACACAGTATCACATTATAATAACACATTATTATACCAAAAACTACTACTCATTTAACAAAGACTCTGATTGATTGCACTTTTCCAATTTTCCTAGTGTATGCCTTGCTTTATTTCTTCCAACTAAATCTCACTACCTATTTTTATTTTTGAACCTTGGTTTTCCACCTCAATTTTGACTCCCAATGATATTCAACTAGTGACCCCTACGCAGTATCTTACCACTATTTTTGGTAACTTACATCTTGCTAAAAGTCCTTAACTTCATGGCTAAAGCCAGTTTCCACTAGTCCAAGAATGAAATAAGGAAAATATTGGGTAATATATACAGCCTTAGGAAAAATAATTATGCACATTTTTCAAAGAAGCAATTTAAAAATAATAATACTTGACTTTGATATGGAAGCACCCCACTATGTGAATCTTATTTAAAAAAAAAGTGAAGAGATCATGCAGAAAGAAAATTAAAAATAGATTTATAAGTGGCCAAACTGATATCATAATCAATTCATCGAACTTCATGCTCTTAAGAGCTCATTTAAAGCCTATTTACTCTTGTCATACATATAATTCTAATCAGCCTTGGTATTTCATTGCCTCCAAAGGGGTGCAAAAGACAAAGAGCATGGTAAGCACTGATGACTATCAAAAAATATGAAACATAATGAGTTTTTTAAAAAAGGTGCAACAGTCCAAAATATACTCATTTGGAGCTATTTAATACACTTGCTTAAAATTCTTAAAAAGTTACCTATTGCACTCAAGAATGAAATTCAAATATTACTTTCATACTTTAACAAGATACACCTTTGGCTCACATCTTTGAGCTCATTCCTATTTCTCTTCTCTTTCTCTCCATCTGAGCCTTCCTCACCTCCCTCCACATTTCTCTCTCTCCTAGTTCTCTGTGTCTCACATTTTTCTCCAACCACACTACCCTTCTTACTCTTTTTCAAACAATACAAGCTCATTCTCACCCTAGGATTCATGTAGTATCTCTTCCTATTGCCTGAAATTACTCCTTATGGTAAATTTTTGCACGGCTGGTTTTTTTTTTTTTTTTTTTTTAACTTTTCTGATAGCAGTTCAGTGTCACAGAGAACTTTCATGATCACTCTATCAAAAATAGACATTTAGAGATTCTGGTTGAAAATGGCAACATAGGAAGATCCCGAACTCACCTCCTCCACAGATACACTGAGTCTACAGCCACACATGGAATAATTTCCTCTTAGAAAACCCTAAAGTCTGGCTGAGCAACAACTACACATCCAGCGAACGAGAAGAAAAACTACATTGAAGTAGGTATGGGAACCTGGGACACAATCTCATCATAAACCCCACTCCCAGCAACAACCCACAACCAAGAGAAAATTTAAAAGCCGGAACCTCTCCCTGAGGAGTGCAGTGTTAGATCTCCACATCAGGGACCTCAACATTTAGCACCTGCACCTGAGAGACAGGCCCCCAAACATCTAACTTTGAAAACCAAAGGTCCCGTGTGTCAAGACTCCCAAGCTGTAGCCATCCGGGAGACAGCTCCAAAAGGGTGCTCAAAGGACAGCACTTACCTGCTCCAGGATCCAGCTCAGAGGCAGCTGATAGCGCCCAGACTTGAAGCAAAGGAGGCTCCTCAGTTTATCTGAATGCGTTAGCCTGAGAGGCAGGCATCTAATTTAGCACACACATCTAGGAGCTTCCTGGTACACCCTGCAGGGATGGAGGCTGGCAGGTGCCATTTCCATGCTCTCCCTTGGCCGTGCTCCTGAGCACCAGTATCTTCCAGAAGGAAGCTTTTACGTGTGTGTCTGGTGCCCCGACCTTGCAGCTGCGGCCCTGACCTTTGCAGCCACTGACCCGACCTTTGCGGCCACTGACCTGATCTTTACAGCTGTGGCCCAGGAGACTCTGCTTGACTACCCGGCTCTGGAGGCCAGGGAAGCTTGGGTTCTTGGTTCCATTGGACTGCATAATCATTGTCAACAGGAAAGGAGATCACCCACCTGTCTGGTGCCCCAATATTTGCAGCTGTTACCAGGGGAGCCCTCTACACTGAGCAGCCAGTGGAGTTTATGCTGGTGGGTCCCATAGGATGTAACCAAAAGACAAAAAGTTCTGAAACAGCTACCATCCTCAGGGCACAGCAGGAGGCAACAGGGCCAGGAACTCAGTCCTTCTGTGAAGGACGCCTATTAGTTAACCGTGATGGCTGCAGCCTGAGAGGGAGGCTTCTAATTAAATATACATGTAGGGGCTGAGGATACCCTTTCCACAGGACAGGGAGGAGGAATGCTATCTTCTGCTTGCTTTCTGCAGTATTCCAGAGTCCAGAGTGTCTCTGGAGGGGAGCTTTACACACAGCAGGTACCTGGCATCCCAGGTTTTGCAGTGCCCCCCAGGGGACATAACTTAATTGCCTGGCTCTGGTGACCGGGGGGGCTTGCATTCCTGGGTCCCACAAGGCTGTGCCAAACTGAGCAATGGTTCTTGACAAACTGCCAACCCCAGGGCACTTTGCAGACAGTACATTAAGGCATTCCCCCAGTCTTTCTGTGAAGGAGGTCTCTTGGCTTGTCCTGGATCTTTGGCCTGAAGGGCAGGCTTCGTGTTTGGCACATATTAGTAGATGATGGAGCTGCTCTCAAGGAACGTAGGCTGTGGACACCATCTTGGGCTCTCCCTCTGCCTTGCTCCAGCTCACGGGTATCTCCCAGAAAGGAGCTTACACACTTATCCGGAGCTTCTGAGTTTTGTGACTGCCACCCCAGAGACGCTACCAGATCTCCAGGCCAATGGGGTGGTTGCAGTCCCATAGGACTTTGCATACTTTTTTTTAAAGATTTTATTTATTTATTTGACAGAGAGAAGAAGCAGGGGGAACAGCAGAGGCAGAGGGAGAAGCAGACTCCTCACTGAGCAGGGAGCCTGACATGGGGCTCCATCCCAGGACCCTGGGATCATGACCCGAGTTGAAGGCAGAAGCTTAACTGACTGAGCCACCTAGGCACCCCGGACTTTGCATACTTTTAAAAGTTGCTGCCTGGGGGTCTGGCTTCCAAACAGCCTGAATCTACGTGCTGAGATCTTCCCTTGGGAATATTGACAGGTTTCAGCACATCCTTAACTACTGGGAGCTAGTAAAAATAAAATAGGCTGCTTGAACAAGCACAAAGGTTTGAGAGATAACATAATTTGTCTTTTAGAAGATATTTAAGAAATACATGATTTAGGTCAACAGATCTCAAACTTTTTGAACTATAGTCCCCTACACTTATTTTGCATGTGTGATTCAAATTATACTTTATGGAGTAGCATTTATTTATTTGTTTGTGTATTTAAATTTGAGTATTCACATTAGTTTCAGGTGTACAACACAGAGATTCATGGAGGGACCTGGGGTATTATAAGTGAAAGAAGTCAGACAGAAAAAGACAAACGCCATATGATTTCACTTATTTATAGATTTGAGTCTCCTACGCTCTTAAAACTTGGCAGTATGTTTGCCAAGTTTCTTCTTACAAAAGAAACACAAAAATAATACAGTATAGAAACCTAAATATATTTGGGATTGTTAATAAACATAAGAAATAGTACTCTGAGGAAATGGCATGCACCAATCTAAAAAAAAAATAAAGGGGGCACCTGAGTGGCTCAGTTGGTTAAGCAACTGCTTTTGGCTCAGGTCATGATCCTGGAGTCCTGGGATCTAGTCCTACATCGGGCTCCCAGCTCAGTGGGGAGCCTGCTTCTCCCTCTGACCCTCTTCCCTCTCATGCTGTTTCTCTCTCTCTCTCTCTCAAATAAATAAAAATCTTTAAAAATAAATAAATAAGGAAAGAAAGAAAGAAAGAAAGAATAGACAGTCTTACTGTATCATCTCACTGAATTTTAATTGCAACATAGTTTTTGCATTTACATGAAGAATTTGAGTATGTGTTACCAATATCAATTTATTTTCTCCTTGATCCCCCTCTCCTCATTATCCTCGTACTACATAAAATTTTAGCTTCATAGGGACATCAACTTCTTTCATCTTGCTTTTCTCTTCAGAGCTAAGAATAATTTTTTTGCAAATTATTTAAACAAAAAATAATCTTAAAGGAATAAAACTCATAACACCCCTATGAATAGACTGGAGAATATTCCAGATTATGATAATCTTTAAGTAGATTGACTTTTTAAAATGAACTTTTAATTTAAGAAGTTTTAAATTTACAAAAAAAAAAAAAAATCACCTATGAGAACAGAATTTCCATACAAACACACCCAGTTTTCCTAACTGTTAATATCTTATATTAGTGTGGTATATTTGTCACACTAAGTAAATAATATCAATATGTTATTGTTAAGGGAAGTCCATAATTCATTCACATTCTCTTAGTTTTTACCTAATGTCTTTTCTCTGTTACAGGATACCATATTAAAATTAGTTGTCATGTCCCCTTTGGCTGTCTGTGACGGTTTCTCAGACTTTCCTTGTTTTTGATGACCTTGACAGTTTTGAAGGTTATTGGTCAGGTATTTTTGTAGAATGTCCTTTAAGGGGGATTTTCTGATATTCTTTTCATGATAAGACTGGGATATGAGTTTTTATGAAGACCTCAAAAGTAAAATGCCATTTTCAAAACATCATGTCAAAGGTACATATTATCAACTTGATTTATCATTGTTGATGTTAACTTTGATCATCTGGTTGAGGTAATGCTTTTTTAGTGTCTCTACTGTACAGTTACTCTTTTTCCCCCTATTAGTGAGGTATTCCTTGAATAAAGTCACTATTCACAGCTCATACTTGGGAGGTGGGAGTTATGCTCCACCTCCTTGAGGGGGAAGCATGTACATAAAATTATGTGGAACTCTCTATATGGCAGATTTATCTATTCTCCCCATTTATGTATTTATTCAATCATTTATTTATATCAGGATAGACTCATGGGTATTTATTTTATACTTCATGATATAATCTATACATTATTAATTTTTTAAAATAATATTTTATTTATTTATTTGAAAGAGAGACAGCAAGAGCGAGAGACGGAACACAAGCAGGGGGAGCGGGAGAGGGAGAAGCAGGCTTCCCGCTGAGCAGGGAGCCCGATGTGGGGCTCGATCCCAGGACCCTGGGACCACGACCCGAGCCGAAGGTGGCCGCTTAACGACTGAGCCAACCAGGCGTCTCAAATTGTGCCAGCATTGGCCATTGGGAGTTCTTCCAAGCAGGTATGTGGTCTACTTTTTATTTTAGCATTCCTAATCTACTAACAGTAGTTATTGTAAACATCTGCCTGATATTCCAAAATCTTCATTATATCTGAGCCAGATCTGATGCTTTTCTTTGAACTTTAAAACTGTTTTTTTTTTTTTCCTTTGCCTTTGCATGTTTCAATTTATTGTTTAAAGCTAGACATGAGGGCGCCTGGGTGGCTCAGATGGTTAAGCGTCTGTCTTCAGCTCAGGTCATGATCCCAGGCTCCTGGGATCGAGTCCCGCATCGGGCTCCCTGCTAGGCGGGGAGCCTGCTACTCCCTCTGCCTCTGCCTCTCTCTCTCTCTCTGACTCTCATGAATAAATAAATTAAAAAAAAAAAAACATTTAAAGCTAGACATGACATCTCAGGTAATAGAAATTGAAGTAAATAAAACTTTATTGTAAAATTTTATGTTAACCTGGCTAAAGTTGAGCTGTGTTTAGTTTTTTCTATACCTACATAGATTCTAGAGGCTTCAAATTCCTCTAGAGTCCTTGTTTTTGTTCTTTTCCCTTTAAACTTCCTTCCTTGAAAACCCCTTAAATAGAGTCTGCACCTTGCAGCTCTATCAGCTTTAATCCTCTGTTATTATACTGGAGTTTTGGTGGTGGTGGTAAGGTGTTGGAGAGGTATATTATTCTATAATGTTACAATTGGATCTCAGTTTTATAGTGGGTCTGTGTACCTGGGCTGTGACCTTAACCATGGTATCGTAACTTACATTTTCCCCCCACAGGTGAGACAGAAAGCCTAGAGGGGGCTGTGGACAAAAAACTGATAGTCCCTAAGGTTGGATAAGGCTCTGGTAAAGTGTTTTTACCTGGTCTTTATTATGGAGAATGCTCTGGGAGTATTTCACAATGGTTATTTTTCCCCTCCCCATGCCAGAGCCCCAAGGGTATCATTTTTGGCTTTTCACCTTAAGAACCTGGTGAGGTTTCTGGAGGTAAAAAGCCATGAAAGTGAGGGCTATCCTGAGACTGAGGGCCCCCCCAAATTTGTATTCTTACACCACTCCACACAGCCTCCAGCAATTTGACAAAATGACTATTTAAACGTTCCTACCAGTTTATGATGCCACTGGCCCTATTCTGGGTAAACTGATCTCAGCTGTGATTCTTTGTTAGCCTTTGTATCCAGATTTTAGTAGTGGTTTGCCTTTGTGATTTCAGTTCTCCAATGGATCCAAGAAAAGACATTGATTTTCAGTTTGTTCACTTTTTTTCTTTCTCATTCTAAGGACAAGAATGACAGCTTCTAAGCTCTGCATTGCGGAGTTGAAACCAGAAGTCTTTACTGTGTTTTTAAAGTTTTGTTTATTTATTTTTTAGTTTTGTCCTCCCTTAAATGAGACAGAAAGGCTCGTGCTGCTGGAGTTGGGAGTAACACTCTCTCCCCACCTGGGATCCAGTTTCAGAAGTGTGCTCTGTTCAAACCACTTGAACTGGATCATAGGCTTTTCAATTTTTTTTTTTTTAATAAGGTTGTGGTTATTTCACAGTGTTTACTCTTTCCCTCCTTATCCCAAGACCATGAGGGAATCTTTCTCATATCCTCAATATGAGGAACTGGTGTTTCTGGATAAAAACACTATGTTACTGTAGAGGACCCCAAAATTGTGGCCCTCCCAGGATTTTCTTACTTACTCTCATACCAGCCCACAATCAGTTTCCAAAAATTCATTAAAATTATCATTTTTTTAATATAACACATTTTTTTTACTTTATTTTTTTAATTAACATATAATGTATTATTGGTTTCAGAGGTACAGGTCTGTGATTCATCAGTCTTATATAATACCCCGTGCTCATTACATCACATGCTCTCCTTAATATCCATCACCCAGTTAAAATTATCATTTGTCCGTTCCTCCAGCAGTTTCTGTTCCAGAAGGTCTCAGTTACTTTATCTGTGTGGAAGCACTTGTCTTTCCAGATTTCAGGTGTCAGTTTGCCCTGTGACCTCAATTCTATGTTGTGTCCAAGAAAAGTCACTGATAGTCAGATTTTGTCTTTTGTTGTTGTTGTTGCAAGGTGGGTAGTGAGGACTTCTTAACACTTTACATGTTGGACCTGAAGCCAGAATTCTACGGTTGACCTTTCAATTTGGTTCTTTGTCACTGACACTAACACATGAGTGTTGTAGTGCTTTCCATATGCTTAATTCCATGTATGACATGTTGTTTTTATACTTTTCATGCCATTTTATGGATTTCAACAATGCTTTGTGGTCCTCAGCTCTGTTACTTCAGCATTTGCTTATTCCATCCTTTCCTACTCAAGAGGAAACTCGAATTTAATATATAATTGATAATCTGACTTCATCAACATCTACAGCAAATTTTATAAATGGGAAGATTTTGGACCTAGAAAGATTTAGTAATTTTCCAAGATAACCTAGGTTAATTTATGACTTCAAACAAACAAAACAAAAACAAAACAACCACCCCTGAATTTCTTAAAATGTTACCATGTAAAATATATGTGTCCAAGAATAGACTATAAATCAATTACCTCTAAATTACTGGAGCCTTTCACAACGCATTAATTAAGATTTGGTTTCGTAGGGGCATCTGGGTGGCTCAGATGGTTAAGCATCTGCCTTTGGCTCAAGTCATGATCTCAGGGTCCTGGGATCGGGTCCCATATCAGGCTCCTGGCTCAGTGGGGAGTCTGCTTCTCCCCTCTCCCTCTGCCTTTCCCCCTGCTCAAGCTCTCTCTCTGTAACTCTCTGTCTCAAATGAATAAATAAAATCTTTAAAAACAAAAAAAAACCCTTAAGGTTTGTAGGTAATAATAGAAAACCTGACCAAAGCAGCTTAAATAAAATGTAGGTTTATTATCTGGCAAAACAAGAAGTTGGGATTTAGGTAGTACAATGGCTCAAAGGTACCATCAGGGACCCAAACTCTTATCTTCTGCTCTGCCAGTCATTTAAGTCTCATCCTCAAGTTGGTGAATTTATAGTCCCTAAATGATGTTGGAGATTTATATCTGAGTTACAAAGGATGGAAGGAAATGATGAAGAGCAAAAAGTAAGACTGCATTTTTTAAATGTATGTTATTGTGTCCTCATTGGTCAGAACTAAGTGAAATGACATCTTGGAATTGCAAGGGAGAGTGAGAGCCAAGGATTTTGATTTCTAGACTTTATAGGAGTAGGAAGCAAGGGAGAAAGTTGCTGAGTCCACAACTTCCACATTCCATAAAAGATGTCTAAAAAATATTTCTTACATATATAAACACATTGTCTCTATTTTAACTTTTCCATATGATTCCTTCATGAATCATATGTTGTCTTTTAGCTTCAGACTTACCTCTGTTCTCCTCTTTGTGATGCTAAAGCTGAGATTCTGCAAATCACATTTCCATTTTGCCAGCTCATTCCCTGTTAGGCTTTGCCCTGGGCAGAGCTAGAGGGAGACTGGAAGGCCTAAAGAGATGGGATTTGCTGCTTGCTATTTTGTTTCCTATTAGTATCAATCAGGTAGTCCTTTACTCTGGCAACAACAGCTGTATCCATTCCCCCCAACCACCGCCCCACATTGCAGACCAGCCTCATCATACTCTTTTAAGGATACTAGCAGTAGCTGTCTACAGCCCAGCTCAGCAGGGGACTTTGCCCAAGACCCTGTGCTCCTGGCCCTGGTAGAACAGGAGTCCTCCTCTATATTTGAATCCCAACTTTGTAGGAACTGTCCTCTATGTTTCTAAATTCTAATAATAGTTTTTTCCCCCCGTCTTCCCTGACCCTGAACACAAAAGCTGCTTTCTGAAGTTACTCCTTCTATATTAACTTAGTGTTTTCTCTTTGCTTTTCCAGTCCTGGAAAGCATTTATTTATATTAAATTCTCTATTTTATATTAAATCTCTGTCTCCTGACAGAAATCCTGAGTGATATAAAAATTAGTACCAGGAAGGCTCCAGGACCCAGACACTCAAAGATGGGCTTTTTGTGATTGGTTTGATTGTGTCCTTGGGCTTGAACACAAAAGCAAGCTCCTTGAAAATGGGAAATAGGATGCTAAGAATCATGTCAAGCAGTGGCATCATAATTAATCAAATTATCATCTATGGTTGATTGTGATAATGTCCTTACTGAAACAAGTTCCTGGAGGGACCAAAAAGCTATTATGTTATTAGCTATTGTGGCAGCAACAGTGACTACAAGGACAGTAAAGTGAGATACTGCTCTTGACTGCACTGAAATCAAATGGAGGAAAATAAAAAGAGTCAGTTTAGGTCTTTAAACTCACAGATCAAATCTTGGGCAGAAAATTAGACCGCTTCTATCCTGACCCTAAAGGAATCTCTTAGTTTTGTAGCTTCAAGGCTGATCTCACTGAAATTGTAATTGTATGTGTTGCAGAACTGCTACCTAAGTTGACTTTTGTGGTGCATGCTTTGATGTGCCACCCAAGATCTCCCTTGAGGAATCAAGACCTTATTCTCACAGCTGCTCTCAGTGCTAGAGGAGGGGCATCAGCTGTATCATTCGCTTTGGAGAATACCTTGACTGAAGACAAATGCCTCTCCCAAGGTCAGGCCTCATTTTAGAAAAATTCTGCATTTCCAGTGACTGATTGATGCCAGTGTATTAAAACCAGGTCCTCTTATTTCACCTTGGTATAATACTGAAGAGGTGTCTTAGGTCCAAAGCTCCCCATGGGTTGGCTGAGATCTAATCTGGCTTCTTTCCCCTACCTTCCACACATGTTGATGCCACAGGCATTCTCTAATAATTGCACTGCATTCTAATAGTCATCTGAAACTTTGCTTCCTACGGAACCTAACTTGTGACCAATTCACAGCCCCACAAATCCCCTAATGTGAAAAATACTGAAAAATACACGTTACTAAGTACTGAGACCATGAGACTTGGAAGAAGATCATCCAGATGAATTTAGATAAAACTGATAATCTGGAACCCACAGGCTTCTCTGAGTCTCCCTTCCAAGTAAAAGTATACCCACTTCTTGTGACTCAGTGTATTTGGTTTCCTTTACTTAGATACCCTTCAATAACTCACCTTGGGATGAGTATCTTATAAGGAGGTACTTACCCTCTGCAAAACTCAACACAATTAATTCCTGCCACCAGACTCTTATCTAGAGTCAGATTTAAGTATGTTCTGGGGGAAAAAATTCAAATTCTGACTCTAGAAGTAGCTTATATTAAATAGTAATAAAAATTTTTCTTCTAATTTATATTGTCATAAAATATATGGCACAAAATACATTAACTATATGTGGGAATAGATTCTAAGGTCATTAGACCAAGGAAAATAGAATATGTACAATGAATTGGACAAAATTTACTCATGATTATACTTACCAGAGATTCTAGATTTTGTGTGCTAGGTTTTTGAAGCCATAAGTTTAAAATTTTTGGCAGTTGATTGACTAAAGTTAGAATTCAATAGTAGTCTTCATTTAATGAAGTTGAGATACCAGAACTCCCTGTCACAATGTAGAGGACAGAATCCCAAACTTTGGAAAATGGGAATATTTGAGTTCATTCATCATAGATAAACTATACATCGCCCTCCCCATTATATCTTCCAAGAGGGTATAGAGAACATTTCTTTCACTAAGGCATTTAAAAATAATTAGTGAAAGGAGCACTAATATTCCAGAAAAGCTCTGAGAGCTACTTCTGTAGGATGGGTATGACAGCAGATACCACCATAGAGATGTTCTCCTTGATGTCAGTGGTGCTGATGGGATTGTGACAGGAGAGACTGAGGGACAGGGAGTGCATCAGTGCCAATGACAGCGTTGTCACATATACTATAATGGGCAGCAGTGACAAAGTGGCATTCAGAATGTCTTGACCCACTGAGATGTTTTGAAATAGTTAACCAATTACAATGCCCCTAGAAATGAAAAAAAAAGGGCAAATTTTTAAAGTATTACTTGAAGTGTATATTAGTTTTTCTTTGTTACTTTAACAAATTACCATAAACTTAGTGACTTTAAGCAATATATATTTATTATATTATAGTCCTGGAGGTCAAAAGTCCTAAAATCAAAGTTTGGCAGGGCTGTATTTCTCTTCAGAGCCTCTGGAGGAGAATTTATTCCTTGCCTTTTCCAATGTTTAAGGTCCACTGTTGTTCCTTGGCTCATGGACCCGTCCTCCCAAATTCAAGGCCAGCAGAAAAACATCTTCAAATCTCACTTTTTCTCAGTCTCTGACCTCTGCTTTGATCACTACGTCTTATCTCCCTTTGATTCCATAGTGATATGTCCTTCTTTTACTCTGTTCTTCTTGCCTCCCCTATAAGGACCTGTGTAATTATATTGGATTTACATCAATAATACAGAAGAATTTGTCTATCCCAACATTCTTATTTAATATAACCATATATACAAGTCCCTTTTTGCCATGTAAGCTAACATATTCACAGGTTTAATGGAGTAGGACATGGCCATTTTTTAGAGAGAGTATTATTTACCCTATCAGAGTCAATACTCTGACTGGCACAGATTTTTTTTACTGTTCCATATACAAAATACATTCACCCCCTCCCAACATCCTCACAAGTTTCAACATTTAACAGTGTCACTTCAAAGTTAAAAATCTCATCTAAATCTCATTAATGCAAATGTCTCAAATCTCATCAATTAAATCTTCAAAATCAGGTATGGTTGAGATTCTGGGTATGATCCATCCTCAAACAAAATTCTTCTCTATGTGTGGAGGTGTAAAATCAGAAAAGTCATCTGCTTCCCAACTACAGTAGCTGGATAGTCATAGGATAAATCATTCTTGTTCAAAAGGGGAGAAAATTGAAGGCCAAAAGATGACACAATCCCAAGTAATTTTGAAATCCAGCTGAGCAAACTCCATTAGGTTTCAAGGTCTGGAGATAATCTTCTGTAGATCAGGGCTCCTCCATTTGAGTCTGTGGCTCCAACTTCAAAGTCGTCTTTCCTATTTAGTGAAGGCTAGTACATGTTTGAGGCTGAGTAATTTTATCAGCCTGTTTACTGCCTGTATAATTTTGTGAGTCTGGCGTCCTGTTTTCATTTTATTCTCTTTTTATCCATTTCAGTTCAAGCTGGCAGCATTACCGCTATGAGAACTCTGTTAGTTTCCCATGTATGTCATGAGATTCACGCCATTAGACATGAGGCTCCTCCACAGATCATTCCTGGAGAATTTCATCTCTATTCCTGGCTCCTGCTGAGATAGCTTTGGGTATACCCGAATTGCATGCCTACTCTCTTTAAAAAGCCCTTTTTGTGATTGAATGCTTTGACTTACTGATTCTTCTGAGGCACTAGCAAAGGATTTTTCAGGCACACACTTGGCTTTCTCTACAGAACAGACTTTACTAACAGCGAATCTCTTAATTTTAGTATCTTTTGCAATCTGGATAGACTGAGAATTTCCCAAATCATCAAGATCTGTTTTTGTTTTTGTTTTTTAATTGCTTAACAGTTCTTTCTTCAGTCTCTTATTTTACTACAAGCAGCAGTAATAATCCAGACCACTTCCTTAACATTTTACATGAAAATCTTCTTAGCTAAATATCCAAGGTAAACACTGACATATTCTGCTTTTCACATAACTGTAGGACATAATTCTGCTAAGCTTTCTGCCACTATATAACAAACAATTTCTTTCTTTCAACTTCCAGTAACATGGTCTCCATTTATTTCTGACAGTCTATATTTCAACCAGCAGTTTGTTTATGATTTAGACCTCTCACAATTGTTATGTTATTATTTAGATCTATCACCTGGTGGCCAACATGGAGATTTCTGGCTTTTAACTCAGTTTATAGACCAGAATACCTTGTTTGAAGGCTGGGATCCATTGAGAAAAGACCCTACAACAATGTCACAACCATGTACTTTAAGTTTTCTTCTTCAAAGAATTCTCCAAACAGAATGCAGCCATTTACTGAGTGACTATGCACCGAGGAAAAGAAGAACTTAAACTGGCACCAGATTGATAAACCCTTGCAAACCCAAGATACCATCATGGCCCATCAGTTAATATGTGGTCTTCCGGCAGCCAGATAATAAATGGAGTTTTATGCCTAAATTCAGGTCACAGTGGATCCAAAGACCAATACTGTAGTTATTTCCTCACTTGCTGAACATATAATTGAGTTACCATATATCCTAGATTTTCCTCCCACTACAAGCTGAAAATCGAATAACAGGTCCTACTTCTATTTGATATAATGAAGTCATAAAAGTCACAGAGGTATCCAATTGCAAGAATAATGATAAAGAAAAATTGATTTTATTTTCAATGCTATCGGTAACTTAATTTAGATATGAAATGAGACGGCCCTTTAAAAAGCCATAAATGCTGGTCAGGAGAAACACAGCTTCTACATCAAGGACCTTTTCACTGACCTTCAGTAAAACAAAGATCATCAAAAAAACAAAAGACTATAGAGAATCCTCTGGAAAACCTTTCTTTTCAGCTAAGGCAACAGTTGCTGGGAGAAGGAGAGGAAATTGTCTAGATAAAGTACCCTGTGCATGACAAAGAAGGAATTAAATTTATCACATTTTGATCTACCAGCATAAAAGGTCCATTCTTCATTATTGTCTCCCCAGCAGTCAATGAATTTGTTGAACAAAGGAGTAAAAAACCTTGAGTCAAGTATCTATATCTCAATTTTCCTCCATCATACTATATTGTCCTTCATCTTTACAATAGAATGATTTTCGTGTTCTTTCCCTCTGTTCGTTCACAAATTGCCCCCCTATACACAGTGGACAAGGAGAGAATGAAGAAAGCAGACCACTCCAGATTGGGAGGTGGCAGGTTTAATAAGCAGGGGAACAGACATACAAGGCCCATCATGGGCAGCTGCAAGATGAGTAAATCTCTACACCAAGCTGTCAGAATCTTAAACATTTATATAGAGGCCTTAACTGGTTTTAATCACATATACTGTCCAGATGGTCTCAACAACATATCGTTCTCCCAAGATTATGCCCTTGAAAATGGCTCTCCCCATGGGAATGGTGGGAAAAATATACATTTTTAAGGGTGGGGAGGGGGTAAGTGGCCTCCAATTGCCTGGATCCAGCTCACAGGTCAATTGGTGGTTATGTTCTCTTGATTACCTCCTCTAACACCTCCTCTTTTCTTAACAATTCAGCTCCCAGACCATTAGGGGGACTAAGGTAGGTGTCAGGGTGAGAGCAGAGAGCTATGTTTATGCAGAACAAACTATTGGAGCACAATCAAGTGCAAAGAGTGTCCATAAGGGGAAATGATGTTTATATGGTGCAAAATATTGGTGCAAAATGAAGGACAAGGAACAGTTTTGTGTAGAAGAAAGATCAGCATAGGGTGTTATGACACAAGTTAAATGTTTGACAGGAAGTGGGAAATTTAGTTACCTTAGTAAGTCTACCAAAAAACACTTAACTAATTATAAAGAACAAAAGAGTAATCTTAAAATGGGGAAGACCAAAGGACATCCTCTTCATCAAGAGGTCGAAATGAACATCAATTGTAATGGGAAAAAAACAAAAGTGTGTGTAATCTTATAGAGTGTAATAAGACTATAGATCAACATTTAAGAGATCTCTCCTGAAAGATGCAAAAACTAAATATTACAGGAAAACATCAGAGAAACCTAAATTGAGTGACTTTTTCTAAAATCAGTCATCTATAATCAATCACAAAATAAGGAAAGAGGAAGTGCTCTGTACTGAAAAAGATAAAGGAGACATGACAACTCGATGCAATGTGTGATTCAGAACTGAATTATTTTCCTATAAAGGATGTAATGTGGACAATTGGCAAAATTTCAGTGGGGAAGTAATATGAATCCTATCGCATAATATTGTAGTGAGGATTAAATGAGAAAACTGATGCTTAGGACAGGAACTAACCTTACTTAAGTGTAAAATATAAGCAGTCTAGTTTCATTCATTTGGTTTTTTATGTGGTATAGACTGAATATTTGTATCCTTGAAAATTTATATATTTGAACCTAATCTTCAATGTGTTGGTCATGAAAGTAGAGCTTTCATGAATGATATTACTGCCCTTAACAAAGAGACCCCCAGAGAGTCCCCTTGTCCCTTCACCATGTGAGATAACAGTGATAAGAAAGCCATCTGTGATCCAGAAAGTCGGCTCTCACCAGACATGGAATTTGCTGGTGCCTTGGTCTTAGATTTCTCAGCCTCCAGAACTGTGGAGGAGGAAAAAAATTCTGTTGTTTATAAACTGCCCAGCCTATGGTATTTTTGTTGTAGCAACCTTAATGAACTAAGAAAATAAGTTTGTTTTTCAATTCTGTCAATATTCTTTTATTAACCATGGATTTTTGTCTTTCTACACCAAATACAAGGAGGGACTAAGGAGGCTTCTGCACCAGTTCCACCACTCTCTAAAAATCCTCCACATGGAAAAAGAGCTGACTTATCTGATTAGTGAGATAGGGAAGAAAGTATAGATTGGCCTCACACTCCATGAAGATTTCTATCTGCCAGGATTGAGTATGAAGCAGAACTCCATGTGGTGACTAGATGCATGTCTAAATTTAGGAGGACATGGAAAGGCTCAAATTGGGTCACGAGCTCTAGCTGCCAGCTCAAATCCAGCTTTGCTATTAATAAAGCAGATACTAACATTTAATCTTCATTAGATTACTATATATATATATATATATATATATATATGTTTTACTGTGTTTCAGAATGCAGAAGGAAAGAAGGTTTGTATTAAAGGTCATCCTCAAAATGTTCAATTTATGGTCATAAAGCAAAAATCCCTGCAAAAGAGAAGTAGTCACTCGAGATTCAATAAACAACCAATAGAGATTCTGACTTCAGTGATCTTAGACTACAGAGGTCTTTGAACTTTGTGTGTTGTTGCAGGTATCACCGTGCTTGGTTTAGTAGTCATGTAGCTTTATTCAATGGTGATATGTAAGCAGATAGCTTTAATACTACTATTACTTTGCTAAGGTTGCCATAAGAAGGTATCACAAACTGAGTGGCTTAAATAACAACAAAAATTTATTGTCTCGCAAGGCTAGAAATCTGAGATCAGCATGTTAATGGTTGGTTCCTTCTGAGGGCTGTGAGGAAGAATCTGTTCATTTTCTCTGTCCTCTAGCTTGTAGTTGGTTGGTGACAATCTTTGGTCCTCCTTGACTTGCAGAAGCATCATCTCAATCTCTGACTTTATCTTTATATGATAAAGATATATGATATCTTTATATCCCTACATGCAGGTCTGTGACCAAATATCTTCTTTTTATGTTGGATTGGGGGCCCACCCTACTCCTATATGAACTCAGTTAACTAACTACATCCACAATGACCCTATTTCCTAATAAGGTCACATTTTGAGGTACTGGAACTTAAGGCTTCAACATATGAATTTTGGGGGATACAATTCCACCCATAACAGTACTATTTGGTCAAGAATTGGAATGCTAAGCAACTTCTGATTATGACTGGGTTTTAGAGTCCAGAATGTAGGTTCACCCCAGAGTTATAGATTTTATTAATGAATATTTTAAAAAGAAGAGTTTTTTTAAAAACTTGTGTCTGAAACATTATTTCAAGTAATTGGGTTTGCTCAGAGAGTCAGCTAAAGAGGACTCAGACTGTTTTTGTAAAGATATATGTATAACTTGCAGCCAGTAAGGAAATAGTAGAGTAAGGGAAATTAAAAGAGGGGATGATTGTGGGAGTGTCTTTATTTATTTACAATTGCTACTATAACAAATTGCCATTAAACTTAGTGGCTTAAACCAATACAAAAATACTGTCTTAACAGTTCTATAGGGAAGTCTCAGTGGATCTCAGTGGCCTAAACTCAAGGTTTCAAGGGGATGTTGTTTGTTGTTGTTGTTGTTGTTGTTTTTAGCCTGGAAACTCTAGGGAAATCCATTTCCTGGTCTTTTCCAGTTTCTTGAGAATATGACATTCCTTGGCTCATGGCCCCTTCTGCCATCTCAAGGCCAGCAACATTGCATCTCTCTGACCATTGTTCCATCACACTTCTCTCTGTGTTTTTCTTTTTCTTCTTTTTTTTTAAAAAGATTTTATTTATTTGTTTGATAGAGAGAGAGAGAGCACAAGTAGGCAGAGTGGTAGGCAGAGGGAGAGGGAGAAACAGGCTCTTCGCTGAGCAGGGAGCCCGATGTGGGACTTGATCCCAGGACCCTGGGATCGTGACCTGAGCTGAAGGCAGACGCTTAACCAAGTGAGCCACCCAGGCACCCCTCCCTCTGTGTTTTTCTGACACCCTTTTCCACCTCTAAGGACCTTTGTGATTGCATTATGCCTACATGAGTAATTCAAGATAACCTCCATTTTAAAGTAAACTGATTAGCAACTTTAATTCTTTGTCATTTAGCCTCATGTATTTCTGAGGATTAGAACTTCAACATCTTTAGGAGGGTGGTTATTTTACTTACCACTAGTTTCCTTTGAAGAAAGTTGCACATACAGAGGGCAGAATAAAATATATGAGAACAGAAATGGAGTATACCTGCACATAAATCGTTTGAAGACAGAACTAGCAAAGGATGTTGTGGTTGTTATTAAATCAGGTTGTTACTAAATCAGTTGTAACTGAAAACTGAAGATAAAAAGAAGTCATAATCCATGGGGCCAGAACACAATGACTTCCCTAGGAGCATCCTATTAAAATAACTTCCCTAAAACTAATTTTTTAAAACTACAAAGGATATCAATAGCAAGAAAATAGGAAGCCATCTCTTGAAAACTTGGAATTATGGTTGTTAAATATGATTTAGAAAATTTAATATGAGGAAGTTAGACACCATTGAGATGTATTTAAATTATATTTGATGAACACCAAAGAAAGAGTCTTATATTTGGATTATACATGTTAGAGGAAACATCCCTTGAAAATTTTCCTATAAAGCAGTACATAGATTTTAGTTTTAATTAAGAAATGGACTTATTTCAAAGTATTTCCACTAGGATATAACTGACTCAAGCAGATGAAGTTGATCAAAGCATTGTAAACTGTTAGCAGAATAAAATCATACTGCCTTCCTATTGATCACAGCAGTAGTCACTTAGAGACAGATGGGTATTATTCTCCAGGAAGACTCCAAAGGTATAGTGACTTTGGTTGATGATTTAAAAGCCTTGGAATCAAAGCCTCATAATTCCAGTTTCAGCACCCATATTTAAAGAGTTCATAAGTCACAATGCCCATACCTGTAAAAGGAAAAACTAGAAAAAATTGATGACTTTTCTTGGATCCATTAGAGATCGGAATTTTCAGGGCAAAGCACTACCCAGAATCCCGAGAGGGAGGCAAATTCAAAAGGTCTCAGCAGAGATCTTCTTACTTGGAGAGAGCCTCTGGAGCCATAAACTGGTAGGAACATGTAAATGATAATTTTGATGAACAGTTACTGGAGGCTGAGTGTGGACAAGCTTGAGAGCTAGAAACTGCTAGGGGCCACAATCTTAGAGAGATCTGTGTTCCTCTGATTTCATAGATTTTACCTCCAGTAATCCCATCAGACTCTTACAGTGAAAATCTGAGACAGACACTTGCAAAGTTCTGGCAGTGAGAAGGTAGAGTAATCTTTGTGAGACCCACAGTCTTCTCTGTAACAAAGGAAAAGACATTACCAGAGTTTACCAGTCTTCTTCTCCAGGGACAAAGACGTTACACAGTCTTATCCCGGAGTCCTAAAGGAAGGACATTCCTTTCACTTCAGCTTTCTCTAGACTTCTGGTGTCCACTAATGGAGAGTTCCTACTAAAATAATGAGATTTAATTGAAGATTATAGAACACTGTACTTTCTAATAGAAAAGGTACACAATAATGAAAGAACAGATAAATAATAGAAGCAGAGATATGAAAAAGCTAAGGAAGAATGAAAAGAAAATACAAGAAGTTGAAAACAATATTATGGACTTGGATTTGCCTTTGATTTGCCTCATCACTAGATTGCACATGGCCAAGGAAAGACTTAATGGGATAGAAGATAAGTCAATAGAATCTTTCAAAACTGAAATACAAAAAGAAAAACAACAACAACAACAAAAACAAAAACAAGATATCCAAGAACTGTGAAATAATTTCAAAGGATGTAACATGTACAAATGTGGAGTACCAGAGGAGAAAAGAGAACAGAGGAAAAGAAATATTTGAAATATGTAAACTAATAATGCTGGGTATTTTTCAAAATTAATGAGACACCAAACTACAGATCTAGGAAGTTTGGAGAACAACAAGCAGAATTAATACAAGCAAATAAACAAAAACCCCAGTGTACCTAGTCAGTCATGTCATATTAAACTGAAAAAAAACAAAAACAAATGGAAAATACTGAAAGAAGTCAGAAGAGGAAAAAATGAACAAAAACCAAACTCCTTACTGATAAAGGAACAAAGGTAATAATTACAGTAGACTTCTTATCAGAAACCCTGAAAATAAAAGAAGAGTGGAATGGAAATTTAAGTGTTGAAATTAAAACAAAAACAACCTAAAGTTAAGTATCCACTGAAATTGTTTTCCAAAAATAAATGAGGTATTAAGACATTTTCAGAAAACAAAATTGTTCACCAGAAGACCTGTTCTTCAAGAAATATTAAAAATTTTCTTCAGCAAAAAGAAAACTATATAGGTCAGAAACTTGGATCTACATAATGAAAGAACATTGGAGAAAAATAAAAGGAAAACAAAATCCATTTGTCTTATTCTTAATCAATATAAAAGATAACTGTTAAAGTAATAAGAGTAGCAATGTATTGAATAATAATAGCATATAGATAAGAGAAACTGATATTAGCAAAATCAAATCTATCAATGTATAAATGGAATTATATACCATGACAAAGTACAACTTTATTCCAGGTATCCAAGGCCGTTTCGATATTTAAAACAAATCAATATCATCTACTGTATCAACAGAAAAAGAAAAACCATATGATTATATTAATTGGCACAGAATAAAAGAAGTTGAAAAAAAATCCAACACCAATTCATGATACTCTTACCACACCAGGAAAAGACCCCCTCTTCCATGAATTGATAAAGAATATCTACAAAAAAACGACAGCTAACATCACACTTCTTTGTCAAAAGAAAAAACATTTTTCCCCTTAGATCATGAACAAGGCAAGAATGTCCTGTCTTTCCCCATTCCTACTCAACATGGTAGTAAAAGACCTAGCTAAGGCAATAGGGTAAAAATTATACATATTGAAAAGAGATAAATACAACTCTGTTTATTTGTGGATGATACAACTGTCAATGTAAATTTGCTTAGCTTTTCCTTAATGTCCTGTTTCAGATTCAGTATCTCATATGTGATACATTTAGTCATGTCTCCTTAGGCTCATCTGCCTGTGACAGTTTCTCAGATTTTCCTTTTCTTTTCCTTGAAATTTTTCAGTAGTACCAGTAAAGTATTTTTGTAGCATGTTCCTCAGTTGGGGTTTGTCTGATGTTCTTCTGATTAGACAGACCAGAATTAGGAAGAAAGTTCACAGAGTTATAGTGGCATTTTCATCCCATCCTATTAGGGGTACATATTATCAACATGACTATCACTGTTGACATTAACTTGGCTCATCTGGCCAAAGTTGTGTTTGTCAGGTTTCCTTACTGTAGTGCTACTTATATTCCCTCCCTCAGCCTCTGATTCCATACTATACTATTTAGAAGGAGGTCACTAAGCACAACCCTCATTTAAGGAGAGCAAATGTAGAATCTACTTAATTTATTTGGAATTCTGCACAGGAGATTTCTCCACCTTACCTCATTTATTTATTAAATTGTTTATTGATAGCAATATGGACTCGTGGATATTTATGTTATATTTTGGGTTATAATCCAATACTACTTTTTAATGGTTAATTGCCTATTTCTCCTTTTAAATCAATCAGTCTCTACTTCACATATTTTGTTGTTATGTGCATACATTTTAGATTGTTATATCTTAGTGAAGAATCAACCCCTTTAACACTATATAATGCTCCTCTCTGTCCCCGTGTTTTTTCCTGTTTTGGAATTTGCTGTCTGAAATTAGTATAGCTACTCCAGCTCTGTGTGTGTGTCTGTGTCTGTGTTGGTATATTTTTTCCATACCTTTACTTTCAATGGGTCTGTGTTTTTTACACTTAAGATTTCTTTATAGATTTCTTATAAACAACATATAGTTGAATATTTTAAAGTCACTAGCCATATCTGTATTTTAATTGTTATATTCAGACCATTCACATTTAGAGTGATTATTGATATAGTTAAATAATAGATGCTATGTGTATGAATGCTTTCTATGCATTGCATTTGGTCTTGGCTTCTTTGATTTCTTCCTCTCTTTTTCTACCTTCTCTGGTTTTGATTGTATATTTTATATGATCTCATTTTTCTACCTTTTGTGGTATATCAATTTTACTTTATTTTAAAATTTTAATTTACTTTTAATGATTGCTGTGGAGTTTGCAATATACATTTTCAACTAATCTAAATTGACTTTTGGACAACCATATTCTGCTTCATGGATAGTTCAGGTGTCTTATTAATTATTAGTCAGTATTCTTAATTCCTCTAATCTCTTATAACATTGCTATAACTTATTCACTTATCCATATTCTATAATCACCCAATATACTGTTACTATTATGACTTAGAACAGTTATCTATTAAATCAATTAAGAATAAGAAATTAAAATAAAATATTTTACTTTATATTATCTCTTCTCCAACATTGTTCCTTTCTTTTTTTATGATTTCAGTTTACTCCAAAATATATATTTAACAAGCCTGATTTACTGATACATTAGAAAGTATATGAAATAAAACCTGTAGAAACATTGTTCCTTTCTTTATGTAGATTTGAGTTTCTGACCTAGATGGTTTTCCTTCTACCTAAAGAACTTCTTTAAATGTTTCTTGGAAAAAAGTTTTGGTGGTGATGAATTCCTCCAATTTTGTTAAGAGAGCTTTCATTTTCTTCATCCTTTTTTTTTGTCTTTGTGCAATTTATTTTTTTAAGTATTTATTTTAATTCCAGTCAGTATTATATTAGTTTCAGGTGTACAGTATAGTGATTCAACAATTCCTTATATCACCAGGTATTCTTCACAGCAAGTGCACTCCTTAATCCCCATCCCCTGTTTCACCCATCCTCCCATGCACCTCCCCTCTGTAACCACCAGTTTGTTCTCTATAGTTAAGAATCTGTTTCTTGGTTTGCCCCTCACTCTATCTTTCCCTTTGCTTGTTGTTTTCTTTCATAAGTTCCACATATGAGTGAAATCATATGGCATTTGTCTTTCTCTGACTGACTTATTTTGTTTAGCATTATACTCTATAGCTCCATCCATGTCATTGCAAATGGCAAAATTTCATTCTTTTTTATGACTGAATAATATTCCATTTTATGTATCTATACCACATCTTCTTTGTCCATTTGTCAATCAATGGACACTTGGGCTGCTTCCATATCTTGGCTATTGTAAATAATGCTGCTGTAAACATAGTGGTACATGTATCCCTTTGAATTAGTGTTTTTGTATTCTTTGGGTAAATACCCAGTAGTGTGATTGCTAGATCATAGGGTAGCTCTATTTTTAACTTTTTGAGGAAACTCCAAACTGTTTTCCAGAGTGGCTGCACCAGTTTGCATTCCTTCCCACAGTACACTGAGTATTCCTTTTTTTCTATATCCTCACCAACACCTGTTGTTTCTTGTGTTGTTGATTCTCCTTCACTTTTGATGGATAATTTTCTATGTATAGGATCCTCGGTTGCCAGTTTTTTTCTTTCAACGTTTAAAGTATTTTGATTTACTCTTTTACTGTGTGCATGGCTACTGATGAGAAATATGCTGTGAAAAAAAAAGAAAGAAATATGCAGTAAATCGAAGTTAAAATTTTTTTGTTTTGTATTTTTTTAAGATTTCCTCTTGGTTTGGGGTTTTCTAAGTTTGAATATGCTATGCTTAGGTGAAATTTTTTTAGTATTTATCTTCCTTGGTGTTCCTGGAACTTTTGTGGTTTGTTATTTGTCAATTTTAGAAAATTCTAGGACATTATTACAAAACTTCTTCTACTGCTTTCTATTGGTTCCTGTCAACTAAGGAGCCCATCAATAATATTCTTCATTTATGTTACAATATTTCATTTTGATTCTTTCTAAAAACTTCTTTCTTTCTTATATTACCTATTACTGTGTATTGTCTATTTTTCCTATTAGATCCCTTAACATATTTATCACAGTTATTTCAAATTCCCTGTCTGTAATTCAGAAATATGTGCCATGTTTGAGTCTGGCTCTGATGTTTACTTTGTCTCCTTAGGCTGTATTTTCATTTGCCTTTAAGCATGCCTTGTAATTCTTCGTAAAAAAACTAGAAATGATGTAATGGATAATAGGAACACAGGTAAATTGATCTTTAGGGTAAGGTTTTGTTACTCTGGCTAAGAGTTGGGCTTTGTTTAATGTTTGCTGTAAATGTAGGGGCCAGAAGCTTTAAATTCCTCTAGTGTCTTCATTTTTTGTCACTTCTCTTCTTTAGATTTTCACAAATATTCCTATTTAAACTGCTTTACAACTCTTTTAGCTATAATCACAGTTCATTCACTGAAACCCTATTGGTGTGGTGGTAAGGTGTGGGGAATGGAAAGAATTCTATAATCCTATGACCAAATGTCAGTCTTTTAGTGGGCCTGTGTCCTTGGGCTGTGACCTTCACAAGTGTTTCTTTGTTTTTGGTTTTGGTTTTTTTCCCCCCCTAAGAGGAGACTGGAAGGCTAAAGGGGACTGGAACTGGGTAAGTGCGTTTCTGTTTAGGGGAGGTAATTCTCTGGCAAAGTCTTTTCCCAAAGGAGAGTAGGCCTTTGTTATGGTAAATGCTCAGGAAGTAATTCAATAAGGTTACTTTTGTCCGACCTCTGTGTGAAGAGTTTTCTTTAGCCCTGTACCATGAGAACCTGGTGGGGTTTTTGGATGTAAACTCCATGAAATTGTGAGGCCTTTTCTAAGACTGCAGCCCCCAGCAGTTTTACTTGTGAGCTAGTACAGTCCACACTCAGCCTCCAACAGTTTATTAAAATAACCACTTACCCATCTTACAAGCTTTGGCTCCAATGGTTTGTGCCCCAAGTAAGTTCTAAACTGTGGTTCTCTACATTCACCTTGATGTGGTTTTGGAATATATGTGATGAAGTTCAGTGGTGTGGAGTCCGGAGCTGACGACAAAGAAGGAATTCTTGAGGTGTCTTTGGTGCAAAACAGTGGTTTATTAAAGCACGGGGACAGAACCCGTGGGCAGAAAGAGCTGCTGCCCTGTGGTCTTGAGGAGTGGCTGATTATATACTCAGGAGTTGGGGAGGTGAGGACAAAGGGGGTGTCCAGAAGGACTGTCATATGCTAAAGACTCTCAGGATACTGGAGGCCTGGTTATTGTCAAGCCAAGGTTGTTTTTCCCTCTAATGAGGCACTAACATGAAGACAGTTGGGAGTTTCCTGGAGGATTGTTACATTCCTCCTATCACACGTCCTTGTCAATGGATTTTAGGTTTAGAAGAAATTCAATTTTATTTACATTTCCTTTCGCCTCAGCCTCCCTTAATTTATGGAGGGGAGGGTGATGTTAGGGTGTCAGGAAACTGAGTTATGGGTCTCTTGGAAGTTAGGCTATTGATAAGAAAGCTTCTTCCTTGTAAATCACTAGGACATTTGTAAACTGAGGGAGACTCCTGTCCTGCAGGACTGTGATCTCTATCAGTTAACCATTTGTTTTTCCTTTAAGGCAGCCAGGAGTGCCTGAGGAATGTCACATATATCCCAAAGTGGGGGGAGGGGTGCAGGGTGCCAGCTTCGGCTTTGTCCTCAGCCAGCCTTCTGTTCCCTCATCAACCTGTCTCTCCAGATTTTGAGGTGATGATTTACCCTATGACCTCAATTCTTTAAAAAAAAAAAAAAAAGACATTGATTTTCACTTTGTTCTGCTTCTTCCTTCATGTAAGGACCTGAGTGATGGCTTCTAAGCTCTTAATTTGTCAGAACTGAAACTGAAAGTAGCAATACATTGTTTATCAGACATGGCTTACTATCACTGTGGGATCCTCTCTCAAGATGATTAGCCAGGAGAGTGTTGTCACTGAATGTACCCCAGACTTGATCTCTCAGAGAGGGCTCAGAAATGCAAGGCTTGAGTGAGAAAATGGAATTATGCTTTAGGTATAGATTTCCCCTCTCTAAAACTGAGTAAAACAATTATTAAACAATCTATTTAGGGGCTCCTGGGTGGCTCAGTCCTTAAGCATCTGCCTTCGGCTCGGGGGTCATGATCTCAGGGTCCTGGGATAGAGCCCCGCACTGGGCTCCCTGCTCCGCAGGAAGCCTGCTTCTCCCTCTCCCACTCCCCCTGCTTGTGTTCCCTCTCTAGCTGTGTCTCTCTCTGTCAAATAAATAAAACCTTAAAAAACAAACAAACAAAAACCAATCTATTTAAAGAGAATCCAGATGAGAAAGCAATACATTTAGCAAAATGATCCAAGAACAAAAAGTCTTTTGAGGAACACAATGCAAAAGATGTAACAGTCCCTCCTGATTTTATGAAGTCACAGAGCTCCAAAAAAATATTTACTGTAAAAATGTATAGCTGAGGTAAGGATAGGGAAAGAAAAAATCCTAAACTAGAAAGTAGGGTGCATATTTCCAAAGAATTCCATAGTAGGAAGCAGCAGTTGCAGGTACTCCAACACAGAAATAGATACCCCTTTGGATTCTGTTGAAGATGGAGAGGCAGAGCAATTTTATAAGGATGAGGCTGGAAAAAAATGGGACATATTTTTTCTCTTTTTTCCCTTGAAGAATGGTTGGTTTCTCAGAAGGGGAAGGAGTCTCTATCATTGGACAGAATGGACAGAAATACATTCAATCTAGCTCTGAAGTTTCCAGATCACAAAATGCAGAAGGTTATGGAAATTGTTGGATAAGGCATATGAAGAGATAGAATCAACAGAAGGTCTCACTCAACACGCTATTCTGGGAATTAAGTTTGATCAGAAGTCTTAGGAACAAACTCTTTGGAAAATCATAGAAAGTAACTATGGCTCAGAAATTTATATCAGAAGACAAGAAGTAAGGTTTTTAGTTTGGAACAAGAGTGATTGAGAAGAGAATACCAAACAGATTAAAATAAATTTGTTTAATAATGTCAAGATAATTTGAGAATGGTGTGATTACTGTATTCCATGCACTGAGAAGCATGCTCAGACAATGATGAAGATAAAAGATTCTCAGAAAAAACACAGGCAATACAATACACTTAATAAGAATACAGGAAGGAAGCTCATAGTTCAGATAAAGACCTGAATAAAATGGGGAACTAATTCCCATGAAGCTCAACATATTTTTATAAAACGGGTGCCGTAGACAACTTGGTAATTTATATTTTCCATTCAGAGTGAGTCCTCCTTTATTTGACTATATCATAAAAACAAATACCTGCACCTAAAAGAAAAGGGAAATTCTTAGAAGACCACCTGTGGTCTGGCAAACATGGTAACCCTTCAAATGGCCGAGGATGGAAGAATCCAACTTAGTGAAGAAGGAATTTACAAATTTAAAGTCTCATCTGGGCCCTATTGAACAAAGTAGGCAAAGAGAAAACTAAGGAAACTTAGAGTTATGTCCCTATTGCTCCAGAAAAGAAAGTGACTCAAAAGTACATTTACACTGCCATTAAAGTAGTACAAGCCCCTCAAGAACTGTAAAGTTCAAAAAGATGAACAAGGGCAAGATTTTGAGAATCTTATCATGAAGAGAGCAGTCCCCCTTGTGCTCAATATGACCTCCCTGAGCCCCAAACTCCAGATTCTTTAAATCTCATCCAGGTTTTGGAGAACTTCCAACTTGTGATTCTGCTGCTGAGATCATTGTGGTAACAGGAGGGAAGGCTAGCCTTGGAGGCAGGGTGTGGCATCCCAACAAATTACAAAGAGGAAGCAATAGTGACAATTACTCTATCAGAGGGCTACAAATTTCTTGGCTACAAATCCCAGTAGAGGTGAAGAAAACATCATAAGTGTGGAGCCCAAAAACATGCAATATGATGATTTTTGCCCCTTAATTAGCAATCACTACCCAGTGTGTACCCAAGGAACTGTGTGAGGCCAGGTATGTCATTCCACAATATGCCATTCCATATAATTTGTTACAGTTGCTTAGTCTTTTCTTTTTTTTTTTTTAAGATTTTGTTTATTTATTTGACAGAGAGAGACACAGCTAGAGAGGGAACACAAGCAGGTGGAGTGGGAGAGGGAGAAGCAGGCTTCCCGCAGAGCAGGGAGCCTGATGTGGGGCTTGATCCCAGAACCCTGAGATCACGACCTGAGCCGAAGGCGGACACTTAAGGACTGAGCCACCCAGGTGCCCCTACAGTTGTTTAGTCTTAAAGGGTTTTTGTAGGATATATTATGATCAGGGTATTGAGAAAAACAGAATTTAGAGATGAAGATATTTTCAAACCATAAAACTATGATTTAAGACTAAGAAGTTTTGCTAGATTTTGAATTAGAGATTGATTGTAAATGCCTTTTTGAGGGTAATATACCCTTCTGAGATTTTCCCATCTGTAAAAATCAACTTACCTAAGTCAAATTTATCTTTAGATTACCTTGTACAAGTCTCATAAGGCAAATAGCTTAGGACCTATTGAACCTGAACCCATGGATAATAAATAGTTTCCTCTTATTCCATTGCAACTTACATTTTTTTCTTTGTAAAAATAATCACTTCTTTGTGCAGAGGGTCTGGGTAAATTTGGACCTGTGAGCTATAAGAATTGCCTGGAAGTAATTAGGAGGAAGATGGTTAATGTGGACTTGAGTCTCTTCTGCTTCTTAATCAGGGGAAAAAGTGGAAAAATAAATTTTTGACAAAGTCACACCATAATCGTTGAAAAACAGACTGTTGTGAAGATAGCATAAGAATTTATTATAGGAGGATTTTCCATACTTTCTGACTCTTTCTGCTCATATAATTTTGTTAGTATTTTCCAATATAGGTCTCTCTGTGCCCACAACACATTAAGAAAGATTTAGATGTGATGACCTTCAAGTTAATTGGTCAAGAGGACTGGTTCATGAAGTGTATGAGGATCCAAAGACTACCTAGAGTTTAAGATGGTGAGTTTCCTGGTAGATAAGCTGGCTAAGGATATGTCCCTTAGAAAACATGAGTCTGGAGTATAGCAGGTAACTTCCTATGTAAAAGCAGATGACCAAAGACCTCTTCCTTTAGTGAACACTATTATTACTTCAATCTAATTTCTTAGGGAATGTTGTTTTTGTTTTTGTTTTAAAACAACAGTGTAGGGAATGGAGCTTTAAGGGTGAAGACCAATTATCTTATTTTTAAGCATTCCTCTCTTTGGGATGGTTATTCAAATTATCCAGTTAGAGAAAAATGCCTAGGTCTGCCTCTTAGAGATAACCCTCCTCTCTCCTCAAAAGCCCCCTAGATGATGAAGTAAGAATCAAAGTAGTGTTCAGAAAGCTAAAGCATGAGTGTGACCACTTAAATCTATGTGTGGTGTATATAGAAAGAACCTAGCCACTCAAGGATTTTTAGCTCAGTAGATAAAAGAGTCTACGTGAAGGTGAGAGACCAAAACCCTAATTGGCAATAAAGTGAATATTTGCATAAATAGTCTTTTGGTTGGTGCAGGAGTTAGGGCTTTGACATTCCAGCTAAATGTTCTTTAACTAGAAATACACATTTAACAGAAAGGTATAAGGGAATGGCCTGGAAGTCAAGAGGAATACACTTAGTAGAACAAAATGTCAGAAATATATTGCTTTAGAGTCAGGTATTCTGTGGCATAAAAAAGTGCACATTTGAATCCACTGGATAGGCTATAAAGTTTTAAAATGCCTTCTAATAACATTTGGTACTTTCTGAAAAAAGTAGTCTCTATGGTACCTCTTTATGGTATGTGTAGTGAGGCCATGAGTTTGTTTTTTTTTTTTTTTAATATTAATTAACTCAAAGTTAAAAGGCAAAGGGGATGACCCCTAGTCGCCTAGAAAACCCAGGATGTGCTTTTATAGGACCAGACTTTGAGCAAACACACATATCATGGTTCTCAAATGTAAAGGGCACACATACTACCTGCCTTATTGTATCATCTTACTCACTTTTCAGAGGCAGCAAATGAGTCTTGGAGCATCACTGCAAGCTGCTTAGTGGCAACAGATGCACTGCAGGAGGCCAAACTTAAATACTCAGACTTGACCCAATATTTCACAGATCTCTTCAACCCCTCCTAACAGGAGATAGCTGGGCACAACCAGCTCAGTCTTAGACACCTGGTCCATTTTGTTATTCTAGATCATCTAATTTCACAGCCCATAGAGAAAGCACAAAAAAACTTAACCCAATTCCATGTATGATGCCTCAGCTCAGGATAGTCACTGTATATAAAGTAGCTTAATTCATTACCATATATTAAGAAGTATATTGAATAGCAGAACATGCCAATTTATGCCCCCTAGTTAAAGAATCTCTGGTTCCTAGGTCTTCTCAAATTAGGGCCTTTTATACTTCCAGTCTCTTAGGTGGGACATACAGATTACCCTGGGGCACTGGAACATGACTTCTCCAGACTTTTCTACCAAAAATCAAGGTTCACTCAAAAAACTAAACTCAAATAAATAACAGAGTTTGGGAAGTATTGGCCTTAATTGGAACTGCTATTCAGTATGGTTGGAATGGATCTTCTTCACAAGAGGACTAAAAGAAGACAGATGGATACGATGATGTGGGATGGCACTGTAGAGACTCCTCAAAGTTTATAATATTAGACTTTAAAACGGGAGTGGTTCTCCATGAGGATACAGAGCTGTTACTCCTGATCTCTTCCTCATTATCACACTCTATATTCAGAGTCTGTGCATGGTGCTACATGACAGCAGGGAAAAATACAAAAAGAACATTTTCTGAATAAACATCAATAAAGCAGAGTATAAGCAAGTACCCTTCTCCAGAGTGTACACTTGATGTATTCAATCTTGCTAAAATCTTCAAGTAATAAAACATGGCTATTTTGGAAGCTTTGTAAGCATCAGCTATATAGAAGGAAGGTTAAATTATAGCCCAGAAGCTACACCAGAGAAGCCAAGATGAATGTACAATGGCCTCAAGATTGATGTGGTTTTAAAAGCAGCTTGCACATCTAGAGACTATTGGTACACACTACAGATTCCATTAAAAACAAAAACAAAAAACCCACAGCAACAGCACTGAGCCATAACATAACATATAAAGAAAATGGGAGGGGCACCTGGGTGACTCAGTAGGTTCAGCTGCTGCCTTCAGCTCAGGTCATGATCCCAGAGTCCTGGGATCAAGCCTGTGTTGGGCTCTGTGCTCAGTGAAGAGTCTGCTTCTCCCTCTGCCCCTCCCCCTCCCCCTGCTTGTGCTCTCTTTCTCTCTCTCTCTCTCTCTCTCAAATAACTACATAATTATCAAATCTTTAAAAAAAATTTAAAAATAAATAAAGAAAATGGGAAATTTAGATAAAGGGGCACAGGGTACTTTTTTGCAAAAGGCTCCAAGCATTTTGTTGTTTGGAGTAAAATGTAAGGAAAGAAATCTAACCAAAAGAATATCTTTCCTGTCTTGTATGATCTTATTAACAGACTTAAAATATTTCTCAGTCACTGAATTTATTCACTTAGCAAATTGTAGAAGCATTCTTATGTACTGTAAAATTCCTGTCATTTTAAGCAAGTAGGGCCTCTCTGTATGCATACTACAGTTTGGGGGCCTACATTTGTACCTTTCCTTTTTGTTGTTGTTTTTTTTTAAGAAATTTTGTTCTTGTAATGGCTTGGGTGATATGAAAATACAGTTTCTTCTTTTGACTCCACCAGTATAAATCTCTAGTGTTAGATCAGTCATTTTAGTGATGCTGTGCCACATTTTCTCTGTCTCCAAAATGATAGAAAAGGGGAAAATAAATCAAATTGAAGATTGATATATGTGCATTACAAAACAGTGCATAATGAGGGACATAAGGTATGAAAAGGTGATCTCTGCTCTCTGGTCGCTCTTGCTACTCCTCTCGGGAATTCTATACAAAAGAGAGTATAATGTACCCACAAAGATGAGAGGTGATAGTATATAATATGTTTATGAAAAACTATAAAGACAGATGGTTTTAAATTGAAATACATTCATTCATATATTTTGATCCTCATCATATCTCACATCTGGCAAACAAATAGCAATACCCACATATATAGATGAGGTAAATGAATCAATAGCAAGGCTAAAAAGGGATGGAGCTGAGATTCAAGCCATGGAGTCTTTGGCATACCTCACCGTCTCCCCCACCATTCTGATGTGCTGGATGGAATATCAGGTTTACCAGCCCTGCCGACAAACCTGCTGCCTGTTTTTGTAAACACAATTTCTTTGGGGGCACAGACACACCCATCTGTTGAAATATTGGATAGGGCTGCTTTTTCACTATAGCACAACTGAGTAGCTATGACAGAGACCTTGTGACCTGCAAAGTCTACAATATTTACTCTTTGGTCCTTTGTGGAAAAAAAAAAAAAATTGCTGATCCCTGCTCTATTTTATCAGTAGTGCAAGGAACTTGACCTTTTTAGGTATGTGTTCCCAACCTTCTCTTAGGATTAGCTGGTTATCCATAGAAGGATGGAAGGAAGGGAGAAGGCAGAGTGGAGGGAGAGGGATGACAACTGAGGTAACAGGTAGATTTGACCATATCTAATCTCTTCAACACAGGGTCCCTTATCAATAAGCTAAGTAACCACAGTTTTACTGATAGAGAGTAAGTAGGCAAAAGAACAAACGAATGGATGAATGAATGAATGATCTGTCATTCCTTGGTCAATATACAGAATTTTTTATTTTTTATTTTTTTTACCTCAAGGCTAAACCATTTCAGGAAAAGGATAATAACTCCGAGGATGCCCTCCCAGCTTTTGTGTAAAGAAGCACCACAGGCTGTCTCCTATAGTGGCAAATGTTATGTGAAAAAATCTCAGTTCCTATGGAAATTTTAATTATTAAACTACACTCATTTCATTTCTGCTGATTATTTTGCAGGCAACCAAAGTCTTATTTTTGGCAAAACTGAGTCACACACAAATGGTTCTTTAAAAATGCACAGGCACGTTCAGTTTGGATTTCAAATGGTATCGATGAATAATTTCACTGAAGAAGATTTTTGTGGATTTTTAAAAAACTACCTGTATTCAGTTCTAAACTTCCTTCTCTGATTAGACTTACTTTTCAGCTCAAAATACATGATGTTATCTTTCACATTATGCTGTGTACTCAAAACTGCAACAATTTCCCTGATCACTTTAGTGTTGGCATATTAGCATCTAAATTCAAAGCTGAGACAATGAATGTGTTAAGGAGGCAATTTAACACCTTCCAACTTCTTTTTTCCCTCAGCTGCACATCTTGGAAAATCAGCAGCATTTGTGCAGAACATATGTTTCACTTATCAAGCTTCAGTCCGTTGGGGTCTTGCTTTGACCTTCGATTAACATTATAAAGCCTCAGTCCCCAAAAACCAGCCGTGAAAGGAAATTGTGGGCCAGGGGATCATCAGCACATTTTCAGTTATCTGACCCTGTTTTTTTTTTTTTTCTTTAAATAAAAAGAGAAGATAAAATCAAATGTCAATAAATAAAGAATTTGATAAGTTACATTGACTGGAAAGTGTGAGAAGTTTATCAAGCCAGTGAAGGTAATCCAGTAAGAACTCTTAGGTTTCAAACAGACTGAGGAATGATACGTGTATTTCTACAAGACTTGCTTAAAGCTGTGTGACACTCTGTAGCATGCTCCTCATAGAGAGCAGGCACAAGTCACCACCCTGCTTTCAGGAGCTACTTATCCCCTACAGGATAAAAGCCAAACCAAGAAACTCTTAACTACATAGAACAAACCAGTGGTTGCCTAAGGGGAGGTGGGCAGCGGGTGGGGAAATGGGTGAACTAGGTGAAGGGCATTAAGAGTACACTTACGATAAGCATTGAGTAATGTATAGAATTGCTTATTGTACACCTAAAACTAATATACACGGTATGTTAACTACACTGCAATTAAAATAAAAAACGTAATTAAAAACAACAACAACTACAGGACAAGGCATTCAAGGTCTTCAGGATCTAGATCTTGCCTGCCTGCTAATGCATGGTGCATCTCTACACGTTCCAGCTACGCTAAACTGCTTGCTCTCTTCCATAAGTGTACCATTCCTCTCAACTCCATTCCTCTGAACAAACCAATCTCATTTTTGAAAATGGGGAAATCAGATTGAATTATTTATTAATTTTCTTCTAGCTCTGAAATCCTACTGTTCTGATAACCTACAATCACATAAGTAAGAGGTGAAATGGGCATCTTCTTCTGTTATAAACCTCTACATCCTTACTTTCCACAATGTCCATTCCATCAAGGCCAGTTTCAGTGCCCCAGATCAAGAAACTGGAAAATTGCCTTTCCTAAAAGTTGGCTCAATCTGTTGAACTTTCCTATTCTATACTCTACCCCCTCTCTATGGCTCTAAATCCACTCTTTACTTCCTTTTATATCCAGCTATTAGCACACAATGAAGAGCCCAGCCTTTTACAGTGAGCCTCCCTGAGACTTCTCCAATATAGAAACCATTTTATTTATATTTGCATTCTGTCCCTTCCAGAATTTGTCCACACCTCCAATGATATCACTGCTTTGCATTCTATAGTCACATAACACATCTGAAAGTGTCTTTAACTTGGTCTTCCTTGAAATGTGCACTCACCTTCTGTGCATTTTTAACTGAACAACACTCAAGACCCCATCATCTTTTACTAGCCCTTTTCCAACTTCTACACTCTCCTGTTAGAAATAATCTCTCTAGTCTCTCTTTCCAAAATGTTCCCACTGCTTTTTAAAATATACATTTCTTTTTTTTTTAACATTTATTTATTTTAGACAGAGAGTAGGGGAGGGGCAGAAGGAGAGGAAGAGATTCCTCAAGCAGACACCCTGCTGAGTGCAGAGCCAGTGGCTGAGCTGGATCCCAGGACCCTGAGATCATGACCTCAGCCAAAACCCAAGAGTCTGGTGCTTAACCGACTGAGTTGCCCAGGCGCCCCTAAAATATACATTTCTATTACTATCTATACTCTTAAGAGAGGCGATATGGGAATCTTTTTATTAAAATTACTTTTTTTTCAGGACACCTGGGTGGCTCAGTTGGTTTAGTGTCTCCGGCTCAGGTCGATTCCAGGGTCCTGGGATCTAGTCCCACATGGGTCTCCTTGCTCAGCGGGGAGTCTGCTTCTCCCTCTACCTCCTGCTCCCCCTGCTTGTGCTCTCTCTGTGACAAATAAATAAAATCTTTTTAAAAAAATACTTTTTTTTCTAAAGTCCATTTGCTGACCATAGCTCTCTATTAGTAGCAACTTTACAATGCCAGTAAGTAACAACTTTCTAACAGACTGGTAAACAATTCTAGAGTCCTTTATTATCCCTTTCATAGGCTGTTAAGAGGTGAAGCAGCTACAAAAATTTCTTCAGAATTCTATTGACTGAGAACTACTGAACTCAAATTCAAGAACAAAAATTTAACTGGTGTATATGTTCAATCTAACTGAAGACTTTGATCTCCCTTAATTTTCTGCCTGTATTTTCTAAAACTTTGGACTTTTCTTTGAAAAAGAAAGTGAAAGGAAAGTTATGAGAACCTTCTGGAGCTGCTGCTGTCTGGAACAGTCTGCAAGCATCACTCATCTTCATCAGTTTACTATCTAAAACATAATTTCTGCCCTTTAGTCTGGATTTCATTCTTTAAAGTTGGAATTCTCTACAATTTGGGACAACACTGCTACCTCAGTTCAGTATTTCCAGCTGTAATATGGGTACTTGCTAATATATTTTTAACTATGTATGTTTTACATGGGCTATCACATCTAACCTTACTATATTAAATCCTTAAGTGCTACAAATAACCCTGCATAATATATAGGCACATACACACACTCCTTCCACACACATCAAAAAAGAAAAAAAAAGCAAAGAAAGAAAAGCAAGAAGGCAAGCTGGAAAAAGGAGAAGATGGGAGCAAGAAAGAGAAGATTAGGAGAAACAAAAGAAGGATTCTCTACAATTTGACAGAATAATTATTAAAAAACCCATACCTATAGTGATTACTAAAATAAGAAATATAAATAAGCCATCATTTATTGAATCCCTGATATGTTCAAGCTACTAAATTAGACTACAATATTGATTTTTGTTTTTCAAATATAGAAGACCTAAATAAATGTAATTATTGGTTTTCTTTTAAATTTCTATCACACAGACTTGAATTGTCTTTCATATTTTCAACCTCTTTGTACATTCTCAAAAAATCTGGATTCAGTGACAGTGAATTTAAAATGTTGATGTTTAGGGGTGCTTGGGTGGCTTAGTCACTTAAGCGTCCGACTCTTGATTTCGGCCCAGGTCATGATCTCAGGTTGTGAGATTGATCCCCACTTTGGGCTCCATGCTCAGCAAGGAGTCTGCTTCTCTCCCTCTCTCTCTCTCCTTCGTCCCTTCCCCTGCTCTCTCTCTCTCTCAAATAAATAATAAATCTTAAAAAAAAATAAAATATTGATGTTTACACATATGTTTGAGAGAAGAATCGATACCATGAACTTTATCTGTATTTCCAAAGCAGGCTGTGAGTTACAGTAGTTGTAAGAAGAGCAAAACTGCACCCCTGGTGTCACCGATGATGAGAAAGATGACAGGACAGCTTCACTTCACCGGGGGGTGAAATGCCTGGAGGTTGGGCTGATTTTAAGAGCCATACTTTCAAAACAATGCACAGAATAAGCAAATTTAGTGTAGGTAGTCCAGAAAAGTGTAACCAGAGAGCTATCTTACCCATTGGAGGAGCTGTTGGAAGCTCTGGGTTCATTTTGCTGGAAGAAAAAGCTTGGGGTCCATGAGAATTGTTTTTGGTTTTGGTTTTGGTTTTGGTTTTTCAGATCCGAGAGGGAGCAGAAAAAGCAGGAACAATGGGAGAAGGTTATCCATATTCTTCTTTTGACTTGGATTTCAAACAAATTTGCCACAAATGGAATGAATTACCATGGGAGCTATCAGTCATTCCTCAGATGACTGCTGTATGAAGGAACAGTTTATTCAAAACAATTTTTATAATCTTTGAGCTGCGAAGGGACTGCAGAGGTAATGTGATTAGTGCCACACTGTTCTTGCCCTTGCATTCTGATTGAAGCCCAAATTTATAGTAACAAATGTCTTTCTAGTATTTGGAGGTGGAAGAGAAAAATGGTACAAAAATTCAGGACACTAAAATAAACTGGTCAGGTCCATCAAACTATAAATTCTTAGAGTCAAGAATCATCATCCTAATGTCTTCATTATCCAGTGCCCACAGCAGGGCCTGGTAAATACTGGTTGCAACTAGCTGAGCTCATGGACACATTCCATTGCTTCTTCAGGTTTCTGCTTGTATGGGCAATATTCTCTATGAAAATAGGAAATCCCACTCATAATATTTGTAGTAGATCATTTTTAAGTATGTGTTTTTATTTTTCTTACAGTATTGATCCATTTTAGCAGTAGAAATCTTTGGTGCTATTGAGCACAAAGGATCTTTCTCAGATCTGAATCCAGCAACTTGACCTGGTTTCTTTCTCCCCTTCCTCACTATAGTTTTCTCTCATGACTGATCATCCTCTGCCTGGACAATGACAGCAAATGCCCAGCAGGTGTCCCACTTTCCAGCCTTTCCAGGTTAACTCCATGAGATCATGCCATGTCATGTTCCTATTTAAAGAACATTATGGCAGGCATCTAGGTGGCCCAGTTGGTTGAGCCTCTGACTCTTGGTTTTGGCTCAGGTCATGATCTCAGGGTCTTGAGATCAATCAGCCTCTGGCTTCGTGCTCAGCAGGGAGTCCGCTTGGGATCCTCCCTCTCCCTCTTCCCCTCCCCGCCCCCCCCCCCACCCTGGCCCACACACAATGGTCACTCTCCCTTACATATATAAATAAATTAAATAAATAAATAAATAAATAAATAAATCTTAAAAACAAATTTACCACTGGTTCCTCCACTACCTACAGACAAGATTAAATCCCCTTAGAATCACAATAAAGAAAAAAAGAAGGTTTCTCAGACCTCTGAGCTTGCTAGGATGTTTTTCTTCAACTTGTCTTTCTGTGATCTACTCATACTTTAAGGCGCAGATTTTATGTCCTGTTCTGTACAAACTATCCTACCTTTCTTCCATAAGGTAGAATTCATATCTCCCTTTATAGTTTTCTCATGGAATTTTGTAATACTTTGTTTCTTTAAATTTTGATTCTTTGGTTTGCACATATAGATTACCAATTAGTATTTACTGAAAGAATGACTTTCAGTAAATGAAAGTTTGAAATAAACCAACATGGTCACAAAAAATGAAAACTAGGAATAATGTTAATCTCTCTCATTCCCCTCTAACAATATGCACCCAAACCTAGAAACACTTCAATGTTACAGTGGATTTTTACTGCTGCATAGTGATCCATTTAAATGGTATTTTTTTTTTTTTTAAGATTTTATTCACCTTTGACAGAGAGAGAGCACATGCAGAGGGAACAGCAGAGAGAGAGAGGGAGAAGCAGACTCCCCGCCGAGCAGAGAGCCAGACGCGGGGCTCGATCCCAGGACCCTGAGATCACGACCTGAGCCAAAGGCAGACACTTAACTGTCTGAGCCACCCAGGCGCCCCCATTTAAATGGTATTTTTAAAAAGCCCACACTTTTATCTCTTTTCATATTTTGCATAAGAATGAAGCACAAAACAGATTTTTCAGAGCTATTATTATGCTGACACTGAAGCTAAACAACACATAAAAAACACTAGTTGGAAATCTTGGAGATTTTGTAGTTATTTTATGTTTTAATTTTCAAACCTCTCTATATCCAAGTTGATCTCTAATAAATTTATTAATACTGCTGCTGTCTGTATTACTGCCCATTATTGAATATTTTTAGCTAGTATACAAACTAATCCTAAGACTTGGTGAACCATCACAGAGAATACAACAAATATAATCAAGGCTCTGTCCAAGCAGTTCCCCAAATCTGGTTCATCCTTTCCAAGATGCTCAGTATTGGTGTAGGTAAAGTGGATGACCACATGTTTACCACTTCCAAACTCTTTCTTTGTTCAAATTATGATGCTAAAATGTGCTTTTCTTCACATTCTTAGTTGCTGTGTTTCATAACTCTGACTTTTATTTTTCTTTACTCCTATAGATGACTGGTCTAGCTCCCATCCTGCCATTGCCCTTAGAGACAACATCCACAAGCCCTCAGTCAGTTATCACTACTTTCATTAACACTCAGACCAACTGCATGACTGACATAAAATTACTCTTAAAATAACTTACAAAGCACAAGACATGGAATTAAAGGTACAATAGGGAAGGAGAAGATAAAAGGGAAACTAGCACAACAACTGAAGCCTTAGTTGAGAGATGGAGCAGAGATCATGTTGCTACCAAATAAGTAAAAGCATGAATTCTGGCCCTCACCTCCTCCTTTAATACACCTAAAAGTAATGATCAGATAACACCATTATTGGACGCAGTAACCCTCTCCAGTTAATCCCATTCAATCATGTGACTTTATTTCCAGACAGTTCTACACTAATAACACCTTCTAGCAGAAACTTCCAGGGAAGTCAGTCACCTTCACTCTCCTCCCAAGGTGGTTTCTAGCAAGTTCAAAAGTTCTCTTTACTCTGAATCAGAGTGTGATGGGCTGAATTCTGTCCTCTTAAAATTCATGTGTTGAAGTTCTAACCCCTAGTCCTTTCTAACATGAATGTGTTTGGGGAGAAGATCTTTAGAGAGGTAATTAAGGTTCAGTGAGGTCACTGGGGTAGAACCTAAACCAGTGTGACTCATGTCCTTTTATTTATTTATTTTTAAAATTCATGTTCTGTGTTCTTGACTCTGCCCTTTTGTCATTCTTATTCATTAGAAGATGTTCTTTCAACCTGCTTCCTGCCCATAAAAAAATTGAGGGCCTAAAGAGTTCTTCTCATTTTGAACGGTCTCTGCTCCTTGTAGTTAAAGTTGGTGGTACTTTAGCAAATATTTGTCTTAAAAATGTAACTAGTGTCTTCATAAGAAGAGATTAGGACACAGACACACACACAGGAATAACCACATGAAGACAGAGGGAGAAGAAAGCCATCTATAAGCCAAGGAAAGGGCCTCAGAATAAACCACCCCTGATCTCAGACTTCTAGCCTCCTGAACTATGAAAAAATAACTTTCTGTTGATTGAGCCACCAAGTCTGTGATACTTCATTATGGTAGCCCTAGCAAACTTACATGGAGATAAATAGGTTGCTTATTGATAAAACACTTTTTTTAAAAATTGTTATTGCAGTGGGTTTTGGCTAATTTGATCTGGTTCCTTCTTGGTATAATTGGCATGACTTTGCAACTCCTCTCCTACCCCTTTTTAAATTTCAACCAATCACAGATTTGTTGCTGATAAGTTGTTGGGTGCAATGTAAGAATGAAAACAAGTCCTTCAATCAGCAAATGTCAAATGCCTGCTTTGATCAGGAAAAGTATGAAGCAAAGAGATGCTGTAAGTACTTCCTGTCAAGTCAAACTCTGGAAGAGGAGCCTGGGGCGGGGGTGGGAGGTGGCGGGGAGGACAACAGCAGTATATTGTAAGGTTAAAATTGTGACATAGTTCCTGTCCTGTTTTTGAGAATGTACAATATTGTGGGTGACAGAAATGAAGAGAAAATAGGCCACTAAATTCCACATAACCAATACTCTCCCAAATTCATTATTGTACAGCACAGGGTTGTGTTTCAAAAACAGATTAGGATGTTGCTTTAAAATAAGACATAAAAAAAAAAAAAGAAAATTAAAGAAGGAAGAGGAGGGGAGATTAAGAGAGAAAGAGAGAGAGAGAATATGTCTTCATATTGCATATAAGGAAATTATAAAATTAGCAGGAAATACAAAAGATCTACAGTATCCCCAGGCTGCTTTCCCTTACTGACATTTTTATGTGGGCCCCTGAATAAAATGGATTTCCCATCAGTTTTCATTTGTCAAAATTCTTCTTATTCAACAACTAGGTACTACTGTCCACACGGCCTCTCCTCTATGGAACTTTCATAAATTTGTCAGAATTTCTTGTCTCATCATCTTTTCCACAGTACTTTGGACATACCTATGCCAATATCTGCTAAACTGCATTCCAATTGCGGCTCTCCGTTTGACTATAAGCCTAAGGGTACAACTTTAAGTCTGAAGTAACAATTCAGCAAATAAATGACTAGAATGACCAAGTAAGGAATATAGAAAGTGGATATTTTTAGAGCTCAGCCAAAAGGGAAAGATAATTTTTTGAATACTTCATGATGAAAGTGCATTTGTACTGAATTTTGAAAAACTGTGGACCCTTGAACAATGTGGGATTCAGGGTGCTGACTCCATGCCCAGCTGAAATCCAAGTATAAGTGCTGACTCCCCCAAAACTTAACTACTAATAACCTACTATTGACGGGAAGCCCTACCAATAAAATAAACAGTTGATTAGCACATATTTTGCATATTATATACATAATATACTGTATTCTTACAATAAAGCAAGTTAGAGAAAAGGCTATTAAGAAAATCATAAAGAAAAGAAAATACATTTACAGTACTGTATGGTATAGTTATTGAAAGAAATCAGCCTACAGGTGGCCTCTGAGACAAGGGCAGCAGTAGCATAGGGCCTGGACCCAGGATGGCGATATTCCGCAGCAGGTGGCCTCAGTTCTGCAGTGGCAGCTGCAGGATAGGCCCTCTGGCAGGGACAGTGGCCTGCAGGGGCCATACAGATGCCCATTTGCCTGAAGTTGTACCACTGGTCCATGGCTTTTGGCAGCTGTGGCCACACGTTAGTATACCAGCCCCCAGTGGGCCTGAGGCCAGGGCACCACGGCAAGGAGGGACTGAAGCCCACAGCCACCCAGCAGAAGAAGAACATGAAGCACATGAAGAACACAGGAGGCGGGGGCACCAGGGTCACCACACCCCCTGTGCTGTGCCATCCCTGCCCACGGGGTGCCTTCCTCCACTTCAGCCCAGCCTCCTGACCACTAGCCCCCCAGTGCTCCATCCACTAAACCACCCATTGGCACACAGGGGGCCCTGGGGTTGCTGATGGCATCGGAGGGCCTCCCCAGATACTCAGAGGTCAGCAGGTACAACCTCCATGTCAGTCGCCTTTGATTCAGTCCTGTGGAGGCTGAGGTAGGCAATTGTAAATAAATGCCTTATGGCTTCTTAAAACAAAACAAAACACCCACATATAAGTGCACCTGCACAGTTCAAACCTCTGTAATTCTTGGGTCAACTGAAATATGATTAGATTGAGTGACACTTAGGAGTATTCATTCATTCCCAAATATTCAGTGGGAACCCATTTGCATGGGGGATGGTTTGGAAGTAAAATTATACAAGTTTAGTAAGATTTTTTTTTTTTTAATTAGAAAAAAATAATAGGAGAAAAATATATAAAAAATGAACTTAAAGGGAAATTCTATTATCATCATGACCTTCAGTATATACTTACTACCTCATTGTTTTCATTCTACACTTTCAAAACAAGCAAGTATTAAATCAGTGCTAAACCTAACACTCAAATAAATTCAGTAGGAGCTGTACAACTCTGAGCTTAATTGAGATATTTAAGATCCTCAATGCTACTACATTAATGTTCTTTAATTTTTTTTTTGTTTTAAACTTAAGATATGCATGTACACATTAAAATTTCATGATATGTGCATGTCCATCCATAAATGTTTCATGGCATATTAGAAAGCATGATTATAATTCCCTTGGCTTAAAAGGGAAATGTCCTATTATCATTGTGTTCTTGTTTTTACACCAAGTATCATGCTATATTAAAATAAAAGAAATGCTGGTTAAATATGTATTGTTTTGGGGAGAATGTTACATCTTCAAAGCACAGACCTAAACTGACCCTTGCATTGTCCCTCTCCAGTAGATACTATTATATGACTTAATTTGGAAAAACTAAGACAAAAGTTTGGTGACTTTAATACATTCACAGAGGACATTATCATTGCACCTGTTAGGATACAAAATCCTGATCTTGCCATCCATTCAATGACCTTAAAGTCATTCATCGTTGATCCTCTATCTCCCCATCTGTAAAATAAGTGAGTTATCCTAAAATCTAGTCAACAACAACCACTAAAATCTTCCTAAAGCTGATACTCTGGTTTATTTATGCATTTAGTTATATAGATCCAGCTTTGTACTATAAAGTACTTTTAGGTGTCTAAATTTATGGTGAGAGTTATCTTTTCTTTTCAATTAAAAATAGGTCTTCATCTCAGAGCTCTGAAATAAGAAAAATTAAGACTAATGTGAATGGTTAAATTTTTTTTGAAGAATACAAAAAGCTTTTATAAATAGTTGGGCTCTTCTGGTAGTAAATATGTATATTTGAGAGTCTTTTCGTTAAAACAAAACTATCAATATGTCTTTATTCACTTTTTATTAGTTATTCCTTAGAGTAAAAATAACAATAACTTCTGGCATATACATAAAACATTATAGTTCCAAAATTGCTTTCATATATGTTTTTTTTTTATCCTAACATCTTGATTCCTGTGAGGTAGGAATCACTTTTTTGTTTTATGCCTGATTTACAAAATAGACAAAATAGAGCCCAAAATAGAGATAAATGCTGAATCATCTGAATCCAAACTTCTGCTTCAATGACCTTTCCTCTATAATAAAAACAATATAATAATATCAACATCCACAATGAATTTAAAGGAGCAACTAACCCTTATATGGTGTTTATTACATGCCAGCTATTTATTTTTCCAAATGAGGTTTGTGTGTATGTGGGGTGGGGGGGATATGTGCGTGTGCGTAATCTATTCCTCCTAATGGCTCTATGTAATAGGTACTCAAGTACTCTGTTTTATAGATGAGGTAATTTAGGAATAGAAGGATTAAGTAATGCTCCAAGTGGCACAGCTGACAAGTAATGGAGCAGAGATTTAAATTCAAAACTCAGGCCATCTAGCTTCGGTCTATTTGCCCCTCTATATTAGCATAAATAATTATTATTTATTCATTTAGTATATGGTAATTTTTAACACTTTTTAAATATTTTTATTTTTTAAAAAGATTTTATTTATTTATTTATTTATTTATTTATTTATTTATTTATTTGATTGAAAGACAGAGAGAGAGAGCACAAGCAGGGGAGAAGAGCAGAGGGAGATGGAGAAGCAGACTCCCTGCTGAACAGAGAGCCCAAAGTGGGGCTTGATCCCAGGACCCTGGGATCATGACCTGAGCTGAAGGCAGATGCTTAACAACTGAGCCACCCAGGTCCCCCAACACTTTTTTTTAAGAGAAAGAGAAAGATTGCACGCACGTGCAAGTGGAGGGGGAGGGGCAGAAGGAGAGGGAGAGAAAAAATCTTAAGTAGGCTCCACATCCAGTGCAAGCCTGATATGGGCTCAATCTAACTACCTGATATCATGACCTGAGCTGAAATCAAGAGTCATAGGCTTAACTGGCTGAGCCACCCAGGTGCCCCAAGTATTCAGTAATTTTTAAATATGCCAGGCATTGTTCTAGACTCCATAATTAGGTAATTCCAGGTTCTTCTGGAGGTAGAAAGACATAATCCCTGCCTTCAAAGATTTACAGTCTGGTAAGTGCCAGGTGATTACCACAAACTACTTTTAAATGAAATATGATCACAGGTTAGAATGCATAAATTAGAATATATAAATACATTAAATTAAGTGACAATGATTATTTGGATACATAGTCAATCCAAAAGAAACATATTTCTTATGGTCACAATGATCAACAGGAAAAGACAATGGACCGGGGAGTAAGGAGATATGCCAGAACAATGGCTGGATATTGATCCATTTCTCCTCTCTTCATTAAGAAAAGTTACCAATAGTTCATTGAGACTAATAGATTCATTAAAACTAATGTGACAACAATATACAATGTATAATATTCACATTGACTGAGAAAATGAAGTTTACATAGGTGATGGGGATTGAGGAGTGCACTTATCATGATGAACACTGGCTGATGGATGGAATTGTTGAATGACTATATTGTAGATTGTATGTTAACTACACTGGAATTAAAATTAAAAAAAAGAAAAGTTCACTATTTAGTTCAAGAAGAATTGTATAAGTATAGAACATTCATACATTCAAAAATATTTAATTGAGCATTGCTATATATCCAGCTGAGGTTATAGACATCTCTGCATGGGAAGTTTTCAATATAGTTAAGGGACTCTGACAATAAACAAAAAAAAAAAAAAGTAAAATATATGGTATGAGAGATAGAGAAAAAATAAAGTGGAAAATATGAAAGAAAGTGTGTGTATGTTGAAGTGACAATTTTAAATAGGAAAGCCAGGGCTATCAAAGACTATGTATTTATTATTGAAAATTTGGTAAATACAGAAATAGAATAAAATAAAATTATATATAATCTTACTAACAAGATGGGCATCATGAACATTCTAGTGTGTATATTTTCTGACTTTCTAACATATAAACAGGAGGATGTTTTGTCTGTCACTTTTATAAAAATGAAATACCATTAGGAACTACTTTTTCATCTTACTAGTGTTTTACAAATATCTTTCTATGTCATTAGCATATTCTTCTAGAACAGTGGTTCTTTAAGAGTAAGAAATGAAAAGCACTTACCAGAATAACCTGGAGCTACATTCTTGGGCACAACCAGTATGCAGTGAGTATGATCTTGCTGGACAACTCTGGAAGGAAGTGCCCCAGTATACATTGTTTCTGGGTGGAGATCCCAGTATATTTCATTTTACTTCATCATTCAGAATCTTTAGATAAAGGAGACCTAAAAAATGGATTGTAAGTCATACAATAGTGGCCGTCTTTTTACAAAAAATTCTTTCAAAATCTTAGCATTATCTCCTCTAAAATCTGGTAGCTCCAGGTTGTTTGAATTTTCTGATATACTTTATCAAATAAGCCTACCATTTTCTCTTTGTTTTTATCAATGCAAATTTTTTTCCAAGCTGTGAAACAAAGACACAGTAAAGCTTCTAAGGGGAACAAAATGACATATTTTTTTTAAAGGCACTAAAAATCCAAACCATAAATACTGGAGACTAAGAAACCTCTTAGGTCATTGATTCTGCAATCTTCCAAAGGTGGAGCAATAACTGAACCAACAGAATCAGTTGCTCTAGAATGGAATGCCTATTAATATCAATTTAATATCTTTGCCCTGAGAACACAATTTGCTTTTGAGTGGATGCTGTGGTTGTTTCCACTGAAAGGTAAATAATCTCTCCTCTTTGGAAACATGCATTTAATAAAGAAGGATCCCTCCTAGCTGAACTAATGTGTCTCCCCACACATCCATAGTTCTATTGCTAATAAAAAAGATTATCAGGCAAATAGAAATGTAGTTTACAGTTGCAATAGCTCACACCATTACTTTTTACCTCAATAAGTAAATCAAGCTTTTATGCCTGAAAACTACTTAAAAGCCAACTTTTCAGAATCTGTATTCCTCTGACAGCATATAATGAATATTTTGTCATAGCAAGTAACAAATTTTATTATAGCCTTATGCTTAAAATTCCATCTGTTTCCACAAACAGAACATGAATACAGGAAAGCAACCATTAATCTTAAAATGCACTAAAAAATTCTCCTGATAAAGGGCTTCTAAAAGCATTTAAACATATTCAAGACCTGTTAATGATGGGATGCTGTGTGTCTGACATCTCAGTTTCCATTGCTCAGAGCCCAACCATGTTTATTACCCTACAGACATTTATAAAAAGCACTAATCTTTTAAAATGGGAAACTATGCCTAATTTGGTAATAGGATGAACAAGGTTCTCTTGCTGTTTCATCTGCAGGCTTGCAGAGCAGTAAACAAAGGACTTGGGCCACAGAATCATGGACTATATTTCATCAAAATACCTATTCACTCATATATGCGTCAGACATTTTCTGAACACCTACAATGTGTTCAGAAATGAAAATTCAGAAATGAAAGTCATAGCCGCTGTCCTTAAGTAGCTCATAGTTAAGTAGACATTATCATGCAGTAAATAGAATACAAGATAGATAGAGGTGTGCACTCTTAGTTCAGAAGGGAAATGAAGAAATGTTTCTCCAATCAGGTAGCATATGGGGAGCGTTTTGAATAATGACTAGGCACTAACTAGGTCAAAAAGAAGATAAGAATTATATTTGGGATTATCTAGCCTAACTCATATTATCCAGTCATTTTAAAAATGAAAATACAAAAGCTCAGAAAAGTTAAGTGACTGAAATAGGGCCATTCTGTGACTCAACCTGCAACAGGCAGGAGTAGTCCCACTGATTGCCCCTTCTGTATTTTTCACATACATATATAAACACATAGATTACTAATTAAAAATTATTACTAATAATTATAGTCTCATAATTATTTGTTTACAAATTTTCTTAATAAATAATTAAATTATTGAAGTTATGATTCTACATTTGGGGGATTATTTTTTATTTTATTCTTAATTCTAAACCACCATTCATCCCACTTCTCTGAGGCATAACATATGGAAATGTTTCTATTTGTGTGTTTATTTTATAATTAATCAAATACTCTTAGAATGGGAGGGTATGCAGTATGCATTTGCACTATATATACTAGCTAAATATCAATGGCATAAAGAGATAAATATAAATGAAGGATAAGGGTTTTCCCAAGTCATAATCATCTCAGTTCTCCTGTAGCAGATGAATCCCTGAACAGCTTACATGCATCTCTATTAGAGTCCTCTGACATGAGACAGATATGATGTTAGTAGTGAAGATGTAGGATACATTAAACATACATACAAAGTACAGATAAATGTTTAACAACCAGCTCCCCGGGGGCAAAATGCTCTGATTCGTAGCATTTCTCAATTTTCAGGTATAAATATTCTCACAAAGACTGATTTTAAGCCACTAAAATGACATCACTTAACTTCAGAATTCAAAATTGTGGAAAGATACACACAATTGGCTTTTTAAAGCCAGTATAACTCAAATTTAGTACACCAATGGAAGCATCCAAAGGATATTATCATAATTACCCAAAGCAAAAGAGGCATCAGATTGAACTTCAACAAAATCATATGATATCACCATCCAAAAAGCCTTAATTAAGGTCACTGCTCCAAGATAACAATTCTCAAAGTGTGTTCCACCAAACCATTGGGGGGCCCAACTCCCTTTCAATGCGTTAATGAAACCAACTACTTCAGTAATCATTTTTTCAATGCTATTTGCTTTTTATTGTGTAGATATTTGTAGTAATAGCATAATGGTATCTTTTTGTTCTTTTTGACAGCATCTTCTATTTATTTTTAAATTTTTTTAAAGATTTTTTATTTATTTGTCAGAGACAGAGAGAGCACAAGCAGGGGAAGTGGCAGGCAGAGGGAGAAGCAGGCTCCTAGCTGAGCAGGGAGCCCGATTCGGGGCTCAATCCCAGGACCCTGGGATCATGACCTGAGCCGAAGGCAGACGCTTAACCGACTGAGCCACCCAGGTATCTGGAGCATCTTTTAAAATAAGTAACAAACATTATATCATATACATAAAACAAAACTTCCCATTTGGAAATGAAATTCCACTTGGACACAGGAAAGCTCTACATCCCAAAGGTGTATCTATCTTTTCATGGATTATTTAACTCAAAGAACTATCCCTCAAGATATGACTCAGATAGCCAAGATGGCGGAGAAGTAGGAGATCTGGATTTCGTCTGGTCTCAGGAATTCAGCTGGATAGGGATCAAACCATTCTGAACACCTACAAACTCAACAGGAGATCAAAGAAAAGAATAGCAACAACTCTCTGAACAGAAAAGCGACCACTTACTGGAAGGTAGGACGTGCAGAGAAGGGAATCCGAGGCGATATTCGGGAGGATAGACGGCAGGGGAGGGGCCTCTGTCCACCGCTTCTGGCAAGTAATAGAGCCGCGGAGCACAAAATCGGAACTTTTAGAAGTCTGCTCCACTGAGGGAGGTCGCTCCAGTGGCTAAGCAGGGGGTGGAACCCTCACGGGACAGTGTGGTCTCAGGACCCTCGGGGTCACAGAAAGACTGGGGGTGCCTGAGTGTGGCAGAGCTCCCAGGTATTGGAGCGGGGAAACCGGCTGCAGAGACGGAGCCGAGGAGTGGCTCTCAGCTCGGGGTTGCCATAAACTGTGATCCGCGGCACAGTCAGGCCACTGCTCCTCCAGCAGGGACTCAACAAGTGGCAGATCGGGGGAGACTCCCCTTTCTCCCCCGGGAGGAGTGGCACGGGAGTGCACCGCAGGGATCTGCTGGGTTTGGAGACTCCACACGGGGTCGTGTGCCAGAGATAGAAACGCTCGGTCACAGTCCAGGTGAGAACAGAGCGCAGCCGGAGACGGGGGAGACGGAAGTGACTGACTGCTTTTCTCTGGAGGCTCACTGAGGAGCAGGGCCCCGAATTCTCAGCTCCTCTGGGGAGGACATTAGGAGGCCGCCATTTTCACTCACCGCCTCCAAGGCTGTACGGAAAGCTTGCAGAGAACAAAAGCTCCTGAGAGCAAACCGGAGCAGATTACTTAGCCTGGATCGGGCAAGGGCAGGGCAATTCCACCTCCGGCAAAGACATTTGGGAACCATGGCAACAGGCCCCTCCCCCAGAAGATCAGCGAGAACAGCCTGCCAAGACCAAGTTTACCGATCAATGAGAACGGCAGAACTCCAGCACTAGGGGAATACTGCACACAGAATCCATGGCTTTTTTACCATGATTCTTTAGTCTTTCAAAGTTAATTATTTTTTTTAACTGTCTTTTTTTTTTTTTGAATTTTTCTTTTTCCCTTTTTCAACCAACATCTTATCAATCCCTTTTTAAAAACACATTTTTATTTTTCATTTTTAGAGTCATATTCTATCCCTTCATAGTAGTTACCCGTATTTTGGCATATATATATAAGTTGTTATCGCTTGAAAATTTTGAGATAGTTTCTTCTAACAGATCAAATATACCCTAAATCTCTAGTGTATGGTTTTTTCCTACTCCCCTGCCTGATCACATTCTCTCCCTTTTTCTTTTCTTTTTTTTTTTAAATCCTCTTCTTTATTTTTTCAAACAACTTTTTATCAATTCCTTTTATAAAATTTTTTATAATTTTCATCTTTACAATCATATTCCATCCCTTCATTGTATCAACGCTTATTTTTGTACATATATAAGCTTTTCTTTCTTTAAAATTTTGGGAGGCACTTTCTTCTACCAGACCAAAATACACCCAAAATCTAGTGTGTGGCACTGATCTATGTACCAGCCTGATCATATTTGATCATATTCTGTTTTTTTTGTTTTGTTTTGTTCTTTTTTGCTTGTTTTTATCTTTATCTTTTTCTTTTTCTCTTTTTTTCTTTTTCTTTTTTCTATCTTTCCCTTTCTTTTCCCCTGGCTTCAGGTCTTTTCTGATTTGTTTAGAGTATATTTTCTGGGGATGTTGTTACCCTGTTAGCATTTTGTTCTCTCATTAATCTATTCTCCTCTGGACAAAATGACAAGACAGAAAAAATCAACTCAACAAAAAGAACAAGAGGTAGTACCGACTGCCAGACACCTACTCAATACGGACATTAGTATGATGTCGGATCTAGAGTTCAGAACCATCACTTTAAAGATACTAGCTGGGCTTCAAAAAAGCATGGAAGTTATTAGAGAAACCCTTTCTAGAGAAATAAAAGAACTAAAATCTAACCAAGTCGAAATCAAAAAGGCTATTAATGAGGTGCAATCAAAAATGGGGGCGCTAACTGCTAGGATAAATGAGGCAGAAGAAAGAATCAGTGATATAGAAGACCAAATGATGGAAAATAAAGAGGCTGAGAAAAAGAGAGATAAACAACTACTGGATCACAAGGGCAGAATTCGAGAGATAAGCGATACCATAAGATGAAACAACATTAGAATAATTGGGATCCCAGAAGAAGAAGAAAGAGAGAGAGGTGCAGAAGGTACATTGGAGCATATTATAGCGATAACTTCCCTAATTTGGGGAAGGAAACAGGCATCAAAATCCAGGAGGCACAGAGAACCCCCCTCAAAATCAATAAAAATAGGTAAACACCCTGACATCTAATAGTAAAACTTAAGAGTCTCAGAGACAAAGAGAAAATCCTGAAAGCAGCTCGGGAGAAGAGGTCTGTAACCTACAATGGTAGAAACATTAGATTGGCAACAGACCTATCCACAGACACCTGGCAGGGCAGAAAGGACTGGCATAATATATTCAGAGCACTAAACAAGAAAAAAATGCAGCCAAGAATACTATACCAGCTAGGCTGTCATTGAAAATAGAAGGAGAGATAAAAAGCCTCCAGGACAAACAAAAACTAAAGGAATTTGCAAACACAAAACCAGCCCTACAAGAAATCTTGAAAGGGGTCCTCTAATCAAAGAGAGAGCCTAAAAGTAACATAGACAAGAAAGGAACACAGACAATATACAGTAACAGTCACCTTACAGGCAATACAATGGCACTAAATTCATATCCTTCGATAGTTACCCTGAATGTAAATGGCCTAATGCCCCAATCAAAAGATACAGGCTATCAGATTGGATAAAAAAACAAGACTCATCGATATGCTGTCTGCAAGAGACTCATTTTAGACCCAAAGACACCCCCAGATTGAAAGTGAGGGCGTGGAAAACCATTTATCATGCTAATGGACACCAAAAGAAAGCTGGGGTGGCAATCCTTATATCAGACAAATTAGATTTTAAACCAAAGACTGTAATAAGAGATGAGGAAGGACACTATATCCTACTTAAAGGGTCTATCCAACAAGAAGATCTAACAATTGTAAATATCTATGCCCCTAACATGGGAGCAGCCAATTATATAAGGCAATTAATAACAAAAGCAAAGAAACAAATCGACAACAATACAAAAATAGTGGGGGACTTTAACAACCCCTCCCTGAAATGGAGAGATCATCTAAGCAAAAGATCAACAAGGAAATAAAGACTTTAAATGACACACTGGACCAAATGGACTTCACAGACATATTCAGAACATTCCATCCCAAAGCAATAGAACACTCATTCTTCTCTTGTGCCCATGGAACATTCTCCAGAATAGATCACATCCTAGGTCACAGATCAGGTCTCAACCAGTACCAAAAGATCGGGATCATTCCCTGACTATTTTCAGACCACAGTGCTTTGAAACTAGAATTCAATCACAAGAGGAAAGTTGGAAAGAACTCAAATACATGGAGGCTAAAGAGCATCCTACTAAAGAATGAATGGATCAACCAGGAAATTAAAGAAGAATTAAAAAAATTCATGGAAACCAAGGAAGATGAAAACACAACTGTTCAAAATCTTGGAGATGCAGCAAAGGCAGTCCTGAGAGGAAAGTACATAGCAATACAAGCCTTTCTCAAGAAACAAGAAAGGTCTCAAATACACAACCTAACCCTACACCTAAAGGAGCTGGAGAAAGAACAGCAAATAAAGCCTAAACCCAGCAGGAGAAGAGAAATAATAAAGATCAGAGCAGAAAGCAATGAAATAGAAACCAAAAGAACAGTGGAACAGATCAACGAAACTAGGAGCTGGTTCTTTGAAAGAATTAACAAGATTGATAAACCCCTGGCCAGACTTATCAAAAAGAAAAGAGAAAGGACCCAAATCAACAAAATCATGAATGAAAGAGCAGAGATCACAACCAACACCAAAGAAATACAAACAATTATACGAACATATTATGAGCAACTCTATGCCAGCAAATTAGATAACCTGGAAGAAATGGATGCATTCCTAGAGATGTATCAACTACCAAAACTGAACCAGGAAGAAATAGGAAACCTGAACAGACCTATAACCACTAAGGAAATTGAAGCAGTCATCAAAAATCTCCCAGTAAACAAAAGCCCAGGGCCAGATGGTTTCCCAGGGGAATTCTACCAAACATTTCAAGAAGAATTAATACCTATTCTTCTGAAACTGTTCCAAAAAATAGAAATGGAAGGAAAACTTCCAAACTCGTTTTATGAGGCCACCATTACCTTGATCCCAAAACCAGACAAAGACCCCATCAAAAAGGAGAATTACAGACCAATATCCCTGATGAACATGGATGCAAAAATTCTCACCAAAATACTAGCCAATAGAATCCAACAGTATATTAAAAGGATTATTCACCACGACCAAGTGGGATTTATCCCTGGGCTGCAAGGTTGGTTCAACATCCGCAAATCAATCAATGTGATACAATACATTAAGAAAAGAAAGAACAAGAATCATATGATCCTCTCAATAGATGCAGAAAAAGCATTTGACCAAGTACAGCATCCTTGCTTGATCAAAACTCTTCAGAGGATAGGCATAGAGGGTACATACCTCAATATCATAAAAGCCATCTATGCAAAACCTACAGCGAATATCATTCTCAATGGGGAAAAACTGAGAGCTTTCCCCTTAAGGTCAGGAACGCGGCAGGGATGTCCACTATCACCACTGCTATTCAACATAGTATTAGAAGTCCTAGCCACAGCAATCAGACAACAAAAAGAAATCAAAGGAATCCAAATCGGCAAAGAAGAAGTCAAACTCTCACTCTTTGCAGATGATATGATACTTTATGTGGAAAACCCAAAAGACCCCACCCCAAAACTGCTAGAACTCATTCAGGAATTCAGTCAGGTGGCAGGATAGAAAATCAATGCACAGAAGTCAGTGGCATTCCTATACACCTACAAGACAGAAGAAAGAGAAATTAAAGAGTCGATCCCATTTACAATTACACCCAAAACCATAAGATACCTAGGAATAAATCTAACCAAAGAGGCAAAGGATCTGTACTCAGAAAACTATAAAATACTCATGAAAGAAATTGAGGAAGACACAAAGAAATGGAAAAACGTTCCATGCTCATGGATTGGAAGAACAAATATTGTCAAGATGTCAATGCTTCCTAGAGGAATCTACACATTCAATGCAATCCCCATCAAAATACCATCCACTTTTTTCAAAGACATGGAACAAATAATCCTAAAATTTGTATGGAACCAGAAAAGACCCCAAATAGCCAGAGGTATGTTGAAAAAGAGAAACAAAGCTGGCGGCATCACAATTCCGGACTTCCAGGTCTATTACAAAGCTGTCATCATCAAGACAGTATGGTTTTGGCACAAAAACAGACACATAGATCAATGGAACAGAATAGAGAGCCCAGAAATGGACCCTCAACTCTATGGTCTACTAATCTTTGACAAAGCAGGAAAGAATGTCCAATGGAAAAAAGACAGTCTCTTCAACAAATGGTGTTGGGAAAACTGGACAGCCACATGCAGAAGAATGAAACTGGACCATTTCCTTACACCACACACAAAAAGAGACTCCAAATGGTTGAAAGACCTCAATGTGAGACAGGAGTCCATCAAAATCCTAAAGGAGAACACAGGCAGCAACCTCTTCGACCTCAGCCATGGAACTTCTTCCGAGAAACATAGCCAAAGGCAAGGGAAGCAAGGGCAAAAATGAAGTATTGGGACTTCATCAAGATAAAAAGCTTTTGCACAGCAAAAGAAACAGTCAACAAAACCAAAAATAACTGACAGAATGGGAGAAGATATTTGCAAATGACATATCAGATAAATGGCTAGTATCCAAAATCTATAAAGAACTTATCAAACTCAGCACCCAAAGAACAAAGAATCCAATCAAGAAATGGTCAGAAGACATGAGCAGACATTTTTCCAAGGAAGACATCCAGATGGCCAACAGACACATGAAAAATTGCTCAACATCGCTCAGCATCAGGGAAATCCAAATCAAAACCTCAATGAGATACCACCTTACAACAGTCAGAATGGCTAAAATAAGAAGTCAGGAAATGACAGATGTTGGTGGGGATGCAGAGAAAGGGGAACCCTCCTACATTGTTGGTGGGAATGCAAGCTGGTGCAGCCACTCTGGAAAACAGTATGGAGGTTCCTCAAAAAGTTGAAAATAGAGCTACCCTACGATCCATCAATTGCACTCCTGGGTATTTACCCCAAAGATACAAATGTAGGGATCCAAAGGGGTATGTGCACCCCGATGTTTATAGCAGCAATGTCCACAATAGCCAAACTGTGGAAAGAGCCAAGATGTCCATCGACAGATGAATGGATAAAGAAGATGTGGTATATATATATACAATGGAATATTATGCAGCCATCAAAAGGAATGAGATCTTGCCATTTGCAATGACGTGGATGGAACTGGAGGGTATTACGCTGAGTGAAATAAGTCAAACAGAGAAAGACATGTATCATATGACCTCAATGATATGAGGAATTCTTAATCTCAGGAAACAAACTGAGGGTTCCTGGAGTGGGGGGTGGGGTGGAGGGATGGGCTGACTGGGTGATAGACACTGGGGAGGGTATGTCCTCTGGTAAGTGCTGTGAATTGTGCAAGACTGTTGAATCACAGATCTATACCTCTGAAACAAATAATGCAATATATGTTAAGAAAAAAAAAAGAAGAAGATAGCAGGAGGGGAAGAATGAAGGGGGGGAAATCGGAGGGGGAGACAAACCATGAGAGACGATGGATTCTGAAAAACAAACTGAGGGTTCTAGAGGGGAGGGGGGTGGGAGGATGGGTTAGCCTGGTGATGGGTATGAAAGAGGGCACGTTCTGCCTGGAGCACTGGGTGTTATGCACAAACAATCAATCGTGGAACACTACATCTAAAAGTAATGATGTAATGTATGGTGATTAACATAACAATAAAAAGATATGAATTAGATATACGATTCTTTTCAAGGCCAAGAATCTTAATGACAGGTCCAAGGTATCCAAACAACAGATATTTCATATTCAGAGTTAAGTTCTAGGCCAGATACACTTTATTTTGTTATTTTTATTTCTACCTCCCTACTTCAGTTATGCCAGTTCTCAAAATACTAAGTAAATTGAGGCTGAAGATATTTGCACCACTCTCTGATTAAAAGACTCCATTGAAATGCAATAAACCTAAAGATTCTGGCACAAGGGAATCATGACTCATAGTACATGCTCCAATGAACTTCATAAAGGAGCTAAATAGTCCATTGACTTTCTTTGCACATATATTCATAACGTGGAGGTTTCATTGAGTGGCACCACATTTTTCTGGGCACCACATTGGATCACACCATAGTAACATTCTTGGACATTTGCTTGAAAAATCTTATATCTCTCTTAATTTGGATTATAATATCCAATAACTTTATCACTGCCGGAGCATTTACAATGGGCAAATGCTCTAACAGCACTCACGGCAGTGGCACCACACTGTACTGTCATCAGTCTTGTGTTCTTCATGCCACTCATTCATAGTAATTGCTACTTCTATTCACAGAAACCCCTTCCCTTAAAAGAACAACTGACAAACTGTGGTTGTTCACATCAAAATAGCTGGCAGAAACTATCTCGGAAATGTATGAAGTGAGTTGTCATTTTTTTTTTAAAAGCAAATAACATTATTTGTCGCCAATGATACAATTTGAGCTTTCAAGAAAAATTAAAATATTAGAAATTTTGTGTATATTACCATGAACTTGATAGTTTCACAATACTTAAAACTTTCCTGATGAGATTTCTAGTGAAATTAATGAATGTAAATATTTCACATGTTACAAGAACACTTGTCGGTATTTGGAAGATCAGGGAATCATTGTTTTCCAAATGACAAATGCTTATTGTTATAAAATAATAAATGGGTAGAAGACCCATTCGAAATGCAAGGTAGCTTAATTAATTTTAATGTAACAGATAACTAAGCGTTTACTGATATGGAACTAGATTCTATACTGCCACTAATCTTTAAGAAATTTCTAGTGGTTAAGTTTTGGTGTGGTATCTAAAAAATGTATTCATAATTATCTGAAAGCCTGTTAAAATTATTCTCCCCTTTACAATTACATATCTGTGTGAGGTCATATTTTCTTCATGTTTTTCAACAAAAACAATGTAATCCAGAATTTGAATGCAAAACAGTTATAGGAATTTAACTGTCTTCTATTAAATTATACATTAGTACAAAAATGTACATGTTACAAAAATATAAAACAATGCCACTATTCTTAGTATGCTTTCTTGTTTTAGAAAATACAGTTATTTTTATTAAAAATTAGTTATGTTAATATGCAGTGGGTTTACTTTTGCTATTCCAAATTAAATAATAAATATTTCAAAAATTTCCAATGTTAATTGTAATTATATATAATATATACATATATATCACCTATACAATAGCACTTTGTAGTTCTCAATAATTTTTAAGAGTGTAAATGTGTCCTGAGCCAAAATGTTGAACTACTGTTCTAAGATAAGAATACATCAAAAGTACTTGTCAAGCTTTAGAACACACACACACACACACACACACACACACACACACACACACATGCATCATAAAGATAATTTTAGAAGACTCAGACATGATTCAAATGACTCAAATGAACACTGTGGATAAGAATAATTTTTTCTAGGGACATCTACATTTAAAATTATGTGAACATGAATTTAAATCAGAGTTCCAAAGTCTAAAGTACACCCACCTTTACCACTTGGCAATAATTGCCTTCCAATCCTAGGATTAACCATGTCATTTTTGTAATTTAGGCAAGTTATTCACTATTTTTTAACCTCAGCTTTCTCCTATTTAAAAGCTCCTGAAAAAGCAGATAAAAGTGGTATCTTCTCAAATGGTTGGTGTAATGATTAAAGGGGGAGAGTGCTTATCATTTAACATACATTAGTTGAACTATTTTTATTATTTTATCTTTTTCATTATATTATTATTTTTATTGTTGTTATAACTATTCCTTTGGTAAGTGGCCCTTCATTTATTCATTACCCATGATGGAGAACACAATCCTTTCCAAGGCAGCATATTCCACTACTGTATGAGAAATCCTTTATTATTTTACCAATGTACCAATGTAAAACAATAAAAGATTTATTATAGCCATAGCCACATATACCTATTGAGTTCTTGAAACAAGTTTTTAATTTACTGTAAGGCTGAAAATCTTTGAAAAAGACATTTTGGAGAGTTATATAGGTTTATTGTAAAGAGCCCTGGAATCATACAGATCTTTTCTTGAATATTGGATTTATCATTTATGGTTTATGTTGTCAATCGCAAACCACTGAACATCAGTTACTGCATCTATACAGTGGGGATGATAATGCTTTTTTTTTCAGGGTCATTATGAAATCTAGTAGAAACAATATATGTTAACCACACAATGGTGCATGGTCATTCATTCAATTACAATGCCTAGTGAGGGCTTTATGTCCGGAATTTGTCAGGAGCTAAATGTGCATTGTGAGAGACATGCCTGACACTATTAGAACTTTGAGTCTAGTGGAGTCACATAGCATATTATTATTCATGGCAAGAATCCTATGCTTTCCAACTGAGTGCCATACTGGAAAAAATCATTCATTCATTTTACATTTCTTCTTTTGCTGCTTCTCATATTATGCTAATGCAGAGTGATAATGTTTCCTTGCTTTGGTGATTGCTTTTACCAACCATTATTCTCCTCCTGATATTCTTGCTATTAATCACCTGTACTGTGCAAAAAGTATGATCAACAGAAAAACTTTCCATTGTATGAGAGAATTTTGTTTCCTGAAAAGCAGATTTTTTTCATGCTGTATTGTGCAAGTCAATGACATTGCAACTAGAGGTGCCAATCGTCTTCATTAGACATGCAAGCAATCAATCCAAAAACAGATTTTAAATCCTAATCCTATCCCCAAGAGTTTGCTGCTGGCATAAATTGATACACAATGGCTTTAAAGAGGTAATTAACAGATAATTAAATATTTATGCCATGTATAAGCAAAGGCCTAAGTGCTTTGGTGGGAGGGTGGATTCAGGACACACTGACTTACTTTGCTTAGAGATGCAGTTGACATGGTAAGAGAGAAGAGAGTAACTAAAAGGATCCTGTCTCCAGATGTTGACCATGCATTCCTAGAAAACTAGAATTATACTTATTTTCTCCTCTCCATTCAAGAAACAAAATGTGTTCTGTGTCTATTTAACGCCAATTTGTGAGACATAAAGATGAATTAATAAATCACCTCACTCTCAAGCTCTTGCACTCCAGTGAAATAATAGAAACTATTTAACACACACATTATATGAAATTCCAATTAGTATCCACTAGTAAAGTTTTATTGAAACATAGCCATATTCATTTGTTTATGGATTGTCTATGGCTGTTTTCATATTACAACTGCTGAGTTGAATAGTTGCGATAGAAACTATATGGAATGCAAATCCTAAAATATTTAGTATTTAGCCCTTCACAGGTAAAGTCTGCTTTAAAGAGATTATGTAGATATTAATTTTTTCTTAAAGCACTGAGATAAAAATTGTGATGCTGATTATGATGAGGAAGAGGAAAAGGAGGAAGATTAGGAGCATCATGTTCATGATCATATTAGTTTTATTTTATTTTTTTTACCTGTCTGCAGGCTTGGACCATTTCTTCGGTGGACCACTTCAACAAAGAGTACATTCAATCAATCATTCCTATTCATTCATTTCCTAGAAACAAAACATATTTTCATATTTTGAGCAATTTTTTATCATTTACTGTCATTTCTAAAGTTTTAAGATGTTATCTTTTCACTTATCAATATTTTGGTTTGTAATATTAAAATATAAGAACTATTTTTAGCATTATTACATCTAAAACATAAATAATGGTAGTTACTTAATATCATGAAATATCCAGCTAGTTTTCAAAATCCCAATGCCCTCATAAATATTAAAATGTATTATTTTTAAATAATTCTCTTGAATTGGGATTCCAATGAGTCTCACATAAGTTATAAGTATGTCATAAATATCTATGAATTTTTTTCTCTGTTTCTTTCTCTCGCCCTCCCTCACTCTTTCGACTCTCTTCCTTCACTCTCTCGTTGCAGAAACTGATTATTGGTCGTATAGTATCTTGCACAGTTTAGATCAGTCCTGTTCAAAGAAGTTTTCTTCAATGATGGAAATGTTCTAGAGTGTCCAATATGGTAGCCACTAGACACATAGAGCTATTGAGTTCTTGAAAGACATGTGTACAGTGTGCCCCAGAAACTGAAATGAGTTTTGTTTTGTTTTACTGTTAAGTTTAAATTTAAATAATTACCTATGGCTGATACCTTATACTTACAACACTGGAGAACACAGCTCTAGATTTTGTAGACTGCATCACTGTGGTGTGTTCTTTTCATTTCTTGTAAACAATTGGCTGAATCCAAACTAGAGGCTTAATCAGATTCAATTTTTTTTTCTTTTTTTTCCTTTGTTTGCAAGAATTCTTCACAGATGCTTTTTTTTTTTTTTAATTTAAAGATTTTTATTTATTTATTTGAGAGAGACTGAGAGCGAGAGAGATCACAGAGGGAGAGGGAGAGGGAGAACCAGACTCACCACTGAGCAGGGAGTGTGATGTGAGGCTTGATCCCAGGACCCTGGGATCATGACCTGGGCTGAAGGCAGTCACTTAACCGACTGAGCCACCCAGGCGCCCCTTCACAGATGCTTTTATGCTCTTCCTTCCAAAGGCATATAAACCTTGGCAGTCTTTCTATTTATGATATTAGCTGTCCTGGATGTTCAAAATCTTGGTGTATTTTTAGTTCATCAGAGTTCGCAAAATGGAAATATTCAAATTCTGCCATTTCTTCTTCATTTAATACACCTATGTGGAGATTAATGGCAGGATGAATTGTGATTCTTTCCCTTTATTTGCCAATTTGCAAATAGTGATTTAGATCCCTAACATCTTCCATAAACATTATTTTAGTATAATTTAAACTCATGCATTTATTAATATTTAATATGTTTTCATCCACTGTAGTTATTATTCTTAGAGATGTTTATAATTTCCAATATTTGGTCAGTGAGAGTCTTATTTAGTTGTCTCCTGAGTCCTTTCAAGATAACTTTAGTAATCTTTGATAGCTTATATTTTATTTTTAAATCCTTTAGATCATCACTACTAATAAAACACAAATAAGTGAAAAAATTCACTATAACAATATTATTGTGTCTGTTTCATTACTAATACAAACATCACTAACCCCCAAATACTATCTAGGCATGTGCAACAATAATCGCATTCAGATGTTCCTCATACTGAGTTAGCTTTTGGTTATATAAGGACCATAACTTTATATATATATTTGTATTTTATTATTTTGAAGTTATATTTGTCAAGAAAGCAGATATATAACATCTAGTAGCTTAGTTACAAACTTAAATATTAGGAATATTAACCTACATTTGTACTTTTGCCCCAGAAGTCAAGAATATTAAGGGTGAGCTTCTTAAGGGCTTTATTTATTTATTTACTTTTTTATTTACAAAGATTTCTTTATTTATTTGCAAGAGAGAGTGAGCATGAGCAGGGAGGGGCAGAGGGAGAAGGAGAGAGAATCTTAAGGAGACTCTGTGCTGAGCATGAGCGGGAGGTGGGGCTTGATCTCATGACCCTGAGATCATGACTTGAGCCGAAACTAAGTGTCAGCTGCTTAACTGACTGTGCCACCCAGGTGCCCCTCTTAGTGGTCTAATTTAAAACAAACTGCAAAGGGCGCCTGGGTGGCTCAGTTGGTTAAGCGACTGCCTTCGGCTCAGGTCATGATCCTGGAGTCCTGGGATCGAGTCCCACATCGGGCTCCCTGCTCAGCAGGGGGTCTGCTTCTCCCTCTGCCCTCTTCCCTCTCGTGCTCTCTGTCTCTCATTCTCTCTCTCTCAAATAAATAAATAAAATCTTTAAAAAAAAATAAAAATAAAAAAAATAAATAAATAAAACAAACTGCAAATAAGTCTGCATTTGCTACAGTGAAGGAAACATTACTGTACCTAATCTTCACCACAAGTCTTGATATAAGTAAAGTTTCTAAACCTGGTTTTGGTAGTAAACTGAATATCAGAGATGTTAAAAGGCTTTTGTAAGACAAATAACTAGTAAATGGTCAAGTTAAGACTAGAAATCTGGTCTTCAGTTTAATAATCTTTCTCCTACACCAAGAATAGGGATTTGGTATTTTAAGCCATCTTTGCGACAAATTACTTAAGTGAAAGTTCAAATTTCATTGAAGATATCATTAATTCTAAATAAACTATAAAAAATACAGACATGAGTATATAACTTTCAGTTAAAATCATTTTTCCCAAAACTACACATCAATCAATCAATATCTATCATCTCTGAACTATTTCACTATCACCAGAATTTTACTGTTTATTTTTTTCTTTTTTCTTTTCTTTTCTTTTCTTCTGTTCTCTTCTCTTCTCTTATCCTTATCCTTATCCTTATCCTCTTCTTGACAAATGTGTGGTGCTATATTGTCTTTTCAGAGTAAAGGAAGAAAACTTCCTTGGGGGATTGGCAGAAACAATAAATACTGAATTTCAGATCTGTATGGATTCTGTGAAATCAGCTTTTTTGTTTAAGGTACCTCATATATTCTCATCTCTTTTCTAAGTCAGAGAAGCGCTCTATCTTCCTGGGAAGAAGTAAAACTGAAGAAGTTGAAACCACTTCAGAAAGTATATATTTGCCTAAATGCAGTATTTGCATCACTCAGAGCCCCTTATGCTGGGTGACAATGGAAGTTCAGTTTGGAGACTTACCCCACAGGTATTGCGCCCGAAGTCCAGTACTAACTGGACTAACAAGCATTACTCTAGCCTGAGTCATTGCCCATAATCATAATAATGAAGTGATATTAATAATTTTCAATGACTTCTTTGTGTCAGGTTCTTTTCACATATGGTAGGGCAATTTAATTAAGGTGGTACTGAATATACCTCTTTGTTGCTGTTCAAGAATAAGAAAGAAGGAATGAAAGAAATGCCTTTGTCTGTCTTGTCTTACTAGTGGCCATCCATCTCTCATTTAGAAAGGTTTAGGTTCTGCAATATCAGGTTTGCCTTTCCCCTAGTGCAGAATAAATCCCCACATAAAGAAATCCATAGCTTCGGAAGAGTAGATATTGGAGGGATGGCTAATGATGGTGTGGGGCTGTGAGAAGCCATATCTTAGACATTGTGAGTGGAGATGCAGAAAAGGCTGAGCTTGAAAGACTTATCTCACATGGAAAAAACACAATTTTGAGAGAAATCGTAGCAAAAAATATTGACATGTATCCTACTTTCATTCTGTATTGTACACAGTGATGGCTGTGTGGCTTGTGCAGGTGAAGTGCTCTGCTCCTTCCAGGCATGGCCCTAGGGGCTGCAGCAGCTGATTTTCCAAGCTCAGCTTTGTCATTTGCTACAAGAGCAACAATGTTTACTTCCATGAAGAGTGATTTTACCACAAGCACACCTACTGAAGAGGCTTAGCAATCTCATTCTCCCTGTTGTGGGAGTGAGCTGCCCTTGGAGAAGAAGGTTTTGCCAATGTGCAGAAGATTTCAAAATCCAGGAGTGCAATGACCTAAAGCCAGTTATTCCAACTTGGTTTATTTCTAGTAATAAAGGTAATACCACAGTTTCATCTTCCTTTTTTTTTTTTTTTATGTTACTGCTAAAATTGTGCAGGAATCCTGGCAGAGAAAAGTGGTTTAATTCATTAGCCTTTCTGATACCATCAATAGTATTCATTCAACTATCGAAAAAATTTTATTTATTAAGTTGCTACTATGTACAAGGGATTGCTCCAAGGCTAATACTAATGTTTCAGATATGCACCCTGAAAAGGGCTAGGTGGTTTTCTCACCATGGTGACTGAGCCTGATTGAAAAGGACAGGGGCTGACATATACACCTTTATAATTTTTCCCCATTCATTAATTTAGTAATTATATGTGTTTTTTACCACTAATTTAAGAAGGTATTACAATAAATATGTGTTGAATGAACAAATACATTAATAAATATTTGGAGTGGAGTACAAATGTAAGATAGCTGCACTTCTCTGGTAGGAGAAAATTGAGGCTTCTGTGGAGGCAGACAAAATTCAAAGTTTCAACTCTGTCACCTACCAGTAATTGGATCTTCTTTACACCAGTGTTTAACCTCTGTCAGCCTCAGTTGCAGGATCTGTAAAGTGGAGGAAATAATATGTAGCTTACAGCATTGTGATAACTTTTATAAATAACATGCAGCTCTTGGCACATAGCAGGCACTTGGGTAGAAATAGAGCCATTGGACAGAAAGGCTGCTTCTGAGTTAAGCTCAGACCAAATGTACTCATTTGGCTCAGTACACATCCCTCCTATTTGAAACTTCATGCTATGAAGACACAAGGGAAAGAGACAGCAAATGTGATATTTATCGCTCACATCATAGTTGCAGACCGATCAAAGGAAATACATTTACCACTTGACTGAGAAACAGTTTCCTCTTGGTTGCTGGAGTATAGAACCTGAAAGGAGGAAGACTCTAAGCCTGAGTCCAATCAGAGCTCATTACTTTTGTGAAAACAGAACTATTCATTTTGAAGTCAGTGGGAATGAAAATATTAACACAGGGATACAAATAAGTATTTGTGAAAGAATTAATTTACTTCAGAAAAGAATAAGAGTGATTCAGCAATTAGGCCTTCATAAAAGTTCAATAGTCTTATGTAGTGACACCACTACAATGAACTTGTCTTCCATTTTACTTGTAAGTATAAGCATTTGCACAAAATTAACATCCATAGGCAAAAAAAAGGGGGGGGTGCAGAGTTGGAGAAAAATCCCTCGGCTGATGATCAAAAGCATCAGAAAACATTTAACGTCCCCCACCTGACCCCATTTCCTTGGTTTCCTGGGATGGATTCAGTGCTGGATGGGACTGAGATGCATCAGTCAACCTTATTTAGACAGAGGGATCTCAGAAGACCTATTATCTATTTGAGAATGGGAGATAAGATTCTCTACAAGGGGGAGAAAAGTCATAGTCTGCAAAGTAAGCCGAAGAGTAGAGAACCCAAAGAGATAAAGGGTTCACCAAATTGGATACCAGAACAGTTAGGAAATTAGATAAATGAGGCAAAGCTTAAACACAGAGAATCAAAGGGGAGACAGAAGTATGGCTTAATGATATTTCAACCCTAATTTCCCTAAATCATATAGTATCTCTGTTATTTTCCTCTGATCTGGATTTTGATAGGGTTGACCGAACCAGGAACATATCTCTAAAGCAGCAGAATCAGTCCCAGAACATGAAATCTAAGAAGAAGCTGCTGTGATTTCAAAAGGGCCTGTGGGGAGTGTGGGTGGCTGGTATAAATCGCCATCTGCTGTTTGTTTTGTCCCCCTCCCTTTTTTTGGCTCTTCCTCTGTGCTTCAGAGACTGACTCATTCCTAGTCAACACCAAGTGTTGTTTGAAAATAAAAAATTTAATATAAGTTTCTATACAACGTATTGGCTTTAACATTTTACCATCTAACCTCTTTTAAAATGAAATATATATATATATATATTTTCCACCAGAGTTGTTGCAAATACCATATAATCTTAATTCAGTTCAATCCATGTTTATTGAATTTATTCAATATCATTTTAATATCATACCTGTGCCTCAAGCTATGGGTAATATAAGACTCCAGTTTTCTTAGAGTCCAGTGTGAAGAATACTGTGCATATATGTAACCTTTGATTTATCTGTTGGGGTGCATAAGAAGGGATTAAAGTATCAAATGCACTAGTCTAGACTGGTGGTCTCTAACTGGACACATGTGTCTTGGTGGTACACTGAGGTATTCCAAAGAACCCAATTTCCAGGTCCTCAGCTGACCTGCCTGAGAACTTACCTGTGGTTCTTTTTTACCTCCTTTTTCACAATCACCCTTCTCCCACACTACAAAAGAAAAGTATATAAAACTGAAACATAGAATTACCATACTGCCCTGCCCAGAAATTGCAAACAAAACAAAACAAAACTGTGGGATGTCATGTACATAAAAAATCTAAAATATTGGTGCCAGAGATGTTTCCTTTAATTAAAGCTCTATAATTCAACCACCATATCAATACAAGATACATTTCCAATAAATTTAAATTGTTATGTTAGTAATTACCAGAATTTAAGTTGTTTGACTCAACTGTGTACTACTACTAACTATAGCTATAATGCACCAAAAGTATTTTTTAAATTATAAAAATTTGCAGGAAATCACAAAAAATATTTGAGTACACACTTCTGTTGTAGAAGTATGATAGGCTGACCCATAAAAGATAAAAAGATTCAAATATAAAAATATATCACATTGGGATAAAATTCTCAGAGGAAGTGAAGTTAGATATATCAAGGAGAAAAATAGGTAAAAAACCTGTTCATGTATTTTTAAAATAGATTGTGATGGTTATCAATTTACTTTCATATTTTGATTTCATTAGATATATTTAAAACAAACTATGATTATACTTATTCAATGATCCTAATTGTTTCCTTTTCTCTTGTCTGCTTTCACCACTAATGAAAGGGCTAGACTCACATTCCTTCCATATCTGTTTGGTATATACTTCTCCATCTTTTTAATTTCAAAACCTATATATACTTTTTAAAACATTTGTGGGTTTTTTTAAACATATAGTTGGCTTGAAAAATCAATTAAGCAATTATCTTTTAATTAGAAACGTAGCTGAGCACTTATATTTAACGTAATTATTAGTATACATAGGTTTAAAACTATATTTTAGGGTATTTTTTTCTATTTATCCTGCCTAGCATTTGTTCTATGTTTCTCCCATTCCCTGCCTTCTTTTAATTTTTTTTTCATTATTCCACTATTCCTCTTTGTTTAGAAGATAAAAAATCATTTACTAATCCTTCAGTGGTTATCCTGATAATTTCAATGTGCTGCTTTTCTTACAAGATAGTTACTTTTACCTTCTTCCTAGACAGTATTAAAGAACTTCTGGCAGGAAATCTCTATGCACTTGGGATCCATCAAACTAGCTTCTGTTCATCACTTTAGTGTTAACTCTACTTTCCCAGAGTAACCTATTCTTTTTTTTTTTTTTTTAAAGATTTTATTTATTTATTTGACAGAGAGAGAGATAGTGAGAGCAGGAAAACAAGCAGGGGGAATGGGAGAGGGAGAAGCAGGCTTCCCGCCAAACAGGGAGCCCGATGTGGGACTCGATCCCAGGACCCTGGGATCATGACCTGAGCCGAAGGCAGACGCTTAACGACTGAGCCACCCAGGCGCCCTCAGAGTAACCTATTCTAAACACCCTTCCCTCAAACTAAACCCCGAAATTAAAACAAAAAAAATTAATCCTGTGCTCATCTCCAATTACACTATATGCTCTTATTAAAATCTTATTTTATTTTATTTTTTTAAATTTTTATCATTATGTTAATCACCATACATTACATCATTAGTTTTTGATGTAGTGTTCCATGATTCATTGTTTGTGCATAACACCCAGTGCTCCATGCAGAATGTACCCTCTTTAATACCCACCACCAGGCTAACCCATCCTCCCACCCCCCTCCCCTATAGATCCCCAGTTTGTTTTTCAGAGTCCATCGTCTCTCATGGTTCGTCTCCTTCTCCATTTCCCCCCCTTCATTCTTCCCCTCCAGCTATCTTCTTTTTTTTTTCTTAATATACATTGCATTATTTGTTTCAGAGGTACAGATCTGTGATTCAACAGTCTTGCACAATTCACACCATAGCACATACCCTCCACAATGTCTATCACCCAACCACCCCATCCCTCCCAGCCCCCCCCACTCCAGCAACCCTCAGTTTGATTCCTGAGATTAAGAATTCCTCATATTATTGAGGTCATATGATACATGTCTTTCTCTGTTTGACTTATTTCGCTCAGCATAACACCCTCAAGCTCCAGCCACGTCATTGCAAATGGCATGATCTCATTCCTTTTGATGGCTGCATAATATTCCATTGTATATATATACCACCACTTCTTTATCCATTCATCTGTCGATGGACATCTTGGCTCTTTCCACAGTTTCGCTATTGTGGACATTGCTGCTATAAATATCGGGGTGCATGTACCCCTTTGGATCCCTACATTTGTATCTTTGGGGTAAATACCCAGGAGTGCAATTGCTGGATCCTATGGTAGCTCTATTTTCAACTTTTTGAGGAACTTCCATACTGATTTCCAGAGTGGCTGCACCAGCTTGCATTCCAACCAACAGCGTAGGAGGGTTCCCCTTTCTCTGTATCCCCACCAACATCTGTCATTTCCTGACTTGTTAATTTTAGCCATTCTGACTGGTGTGAGGTGGTATCTCATTGAGGTTTTGATTTGGATTTCCCTGATGCCGAGCAATGTTGAGCAATTTTTCATGTGTCTGTTGGCCATTTGGATGTCTCCTTTGGAAAAATGTCTGTTCATGTCTTCTGCCCATTTCTTGATTGGATCATTTGTTCTTTGGCTGTTGAGTTTGATAAGTTCTTTGTAGATTTTGGATATTAGCCCTTTATCTGATATGTCATTTGCAAATATCTTCTCCCATTCTGTCAGTTCTCTTTTGGTTTTGTTGACTGTTTCTTTTGCTGTGCAAAAGCTTTTTATCTTGATGAAGTCCCAATAGTTCATTATTGCCCTTGCTTCCCTTGCCTTTGGTGATGTTACTAGGAAGAAGTTGCTGCAGCTGAGGTCGAAGAGCTTGCTGCCTGTGTTCTCCTTTAGGATTTTGATGGACTCCTGTCTCACATTTAGGTCTTTCAACCATTTTGAGTCTATTTTTGTGTGTGGTGTAAGGAAATGGTCCAGTTTCATTCTTCTGCATGTGGCTGTCCAGTTCTCCCAACACCATTTGTTGAAGAGACTGTCTTTTTTCCACTGGACATTCTTTCCTGCTTTGTCGAAGATTAGTTGACCATAGAGTTGAGGGTCCATTTCTGGGCTCTCTATTCTGTTCCATTGATCTATGTGTCTGTTTTTGTGCCAGTACCATACTGTCTTGATGATGACAGCTTTGTAATAGACCTGGAAGTCCAGAATTGTGATGCCGCCAGCTTTGCTTTTCTTTTTCAACATGCCTCTGGCTATTCGGGGTCTTTTCTGGTTCCATACAAATTTTAGGATTATTTGTTCCCTGTCTTTGAAAAAAGTGGATGGTATTTTGATGCAGATTGCATTGAATGTGTAGATTGCTCTAGGTAGCATTGACATCTTCACAATATTTGTTCTTCCAATCCATGAGCATGGAATGTTTTTCCATTTCTTTGTGTCTTCCTCAATTTCTTTCATGAGTATTTTATAGTTTTCTGAGTACAGATCCTTTGCCTCTTTGGTTAGATTTATGCTTACGTATCTTATGGTTTTGGGTGCAATTGTAAATGGGATCGACTCCTGAATTTCTCTTTCTTCTGTCTTGTTGTTGGTGTATAGGAATGCCACTGACTTCTGTGCATTGATTTTATATCCTGCCACTTGACTGAATTCCTGTATGAGTTCTAGCAGTTTTGGGGTGGGGTCTTTTGGGTTTTCCACATAAAGTATCATATCATCTGCAAAGAGTGAGTATGACTTCCTCTTTGCCAATTTGGGTGCTTTTTATTTCTTTTTGTTGTCTGATTGCTGTGGCTAGGACTCTAATACTATGTTGAATACCAGTGGTGATAGTGGACATCCCTGCCGCATTCCTGACCTTAGGGGGAAAGCGCTCAGTTTTTTCCAATTGAGAATGATATTCGCTGTAGGTTTTTCATAGATGGCTTTTATGATATTGAGTTATGTACCCTCTATGCCTATCCTCTGAAGAGTTTTGATCAAGAAAGGATGCTGTACTTTGTGAAATGCTTTTTCTGCATCTATTGAGAGGATCATATGATTCTTGTTCTTTCTTTTCTTAATGTATTGTATCACATTGATTGATTTGCGGATGTTGAACCAACCTTGCAGCCCAGGGATAAATCCCACTTGGTCCTGGTGAATAATCCTTTTAATGTACTGTTGGATCCTATTGGCTAGTATTTTGGTGAGAATTTTTGTATCCATGTTCATCAAGGATATTGGTCTGTAACTCTCCTTTTTGATGGGGTCTTTGTCTGGTTTGGGGATCAAGGTAATGGTGGCCTCATAAAACGAGTTTGGAAGTTTTCCTTCCATTTCTATTTTTTGGAACAGTTTCAGAAGAATAGGTATTAATTCTTCTTGAAATGTTTGGTAGAATTCCCCTGGGAAGCCATCTGGCCCTGGGCTTTTGTTTATTGGGAGATTTTTGATGACTGCTTCAATTTCCTTAGTGGTTATAGGTCTGTTCAGGTTTTCTATTTCTTCCTGGTTCAGTTTTGGTAATTGATACATCTCTAGGAATGCATCCATTTCTTTCAGATTATCTAATTTGCTGGCATAGAGTTGCTCATAATATGTTCTTATAATTGTTTGTATTTCTTTGGTGTTGGTTGTGATCGCTCCTCTTTCATTCATGATTTTATTTATTTGGTCCTTTCACTTTTCTTTTTGATAAGTCTGGCCAGGGGTTTATCAATCTTGTTAATTCTTTCAAAGAAGCAGCTCCTAGTTTCATGATCTGTTCTACTATTCTTTTGGTTTCTATTTCATTGATTTCTGCTCTGATCTTTATTATTTCTCTTTTCCTGCAGGGTTAGGCTTTATTTGCTGTATTTCTCTAGCTCCTTTAGGTACAGGGTTACGTTGTGTATTTGAGACCTTTCTTGTTTCTTGAGAAAGGCTTGTATTGCTATATACTTTCCTCTTAGGACTGCCTTTGCTGTATCCCAAAGATTTTGAACAGTTGTGTTTTCATTTTCATTGGTGTCCATGAATTTTTTAAATTCTTCTTTAATTTCCTGGTTGATCCATTCATTCTTTAGTAGGATGCTCTTTAGCCTCCATGGATTTGAGTTCTTTCTGACTTTCCTCTTGTGATTGAGTTCTAGTTTCAAAGCATTGTGGTCTGAAAATAGGCAGGGAATGATCCCAATCTTTTGGTACCGGTTGAGACCTGATTTGTGACCTAGGATGTGATCGATTCTGGAGAATGTTCCATGGGCACTAGAGAAGAATGTGTATTCCGTTGCTTTGGGATAGAATGTTCTGAATATGTCTGTGAAGTCCATTTGGTCCAGTGTGTCATTTAAAGTCTTTATTTCCTTGTTGATCTTTTGCTTAGATGATCTGTTCATTTCAGTGAGGGGGGTGTTAAAGTCCCCCCCAATAAAAAAATATTATTGTATTTTTGTCAATGTGTTTCTTTGCTTTTGTTATTAATTGCCTTATATAATTGGCTGCTCCCATGTTAGGGGCATAGATATTTACAATTGTTAGATCTTCTTGTTGGATAGACCCTTTAAGTAGGATATAGTGTCCTTCCTCATCTCTTATTACAGTCTTTGGTTTAAAATCTAATTTGTCTGATATAAGGATTGCCACCCCAGTTTTCTTTTGGTGTCCATTAGCATGGCAAATGGTTTTCCACCCCCTCACTTTCAATCTGGGGGTGTCTTTGGGTCTAAAATGAGTCTCTTGCAGACAGCATGTCAATGGGTCTTGTTTTTTTATTCAATCTGATAGTCTCTGTCTTTTGATTGGGGCATTTAGCCCATTTACATTCAGGGTAACTATTGAAAGATATGAATTTAATGCCATTTTATTGCCTGTAAGGTGAATGTTGCTGTATATTGTCTGTGTTCCTTTCTTGTCTATGTTGCTTTTTGGCTCTCTCTTTGCTTAGAGGACCCCTTTCAATATTTCTTGTAGGGCTGGTCTCGTGTTTGCAAATTCCTTTAGTTTTTGTTTGTCCTGGAAGCTTTTTATCTCTTCTTCGATTTTCAATGACAGCCTAGCTGTTATAGTATTCTTGGCTGCATATTTTTCTCATTTAGTGCTCTGAAGATATCATGCCAGTCCTTTGTGGCCTCCCAGGTCTCTGTGGATAGGTCTGTTGCCAATCTAATGTTTCTACCATTGTACGTTACAGACCTCTTCTCCCGAGCTGCTTTCAGGATTTTCTCTTTGTCTCTGAGACTCTTAAGTTTTACTATTAGATGTCAGGGTGTTTACCTATTTTTATTGATTTTGAGGGAGGTTCTCTGTGCCTCCTGGATTTGATGCCTGTTTCCTTCCCCAAATTAGGGAAGTTATCACTATAATATGCTCCAATGTACCTTCTGCACCTCTCTCTTTCTTCTTCTTCTGGGATCCCAATTATTCTAATGTTGTTTCATCTTATGGTATCGCTTATCTCTCGAATTCTGCCCTTGTGATCCAGTAGTTGTTTATCTCTTTCTCTCAGCCTCTTTATTTTCCATCATTTGGTCTTCTATATCACTGATTCTTTCTTCTGCCTCATTTATCCTACCAGTTAGTGCCCCCATTTTTTATTGCACCTCTTTAATAGCCTTTTTGATTTCAACTTGGTTAGATTTTAGTTCTTTTATTTCTCCAGAAAGGGTTTCTCTAATAACTTCCATGCTTTTTTCAAGCCCAGCTAGTATCTTTAAAATCATGATTCTGAACTCTAGGTCCAACATCATACTAATGTCCATATTGAGTAGGTCCCTGTCAGTCAGTATTACCTCTTGTTCTTTTTGTTGAGGTGATTTTTTCTGTGTTGTCATTTTGTCCAGAGGTGAATAGATGAATGAGAGAACAAAATGCTAACAGGGTAACAATGTCCCCAGAAAATATACTCTAAACAAATCAGAAAAGACCTGAAGCCAGGGGGAAAGAACGGGAAAGAAAGAAAAAAGAAAAAGAAAAAAAAAAGAGAAAGATAAAAACAAACAAAAACTGAACAAAACAAAACAAAACAAAAAACAGAATATGATCAAATATAATCAGGCTGGTGCATAGATCAGTGCCACACAGTAGATTTTGGGTGTATTTTGGTCTGTTAGAAGAAAGTGCCTCCCAAATTTTTAAAGAAAGAAAACATATATGTACAAAAATAAGGGTTGATACAATGAAGGGATGGAATATGACTGTAAAGATGAAAATTATAAAAAATTTTATAAAAGGAATTGATAAGATAAGAAGTTGTTTCAAAAAAGAAAGAAGAGGATTTAAAAAAAGAAGAAAAAAAGGGAGAGAATGTGATCAGGCAGGAGATTAGAACAAAGTCATACACTAGAGATTTAGGGTATATTTTGATCCGTTAGTAGAAACTTTATCTCAAAATTTTAAAGAGAGAATAACTTATATATATATATATATATGCCTAAAATAAGGGTAACTACTATGAAGTGATAGAATATGACTCTAAAAATGAAAAATAAAAATGTTTTTTAAAAAAGGGATTCATAAGATGTTGGTTGAAAAAGGGAAAAAGAAAAATTCAAAAAAAAAAAGATAGTTAAAAAAAATTAACTTTGAAAGACTAATGAATCATGGTAAAAAAAAGTCTTGGATTCTATGTGCAGTATTCCCCTAGCGCTGGAGTTCTGCCATTCTCATTGATTGGTAAACTTGGTCTTGGCTGGCTGTTCTTGCCGATCTTCTGGGGGAGGGGCCTGTTGCTGTGGTTCCCAAATGTCTTTGCTGGAGGCAGTATTGCCCCACCCTTGTCTGGTCCGGGCTAAGTAATCTGCTCGGGTTTGCTCTCAGGAGCTTTTGTTCCCTGCAAGCTTCCCATATAGCTTTGGAGGACAAGAGTGAAAATGGCGGCCTCCCAATCTCTGTCCCAGAGGAGCCGAGAACTCGGGGCCCCCCTCCTCAGTGAGCGCCCAGAAAAAAGCAGTCAATCACTCCCTTCTCCCCAGTCTCCGGCCGCTCTCCGTGCTCACCCAGCCTGTGACCGATCATTTCTTTCTCTGGCACATGACTCGGTGTGGAGTCTCCAAACCCAGCAGATCCCTGCGGTGCACTCCTGCGCCACTTCTCCCGAGGGAGGTAGGGGAGTCTCCCCAGATCTGCCACTTGTTGGGTCCCTGCTGGAGGAGAAGTGGCCTGACTGTGCCGTGGATCATGGTTTACGGCAACCCCAAGCTGTGAGCCCACTCCTCAGCTCCGTCTCTGCAGCCGGTTTCCCTGCTCCAATACCTGGGAGATCTGTCGCACTCAGGCACCCCTGGTCTTTCTGTGACCCCCAGGGTCCTGAGACCACACTGTCCCACAAGGGTTCCACCCCCCGCTTAGCCACTGGAGCGACGTCCCTCAGCGGAGCAGACTTCTAAAAGTTCCGATTTTGTGCTCTGCTGCTCTATCACTTGCCAGAAGCGGCAGACAGAGGCCCCCTCCCCCGCCACCTATCCTCCCGAATGTTGCCTCAGATTCACTTCTTCCTATGTCCTACCTTCCAGAAAGTGGTCGCTTTTCTGTTCAGAGAGTTGTTGCTATTCTTTTCTTCGATCTCCTGTTGAGTTTGTAGGTGTTCAGAATGGTTTGATCCCTATCCAGCTGAATTCCTGAGACCAGACGAAATCCAGGTCTCCTACTCCTCCGCCATCTTGCTCCACCCCCCTGCTTTTATTAAAATACCTTATTGTAAATTAGTAATATCTTTTATTTAAATATTTATTTAAAACCTAGTTCCTCCACTAGAAGGTTAAAAGGTAAATTTCATGGGATTAGGGACATTTGAACCTTGTATGCTCTTGTATCTCTGCACTTGGATCTTTGTAGACAGTAAGATGCTTATTTACAGCATAGTACAAATGCTCCCACAATAGTGGATTTTGAACTAATAACTAGATATCACTAAATGCAAATTTGGGAAGAGACATACAACTGGCTTCAGGACACAAATGAAAGAAGGATTTTTGTCACTTGCATTATAAATTATTAGAAACCTACTAAATTAGGGGCACCTGGGTGGCACAGTTGGTTAAGCGACAGACTCTTGGTTTCAGCTCAGGTCCAAATTTCAAGGTGGTGAGATCAAGCCTGCATCCTGCATTGGGCTCCATGCTCAGCAAGAGTCTGCTTAAGATTCTCTCTGCCCCTCATGCCACACCCCACCCCACCCCTGCCTACACAAGTGTACCCTCTCTACCAAGTAAATAAATAAATCTTAAAAAAAAGAAACCTACTAAACTAGATCCAAAATTCTCCTCTTTTTATGGTCTAAATTCATATTTGAAAAATGAAAAATCCTTGACATGAGGAATATTTTAAGAGATTATTTTGTGGTATATTTAGTTTGGGTTATTATTATATATTTATCTTCCTCCAAATCATTTAAGTTTTCTGTTACATTAACATCTATGCTTTTACTAAATCCAGGTATATCAAATAATCAAATTATTAGTTTCATGATCCATTTGAATAAAAGCTGATTTAACTAATAACCTCAGCATATTTAGGTTCATCAAATGAAATATATATAAAGGTATATATATTAATATAATATATATGTATATACACATGCCTTTATATATATTACATTAATATATATACCTTTTGATGAGGTATTTATATCTATAATATAGTATAATATTATTACATATTAATATAATAATATATTATTAACAATATTATGAATAAATATACATGCCTTTGATGAGGAGAGTGGTCTGGCTACATTTAGTTAACCATATAGCATATAACGCATTTCTCTGTCCCCCCAAACTCTAGATAGACAAAAGCTCACCTAATGCATTTCCATAAATGCAATCCATTGCAAACCTCCCATTTAAAATAAGACAAGGAGAAATGGAAAATAAACATAGGTCATTGATATATTACTAAGCTAAGGGATTTCTTGCTAAGAAAGCCAAGGATTGATCTACATTAAAAATGTGATTTACTCCAGAAAGAGGATAATTAAGCATTAGTCAATAGCTAAGGCATTTTAACAGTATCTTTCTAACAGCTGAAAGTGCATTAAAAGACTAAAATCTGGACCTGAGAAAAGCTTCATTAATTAAACAAAAATCATTTTTCTTCATACTGGGAAACTGTCAAAATGTTTTCAGAAATGGATATCAGATTAAACAGATACACAGTTACACACAGAAATACTCTGAGTTCATATGGGTCCAAGAAGCTGGAAGCATTAGCCATTTGATGAATTCAAACTGGGAGAATAGATTATATCAATGTCTTATGCATCATCAGAATTAATTAAGTAAGCATAGTATGTATGGAGGGTTCTGTATCCAGCTAAGCCTAGTGGGGAATATTATTGGAGGCTCTTAAAAAAGCTCCCTGACTTTGAGGTGCTTTGATCTGAACTTGGGGAACAGAACAAAGGCAGGTGAAATGATAAAAATGTAAGTACACCCTCTTTGGATAGTACTATGTAAGTAGCATTTAGTGGAAGGATTAGTGAGTGTGGGCTACAAAAGTCTCAGAAAATGCCACCTGGGGAAAAACTGTGCGTGTGTGTCTGTGTGCGGTGTGGGGGGCAGTGTTGAGTAAGGGTAGACCTACTTTAAACATGGGTAAAAATTTTCAATCTTGGGAATCTTTGGGATTCATCAATCTTTTCAATCTTTTAAACATGGGTAAAATTGGGAAGGATGGGAGGGTCATAGCTCCTTTGGAGGGAAGTAGCCTAACCAAGGATTAAGAGAAAGAATGATCAGGGGCCTGCCAAGCCTATTGAGATATTTAGAACACCAGCCTGATTTCCTTGATTCATGTGGGCCAAGATACATCAGTGCCTAATGACCTTGAAATACTAATAGAAAAACAATGATGATAAAAATAACAATAGGCAATTTAATGTGTAAACTATGCAGATGATTTTATTTTTGCAACAACTCTATGTGTATATTATTTCACTTTACAGATGGTAAACTGATTCTTAGGTGGAATAAGTAGCCAGCCCCAAATCATACACTAACACATGAGAGAACTGGGCTTTAAATGCCTCTCAAGTATATCCACAGGCAAAGTTAAAGGAAGGTTACAAAAATGCCTTAATCCCTGCTCTCTAGGAGGGAAAAAGAAACCAACACTTAAACACACACTTAAGCACACAGAGTAGGAAATGGATCCTGACCCATGCAATTTCTAATGTGTCCTCCAGCTCTTTCATGTGGATTTGTCCCCTCGACTCATTAAAGTCACCAGTAAGGAGTATGACACAAGAACAAGCATGGATTTTGGGATCAGTAGGCTCTCTTTCCAGGCCTGCTCAATACTTTATGACCTTGTTTGACAGCCTAACTTTCTGTTTCAGCTTCCTGAGACTACTTTCCTCTATAGAATGAAGGTATAAAACCCACTTTCCCTAACTGTTGAGAAGGTGAAATGTGATAATGCATGTTGTATATGTAGCACAGGATATATGGCCTTAATTATTATGATTCCAACCCACAGAGAGAAAAGCCTGGCTACGTTCTATCATCGGCCCTTAGTAAATGGAACCACAACCAGGATTTGTTGTATTCTGCTTTGTTTTATAGGCATGCAAGTATATTTGTTCTCATCAAGGGAACAGTGTCTCAGAGGACAAAGGCTATGGTTCATTTGCTTGCAGACCCCCCCTCTCCCACCTGGGGACACAGAAATAGTCTAGCATGTTTTCAGACATAATCAGGAGGTACCTTCTTTAAAAACTGAGAAAGGAATGTCTAGGGGAAGGCAGACAGTAAATGCCTAGCACATGGTTATTATTATTAATCCTATTTTGTAGATATGGAAACTGAGGTCCAAAGAGGTTATCAGCCAACTTGCACAACTCATGGCAGGTGGAGTTGGGATTTAAAACAAATAGTGTAGTTCCAGGGTTTGTATTCACTTGTTTTGCTGTAAAAAATATATTGGATTCAAATTTCAGCCCACCCTCCCTACTGCACAACCCCTCCAAATACACATATGTACACACACACACACACACACATGCTTCACTGATCCATTAAAAAAAACTCAGTCACTTAATTTCAGCCTGACTGATGCTCAAAAGGCAGAAACAAAGATACTTTAAACAGGTCCATAACCAACAATAAATGGAAATACACGTGTCATAAATTATTATAGAATCTACAGTCAAATAATATGTTTGTTATGGTGGGAATGCAGAGGAAAGAATGCTTGGCTCTCCCATTAGTGTCAGCAAAGTCTTCATAGAGAAGGCAAGGCTCTCTATTTTGTTTTGTTTTGTGTTTTAAAAGATTTATTTATTCACTGGAGAGAGAGAGAGAGAGAAAGAGAGAGAACACAAGCAGGAGGGGCAGAGGGAGAGAATCTCAAGCAGACTTACACTGAGTGTGGAGCCCGTGGGGGGCTCGATCTCACAACCCTGAGATCACGACCTGAGCGGAAACCCAGAATTGGTCACCCAACCAACTGCGCCACCCTGTCACCCCAACAAGGCTCTCTATTTTGAAAGATGACCAACCAGGCATTGAAAACAGGTATTGGAGAGTAAGTGGTAAATAATAATTTCATGTGAAATTGGACTATTAATGTAAAGTTCTGCAGAGTGGTCCTCTCAGAACAATTGTTTGGTGTAGTATTTTAAAAAGGCCTTATCTAGATAGACTAGGCAAATACTTACCTAAATAGGGTAAACAAAGAAACACAATTTGGGATTTTTCTTCCGTGTTTTCCTAGGTCATTGTGTATATCTCAGAGTTGTTTCTTTGCTAATGGTACTTGTAATTTTTCAAGCTGGTGACAGACTGTAAAGTTTGTTTGAAAAATATTGTAATATCCTTTTCTAGGTAGCATTTCTTAGGGCAAACTTTCCAAAACAAAACAAACAAAACAAAAAACTTGGATGATGCTGATTCTGGGCCCTTGGTCATCTGGCATATGAGAAATGTGAGTTTCAGGCTATGACCACTTTCGCACAATGGTCACTTCAGAATGTTTGTTACATTTCATTGTAATACAATTCTTCTCTTGCTAGCTTTCTAACCCAGATGACCACATTGTTCTGCCCATTTCAACTCTTTAGAGGTCCTTTAAATCTTGCCTGATTTCAGCTAATTATGTACCTGGGTAACCAGTCACTCTCCAGTTTACAAAGAAATCCATTTCTGAGAAATCTTGCTCTTGGGAGTCAAGTATGCATTCCTTCATTAAGGGAAATGTGATATTAGTTTTAAGTGGCCTTTGTTGGAAGATAAAAATATATATATATATATTTATATTTATATAAATATAAAAAAGAAAGTTGCTGGCATCTCCCTTGGTTCTCAAAGTGTTTTGGTTCAATCAACAGCTGTAGCTGTGGGAGAAGGGACTCTGTGGAAAACAATGAAAATAATAAAATGAAAAACACAAAAGGAATAGTATCAAAAACAACAACATCACAAATCCCACTGGCTCTTTTCCACTTTCCCATGCAGGATCTTAGCCTTTTCAGAATCCCAGCTTTTCTAGGAGTTGTCAGGGGATTTCTCATATGAGCTTGTGAACCATCTTCTCTTTAAGATGGTACCATTGCTCTGTTAATAGGCATCCACTGAGCAACACTTTGCTGAGGACCCACTTGTCGTTGGAGCTCTACACCCATACAACTCCACAGCTGTACACTATGCAGTTGTGCTATGTGAGAAAATACCCTGTCCCATTAGTATTATGTCCCATAAGATGGGTTCCAAATCAGCAATTATGGTATCCTAGTTTCCTACAGTTCTTGTTGAAAAAAAAAAAATTAAATGGAAAAATAAACCTCTGGTAGCTTATAATGCTCTTGCACATAAATGTTCACATTTTATCCCACAACAAGGAGATGAAACAGGTATTATTATTCTCATTTTACATATGAAGAATCTGAGCCAATGTGTCAGAGCAACAGTCCTTTCTGCTGTTCTGAGTGTTCCCTGAAACACCATTTTCCACAATGGAAAACAGTACCAAAGTTTGGGATAGGTCTTTGCAAAATCCAAAATGCTAATCTCCATGTTCAGAAAAAGCAGACACTTGTCAAGTTGTTGGCAAACCAGTAAAGTTATTTATTACTCTATCATATTAACATAAGGACTCTGCTGACTGATTGCTAGTACCAGCGTTTCTACTGAAATCCCTGTTCATTATCATAATTCCCTACTTCTGAGGCCAATTGGTCTTTATAACCTTTTTTTTTTTTGGTGGACTTTTTTTTTTTTAATTATGTTATGTTAGTCACCATACAATACATCATTTGTTTTTGATGTAGTGCTCCATGATTCATTGTTTTCATATAACACCCAGTGCTCCTTGCAATACATGCCTTCCTTAATACCCATCACCAGGCTAACACATCCCCCCACCCTCCTCCCCTCTAAAACCCTCAGTTGTTTCTCAGAGTCCATAGTCTCTCATGGTTCGTCTCCCCCTCCGATTTCCACCCCCCCCTTCATGGCCCCTGTAATCTTAAAACATATTTTTATAGTCTTCATATGTTCCACATCTAAACAGATCTATACATGTATGTAGATCTTAAACTAGACTTTAAACAGAACTTAAAAAGAAACCTCAGTTATTTGAACTAGCATACCATAACAAGATAGATGCAGTTTTAAAGTAAATATATCTACACAAAACATGAAAATTGAGGTATAAAAATATGTTTACATCCAAACATTTAGAAATACATCTATCTGTGTAGAACACTGACAGATTTCCCATCTACACAGAACTATAGAGTTTTTAAACTATTAGCCACTACTAGTTGACCTGGATTCATTCTTATTTTTTGTCTTTACTACTTTTGAGAATAAGAATATTGTTTTCTTGAAGAAGATACAAAAAGATGGAAAAACATTCCATGCTCATGGATTGGAAGAATAAACATTGTTAAAATGTTTATGCTGCCCAGAGCAATCTGTACCTTCAATGCCATCCCGATCAAAATTCCAAAGACATTTTTCAAAGTGCTGGAACAAACAATCCTAAAATTTGTATGGAATCTGAAAAGACCCCGAATCACCAAGGAAATGTTGAAAAAGAAAAACAGAGCTGGGGGCATCACGTTGCCTGATTTCAGCTATATTACAAAGCAGTGATCACCAAGAGAGCATAGTACTGGCACAAAAACAGACATATAGACCAACGGAACAGAATAGAGAGCCCAGATATGGACCCTCAACTCTATGGTCAACCAATCTTTGACAAAGCAGGAAAATTATGCAATGGAAAATGACAGTCTCTTCAATAAATGGTGCTGGGAAAATTGGACAGCTATATACAGAAGAATGAAACTCAACCATTCTCTAACACCATACACAAAGATAAACTCAAAATGGATGAAAGGCCTCAATGTGAGACAGGAATCCATCAAAATCCTAGAGGAGAACATAGGCAGTAACCTCTTCGACATCAGCCACGCAACTTCTTTCAAGATACATCTCCAAAGGCAAGTGAAACAAAAGGGAAAATGAACTTTTGGGACTTCATCAAGATAAAAAGCTTCTGCACAGCAAAGGAAACAGTCAACAAAACAAAGAGGCAACCCACGGGATAGGAGAAGATATGTGCAAGTGACACTACAGACAAAGGGCTGATATCCAAGTTCTATAAAGAACTTCTCAAACTTAACACTCAAAAAAACAAATAAGTCAAAAAATGGGCAGAAGACATGAACAGACACTTCTCTGAAGAAGACATACAAATGGCTAACAGATACATGAAAAAATGTTCATCATCATTAGCCATGAGGGAAATTCAGATCAAAGCCACACTGAGATACCACCTTACACCAGTTAGAATGGCAAAAATTGACAAGGCAAGAAACAACAAATGTTGGAGAAGTTGTGGAGAAAAGGGAACCCTCTTACACTGTTGGTGGGAATGCAAGTTGGTACAGCCACTTTGGAAAACAGTGTGGAGGTTCCTCAGAAGGTTAAAAATAGAGCTACCCAATGACCCAGCAATTGCACTCCTGGGTATTTACCCCAAAGACACAGATGTAGTGAAAAGAAGGGCCATATGCACCCCAATGTTCATAGGAGCAATGTCCTCAATAGCCAAACTGTGGAAAGAGCCAAGATACCCTTCAACAGATGAATGGATAAAGAAGATGTGGTCCATATATACAATGGAATATTACTCAGCCATCAGAAAGGATGAATACCCAACTTTTACATCAACGTGGATGGGACTGGAGGAGATTGTGCTAAGTGAAATAAGTCAAGCAGAGAAGATCAGTTATCATAGGGTTTCATTTATTTGTGGAACATAAGGAATAGGATGGAGGACATTAGGAGAAGGAAGGGAAAAATGAAGGGGGAGAAATCGGAGGAGGAGACGAACCATGAGACACTATGGACTCCGAGAAACAAATTGGGGGTTTTAGAGGGGAGGGGGTGGGGGGATGGGCTAGCCCAGTGATGGGTATTAAGGAGGGCATGTGTTGCATGGAGCACTGGGTGTTATATGAAAACGATGAATCATGGAACACTACATCAAAAACTAATGATGTACTGTATGGTGACTAACATAACATAATAAAATTAAATTAAATTTTAAAAAAAGAATATTGTTTTCATTTTGTAAATGTGAAAAGAGAGGTCCACTTAGATGAAATGATAGCTGAAGTGGAATGGGGATTATAATCCAGGCCTTTGCACTCCACACGTCATCGTTATTTTACAGCACCTGAATGATCCCCAAAGTTTTCTAGACCTTCACATCCTATAAGTCTATTCCTTTAACTAACACATATTTATTGAGCATCATCTGTGCTCCAGGTATTGCACTGGGTTTTGGGGATAGAATTTCTTGCTCTCAGGAAGTTTAACTTGAAGTGGAATTGAAGAAGAATAAAACAGGGGAGATAGAAATAAGCAATAAAGTAAGTAAATAAATAAATTCAAATGCTACATTTCAAGAGAAATGATACATGTTAAAGTGTATTATTATAAATAATTTTATGGAGAAAAAATGACACATTTTAAAGTGTAATCTCATAAAGAGTTATGGAGGATCTAGGGTGATGGGGATGTAATTTCTGAGAGTTTAATGAGTAAAAAATGAATAATAAGAGATGAGTTCTGAGCATAGCCTGGGTCACATCTTTTGGGTCTTGTAGGTCATAGTAAAAAGTTTGGATTTTTTTTCTAAATGTAGTTGGGGAGTTTTAGGGGCATGCTATCATCTGATTTAGATTTTAGTAGATGACTTTGATTATTGTGTAAAAATAAATTGGAAGGGGCAGAAGTAATGTAGATACATCACTCAGGAATCTATTATGTCATTCAGACAACCAAAGATAGTGGTTTGCACTAAGATAATAGCAGTGGCTATAAATTCTTTATAATCCCAGAAGTTTCTGTATTATTCTTTTTTCCTAGAAAATTCAAGTACAGAGAAGTTGGCCTCTTTATGGCTCTGATGAAGTCATTCTGTCAAATCTGTTGACAACTTTTGATTCTTGAGTGGGGTATGAAGGGACAGACGAGTGCCCCTGGGCTGCTTTTGTTCATTCTGTTCCCTCCTGACAGCCCTCTTCAACCCCACTCACATATATGGAAGATGGGTTTCTCTCTGCGTCCCCCAAGGAAGTACTTTTGATTTTTTATATCTTTGCCTGTGCTAATTTTTGAGGTATTTACTTTTAAATTCTGACAGATACAGAGAGACAAAGAAAGATGAGAGCTGCATGTTGAAATGGTAAAAATGAAAGGGAGTTGGAAATACATAACACAGTCATCGATCAGAGGATAGTCTGGCAGAGTGGGTGAAAACTGAAGACTACTCAAGCATTCCTTCTGTCTTTTGCTTGCTTTGATTCAAATACAATTTTCTGGCACTCATTTGCAGCTGACTAGGACATAGCAGGGACAAGCCATACACAGGCGATCTCAACAGGCATCAATGTTTGACCATGGGATCCAACAATTGACAGATGAAAAATAAACTCCATTAACAGATGAAAACAAAGAATGGCCAGGACTGGAGGAGGTGGAGCACCTGGAAGATTATTGGGACAAACACTTAACTTGACATGTAGCTTGACCCCATATGGTGTACCTGCATGCCCATTAACACACAATCGATCCCAAAATCTGTTGTTTGTGGATATCAGCCTGGACTTACCTAGCTTGTTTCAGATCTTCGTTTAATTTTCTCTATCCTCTTTACATTACTTTGTGTTAATCCTTCAACTGAAGTCCTCTTCAAGGACTCTGGATTTAACTTATCATTGGCTTTTCCTACCTTGAGGAATCCGGAGAGAGTCCCTCTTATCTATAACTGATCAGCATCCTTGTTTGCCCACATAATTCTTATTCAGGGGGAAAATGGGATTCAGATATTGGGATGCAGGCACAAAAGAAAGAAAGAGAAAAGGAAAAAGGAAAAAGAAAAAAACACATAACTTGTTTTTTGAACTGGCTTTAGGAAGGATATTTCTCAAAGAGAACATGGTGAATCTAATCACTAAAGTAGAGGCATAAGATTAGAAAATGAGTATTCTTCAGGCTAAACTAGCTCCGAATGATCTCTTTCATAGACAGAGCAAAGAACTGGTTATAAAATTAGAATAGGGATTAAATTTGTATCTGGAATTACATGGTGTCCCCTGTGGAGAGTTGGACAATTCAGAAGGTGGGAAACAAAACAAGTTAGTTTACCCAGACCTGTGTGTAGCTGCCTTAAATTCCTCCACAGGAGGGCGTGTGGTCTTGGGAAGACAACACAAACTCTCATCAAAGGTACTGGTTTAAAAAAAAAAAAAAGTACTGATTTAGGGAAAACCTTTTTTTAAATATTTTTTATTATATATCTGTTGTAGTACTATTTTAAATTTATAATGAAGGGACAATGCAACAATAAACAATTAATAATTTCAAATAATCATTTAAAATAGTCCTAATTTTAGAACTTCAACACATTTTCTTCTTTTCAGTTATTTTTCTCTTTTTTATGTAGTAACAGAATGGTCTGTGTATAGCTTTGTGCGTTGTTGTGGGTTTTTTTTTTTTTTTTTTCTCTTCTTTGTGTGCAAGCACATGAAAATGAGAAAGGGAGAGAGAGAGAGAGTCCATACGTGTGTGTTAGTATTCTGCCCTTTCATTAAGCATGTTGGCATGGATACTTTATATTTTTCTTTTTTTAAAATCTATATAATCTTCATATGTGTGTTAGTTTTCTATATTTCCATAACAAAGTACTAGAAATTTAGGTCTTCACATCACATAACTTTATCATTTCACAGATCTGTAGCTCAGAAATCCAGAGCTGGGTTGATTCCTCAGCTCTAGGTCTCATAGGGTTGAAATCAAGGTGATTGGCAAGGGCTGTATTCCTCACTAGAGTCTGTGGAAGAATCCACATTCAAACTCATTCAGATTATTGGCTGAATTCAGTACCTTGTGATTGAAGGACTGAGTCCTGCATGTCCTTGCTGACTGACACTGGGGGGCCATCCTTAGTTCCTAGAGACTTCTCTCTGGTCCTTGCATGGAGCTCCCTGGATCTTAGAAGTAGCAATAGCATATCAATCCTTCTCACACATGCAGTCTCTCTTATTTTCCCCTTTGCTACAAATCTTCTGCTTCTGCTGCTGCCACCATCTCTCTCACTTTAGCTGGACAGTGTCCTCTGATTTTAAAGGCTCATGATTAGGTTTGGTCCACCCAGGTAATGCAAGATAATCTCCCTATCTTGAGCTCTGTGAACCTTATTTACATGTGCAAAATCCATTTTGCCATGTAAGGTAACATATTCACTGGTTTCACTGACTAGGATGTGGACATCTTTGGGGCACTATTATTTATCCAATCACAGTATTATTATCTATAACAGTTTCATCATTTTGATGTACCAAAATGTTAAAGAACATTTTCTGAGGATATATATTCGTATTTATGTTTGTATTTTGCAATTACAAATGATACCTTCTTACCTAGAGCTCCTGGATCAATTCCTTTAATCAAATACAAGGAATAGTATCACTGCATTGTGGGTAAGGTACTTTTCAGCTTATTGCCTTTTCAGCTTCCTGTTATACAGATCTTGCTTGACTTATGATGGTGTCATATCCCAATAAATCCATAATAAGTTGAAAATATGATTAAGTTGAAATGCATTTAATACATCTAACCTACTGAACATCATAGCTTAGCCTAGCCTACCTTAACTGGGCTCAGAACACTTACATTAGTCCACAGCTGAGCAAAATCACATAACACAAAACCAATTTAAAACCCAGTTGAATATTTCATGTAATTGATTGAAGACTATACTGAAAGTGGAAAACAGAATGGTTGTGTGAGTATGGAATGGTTGCAAGCGTATCAGTTGTTCACCCTCACAAACATAGGAGCTGTGGTTCACTGTTGCTGCCCAGCTACATGAGAGAGTATCATACTACATATTGCTAGCCCAGGAAAAGATCAACATTTAAAACCTGAAGTACAGTTTCTACTGAATGTGTATAGTTTTCACACCGTTGTGAAGTTGAAAAATCATAGATTGAAACATCATAAGTCAGGGATTACCTGTATGGAGTTACAATAGGTTTATACCAGTTTATAAAGCTCAGCCCTAAGTGTAAACATTTATAGATGTATATTTCAAGTCTAAAATTTGTAGAGAATATTAACATTTTGTCACACATATATTACAATTACTAGGGACCTCCTTCCTATGTGAAGTGTCTCCAATATTATTTTCTTAAATGTCTTTTGGCATCTTGATGCTTTATATTAAGAAATGATCATTTCATCTTCATATGTGGAGAAAATATTTTTCTATACAGGCTGTTACTCTCTTTTAGCTTAATATTTTTCAATGCTGATAATATTTTTTAAGTATTTAATTTGTCATGTTTTCCTTGGATACTGTTCTTTTGGATTCAAATACGAGAAAGTTATCATTTCGTCACAGATCCTATCAAATTTTTTAGCTCTTCAAATCATCTCATACTGATGTAGATGTAATATTTTGATCTACCTTTCAAGGATTGATTTGCGTCCTGGGCGTTTTTCAACAGAGGGCAGCATTATGCATTTGTTCTGCTTTGTGGATGCATAGTTCAACCATAGGACACCAAATGTTCTGAAATCTTGCTCAGCACACACAGTGAATCAAGAGAACAACATGTACGATTGCATTTCTATGGAAACAAAACATCTATTTTCTTATCACAGAGCTTCTGAGAGATTCTTAAATATTATTTGAAATGCAATGAATGCTCTTTAAATCAATAATTGTGGTGAAAACAATAAAGAAAGAGTGCCTGTTAGAAAAAAAATGAGTCAGCTGTAGAAGAAGGCAGCATAACATAATTAAAAAAAAAAAGGCAGAAAAAAAAAAAAGAAGAAGGCAGCAGTGATAGAAGGTTTTATCCAAAGCTGTAGTATAATTGAATATGACTGGACAACTAAGACAATTAGGCTTGAACTTGCTGTAGGCAATGTATCCAATTTGGGGCAAGAATTGCAACTAAAGCTCTATTCTCTATATGACTAAATAAACAAAAAGAGTTTGCATTATGTTTTTAATTGTCTTTATGATAAATTTGGAATCCTTTGCATGACCCACAAGGCCTTTTATATTCTAGCCTGAGACTCTAAATAGAAGCAAGTGTTCTCTATTTTCCAGTAGAGTCAGTGTTTCCCACCTTCATGTCTTTATACTGTTTTCTGTCTGTACATTACTTTCTTGTTAGTTCTTCCAGGACCTTTGTCTTATTATCTTTACACATTGGGATTTGAGAACACCAGAGAGCACCAGATAGGCACTCATTAAATAAAGAATGGAGTGACACTGATTACCTTGGTAGTATTTTTTTCCTAACATTTCTAGTATTTTCCTATATAGAGATATAGATATAATATAGATAGATAGATAGATGATAGGTAGATAAGTATGTGTGTATATATATATATATATATATATATACACTCTGGACTTTGTCTCATTTCAATAAAAATTATTTCAGTAAATAATGTGTCTTTTTCTTTAAAGATCTTGTGGAATTTAATCAGATTTTTTTTAAATTGTTGATTGAAATATATCAATGGGATTAGAAATTATATAATTCCATTAGACACCTAAAGTTTAACGTGTGTCCATTCTTTACTTCTAAATGCATCACAACTTTAGGGCCACTAAAATTGGAAGCCATAAAATAGGTCAGAACTTTATATTTTCATGTCTCAATTGCCCAGATTGAGATGAAAGGAAAGATAATGTTGTGTACTGCACACTTCTGCAAGAGGGCATAAGTGAGTAGAAAGTCATAGTCTTTTGAAATGTTCATGGGGTGACAAAAGGTCTGACTTTTGGTCTAGCCTCCATAAAGCACAGGTAAGAAACTTATAGAATCACTCTTGAAGCCCCTATACAAGGTAAATATTCCAACTGTTGTTGCTCAGTGCTGAAACATTTCAAGAGTGAGCACAAAGTGCTTTAACTCAGCAAACTATTTATTGAATGCTTCCCATGAGCCAAGGATGCTGCTAGGTACATGGACTACAGTAATAGATAAGCTGATGTATTTGTACAGTAGGGCCAGAGTTTTGGAATAAAATTGTGCATCAAAAAGTTCCTTTCTTTTAGATGATTAGAGATCCTAAGCAAGTTGTGGCTATAATGCTCTTCCCTCGTCTTCACTTGTCAAAATTCTTCAAGCCTCATCTCCAGGATTATCTTCTCAACCTAAATTACCTCTAGTAAATTGTATACTTCAAATATTCCTTCTGGACTCCAGTGAGAACTTGCAATGTGAATCACCTAGAGGAAACTGCCTAGAAAGGAGAGCCTGGCTCTTATCCAACATTTGTTCCTGGCACCAGGCCTGGTACGAAGTGTGGAATTGTAGAATGAATAAATGAGTGGATACAAGAATGAATGAATGAATAAATGAATGAATGAGTGAATGAATAAAGAGTAATTTGTGAACACATATTTGCTTTTCTATTATAAAATATTTCAAACAGTTTGAGAATGTGTTCCTACCCCCAAATTAAAAAATGTAAATATTTTCCACCATCATTTATAGATTTTTTAATAGAAATAAAATATTACATAAGGGGCCTTCTTAGTATGTCTCCCTGACCTCATTTCCCCTTCTCTGTCCTCAAAAGCAAAAATATTCTTGAAGTTGGTATTTAATCTTCTTTCCCACATTTTTATATTTCAACTTCTAATGTACAGTTCCCTAAATAACATATAACATTATTTTAATTTTATTAAACATCAATGGTAATATAGTCTATGAATTTTTTTCCAACCTGAATCTTTTACTTTGCATTATGCTTTTAAAATTATGTTAATGTCTAGATAAACTCTATTATACATGCTATTTAATATCTATGAATAAAACACATTATTAATTCTACTACTGATGGACATTTTGGAAGAATCCAAATTGTTGCTATTATTAAAAATGATGATTGGTCTTTTTGTGTGTCTCCTTCTGCATAAGTTCCAGAAAGTCTTTAGAATTTATACAGAGAACTGGAATTTTTGATTCATTCAATATGCACATCCTCAACTTTTATCGATTCCTAAATTCATTCCTACCTTACTCAACAAAGTGTAAAAATCAACATTCTCATAAGCAGTGTATGAATTTTCCTGTTTATTCAAATTCTCATCCAACCTCAATTCTATTCCATTAATCCTTTGTAATCCTTGAGCCAATACTACATTCTTTTACTTACTCTAGATTTATACTACATCAATATCATGTTAGTATATCTCTTGCTTCTTAAAAGGTCTTTCAAAATTAGCTTCACTATTCCTGCCCCCATACTTTCAATATTAATTTCAGGAGCAATTTATCAAATTCTCTGAGACATTCTATGGGGAGTTGTGTCTAGAATTATATTGGATATTTAGATTAATTTAGGGACAATTGATATCTTTATAATATTGACTCATAATCCACTGACATGTTTTATAATATTATGTAAATATGTCTACAAAGGCCTTGCAAATATTTGATAAATTTATTCCTAGATACCTTCATTTTTTCTTATAATTGTAAATGATATTTCTGGTGTTCTTCTTATCTGGTATAGCTATTGAGTTTTACTAGTCTCATAAAATCAGAGTAGCAGTTCTGTTTTCTATTTTCTAAAATAAATTTTTAAATATCAAAGAGATTTTCTTTTGGAAGCAGCAGATTCATTACTTCAATTCATTAAAGGATCATTGGTTCAGCTTTATGTTCATTATATAGCAGTTATGACATTTTTAGATTTCTGTGGAAATTATAAATTCAATTAAGTCTACTTATGATTTAAAAAATCTCTTTTAAATATATTTACTTTTCCTTTTAGTTTTGATATTATTATTGACTTTAATTTTTCTTTTTCTCAGACCAGTCTACCTTTTTCTAAAAATAAGAAATACTAGCTTTTGTTGATTAGTTTTTTTTTTTAATTTCTTCATTTTATATTACATTATTTCTTTTGTATTTCTGTATTTGATTTACTTTATTAAGATGTGTTACTAATTCCCTTTTTTTTTTCTATTTATGTGTCCAGAGACATCTGCCCTACATTTTACTTTTGAAAAAACTTGTCCATTGCAGGGGTTACAAATTCAGTAGAGAATGAGAGAGGGGAAGGATGGGCGAAGCAGCTTCTATATCAAATTTCAGAATGACTTCTCTTAAAAAGGACAGATCATGTCATTAAGATATTCTGTTCTAGGAAACCTGAGCCACTCTCTTGCATGGGAATCCACAGAGTACCTGCCGTAGCAATTACACCTCCCACCCCACAGCCACGACCCTCTATGGCCTCCACCTTCCCAGCATGGCCTCAATGTCCACTGCTTGCACACCTGAGGACCCTTCTTCTGCAAGCCAGTGCCCTTCCCAGTGGACACATGCCTCTCTCTTTCAAAGCCAGCCTAGCCTTCCAAAAGACTGCCTTTTTTACCTCATCCTTCTATGCAATGGGATTGTCTGTCTTCCCCAGAGCTGGTCCTATGAGCCCAGATGGGTGTCTAGGAAGTCCTTTTCCAAACAGCATATGGGTGTCATTTCTGTGAGAGGAACTCACCCTGGGAATGTGAGCACTTTTTTTTTTTTTTTTAAGATCTTATTTGTTTGTTTGTTTAGAGAGAACACACATGTGAATGGGGGGAGGGGCAGACGGAGAGGGAGAGAGAGAATCTCCAGCAGACCCCTCACTGAGCACAGAGTTGGACACAGGATTCCATCTCAGGAAACCTGAGATCATGACCTGAGTGGAAACCAAGAGTCAGTCGCTCAACCGACCAAGTCACCCAGGTGCCCCAATGTCAGCACTTTTTGCCAAAATGTAAAACATGCCTAGAGGTTTAGGGTCAAATTGACTCCTTCCTGGCCTCTCTTTGAGCCTCAGGGGCATCTCCAGGCTAATAGCTAGCCTGCCTGTTAAGTGAACCAACTCCTTGGGGCGCCTGGGTGGCTCAGTCGGTTAAGTGGCTGCCTTCAGCTCAGGTCATGATCCCAGGGTGCTGGGATCAAGCCCCACATCAGGCTCCCTGCTCAGCGGGGAGCCTGCTTCTCCCTCTCCCACTCCTCCTGCTTGTGTTCCCTCTCTCGCTGTCTCTCTCTGTCAAATAAATAAATAAAATATTAAAAAAAAAAAAAGTGAACCCAACTCCAGTCTTTCCTAGAGTCTCCTGGCCTGAGAACTTGCCTCTGGTCTAATTTAGGAAGCTGGAATGTGTCTGTCTGTTAACAATGTGTCATCTGGCAGGAGACTCAGCCCCAAAGGGTTCCACACTGACTGGGCAAAACCTGCTAGTACATCTAGGTTCTTTCTTCTCCCAGAAGGCAGAGTAACCCACAGCATACCTGGATTTTAACCCGGCTCCCAACCAGGTTAACCTTCCTCTTCATTCAACCACAAAACTTGAGAATTACGGACAAAGATTCCTGAAGACTTAACCAAATCTTGTTCTCCTGAAGCTCTTGGACTCAATAGGTCATCTGCAGCCCCTACCTCCATCACCTTTTTTATTTTAATTATTTCTATCTTCATTGAGGTGTAATTGACAAATTAAATTATATGTATTTAAAGTGCACACCCTGATGATTTCATACACATATATGTTGTGAAATGATTACCTCAATCAAGTAAATTAACAAGCCATCACCTAACATAGTTACTATCTTTTTGTGTGTGATGGGAACATTTAAGTTCTACTCTTTTAGCAAATTTCAAAAATACAATATGATGATTTACTATAATTATCATGCTGTAGATTAGGTCCTAGAAACTTATTCATCTTATAACTGAAAGTTTGTGCCCTTTTATTAACATCTCCCCTGTTTCCTCACTCACAGCCCCTAGCAACCACCCTTCGAATTTCTGTCTCTATGAGTTCAACTTTTTTTTTAATTTAGATCCCACCTTTAAAGGAGATCATACAGTATTTTTGTTTCTCAGTCTGCTTATTTGAAATATATTTCATTATATGATTATATATAATATATATTCCATTATTTATAGAGGATTTTAAATTTTAATTAAAATTAAAATTACACATTTTAGTCCACTCATCTGTCAAAAGATAATTAGGTTGTCTCCATCTCGACTACTACAAATAATGCTGAAATGAACATGAGAGTACAGAATTCTTTTCGAGATATTGATTTTATTTCCCTTGGATATATACCCAGAAATGGGATTGATGGATCATATGGTAGTTGAATTTTAATTTTTTGAGGAATCTCCTTGCGTTTTTCCATAATGACTACCAAGTTCCTACCAAGAGTACACAGAGTTGGGGCGCCTGGGTGGCTCAGTCGTTAAGCGTCTGCCTTTGGCTCAGGTCATGATCCCAGGGTCCTGGGATCGAGCCCCACATCAGGCTCTCTGCTCAGCGGGGAGCCTGCTTCTCCCTCTCCCACTCCCCCTGCTTGTGTTCCCTCTCTCGCTGTTTCTCTCTGTCAAATAAATAAATAAAATCTTTAAAAAAAAAAAAAAGAGTACACAGAGTTCTGTTATCTCTACATCCTCACTAACATTGGTTATCTCGTCTTTTTAATAATAGCCATTCTAACTGGTGTGGGGTGATATCTCATTGTGGTTTTTATTTCCATTTCCCTGATGATCAACAATGTTGAGCACCTTTTTGGGTCATTGCCATTTTGCTATTGAGTTGAAGGAGCTGCTTCAAAATAGGTGGAAGACATCATCCCTCATGTAATCTTGGTACCCTGCTGAAGATCAGTTGACTGTAAATGTGTAGGTTTATTTGTAGGCTCTTTATTCTGTTCCATTGGTCTATATGTCTGTCTTTATGTCAGTACTATATTGTTTTGATTACTATAACTTTGTAACATGGTTTGAAATAAGGAAGTATGATGTTTCCAGCTTTGTTTTTCTTTCTCAAGATTTTTTTGGCTATTTTGGGTCCTCTGAATTCCATATAATTTTTAGGATTGTTCTTTTTGTACTCCTGTGAGGAAATTTTGATAGGGAATCCATGAATTGGATAGTATAGACATTTTAATAATATTATCTTACAATCCATGAACACAGGATATCTTTATATTTATTTGTGACTTCTTTAAGTTCTTTTATTGATGTGTTATAGTTTTCAGTATACAGGTCTCTCATTTCTTAAATTAAGTTTATTCATAAGTATTTTATTCTTTTTTTTATGCTATGGTAAAAGGAATTGTTTTTATAATTTCCTTTGTTGTTAGTTATTTGTTAATGTAGAGAAACACAGCTGATTTTTATACATAGACTTTGCATCCTGCAACTTTACTAAACTTGCTTATCAGTTCTAACAGTGTGTGTGTGTGTAGTCATTAGAGTTTTCCACATATAAGTTTACATGATCTGCAAACTTCTTCCTTTCCAATTTGATGCCTTTTCTTTGTTTTAACATGTTTATTTCAATTATTTTTAGTCCTTCCCTAATTTAGCTGTGTTTCTGATATGTAGTAATTTTATTATCTCTTTACTAATAAAAGCATTTTTTATTCAAATGTGTCCTTTCTGTCATGAATTACTTAGGAGTGAATTTTTTCCTTAAAAATTTTTTTTATTTTTTATATATATTATATATATATATTAATTTATATATATAATATAATATATATATTTTATATATTATATATATTAAAATAAATTATATTTATTTTTCAATATTATCATTTTAATTTATAATTTGTTTTAGAGTCATGGACTTCTGTAATATGTTGATTCTTTGAAGCATGGCTTACTGCATGAAATATTATTTAAAACGTCCTAAGTCTCCTTGAAGAACATGTTTTAGTCTCTTGTTTTGGTTTGAATATGAGGCTAATTTTGCATTTACATTTTTACAGTTATTCTAATTTTTTATTAATTCACTTATCATTTTTAGTTATAGTTTTTAAAATCTCCACTATCATTGTGAATTTGTTATTTTTGTTATAATTTTCTGATTGTTTACCAATATTTATTTTCCAGTGACATTACTCCATGCCTATAAGTCCATTATTTTTTGGTTAATTATTCTTTTTAGTGTTATTTATTGCCTACTTAAGAGTTTGGTCTTAAATTGTATTTGCCTGATAATGATATTCCAAAGCCAGATACTAGGTTTCTTCTTTTGATTAGTAGTACTGTGATACACTTTTTTTTTTAATTCATCCTTTTTTTTTTTTTTAAAGATTTTATTTATTTATTTATTTGAGAAAGAGAGAGAGAGAAACAGCATGAAAGGGGATAGGGTCAGAGGGAGAAGCAGGCTCCCCGCTGAGCCGGGAGCCCGATGTGGGACTCGATCCTAGGACCCTGGGATCATGACCTGAGCCGAAGGCAGTCGCTTAACCAACTGAGCCACCCAGACACCCCTGTGATACACTTTTTATTTCTTTATTTTTAATCTCTCTCTGTCTTTCTCTCTTTCTTTGCTGGTGTTTAAATGTGTCTTTTACACACCTAATAAAATTGGATTTTCAACATATATTTGTATATACTCTCTCTTTTCAAATTAATTTAAATATATTTTGGTAAATTATACACATTCAGACTTGTTTTTAAACTAGGTTACTTTGTATGTTTCCCTCTCTCCCTTCTCTTTCTCTCTTTCTCTTTCTCTACCTTTGCATTATATTTTATTCCCTGAAATTATGAAGATATAAATTGACCTACAACTTTTCTAACAAATTTTATGAAAGTCAATGTTTCTACAACATTCCCAAATATGAAAGGTGTTTACATGTTTTGATTACACATTTAAAACACCCTCTTCTGTTATCATTGTGATATAAAGTTTTAATTTTCATTTTTCTCATTAAAAATAGCTATTACTTTTTTATGAAGGCTCAAGTTGACTTTACTAGCATATTATTTAGTTATGTTGCCATCATTCCCCCCCACACCTTATTTCTGCATTTCTTTCTCTTGTTGTCAAATGTATATTCTTTAGCAACTCTTTTTAGTGAGGAACTGTGGGTGCTAAAGCCAAACAGTCTTGTTACATAGGAAAACATCTTTTTTTCCTTTCATTTCTATTTGGCAGCTTATAGAATTCTGAGTTTTGGATATTACTCTGTGCTTCTTCTGACTTAGAGATTCTCTCACCTACTCCGTTTGTATGTTTACTTCTCTATATTCTTCTATTACCCCTCAGTTCAATGACAAACTCCTATCATCTTGCAGGAAGCCACCAGGAATTAAAAAAAGAAAAAAGAAAAAAAGGAAGTGTCCAGAAACACATATAAGGTAAGCAAGATGTTGTTGACACTGCAAATAATCAATTTATAGTGTCAAGAGAGAGGACCAGAGCAGACTGCTTCATATGTGGGTGCTTTAAGGATGGTGTGGCAGAAGGATTAGACAATTACTGAGCTAAAGATTCTGCTGATGAAGGATTAGGTGACCTTGTTATGATTCCCAAGGAGCAAAGGAAGTCAGAAAAGGAGTGATTTCACTGGTTGATCTATTTCACTTATAGCATCTTTTGGTTGACCCTACATTGCAAAAATTCAATGCATAGGAAATTTGAATCTCCTCAATTTTGTTTCTGACCTCAGCTCTGGCTCAGCACTTGCTTTCCATGGAGACAGTTCACTGGAAGGATGGCCTGACCATTCTATATGGGTTATTTTTTTCCCCCACCAAATTGGTCCAGATTAGAAACACAGACTTTGATTTATTTCTTCAGTCTTGATGCTGCTTATCCTAGTGTGAAATAAATTCAACTGGATTTTAGGAAGATAGAGGGTTTTCCTCAACAATAAAAACTTAGTTTTCAATATTAGATATAGCTATCCCTGTTATAGAAACAAACATATAAAACTTAAAAGAAAAAGAAATTCCTTAACCATCTATTCAGCTCTGGCTCTGATATATCCAATATCTGGATATATCCTGGGATATTCTCTCTCCCTCTCTCTCTCTCTCTCTCTCTCACACACACACATACTCTCTCTCTCGCTCTCTCTTTCCCCATCCATCCATCTATCCATCCATCCATCAATCCATCCATCCATCCAACTCTTACTTCTTTATTTCTTCTCTATTCTTTTCCTATACTCTGATCCCTGTACCTTAGGAAGAAAGAGACAATTTATCCCATATTCTTTTGCAATGAAGTTACCTCCATGCCCTACTACCAAATCATTAAGGCCCTCTCTGGTTGACCAAGGATATGGCCAAAGCTTTGTAATCACAGATTGTGAGGTATCACTAATTAGAGTGTTTTACTGAGGCTCCTTCCTCCAGATTCTCTTTACTTGCTAGAGCAGAGAGCAACATTTATTGATATACTTGAATAGTTGTTAATTTGTCTGTCAGAATTATATTTTCCTTTACAACATGATTAATACAAATGTAATTAAGAGTTTCTTTATATCTGTTTGTAGATTAACAAACAAACACCAGTCAAGGAGAGTAGAGTGCTATAAAATCAACAATTTTTTACAGTCAAAATACTGACTGATGAGTAACTAGAGAAAGAAAAATCATATATGAGACACAGCTTAAACCATAGAATCAATTTTTTATAAATTTTCTGTCCTCTATCAATGACCTTCGAAAACTTTAACTTCTTGATGCATCTATAATGAGGACTTAGAGATACCAGTTCATATAAGTTTGCTTTAGGCCAGATGAAGGAATTCAGATTTTATCATTTAATGACTGTATGGCTTTATAAATTACCAAACCTTTTCCGAATCTCATGTTCTGTAAAATGGGAACACTAATGTTTAATTTCTAAGACAATTAGGGAAATGCAGGAAAATAGTATTTGTGAGGGTGTATCTACAAATATAGAAAAAGTATTTAATCTATTCTACTCCTTAAATTCTATTTCTTTATTAAAGTAGATCAGAAAATTTAATTTTCAAATATGAAAACAAGAAGTTAAAACAAAACTAGAAATTGCATATTTAAAGAAAATAGTCACAAAGATCAGGATTCATCTACCTGAAGCTGTTGTTTTGTTTTTGTTTTTCTTCCCTAAAATTTTTGCTGTTTTCATACAACTGCTTTTGGCTTTAAACTAACACCTTTCTTTTTTCTTTTTTTTAAGACTTTATTTATTTATTTATTTGGCAGAGACAGAGATAGCGAAAGCAGGAACATAAGCAGCGGGAGTGGGAGAGGGAGAGCAGGCTTCCTGCGGAGGAGGGAGCCCGATGTGGGACTCAATCTCAGGACCCTGGGATCATGACCTGAGCTGAAGGCAGATGCTTAACAACTGAGCCACCCAGGCGCCCAAACTAACACCTTTCAAATGATGTAAAGTAATGTGATGTGGAAATTACTAGAAAGCAAAAGGAATCAAGCACACAGGTACAATTTTTATTCCTTTGAGAGAAGCAATTGCATAACTACAGATGGAAATTGCAAGAATTTTTTTTTGGCCTATTTACCAAGGCATTTTCCCTGTTCTTTCAAAATTGGAAATGAAATCACCGCAAAGAAAGCTGTCAGAACCTATATATTTCAAATGACCCAAGCACTATTGTGCTCTGTGTTCTTGCTCAAACATAATGCATTCTCCACTGTTTTTAATTCCATTAATGAGGAGAAAGACATGCAAGTAAATGCCTGTTATAAGAAATAATAAACCTATTCAGGCCACAAGTGGGCTGGAGATAAAATATGACTTAAAACAAAGCATTTTCAGAGGATTTAAAGGACCTTATCTGGAAAGTGGGCTAACAATAACAATAACAATAGATTGTGTATAGTGGTTCTCATTTGAAGTTATGTGTTTTTTTTTTTTCATTTCAGTGAAGATTTTATTTATTTACTTTTTAAATTTAATTTAATTTTATTATGTTATGTTAATCACCATACATCATTAGTTTTTGATGTAGTGAAGTTATGGTTTTACAGTCCATGTTTAGATGACTCCAACGCCAGCATGAACTTTAGTTCTTCCTGAGATAATCTAATATTGACCCCCTATATTAGTTGCTTAACAATGTTTTAGGAATGGCTCACATTATCTCCCCTGCTGGTGAGACTGACAGAGACAGTAATACTTGCTGATTAGTAATACTTGCTGGTTAAGAGCTCTGATTCTAGGGCTCAGTTGCTTGTGTTCAATCCATGTGACCCTGGGCAAGTCATTTACATTTCTGTGCCTCAGTTTCTTCATCTGTATAATGAACAATAATAATGTCTCCTATCTTATAGGATCTTTGTAAGGATTAAATGAATTATACATAAAAATAACTTAGAACAATATCTGGCACAAATAAACACTTAAAAATGGCTATGGTTAGTCCTAGGCCTGATGCACTTGTAACTTAGAATCTCTAGTTTATAGTTTGTACCTGGGTATGCCAGACCAGCAGGTTATTTCATAGACATACTGGCTATATATAACAGTTGATAATGACCTTGGGGGCAAAGGACCACCCACCCTCACCCCTAGAAAGGGCCCAGTTTGAGCTTCTGTGTCCTTGGGTAGAAACTGACATGAGTTTCTTCCACTCAACAGCTGTTTGCATTTATATTCCTCTCTTCATACAATTAAGTTGTTGTAACCTTTACAGACAAAAGGGACATGCATCATTTGTATCTTTTTAAATCAATGCTAGACAATTTATCACATTTATCACAATCAACCTAGTGACCATTGCACAGGGACTATGAGCCTTCATATTCATATTCATTTTGGGGAATGGATGAATTAGAACATGGATACAGGATTAATGGTATAGGTGTCCCAAATATTCCCAGATTCCATTGCTTTTCAGTGGTAGAAATATCTATTCTTACGCTTAGTTTATTAATAAAAAGAGTTAATCTGACCATGTTGCACTTCTTCATAAAACTCCATGATGACTCTCCATCACCCTTAAGATAAAGAACAATATATATTTTTTTTGATGTAGTGTTCCATGATTCATTGTTTGTGTATAACACCCAGTGCTCCATGTAGTACGTTCCCTCTTTAATACCCATCACCAGGCTAACCCATCCTCCCACGCCCTCCCCTCTAGAACCTTCAGTTTGTTTCTCAGAGTCCATAGACTCTCATGGTTCATCTCCCGCTCCGAGTTTCCCCCCTTTATTCTTCCCTTCCTGCTATCGTCTTCTTTTCTTTCTTTCTTTTTTTTTTTTTTTAACATATAATGTATTATTTGTTTCAGAGGTACAGGTTTGTGATTCCTCAGTCTTACACAATTCACAGCGCTCACCATAGCACATACCCTCCCCAATGTCTATCACCCAGCCACCCTATCCCTCCCACCCCCCACCACTCCAGCAACCCTCAGTTTGTTTCCTGAGATTAAGAATTCCTCATATCAGTGAGATCATATGATACATGTCTTTCTCTGACTGACTTATTTCGCTCAGCATAACACCCTCCAGTTCTATCCACATTGTTGCAAATGGCAAGATTTCATTCCTTTTGATGGCTGCATAATATTCCATTGTACACACACACACACACATACACACACATATATATATATCACATCTTCTTTATCCATTCATCTATTGATGGACATCTTGGCTCTTTCCATAGTTTGGCTATTGTGGACATTGCTGCTATAAACATTGGGGTGCACGTACCCCTTCGGGTCCCTACATTTATATCATTGGGGTAAATACCCAGTAGTGTAATTGCTGGGTTGTAGGGTAGCTCTATTTTCAACTTTTTGAGGAACCTCCATACTGTTTTCCAGAGTGGCTGCACCAGCTTGCATTCCCACCAACAGTGTAGGAGGGTTCCCCTTTCTCCGCATCCCCGCCAACATCTGTCATTTCCTGACTTGTTAACTTTAGCCATTCTGACTGGCGTGAGGTGGTATCTCATTGAGGTTTTGATTTGGATTTCCCTGATGCCGAGCGATGTTGAGCACTTTTTCATGTGTCTGTTGGCCATTTGGATGTCTTCTTTGGAAAAATGTCGGTTCATATCAAGAACAACATTTTTAACATGTGCATCTGCCTAGCTCCTGACTTACTGCATACCAGTGTCTCTTATTCTATCCACACTGCTCTTTTTTTAGATCCTTGAATGTGCCATAAAGTTTATGTCAACTCAATACAATACAATAAACACATATCATTTTCTACTTCTTTCTTTCAGTTAGGCAAAAACCTAACTAAAGCTAAAAACAAATGTAAACTCATTATCTTTTATAAAAGACACAACTGGGTCAGAATTCAAATGACACTACCTAGACTCTTCAACTTCCTCTCTCTTGGCTCTGCTTTGCTCTAGTTGTCTTCCCTTTCCAGTAGGTTCAAGCAGAGGTGGCCAAGAATCGCCCCAGGTTTACCTCTTCACAGCTAGCAATATCAAAGACTCCCTTTCTCTCCTGCTCTCCAGGACAGCCTGAGGCCTGAATAGCCCTGTGGAACAATCAAAAGGAAATGCCTGGGGAAATGGGTTCTCAGATTTGCCAAAGATCAATGTGTCACCCATGTGACAAAGAATGAGGTGGTCCAGCTCTATCCAAATCAGATGGAAACAGCTGTGTTGCCACACTAATAGAAAAAGATGTTGAACAGGAAAAAGCAGCTTATCCGTCACATTCCATCTTTCTCTTCTTGCTTCTCTCATGCTTTCGTTCAATTGCACTGGCTCATTTCTGAAGTTTGGTGTAGCATAATTTTTTAACTAATTTTTAAAAAATATTTTTTTGGGAAGGGAGGTGGTGGAGGGATGAGGTGACTGGGTGATGGTACATAGTAAGGAGGGCATGTGATGTGATGAGCACTGGGTGTTATATGCAACTAATGAATCATTGAATATTACATCAAAAACTAATTATGTACTATATGTTGGTTAATTGAATTTAAATAAATAAATAAAATATATTTGGGGGGGCGCTTGGGTGGCACAGTCAGTGAAGCATTGGATTCTTGGTTTCAGCTCAGGTTGTGATCTCAAGGTCATGAGATGGAGCCCCATGTGGGGCTACACACTCAGCATAGAGTCTGCTTGGGATTCTCTCTCCCTCTCTCCCCCCTACTCTTGCCCTTCCCCTGCTCTCATGTGTGTATGCACATGTACACTCTCTTTCGCTCTCTCTTTATTTATTTAAAGATAAATAAATCTTTAAAAAGAAGTAAAATAAAAATATTTTTGTCTTCATTTGGCAAAGTTGCTAAGTGGAGGGTCAGACTTCTGAATTCATTAATCTTAACTTTCCATAAAATACTTAGGACAATGTTTCCTAGTCTGATTTTTATTCTGTCCCTGATACGCCATTAAGTACTATAATTTCTTTGTATTTATTTTCAAATTTCCCATTTTGAAAATATTTTATTTTTATTTATTACTAATTATTTAATGAATATTTATTAAGCATTTACTTTATGGCTAGCACTGAGATCAGTATTTTCTCCTTTATATGTATATAAAAGATAGACCTAAAACTATATATCTCTGTATTTTTTAGTCCTCACAACAACATAACCAGAACTAGAAGCAACATTTTTTCAAGTTTATAGCTAGAGAGACTGTGAGACTGTTCTGGAAAAGGATCAGAGAAAAAAATCAAGGAAAATAAGGGACATATCCCTGGTGACAGAGATGGGTTTTCTGATCCAGAAACACACTTACCTATGTTAAAAACATCTTCTTGTAAAAAAAGCTTCATTAATTCCACCCATCAATACCAAAAGTCACAAATCTCCATCCAGTGTCAATCACAACCCTAAGTAATGAACACACAAACATGACCCAAACACAGTGCCTTATCTCAGGAGGCTTGTGGTCTCATGGAAGTGTCGGCATTGGTATGCATGTGCATGACTCCAATACTGAGGAATATGTACCACAGTAACACTGAATAAAGCATCTATAGAATTCTTAGAATTTTACAGGATATGCTATCACTGTCACCATTCTTTACCATTTTTCCATCGGCTTTCAAAGTTTTCTTGACATTGGCAGAATACAAAGAGTCACCATAGTTTTTCTGAAATATATAGTTTGGTAGGGAAGGGAAAAGATGGCAGAGGAGTAGGGGACCCTATTCCAACCAGTCCCCTGAACTGTGCTGGATATCTACCAGACCACTCTGAACACCCATGAAATCAGCCTGAGATATAAGAAGATATATCTGGATCTCTACAAACAAAATATCACAGGTAGTTGGTTTTGAGGTATGAGCAGGGAACAATGATTCTGTGGTCAGATATTGGAAGATAAACAGAAGGGGGAGGGAGACTTCGGGATACTGGACTGCCAGTGCACAAAAGCCTCCTGAGCTGGGGACAGGACACAGACTCGCAGACCAGTAGCAATGGGGAAAGGACTTTAAGGCAGCCCCTGGATGGAAACCTGGAGTGGTGGGGCCACATGTGCGAACTGGGGGTGGCTGGCAGTTTTAGAAGCACAAAGGGCAGAGACGTGCCCCCAACCTGGAGGCAAGGACTGGGAGCGTTGCTGAGGAGTGCACAACCTGGGATGCTGCAGTTTATAGTAGCACAGACAGAAATGGAGATAGTGTGGCCTGGAGAGCTCACTGAAGAACAGACTGCGATCTCTCTGCTCTGAGGCAGAGGGTTGGAAACAATCTCTTCTGCTCTGACTCTCGGAAGAGACGCAGAAAGCCACCAGGGAAAGCCACCAGAGAACAAAAGCCCCCCCAAAACAGGTTTTCACTGAGCCTATCCCCCACCACAGGGGCAGGGCAACTCTGCCCAAACAGGGTTGCCTGAGTAACAGCATGGCAGACCCCTCCCCCAGAAGATAGGCTGGGAGAACAAGAAGCTGACAACCCTAAGGTCCCTATAAAACAGATGCATCTTGCTTGGGCTGTGGTCAATAATTTGGACTTTGTACATTCCCTCAACCACCCCTCAACAGAATGACTAAGAGGAGGAACCCCCAAAATAGGAAAGACTCAGAGACTGTGACTTCTGCCACAGATTTACAAATGGATACAGATATAACCAAGATGTTGGAAATGGACTTCAGGGTAACAGTTATGAAGATGATAGCTAGAATGGAGAAATCAATTAATGGCAACATAGAGTCTCTAAGGGCAGAAATGAAAGCTGAACTGGCAGAACTTAAAAATGCTATCAGTGAGATCCAGTCTAATCTAGATAATCTAACAGCTAGGGCAAATGAGGCAGAAGAACAAATTAGTGATCTAGAAGACAAATTGATAGAAAAGAAGGAAAAAGAGAAGGCCTGGGAGAAACAGCTTAAAATCCATGAAAAAAGAATTAGAGAAATAAGTGACACCATGAAACGTTCCAATGTTAGAATTATTGGGATCCCTGAGGGGGTGGAGAGAGAGGACTAGAAAATATATTTGAGCAAATCGTAGCTGAAAACTTCCCTAATCTGGGGAATGAAACAAACATTCGTGTCCTAGGGGCAGAGAGGACCCCTCCCAAGATCAAGGAAAACAGGCCAATGCCCCGGCATGTAATAGTAAAACTCTCAAATCTTAGAACCAAGGAAACCATCTTAAGGGCAGTTAGGGGGAAGAGATTCCTTACATACAGAGGGAGGAACATCAGAATAATGTCAAACCTATCCACAGAGACCTGGCAAGCCAGAAAGGGCTGGCAAGACATATTCAGGGTACTAAATCAGAAGAACATGCAGCCAAGAATACTTTATCTGGCAAGGCTGCCATTTAGAATGGATGAAAAAATGCAGAGCTTCCAAGACCAGCAGAGACTGAAAGAATATGTGACCACTAAGCTGGCCCTTCAAGAAATATTAAGGGGGGTTCTATAAAAGGAGAAAGACCCCAAGAGTGATATAGAACAGAAACTTACAGAGACAATCTATAGAAACAAGGACTTCACAGGCAACATGATGACAATAAATTCATATCTTTCAATAATCACTCTCAATGTGAACAGCCTAAATGCTCCCATAAAATGGCACAGGGTTGCAGATTGGATAAAAAGACAGGACCCATCCATATGCTGTCTACAAAAGACTCACTTTGAACCTAAAGATACATCCAGACTGAAAGTGAAGGGATGGAGATCCATCTTCCATGACAACGGACCTCAAAAGAAAGCTGGGGTAACAATTCTTATATCAGACAAATTAGATTTTAAGCTAAAGACTGTAGTTAGAGACACAGAAGGACACTCTATCATTCTTAAAGGGTCTAGCCAACAAGAAGATTTAACAATTGTAAATATCTATGCCCCCATCATGGGAGCAGCCAACTACATAAGCCAACTGTTAACCAAAATAAAGAGTCATATTGATAATAATACGTTAATTATAGGAGACCTCAGTACTCCACTCTCAGCAATAGACAGATCATCTAAGCAGAAAATCAACAGAGAAACAAGAGCTTTGAATGACACACTGGACTAGATGGACCTCATAGATATATACAGAACATTCCACCCTAAAACAACAGAATACTCATTCTTCTCGAGTGCACATGGAACTTTCTCCAGAAGAGACCACATACTGGGTCACAAATCAGATGTCCACCAATACCAAAAAATTGGGATTATTCCCTGCATATTCTCAGACCATAATGCTTTAAAACTGGAACTCAATCACAAGAAAAAATTTGGCAGAAATTCAAACACTTGGAAGCTAAAGACCACTCTGCTCAAGAATGTTTGGGTCAACCAGGAAATCAAAGAAGAACTTAAACAATTCATGGAAACCAATGGGAATGAAAACACATCTGTCCAAAACCTATGGGATACTGCAAAGGTGGTCCTAAGGGGAAATACATAGCCATCTAAGCCTCACTCAAAAAAATAGGAAAATCCCGAATTCACCAACTACCGTTACCATAAAGAACTGGAGAAAAAGCAACAAACGATGCCTAAGCTACACATTAGAAGAGAAATAATTAAGATTAGAGCAGAGATCAATGAATTAAAAACCAGAAACACAGTAGTTCAAATCAACGACATTAGAAGCTGGTTCTTTGAAAGAATTAATAAGATCAATAAACCACTGAGCAGACTTATCCAAAGAAAAGGGAAAGGACCCAAATTAATAAAATTATGAATGAAAGGGGAGAGATCATGACTAACACCAAGGAAATAGAAACAATTATTAGAAATTAAAAAGAAATTATTCTCAACAACTATATGCCAATAAATTAAGCAACCTGGAAGAAATGGAGGCCTTCCTAGAAACCTACAAACTACCAAGACTGAAAAAGGAAGAAATTGACACCTGAATAGACCAATAACCAGTAATGAGATTGAAGCAGTGATCAAAAACATCCCAAAAAACAAGAGTCCAGGGCCTGATGAATTCCCTGGAGAATTCTACCAAACATTCAAAGAAATAATACCTATTCTCCTGAAGCTGTTTCAAAAAATAGAAACACTTCTGTTTCCAGACGCATTCTATGAGGCCAGCATTACCTTAATCCCCAAACCAGGCAAAGACCCCATCAAAAAGGAGAATTTCAGACCGATATCCCTGATGAATATGGATTCCAAACTTCTCAACAAAATCCTAGCTAATAGGATCCAACAATACATTAAAAGGATCATCCACCACCACCAAGTGGGATTTATCCCCAGGATGCAAGGGTGGTTCAACATTTGCAAGTCAATCAATGTGATAGACCACATTAATAAGAGGAGAGAAAAGAACCATATGGTCCTCTCAATTGATGCAGAAAAAGCATTTGACAAAATACAGCATCCTTTCCTGATTAAAACTCTTCAGAGTATAGGGATAGAGGGAACATTCCTCAATTTCAGAAAATCCATCTATGAAAAACCCACAGCAAATATCTTCCATGGGGAAAAGATGAGAGCCTTTCCCCTTAAGATCGGGAACACGTCAAAGATGCCCACTCTCACCACTATTGTTTAACATAGTACTAGAAGTCCTAGCAACAGTAATCAGACAACAAAAAGAAATAAAATGTATTCAAATTGGCAAAGAAGAAGTCAAACTCTCTCTCTTTGCAGACGACATGATACTTTATGTGGAAAACCCAAAAGATTCCACCCCCAAATTACTAGAACTCATACAGCAATTCAGTAATGTCGCAGGATACAACATCAATGCACAGAAATCAGTTGCTCTTTAAACACTAACAATGCAACTGTAGAAAGAGAAATTAGAGAATCAATTCCATCTACAATAGCACCAAAAACTATAAGATACCTCAGAATAAACCTAACCAAAGAGGTAAAGGATCTATACTCTAGGAAATACAGAACACTCATGAAAGAAATTGAAGAAGACACAAAAGGATGGAAAAACATTCCATACTCATGGATCGGAAGAATAAACATTGTTAAAATGTCTATGCTACCCAGAGCAATCTGTACCTTCAACACCATCCCGATCAAAATTCCAATGACATTTTTCAAAGTGCTGGAACAAAGAATCCTAAAATTTGTATGGAATCAGAAAAGACCCCGAATTGCCAAGGAAATGTTGAAAAAGAGAAACAAAGCTGAGGTATCACATTGCCTGATTTCAAGCTATATTACAAAGCAGTGATCACCAAGACAGCATAGTACTGGCACAAAAACAGACATATAGACCAATGGAACAGAACAGAGAGCCCAGATATGGACCCTCAACTCTATGGTCCACTAATCTTTGACAAAGCAGGAAAAATATGCAATGGAAAAAAGACAGTCTCTTCAATAAATGGTGCTGGGAAAATTGGACAGCTATATACAGAAGAATGAAAACGCAACCATTCTCTAACACCATACACAAAGATAAACTCAAAATGGATGAAAGACCTCAATGTGAGACAGGAATCCATCAAAATCCTAGAGGAGAACATAGGCAGTAACCTCTTCGACATCAGCCACGCAACTTCTTTCAAGATACATCTCCAAAGGCAAGTGAAACAAAAGGGAAAATGAACTTTTGGGACTTCATCAAGATAAAAAGCTTCTGCACAGCAAAGGAAACAGTCAACAAAACAAAGAGGCAACCCACGGGATAGGAGAAGATATGTGCAAATGACACTACAGACAAAGGGCTGATATCCAAGTTCTATAAAGAACTTCTCAAACTCAACACCCAAAAAACAAATAAAAGTCAAAAAATGGGCAGAAGACATGAACAGACACTTCTCTGAAGAAGACATACAAATGGCTAACAGATACATGAAAAAATGTTCATCATCATTAGCCATGAGGGAAATTCAGATCAAAGCCACACTGAGATACAACCTTACACCAGTTAGAATGGCAAAAATTGACAAGGCAAGAAACAACAAATGTTGGAGAGGTTATGGAGAAAGGGCAACCCTCTTACACTGTTGGTGGGAATGCAAGTTGTACAGCCACTTTGGAAAACGGTGTGGAGGTTCCTCAGAAGGTTAAAATAGAGCTACCCAATGACCCAGCAATTGCACTACTGGGTATTTACCCCAAAGACACAGATGTGGTGAAAAGAAGGGCCATATGCACCTCAACGTTCATAGCAGCAATGTCTGCCAAACTGTGGAAAGAGCCAAGATGCCCTTCAACAGATGAATGGATAAAGAAGATGTGGTCCATATATACAATGGAGTATTACTCAGCCATCAGAAAGGATGAATACCCAACTTTTACATCAACATGGATGGGATTGGAGGAGATTATGCTGAGTGAAATAAGTCAAGCAGAGAAGGTCAATCATCATACAGTTTCACTTATTTGTGGAACATAAGGAATAGGATGGAGGACATTAGGAGAAGGAAGGGAAAAATGAAGGGGGAGAAATCGGAGGGGGAGACCAACCATGAGAGACTATGGACTCTGAGAAACAAACTGAGGGTTTCAGAAGTGAGGGGGGTGGCATGTGGGGGGTAGGTTAGCCCAGTGGTGGGTATTAAGGAGGGTATGTATTGCATGGAGCACTGGGTGTTATACGAAAACAATGAATCATGGAACACTACATCAAAAACTAATAATGTACTGTATGGTGACTAACATAATGTAATAAAATAAAATTTAAAAAAAATTAAAAATTAAAAAAAATAAATATATATTTTATTTCCTAGGACATTTTTACCATGGCATCTAATCTAACATCCAGATAGTTATAAAATGCCAATGTCTGGAATATTTTGATAAAGTTGTTTATTTTTTAGTAGATTACTGTTATCAAAATAACCTCAAAGTTTCATATTAATATAATTATTATTTATTTTTTAGAATGAGAATCAACATAAAACAAAAGAAAAAAAAGGTTCAAAGTCTTGTTCTATGAATTTCTACATGAAGTTTAAGTAAAAGGTCAAAGTTTAAGCTCTTCAGAGGCATGGAAGACCCATCATTATCAATTTCTCCTGACACATGTAACTTCAATACCACAACCCCACATGCATCATACGCTTTATAAACTTCCTACTGTTCTACAAACACAGAATGATTTTATATTTGTCTACCTTTACGAAAAAATGATTTCATATTATTCCACATTATTACCCTGTGTTAACTTCTATTATGAGACTTCTAATCCAGGTTTTGGATTACTGATTTACCTCATTATCTTCCCCCAAATACAATGAGTACCTGTGAGAAAGAGACTGTCTTATAGAGCTCTGAATGCTGTAGCATGACACTATTAAATAAAACAAAGAATTATGAAAAGAATATAGAGGAACAAATCTTGGTTGAGAAATAAAGCTTAATCATGGTTTTCCATATTTCCCCTCCCCCCATTCTCTCTTTTCTGCCTCATATTCACCTTTCAGAAATTGAAATTTCAAATATCCAAGGCTTAAAAATCTTTATTATGCTCTCACATAGAATTCATTATAGATTGCCTTGTATTAATGCATATATTTTATGTATACTTATTAGGAAATACTTCTGTTTAAAAAAAGATTTATTTATTTATTTGAGAGAGAGAGTGATTGAGCGGGGGAAGGGGCAGAGGGGGAGAAGCAGACTCTGCATTGAGCACAGAGTCCAACATAGGGCTCAACTCTACGACCCTGAGATTATGACCCCAGTGGAAACCAAGAGTCGGATGCCCAACTGCCTGAGCCACCCAGGCATCCCTAGGAAATACATTTCTTAAGAATTGGTATGCTGTCTTCTTTAGGCAAAATTTTACTTTGAAATAATTTTAAATTTGCTGAAAAGTTGCAAAGACACTGGTATATTCCTTTTTTTATCTTTATATCTACTACACTAGTTAACACAATGCCTTAGGGTGCTCAATAAATATTTTCTATTCAAACATCAATTTTATATCAAGATCCAGTGATTCTGTTAGTTGGTTTCATGAAGAAAGGATATAGAACTGTGTTTACATAGTTGTCCTGCTTAATGATATTCTTTCTATTATTATTATGATCATTATTATTAATTATAATACTAGGAAATACTCACCCATTCTGCTCTTATAGGAAGGACATAGAAAATAGAAAATAAACAGAATCAGCACCATAATATTAACTTTGGTTTGTTATGGATTCTGGATCAGAAACTCACAGTAGGAGGGAGAATATTATTGGTTTTTGCTAAATGGAAGATATTTATCAGAAACAAAAAGATCATCTGAGAAATTAGGATGATACAATAATAAATTTGGAATGAGGTCTAGATGTTATTCAGTCCACCTCTCATACTTTACATATAAAGAAATCAGTTTAGACATGATCAGTAATTTATAAAAATGACAATGAAGCCAATAAGTAGCAGTGTTGGAAATAAACCATGACCTCTGATTCTAAGTCCAGAACTCTTTCCCCTATACTAAAATGAACAGTATATTGCTAACTGCATAGGCAGTTCTTCTTTACTGACTGTTCTTTTGATGAGAATGTGGATTTCATCTCTTTAAATGCACCACTGAATGTTATGAGAATCAACCATAGAGAGTGGCAACATCATGCCCTACTATGGGTCTAGGTTTTAATACCTGACATTCCTAGATTTGAATTCTGCCTGTCACTTTTTTTAGTGATGTGGTAATTACAAAATTAATCTAACAAAGTCTTAGTTTTCCAAGGAATATATAATAGAAATGTAAGCTTACTCTGAGGTACAAAACAAGCAAACCAAGTCTTCATTTAAAGTATCTTCTTTAGAGCCTGGCTCTAAATAGGTGATCAATAAGTATTGTTTCCTCTCTCTACCACTCTCGTAAAGAGGGACACCTTTTCTAGGAGATAGGAAAGTGTTAGAAAAAGGCCCGGATGTTGGAGTCTGACTGTGTACTAATCCCAGCTCTTCCAATGCTGTATGTATAACCAGTGCTTCTGACATTTGAGTTCATCAACTGTTCAGCAGGGATAATACCTGTTTCATGTGATGTTATGAAAATTGAATGCCTGGCATACAGTAAGCATAAAGTAATTGGGCTTTATAATTTTTCTATTTCCTTTATTAGCTACCATTTGAAGCAAAATGAGATTTTATTGATTTTTTTGTAATTTTTAAAATGAGTTAAATTTTGTTATGAAAATATTTTTTTTAATTATCAACTTTGTTGATTTCCAGAGAATAAAGGCAATGCAATGGAAAATGTCTATCTATAGCTCTTTATACACTTGTTTCTAAGAAAAAAACTACAATTAAAAAGTCCTAATAAAAATATTTGCCAGAAAAAATACTTTATAAGCAATGTAGGTAATATCTTTCAGAATGTAACATCAATGACCATTATTCTCATTTATATAAATATAGGTAATAATAATGAGGAGAAGGAACATAACAATAGCTTATGCTGTAGTAGGTGCTTTATATATATTATCTTAAATTCTCATAATAACTCTCTGTATTTTTATCCTCATATCACAATGGAGGAAACAAGGTTTCTAGGGAAGTTAAATTATAACATGCCCGGGTTGACACATTTAGTAAAGTATGGACTCCAGATATGGTTGTCATCAAAGACCTTTTTCTTTCCAGAAATTTTATTAACTCTTGACTTCTAATATCTGAAACACTCTATTTTCCTGTAATGAAGATAAGATGTGGTAATTTTTTTTTAAAAAATGAAGTCTAGGAAAATTAAGGATATGAAAAGAGCAATACTGTACCCAACTATTCCTTCCCACATTACTGGCTTGCTATTCAATAGACAATAACATGTACAAATACCTATACACCCATAGTTGATCATTTTGTTTGACTTCAATAGAAATTAAAATAAACCATGTCCAACCTCTCCTCTCCTGGACACTAGCTTGTAATTAATGTCCCTACTTTTTCCACCAGAACTAATTAAATTTTATTAATTAGAAATTGAAATCAAAGTGGTAATGTGAAAATAATATGCTTATACTATCACAGAATTTATAAACATCAGATCAATGATTACATTCAGCATGAACTAAAAATTGTGGGTATTTTCTGCAGGTGGAAGTTTTGTATAGAATATTAATTTCTCTTCACAGTTTTTAACAAAATAAAACCTACTTTCATGTCCTCTACATCTGGGAAACTGTTCTAGCCTCTATACACATCCCTTCTGTGCAGTTTGGAAACATGGATGGACACCAAGATGGACAGCAATGTGGAAGTTGAGCCTCAAGGCTGAGTTTCAGTCTAAGGTCCACCTCTTACTAATTATGCAAACTTCAGAAAAATACTCACCATTCTCATCCTCAGACTTTCCTCATCTGTAAAATGAGGATAGTTTTTCAGCCCTACTTTCAGATCTGTTGGAAGATCTCAATGAGAAAATGTATTTGAGAATACTTGCTTGCAAATTGTAAAAGGCAAATGAAAAGACCCTGATATCCAGGGTATGTAAGTGTGTGTGTGAGTGTATTTGGACCAAAATTTACCATTGTTGCAAGTGCTTATGACCTACTCTTTCAAGTCTTCCCCTCCTGAAAGATTTTTTGTTTTTTGTTTGTTTTTTTGTTTGTTTTCCTTTCAGTGGTGAATGTTCTCCTCTCTGGAGTTCTTGCCTCCCTCCCTGCCTCACTCTCTACCCCTCCTTCTTCCCTTCTCTTATTTTGCCTTCTACATACATAGCCTTTCACATAACTGTGTCTTTTGTATTTTTATTTTTTTTAGAGGTGGGGAGGGGCAAAGGGTGAGAGAGGGAGACTCTCAAGCAGCTCCACACCCAGCACAAAGCCTGCTTCGGGGCTCAATCTCACAACCCTGAGCCAAAATCAAGAGTCAGACACTTAACCCAATGAGCCACCCAGGAGCCCCATGTCTTTTCTAATTATAATCATAACAACAACAGCAACACTGATGGTAACACCTAGTGTTTTCTAAATACTCATTATGTGTCAGCCATTGTTCAAAGCACTTTACATGCTTTATTTCAATTAATATTCACTGTATCTTCATAAAGTTAATAGTATTACCATACACAGCATGAAGACTTTCCCCTCCATTCATCCCATCCATTGCTTATGGGTTTTTCTCAGAATAATTCTCCCTCTCTTCTTTTCTCTCCCTCCTATCTCTTTCCTCCATGCCATCTCCTACTGCACCATCATCAAGTCTGCTTCTCCTAAGTATTACTTTCATGCTACTATACAAGTTCCACAGACCACAGTAAACCTATTGTTCTATAATTCACTTCATTCCTGATTCCTGCTGATTAGAAGCAGTAAAAACTAATTTTCTTTAGGAAGATCACCATTAAGGAAGGAGTGAAATCACTTCCAAGACTCCTCTGTAAGATCTGCTCTCCCAGGGGGGAGAACCCAATGATGACACTGGTAAATTTGTTGATGTAAATTCCTTGTGGCATTTTAATATTTGTTCTAATGGTAGGAAAATGAGATTTGAATCAGAGTCATCACTTTGTCTCCACCACCACCATCATGAAACAATAACTGTCATGTACACACCATTTCATAATTTAAATTATATTTCTTCATGTAAGCTCATTTTGGTCTGACTTAGCCAATTTGGAAATCCATATGAAAAGCTTTTTCCCATATAATCATGCATGCATTTATATATTTTAATTCATGTCGACTGGGAATGCTAAGGGGAAATGTGATCTTACTCGTGAGGTTGAGCTACTACAGCGTTTAGTGAGAGGTAGGAAAAAAAAAGAAACGAATATTGATTGTGTGATTGTGTTTGCTTTGCTCGAGGTAAAGTCCTAGGTACTTCACATACAGCTCAAAATCAGAAAGCCTACTTTTCAATGAGGTTCTTGAGTCAGGGTTAGTTTGGTTTATTAACTTGCTCATGGGCAAGGGTACAGCCAGAATTAGAGCACAGACCTTTGATTTTTCAAGGCCAACATGCTTTCTGCTACACTTAGCTGCTTCACTTCCTTCTGGGAATGAAGGTTATGTTGTAGACATACAAAGTCATGTTCTTATCATTCACAGGTAATTCCTTGGTTTTCTTGGGCAATTTTGAACATAGTTCTGACTCTTGGGACATTAGTTCCCTGCGATTTAGGAAACCAAAAAGATAATTTCTTAAATTGTATCTTAGCTATTCCAAAGTTAATGTAATTTTAAATTCTTTTCTGAGTTTTAATCAGAGAATGATTTTAGCCCCTGAGAAAATCTGATCCAATAATAAGTCAAAATGGTAATAAAATGTAATTTCACCATCTTAGATACGAAAGACATTAATGGGACTTTTTGATCGATCCAGGCCTTTTCTCAAAATTTGGGTACTGTGAAAACATTCCTTAAATCAATTGAACCATTTATTTCCTAGTGTTTTCATCTTTCTCTTACACTTGATGATTCTGCCTGTCTTCAATAACTGCAGATTGCAAATCATTTTAATGTTTATTTCTTCAATTGACTTTCCTCTCAGATGTGGATAATTTATCTACACTTCTTTCTGTGAGTCTTAAGTGCCAAATCCTATTGTATGAAATGCTAATGTAATCTGGATGATTTTTGTGCAAAAAGAACGGAGAGTAAAGTCAATTCGTCTTTAAAATATATATACTGGCTTCATTGAATTTTATATGGAAAAGAGAAAGAGAAATTAGTTAATTGGTCCATAGGTAATATAACTTTAAACTTTTTTGAGTTCCTATCAGAGAATGATTTTAGGGTTTTTTTGTTTATTTTTGTTTATTAAATACTACCTATTAAACTTCTATGGCTGGCGCGCTTGGATGGCTCAGTCGGTTAAGCATCTGCCTTCTGCTCAGGTCATGATCCCGGAGTCCTGGGATCAAGCACCTGCATCGGGCTCCCTGCTCCATGGGAGCCTGCTTCTCCCTCTCCCTCTGCCTGCCAGTCCCCCTGCTTCTTGTGCTCTCTCTCTCTAATATACGAATAAAATCCTAAAAACAACAACAACAAAAAACAAATCTTCTACTGCATGTTTATATTTATGTTATGTTATGGACCATAAATGTAAACAAAAATTACTTTCACATTATAGATAAAATGGTACCTTTCTAAAATATCAGAATGATTATATCATGAAATAAAATAGTTGAGTTAGAAGATATTTGAAGCCATAAAGATAATAATGAAATGTAGCTTGGCTTAATAAAAGTTTACAGATAATGGATATGTTATTAGTTTTTCCTTTGCAATCAATCCCAAAATTCTGGTATTTCTGCATATTTTGAAAGGAATCTTACTTGTAGACACCAACCATTTTGGGACTGTTGGAAAGAAAGAATACCTACCAGAATTAGAGGGAAATGATGTATTTCTAAATGGTTGCATACCATAATTTACAAAGGCCTCTTCCCAAGGCCTAATGTATTCTTGCTTGACAACTGGTGAAGCAGAGGCATTTGGGGGTGGAGCATAGAGTAACTGGACGTTAACAAGACCATTGAAGTAGCCTCTTTTGACCACCCTATAGAAGAGGCAAAGAAATGCATGGAGCAGAATCTAAAATGATGCCTGATTAGGAACAGATTGAATAATTAAAACAAATTTTTATTAGCTAATTAGTGTCCTCTAGAGTAAGTTTTCTAGTGAGTTAGCCCAGAACTTTGTCCATGGACCTCATTTCCTCATTTAAAAGTTATATCTATGGCTTAATAATTATACCAAAGGAAAACATACCAAACTGGCTGGTTGTTATGAAGCTAGATTAAGCCAAGAATATGTAGGATAGGTATAATAAAAAGAACTAACAGGTATTGAGCACTGTGCTTTGGGCTTTATATCATCTTTCTTAATATTTACAATAACCCTATAAAACAGGTGACATTATTAACTTTATTGTACAGCCAGGGAAACTGAATCTAGGATAAAGACATACTTTTCTATTCAACACCTAATCCAAAAAGAACTAGGACTCAAATCATGGGTTTCCATTCTTCACAGCATATTATTTTAATGCCTGACCTCAGTATTCCCTCTACCTTTAACACCATGGTACAGTGAAAAAAAGAAGAGACTATAGGTTGAATCTATCAAGTTTCAATTATTAAAAATAAATTTCATCCAGACATGTCTAAAATTATTCTCTAGCTACAGTGACCTTCCTTTCTATGATCTACCTTTGAAATTTCTACTGATCTGCCTAGACCTGACTGAAAAGTCACCTCCTCTATGAAGTCCTGACAATCTTCCAAATAGATGATCATTTTTTCCTCTTATATTCTGTAATGACTTAGACACTCATACTTTTTCATGACTTCCTTGCTTTAATGACTATAATAATTTAAATATATTTATTTATGAATTTCTTGTTTTAGTCTAATGAACCTTGAGCCCTTCAGGGAAAGTACCAAGTCTGATTTATCTTTTAATTTCCATAGCTATGAAACATAATAGACATTCAACAAATACTTGAATGAAAATATGAAAACACATAAAGAACTAAAATGATCAGTTTACATAAAGATGTAAAATTTATCTATGTAACTTGGATATATAATGTGTCTTAAGCTACTAGGAAGAAGTACCTTCAGAGAAGCATATTTCAAAGTGTTATATAAATATTAATATTGATGTGCATAACTTCTTTTTCAATGTATCAATGAGATATTCTCCATTTATATCTACTTTCAAATCATGTAAATTTATCACAATCCTTATTGCCTCCATGACTTTGATGGAAATGCCATCTCTGCCTAAAATGACCCATCTCTCTTTTCTTCTACTCATGCTAACAAAACCCACATCAGACTTTATATTCTCCAAGCAGCCTTTCTCAATACTATCCAAGCCCAGTTGTTTGTCTTTCTGAGGTTAGATGTCAATTTTATAGGAGTATTCGGGGAGTAACAGCTGCCAATCACCTGGAGCTCTGGTAGTTGTGGGAAGCTGAGTTCAGTATTACTGAACTCCTGTGAAAAGTGAGGGAGCTTCCAGGGAGTCCAGCTACTACTTGTCCAGGAATCCAAGAGCTTGAGATATGTAGGGTCAATTTTGAATGATCTTACAGCTGTACCATACCACAGTACCTAAGTGATTGTGGCACATATAAATCAATGCATAAATTTGTTTCTGAAGGGGTACATTCTTTGCAGGAAATAATATTCATCGGGTAAAATAATGTGCATAACCTGTATTGTAAACTGCAACTCAATTTTCCAAAAGCACAAATTACATTTTATTCCCTTGTTAACTCTCCCTAATTTTTTCCTGTTCTCTGAGTGTTCAATGCCAATCTCCTTAACATGGTCCTGCCTTAGTTTCAAGCTTCAAGTTCTTATTGTTTCTTTCCTATGTTCTTGGCTTCAATTAATATTCTAAAGGAAATGCTATCAATTCCACGAATAAGTCATGGTTCTTCAGGGCTCATCGTCTTCCTTCTATCTTGACTTTCCTTAGCCTCTCTTCTTTAGCTTAAAGACCCCATCTCAAGACTCAGCTCAGAGCTCAACATCTTAATGAAGTTTAACCTCTTCTGTGAGCTCCACAGCATCTGGTATTAGAAACTTCTGCTAAAGTGTCACTGTAGTGATTGTGCTTTTATTTTCTCTCCAAACTGTTAGCTCTGGAGTCTGAAAAACTTCTCTTAGATATCCAGGTATCCCTAGCTCCTACCACAGTATTCAAATTTCAGTACTTTTTTTGTTGAGTGATTATTAACAACAACAAAATCTAACGGAAGAGAAATGAAATAATAAAATTGCTTCTTTATGGCCACATATAAAGCTGATAATTTTAAATTTTTAGGATAGTTTCAGACACTGAAATATGTTATAATGTGGAGCTTTGTGTCTTAAATTGTAAAAAAAGTCATGCCAGGTAATTTTATTAAAGGTTTATTCTGGGTATTAAGCAGAGAATATCCAACTCAGAGTATCTCAGATTAAATCTCATGGAAGGCTTACTTCAAAAGCTTAATGCACATACTAGGATGCATTTGCTCAGTCATTTGTATTACAACCCACTGATAATTAAGTAGAAATGCCTGTATGTGCCTAACCATAGAGATATAAGTAACTGTTATAGGAAGTCAAGACATCTAAGAAGAGATTGAGTCTTAGGGAAATAGGTTTGTACTTTCAGTGCTATCAATTGGGCTAAAAGCAACTATTTTGAGTCCGGTGTAATGGCTTCTAAAAGGAAATAAACAAATTTTGCTCTTTTCATATATCTGAGCTTTAAGAAAGGATTCCCAGCATGCAGATTGGTTTCAGATAAATATCTAAACCCAGAGTTTTAAAACTAAACAAAAAGTCCACACAATAGCTCTAAATGAAGATTCATGTTTCCCTTCTGTAGTTTTATAATAGTGTTAGAATTGCCATGTTAATCACTTAAAAGCTAGACATTAAAACCAAGACCGAATTACAGGGGCTGAAAAAAACAGGGTGAGTGTGAGGGAGGAGAAAATGAAGAAAGGGATAGAAGGTGTTAGAGAGAAAGACAGATAAAATAAATATAATTTCTCCAGCAGATATTTACTGCCAAACACTGTTACTGGTTTCAGAAAACTGGACAGTTTAGGGTAGTAGGAAGAACAGTAGCTTAAATCATGGCTCTGTCCCTTAGGAGCTATGTGACCATGAGTGAATTACTCAACTACCTTAACCTCTAATTACTCATGCATAAAATTAGATTGACAATAATATCACTTTGGGGTGCTAATACATGTAAAGCACTTAGAAAATAGACATTTTAATAAATCAGATTTTTAAAAAATTCCTATTTTAAGGAAAATCTGATTCCATTATTCACTTGCTAAAAGCCCTTTTCTGGTTTCCCATTGTGCTCAAAAACAAATCCAAACTCATACTTGGCTCTCTGGTTTCCTCAGGATCCCCCTCTCTTGTGATGTCTCCAGCCTCACCCTATGCCTCTTTACTCTTAGCCCCTTGTGTTTCACACCAACCCACGTTCAGTCTGTTAAACAGGTAATTTCAGAATCTTGTATTTTCTGCCATAGAAATATCCTCTGTCAGTAAATTCTATACAACCTTTCTTAGTATTCAGGTTCTTAACTTAATGTTACCTCCACAGAGAGCCTTCCCTGGTCACCCTATTTAGATGAGATCTATCCTAAATACACATACACTCATGATTCTCTATGATTGCATGGTGATTCTTTCCATTATTGTGCTTTCAAAACTTTAATTATATTTGTTTACTTGTGTATTATCTGCCTCCCTAGCTACATTTTTAATCACCTTGCTAATAGAGACCAAGCATGCTTCTCTAAGTTCCCAAGAAATGTTTGTTGCATGAAGGGAAAGGAAGAGAGATGACAGAGAGGTATAGTAATATTTTCCTAAATGCTCTAGGGAGAAGTAGAACATTTTTCAGATAGCAAATTAGTCATAGGAGTAGTATATAACCAAGAAAAAACATATACTGGCAGTATGGATTTAGAGCAATTATAGCAAAAAACAGAGTAATTGTCTTAGTACAGAGAAGTAAAAATTAGATGAAGAACTCTGTGGCACATATTTAAAAAAAACAAAATAAAGAAAATAACAGACACCAAACAGTACCAAAGCAAGGAAAATATTCTTACATAAATTTTGATAAGACTTCCACAAACTTCACAGTATAAGATAGGAATTAAATCTGTAGCATAACTCCACTCTGTGCTACTTGCAGATTGTGGCCATTTAAGGAGAACTAGCTCACTTGGTTGTGCATGTTATTATTTTAGGCAAAATCCTAGTTTCTTCTTATACATCATTGGTGGAAGTACAAAAGTTACAGTCTTTTCAGAAGCTGTTATTTATTGATAACCACAAAACACACATGCCACTTAACCTAACAATTCCACCTCTGGGACTCTGTCCTTAAATAACAATACAAAAATACTAAATGAGCTTTATACACAAAGATGTTTATTACAACCTTATTTACAGCAATGAAATAGGCTAATTATCCTAAATGTATTGACCTAATAATGATTATACAGCAAATACAATTTTGTTTCCACAGCATTTGTAATGTTATGGAAAAACTCATGTCATATTTTTAGTGAAAATGAATGAATTTAAATATTTACAATGATAATTTCTATCTATTTGTTTCTATTTGGAATTTTAACAAATTTTGGAAAATGAGCATCTATTACTATATCAGAGTTCAACCACATAAGCAGAACCACTACTATATATATGTGGCATAAGCCAATCATATTAAATATATTTAAAATTCTCTATTTAAAGCCTAAAGTCCTTAGGATAGGTAACAAGGAGGGAAGATAGAGCAGACTATAACACCACAGGCATGAACTGAAGCTTGTTGTTCACAGGCAGGCAGTCAGGAAGGAAGAACCGTGGGGAAGGGAGGGAAATGGCCGATGCAGCTGCTGTTTGGTGTCTATTAACTCAGGGAAGGCCTATGTCCTCTCTAAAGAGCTTCCAATGGAGTAAATCAGGCCCACCCCAAATACTCTCTCTTTTGATAAAGTGTATTGATTAAGGATTTTAATTATATCTTTAGATCCCCTCCCAGCAGTATCTAAGTTAGTGTTTGATTGAATAACTGGAGAAGATATGTGTTGGCTACAAAATGTGGCTGCCTCCCTTCCATCTTCTAGCTCTCTTGGAAGACTATCGCTGTACCCAACTCTAACTGGAAATGTGCTAGAAAAGGAATGCTGGATACTGTATTTCAGAGCAGCCAAGTTGACACTTCAGAAAGCTATCACATTCCCTTTATAAAAGGAAAAAGGAAAATGAACTGATTAAAATGTGAATACCTATAATAGTAATAGAAATTAAAAAGAAGATACTATTTATTGAGACCAACTATGTGCCAGTGAGTTGACATGTACAATTCCACTTATCCAATATTATAAAATACTTACAATTATTTTGTCTGATTCATCAATTTGAATGCAAGTTATGCAAGAGAGGAACTTGCTCTATCTTGCTCAGGGCTGACTGTATTTCTAGTGTTCAGAAGGGGATCTGACACTTAATAAATACTTGCTAAATAAATAAACAAACAAACCAACAAACAAATAGTGTTCACATCAAGACTATGAAGTGATTTATTCTCATTTTATAAATAAGAAAATAAAAATTTAAATAGCCTTCCCTGGATATGAAACAAAATGTTAGAAACAGGTTGCAAATCTCTAAGACTTTTGGTTCCAGAATCTGAGTTATTTGTATCACACAACTCTACCCACTAAATGTATTTTATTCTTTCATAAAGTCTCTTTATGAGCTGTAAGATGTCATCCAAATTAAGGAATCATCATCACTCATTGTATTGTCTGAGATAAGAAGGACAAGGGAGAGGAGGAAGGAAAGCATGAGTGGATATACTTTCACCCATAGAGGAAAGACTCGGAAAGTAGAGATCAAGGGCTGTGGCAAGTGAGGTCAGTGGAAGGCCATTTGGTCTGAAAGAGCCCCCATGGAGTGAGCCAGGCTCTAAGACAGACAAGATCAATGTGAAAATCAAATGCATTATCTTTGTTTACATCCCAGGTACTGGAGTGTGAGAGTTTTCGGCAAGCAAAGGAGCCAGGCTGTAAGTGATGGATGTCCCACTTAAATGACACTTTGCAAAGCCTTCATCATGTACTGGCAGAAGATTCACAAGAGAATAAATGACTTTCTTTTAAGTTCCAAGAACAGGACAGAGGAGACAGACAGTGTGAATGTCACAGTCCCCATTCAATTGATTTCTCAGCCGCTGATGCTAAAGAGCAGTCTCCAGAGGAAAGAGAAGGCTTACAAATACACCAACCCAAGGAAGTTTGAATTGTCTATAATGAAATACAATGATTTTACTTCTTCTATTTACTTGTAAAGAAAATTCTTTACCCATTATACACAAGTGGAACTAAATGACCAAAAAGGAAAAGAAGAAAATGGTCATTATTTATTCCACAACTCTTATAGTTTTGTTTTTCAAGTTTTCCCTTTTAACTTTTAATACAAATGAGTTTCACACTTAAACTTACACAATGAAAAACATACTTGCTTGTTTCTTTTAGTTAAGCTTCCCATTAATTAAGTCAAATATATTAAAAGGCAAATTCGTAAACCACCAAATATAGCGAGAAATTTTTTGGAATGCATGAGTATTAGGCATTTACTCATCCTTTATTTTCTGTAAAGGTGTGTTTTCTTATGCACACAAGGACATTTCCTGACTTTAAAGTTTAGAGAAAAGTAAGGAGTGAGGTGAGCAGCAACATTTCAACAAAATATAAAATATAAAAAGTAATTGGCAATTTTTGAACAATCTGAAACATCTCAAGGAAACTAGAATTCAAATATACACACAAAAGAATTATTAAAATAAACCTTATCAGAAATGCATTCAGACTACAAAATTAACAATCCCTGCCTATGAAAAGTCAATCATCAGTTACAAAGAGGTTAAATACCTGGGTAAGGAGTGAGTGGGTGAATAACTACAAAAGCTAGGGAAAGAAAGTTGCTTGAAATAGTACTTTTTCTGTGTCTTATTCTTCAATTCATTCATTCATCTCTTTGATATTTCAGTATTTATTGAGCATCTATGCTGAGCCATGTACTGTCTCAGGAGTTGGGGAGATTAATTGGTTAGAAGATTAAGGTTGCTGGGTTTCAAGTAGTTAGTAGATTGGAGAGTCATGTAAATAAGTGGTGTCTCAATTCCACCACAAATAAGTGGTGTCATAAAATAATAGATGAGGTGGTGCTGTGGACTCACAAGGAGAGACACCTCAACTCTTCTCAGGATTTTATACAAGTTTTTCAGAAGAGGTGATGCCCAAGGCGAGGCTTGAACAAAACAGCAGGAGTGAGCAAGATGAAGATGGCAAAAGCAGAGATGGCTAAGCAGGAATAGCAAATACAGACAGACAAGACAAACCCTGGATCAATATTGAAAGTCAAAAATAGTTTAATGTGATGAGAGCGTATAGATGAGGAAGAAATTGGCTTTAGGGGAAGATGAAGAAATAAGCAGGGACTAGATCATGAAGAAATTTGTAATCCAAGATAAAGCATTTCATTTTTACTCCAAGAGCAATGTGGAAGTCATTTAATTATTTTAATCAGGGGAATTGGGTCTCTCAATACTAGGGGGATGTTGTAGTTTCACACTGTCTGGTCATCAGCTCAGATTTCAACAGGACATGGGAGGGATGGGATAAGAATCTTCCCTAAATAAACCCATCCCTCTCCCTAATTCTGGGGCTTTCCTTTGAGAACCTGCATAAAACGGGAGTGAACTCAGATTCACCATTTGGAGAAGTCCACTGTAATGACTGCTAAGAAGCCTCTAGAACACACTCTCACATTAAGAGTACACAAATATCGATTTATTACCAGGCTTGAAAAAGAAAATTGTAGACATACGTCAGTGTTCCAAAGATTTCAGTGAAGCCAGTCACCACACCTTTACCAAACTGGCTTTGGAATTCTATTCTAACAAACTCCAATTTTTAAATTGTGAGCTAACAGATTGGACAATACCATTAGGACATTTGTCTTTATTTATATTGTAGTAAGAGCCTTCTCATCAACATGTGAAGCCACGTTCTCCTAACAGCATATCAGTTACATGATTTCTGTATTGAGGTGGATATGTGAGATCTAAGTAGTCTATATCCAGAGCCCTTGAGCTGCACTATTAAAAAGTTGTCCTTAATTCTAAACATTCTGACCCCTGACAACAACTAACCTGATCTATCCCTTTCTGCAGCCAATGCTGCCTACACACTCCTTCCTCTTTATATTCAGTCTGAACCTCTATTACAGATCATTCCACATGGCATTAAAATCATCTATTTTGACATCTGCCACCCCACTGGACCGCAGGCTGCTAGAGGGTAAGGGCTGAATCTCGTTCAGAGTAGAGGCCCAACAAGCGGCAATTGAGTATGTCATCAAAGAGCAAGAAGAGTGGAAAATCAGGCAGTCCAAGTAAAGTGAGACCCATCAGAAGTGGCAGACTTTGTACCTGTTTAGCTCCAGCAGTGACATGCTCTTCCTGAGGGCACTTGGCACATCTCTGGTGCCCCAAAGCTTTTTATTTCCTGTCCATCCCATTCTGCAGGTAAATTATGATACTCCTCACCACTACTGCTACCTCCCCTGATCCCTGGAATGGCCCCTTTCTGTCCTCAGCCCACTTGCCTCTCCCTTTCTGTTTTGGCTTCATGGTTTAAGAAATCAACTAAAGCTTCAGCAGCCTTCAGGCATTTTTCTCTGATTCTATAATCTGACAACTGCATATGATATGGACATAAGGTAAGTCTTAGTGAAGGAGAAAATATTTGAAAATAAATGTCTGACAAAGTAGGTTTTTCTATAATATATGAAGAACTATAGAATTGATTACTTAAAGAAAAACAACCCATAAAAGGGGTGGGGTAAATGACTGAAAGAAGAGTATGACTTCTAGGGTCCTGGTGATTTTCTATTTCTTTATTTGGGTGCTTGTTATATGGGTATTTTTCCTCTGTGAAAATTCACTCAGCTGTTCATATGTAATTTGTGTATTTGTGGTTTGTACATTAACTTTTAACAGAATTGCATAAAATGAAAGGGAAAACATATTTTCAGACAGAAAATTACCTAGTGAGTCCTGGTCTATAGACATTTGAAAACAATTTTGGATGGAAAAGGTAGATAATTTATTAATAATAAGTACTTAATAAATAAATCTTATCCAAAGTTCCAAAGATGTACCCATGAGAGTCACACTTATGTTACTAAGACTTGCACTCATTACTCTCTTTCCAAAAAATCAGTGTACAAAGATGCAAAATAATTTATTTCTGCTTGGTTCTACTTAATTTACAAGCACAGTTTCAAATGTATTTCTTTTAAGTTGACACTTGGCATTGGTTGGTTTTATACAGTTGCTGGGTTTAATATTCAAAATCAGCAGACATGAACACCAATTAATGTGGTAATAATTTTCTGACTTAAACCCTTTCTATTGAATTCTAATAGTAAATATTTAAGGTGCTACTTCTTATCCTTTCAAAATGAGAAAATGGGAGCTAATGGTATTTAAATAACTTTCTATTAAATTCAGGCTCTCCAATTCTAACAATAATCTTACTTCTACTTCAAAAAATGGGAATAGGAGTGGTGGTGGAAGATTCCTGTCTATCTACACCAGTTTGTTTTTATGTCAGTTTGTTCCTTTCAGGGCCCCAAAGAAGGGCTCATGAGCTCTTTCAATAGGGGTGTATGACCCATTACAGTGGGCTGATGATATCTGAAGAAGCTGGCCCAAATTGCTTGAAGAGCGTAAGACCTCTTTTGGGTTCAGAAATGGACCTATAGGATTCATTGTCCTTTTATTTTGTAAAATATGCACTCTATAAAATGACTAAGACTTCTTATGACCTAACCTCATTTTTTTCCCTCTATCTCTATTCTTACACAAAACACTATTAGGGTATCTGTAGATGTATTTATTGACTCCTAGAGGATTGGTGAAAAGATATGTCAAGTTGACTTATAGGCACAGGGTTCATACATGCAAGAAGCAGAAGTGTGTTCGGAGGAGCATAAATTTAGGAGAAATGTATAATTAAAGAACCATTATTTAAGGAGTTCTTAACCTGTGTCAGGTACTTTAAATGCATTATCTTATTCTCACAATATATTGAATATCTCTACCTTGCATTCTGGCAACTAATCTTGAGCCAAATGTTTCACTAGTTCATGGAATGAAGCCATTCACATCACATCAAACTTTTTCAGAAAGGTTCTTTTGGCACCTTACCTGTCATGTAAAATCTTCGCTGATAACAAACTTTCTTCATTTCTTTTTTGTTTTTAATTTTATTTGTTTATTTATCAGAGAGAGAGAGAGCACAAGCAGGGGGAGCAGTAGGCAAAGGGAGAAGTAGGCTTCCCGCTGAGCAAGGAGCCTGATGTGGGTCTCCATCCCAGGACCCTGGGATCATTACCCGAGCTGAAGGCAGATGCTCAACCGACTGAGCCACCCAGGCATCCCAACTTTCTTTATTTCATTCCTCTTACATATCCCTTCCCTCTCAAGGGAACTAGCTTAATCCTGGAAAGGTCTCAATGACTGAAAGAAAATTCTGACTTATATCTAAAGAATATTCTTTCTTCCCTTACTCCAACACCTTTTATCTCTTCTTCCTGAACCAGAGCCATTTCTATCCTTCCACCTCAAATCTGGGTTACAGACTGTCGTTCCTGATTTACTTCCTTCATTATACTTTATTACTATCCTGTTATAATTAGTAGGGCCATGCAGAAGATTTATTTTTCAAGAAACAGCTGATCTAATTTACAGTCAGCTCTTCCTCTTACCTGCTTAGTCCAACTCTTGTGACTTCCGTCTGTTAACAGTGACTCTGATGGGTCCTTCTTGTTCTTGCTAGAGTTTTAACTTCTTTCAGGCTTATTAACAGTTCTCTATATTCATCCCTTCTATGTAAACACATATACAGAAAATACATGTCTATACATTTAGTGAAATTGTATGTAACAATGACAACTGAAAATAAACCTACAAATTAAATTCGAAATTGTATGTAACAATGACAACTGAAAATAAACCTACAAATTAAATTGACAGAAACCTACAAATTAAATTCTATATTTCCCACTTTACACATATAGTAATTGAATGTAGAAGTAAACAAAGCTAACTAAGGTCACACAACTAACAAGTGGCAGATTCAGAATTCAAAACTAAGTCTCTATAGAGAACCCAAATCCTGGGCTTTCAACTTTATCACCTTAGTGACAAATAGACCCTAAACATTGTATGTGACTTGGCTTTTGTATCTGTTCTGCTGAGCTTCAATTTCCTCATTTTTTAAAACAAAAACCTTAACATTTCCTTTACATATTTTACTTTCTTACTGTGAAAATTAAAATCATGGATATTTCACAATAGCATAATAGGCAAAAACAATATCCAAATATTATCTACTATTATTATTCTAACTCCCTTTTTAAACTTAGTGTTCACATCCCACTATTGTTTAATTATTATTTAATTACTGTTTTAGCTAGATTTTTTATTTTTGTAATCCATACTAGAGTTTCTGCCCTAAAAATCTGAACTGTTAGAGAAATTCCCAGTGACAAACATTTAAGAGATATGAAAAATATCTTTAACTGGAATTACAGTCCCTGGGGATTTTACAATTATTTTTTCTTCTAAAGGATTTTCCTCAGTTCTGGCATGTTAAAAGATAAATGAGTGGATGATTAGTTGATGTGCTTTTCTTCTAAAAACTCCTTTAAAAATTATAGCCTGAAAAATAATCAAAGCCCTGAATCATTGTCAGTTATGTATAATATCAAGCAGTAGGTAGCCAGAGTAATTGAAGAAATTACGCACATCTTTGTCTGTTGGTAAGCCATGTTGGATGTCTTAACGTTGAAAAAGGCTGAGTCTGAAATTATCAGCAGTGGGCCATTATAAAATAAATTTTGCTTTTTCTTTATCTTATTTAGTATTCAGTCATACTCATGCTTGGCAGAATAATTCATTATATTTTAATGTCCTACTGAAGTCAAAAAACACATAGAAGTTAAGGAGATACATAAGAGACAATCATTTTAAAATAAGCATTGGTATTTATTATCTTTAAAAAATTAAGATTACTTTCTAATTCATTTTTAAAAGTTACTTAATGAGTATTGTGTTGTGAAATAATAAGAAATATACATATTTGTCTCTGCCCCTGATTCCTACTAATATTTGGTCTTTGACCTCAGTTCCTGGTAAAGCGCTCCTAAAACCCTTTTAATTTCCTAAAGGATAAGAGTGTCTGACACAGAAATTCTGGGTGATAGGAGTACCTTTGGTATTAATGAGGTGACTCTTGGTGGTGGGGTGTTGGATGGGAGCTGGTCACTAGAAAGACCAAGCCATGATTAGAAACTTACTCCTCATTCTGTAGAGAGAGAAGGGGGCTAGAAATAGTTAATAATCAATCATGCCTAGGTGATGAAGCCTCCATAAAAATTCCAAAAGTACAGGGTTCAGAAAGCTTCCAGGTTGGTGAACAACCTCAGGTACAAGGAGGATGGGACACCCCAACTCCATAGAGACAGAAGCTTTTGGACTTGGGAACCTTCCAGGCCCTGTACTATGTATCTCTTCATTTGGCTGTTTATGTCATTTAAAATATCCTTTGTATTAAATCCAAAATGCTAAATAAACTTTTTTCCTACATTCTCTGAACCTGCCTAGCAAATTATTGAACCTGACGAGGTTGTGGAAATCTCCAATTTGTAGCCAGGTTGGGCAAAGGTTGTGGGTAACCTGGGAACCCAGGTGATTGGCATCTGTAGTGGGAGGCAGTCTTGTGGGATTGAGCTCTTAATTTTATGGAGTCTGTCCTAACTCTAGGAAGTTAGTATCAGAATTACTCAGTGTGGAAAACCCACACATCTGGTATCAGAAGTGTTGTAAGTATGAGTAGAGAAAAATAGTGAATTTTTCCCAGACACACATAAAAAGAGCTGAGATATTCACTCAGTGAGATATGTATTTTCCGGACTTCTCTTCCTATTCAAATTGTATGTATCCATCAAGGCTTAGCATAAGTGTCACTTCCTTCAGAAAGTTTCCTAGATTCTACCAAATAAAAGCAAATGAATTCTTGTGGCATTTTCTCTTTTACTCTCTTTGTTCTTTTTTATTCTCTTTACATGGAGGTTAAACAACACACTTCAAATATCACATTGGTCAAAAAAGAAATCTCAACAGAACAACAAATATTTTGAATAAATGAACATGAAAACACAACTCTCAAAATGAGTAGGATGCAGCTAAGAAGTACTTAGAGAGAAATTTATAACATTAAATGCATATATTAAAAAAGAAGAAAGATCTAAGATCAATAATCTAAGTTTCCACTTTAGGAAATTAGAAAAAGAAGAGCAAATTGAATCCAAAAGAAGCAGAATAAAATAAATAATAAGAATGAGAGTAGAAATACCAGAGTAGAAACACTCCTTTAATTTCAGTTAAATTTGAAATAGGAAATCAATAGAGAAAATCAGTGGAACCAAAAGCTGGTTCTTTAAAAACCTGGTTCTTTGAAATGATCAATAAAAGTGATAAGCCTTTAGCCAGGCTAACTAAGAAAAACAATGAGAGGACACAACTAGAAATGAAAGAGGGGACATCACCGGAGATCCTATGGACATTAACAGAATAATAAAGAAATACTATCCCCACAAATCTAATAACCTAGATGAAATGGATGAATTCCTTGAATGACAAAAGCTGCCAAAACTCACACAACAAGAAATACACAATTTAAATAGGCCTATGTCTATTAAAGAAATTATATCAATAGTCAGTAACTTCCCAAAACATTAAGCACCAGGTCCAGATGTGTTCCTCCAAACATTTAAGAAAGAACTTATACAGATTATTATATAGAGAACAATTCTCTATAATCTCTTTCAAAGGACAGAAGCAGGGGAATTACTTCCTAAATCATTCTTAGAGGTCTCTAAGAGGCCAGCATTACCCTAATACCAAATGCCGACAAAGGCATTAGAAAAAAACTACAAACCAATATCGCTCATGAACATAGATGCAAAAATCCTCAACAAAATAGCATATTGAATCCAACAAATAATAAAATGAATTCTACATCAAGACCAAGTTATATTTATCCTAGGTATGCAAGACTAGTTTATCATTCAAAAATCAATTAATGTAATCCATCATATCAACAAGATACAAACAAAAACATCACATGAGCATATCAATAGATGCAGAAAAAGGATTTGACAAAATCCAACAGACATTAGTGATAAAAACTGTCAGCAAATTAGAAATAAAGAGGAACTTCCTCAACTTGATAAGAATATCTACAAAAACCCTACAGCTAACATCATACTTAATGATGAGAAACTTGAACCTTTCCCAATAAGATCGGGAACAAGGCAAAGATGGTCCCTCTCAACATTCCTTTTCAACATTGTACTGGAAATTCTAAGCTCAAGTAGGAGAGAAGGTTGGTCTAATTTGTATTTAGGAAAATTTCTCTGTCTTCCTACTAAGAATGATAATAGAAAATTTAGTAGTTTTGTCTTTGAATCTGAATAAAATAAGATGTATACGATTGAGAAGAAATAAATAAAACTGTTTTTGTTCACAGATGAAATGATTATCTATGTAGAAAATTTGAAAGTATTGGCCAAAAAAAAAAATCCTGGAATTAATAAGCAATTTTAGCAAGGTTACCAGATACACAGTCAGTATACAAAACACTATGAATAAGTAATGTTTCTGTAGAACCCAAGTTAATATAACCAAAATTATAGCAAGCAGTAATTGAAAAGTGATGAAGCTTGGCATATAAATTATTCTATTTCTACAAAACAAATAACCCTAAAGTTAGTATCTTAAACCAGCAATCATATATGTAGTTCATAATTCTGCTTGACAATTTTTCTGGTCTAGGCCAGTCTTAGCTGGTCTTAGTTGGGTTTGTAAATAAGTCAATGAGTTGGAAGAGGATTAGCTGATCCTAGGTGTAGCCAGAGGGTTGGCTGGCTGGCTGTTGGAGCATTAGTGGTGAGTGGACCAAGTGGCACTCATCACCTAACACAGAAGCCTTGAACTTTGTAAGACTTCTTCAAAATAAAGACTCTATTTTCAGGTCACTTTCACACATAGATGCTACAAAAAAAAAATTTAGATACCTTCAACCTTCGAATATAAAAAGATGATAATGTAACATCTTTTTTTCAAGGTAAATTTCCCATTATATTCTTAGAAAAAAAAATCTTGCCTTCATCCATCTCAAGTAGGTCTTTACTCTCTAAAAACAAACAAACAAAAAAACCTACACTAACCCCAGTACTTCAATACAGTTTGAAAAAGTTGAGAGAACCAAAACCAGCCATTGTCATGAAGGTTAACAAGATATTATGGAAAATGGCACATGGCGCATGCTAAGATTTAATAGACCAAAAAGCAGTTTAAAATCTGGACACATGATCAAATCTAAAGTAACAGAATAAGAGATCCATTAGAATTAAAATGTTAGACTATTTATGACTATAATCTAAATGTTAGCTGCTTCAAAATTATATGAGAAGTTTACTTAAAAACAAACAAACAAAGGGGCTCCAGGGTGGTGCAGTCAGTTGGACTTCTGACTCTTGGTTTCTGCTCAAGTTGTGATCTCCTGGTCCTGGGATCAAGCCCCAAATCTTCAGGCTCCATGCGCAGGGAGGAGTCTATTTGAGTTCCTCCCTTCCTCTCCCTCTGCCCCTCCCAGCCATGCTTTCCCTCTCTCTCTCTCACTCTCTCTCTTAAATAAATAAATATTAAAAAAAAAAAATACAGCTCTCCAGCTCCCTTTTCTAAAATTGTCTGATGCAATAGTTCAGATATGTAGCCATGTACTTTGTACTTTAAAATGGCCTCCAGGTTATAGTAATGCATAGCACATTACAGGAATTTCTAACCTGATTCATTCTCTTCTATAGAGGGAGACTATAAAGAAACATGCCTATTAAGACCTCAATTGGGTAGAGAAAAAAAAATCCTTCTAAGAATTTTTAACCATTAACTAAACCACAGATAAGATTTTGGCTGAAATCTGTACTACCTGTGTGGCCTGATTAAAAAAGAAAACAAAACAAAACAAAACAAAACAAAACAAAACAATAAAAAGGGATCTCAGAATGGTAATGTTCTCATACACACGGAAAGAGGAAATGCAAATCCCCTGACTATACATTAAACTCAGGACCGAAATTACTACCAAACACAAATTCCATGGGATATTAGTTTACAATTTAAAAAAAAAAAAAAAAATCACAAAGCACACTAGTCACCATTAGCAAAATGACTGGATAAAACAAACTACTGTTGCTGCTGTTAATTAGTAGATATTGAATCTGAAGTAAATGTACTTAAGATTTAAATAATTTTAAAAATATATTAAAATCAGGAAGTAATAAGATGTTTTCAAAAGTACTAGGCATATCAAAATGTTTAATAGGACTTATAAGATAGGGACAATAGAGTAAGATAATTTAATGTATAGCTTAATAAGTTTTAAAGAAATTGAGTAGTGATAATGTGGCCCAAGAAATATCTAGAAAGTTATTCATTGAAAAATATTCCATATTTAATAGAGACATTATTATTAAATCCAGTAAGACAAGGAATTCCAAGAAGGGTAAGTAAAATACATCAATATCTTAGCACATTTTAGAAAAACTAGATTCTAGCCACTTTCTTTCAGTTTCCATGATAACTATGATGGTGATGACAACTACTACTACTATCAAAATCACAATATTTTCATTAAAAATAACCATTTTTAAATGACAAAAGTATGCAAAACATTATATTAAACCCTGAGGCATAATATGAATAGAGTTAACATTTGTCAACCCAAGAGCTCAACGTTGTGTATCTGGGACATGTGCTCATCTCATTTAACCACCACAAAGGATCCTTAAGGTAGGCATTGTTCCCATATATCTTTTTTTTTTTTTTTAATAGGAAAACAAGTCCCGAAGACATTAAGTTGCTTACTCATGTTCACATAAATAGAAGGGGCAAGAGCTGGGATTCATATTCTCTTCTCTCATATTCTCATTAAAAAAAAAAATTTTGTGTTTTGTCACTTCACAATACTTTCCTTCTACATGTCAGACATTATACTAGAGGCTTTCAGCAATTGTAGAGAGTTTAATGGAAGTAAGCTTGAAGTAAAATAATATAGCTGGGAAATAAAGAGGGAAAAGGACATTCCAAATAGTGGGGAAAAATCCTACAGAAAGATATGAAGGTATGATATAGCCAGATATATTATCCCAGAAAAAACATTAAATGTTCATAGTGATAAAAATAAAGGGTCATATGGGACTTGTAACTGAAGAGATAAGTAAGGGACAAATTCTAGGATATGACTCTTAGGCTAAACTAAAAAAAAATCTATTGGATATTTTCAAGTAGGAGAAAAGGTTGGTCTAATTTGTATTTAGGAAAATTTCTGTCTTCCTACTAAGAATGATAATAGAAAATTTAGTAGTTTTGTCTTTGAATCTGAAGCTAAACAAAATTTTATGTCTCTGTCAATTGGCTCAGTACTGTCTGCATCAGTAAATTTTCCAGTGGAAAAATAAATGTTAATAAAACTTGACTTTCTACCTTCCAGCAATACCTAGTTTGATATTTAAGAAACTTGTCATGTTCTAAAATTGAAATGATTTTTATCAATATATGTTTGCTTTAAGCATTTCATCATTAGTCAGTGTTCTTGACTTTGAACAGACATGTCTGATTAGTATGACCCATGGCACTTATTCTATGGTTACTTCTAGTGCCACTATAAATTAATAGAATATTGGTGCCTGTGGCATGGATTCCTTATTCAGAAGAGCAAATGGAAGACAATGATCGACTTCTCTAAGGACAAGGTTTCCCAAAGTTTATTCTGTGTTATGTGAGATATTAATAAGTATTATGTAAACTTACCAAAGAATACCTCAATACTTTTAATGTGCCTATATTACTTGTATATCAAAGAAGGGATGCTAAAACATATTGGTCAAGGGACACTTAATTTTTCTCCTAAGCAACTTGGGATCATACATGAATAAAATTATATTGTAACAATGAGGGTAACAGTCACGACTTATTACTTATTACGTACCTACTCTGGTACTGGCATTCTGCTAGGAAATTTACTTAATATAATTCCACTGAATGTAACCCTTCAAATAGAAGTATATAGTAGACATGTTATCTCTATTTAACTATGAGAAACTGAAGCTCAAAGTTAAATACCTACAGTTATTGGCAAAACGGATATTTGGAAGTTAATATGTATAACCCCTAAATTATATTCTGTCATTATGCTTCAGAAAAGGGAGATGGGACCAAAATTTGGAAATAGATTGACCAAATGAAGGAGTAGCAATGCCAAGGGCTCAGGCCTGGAGAAAGTACAATAAGAACAGAATGTCTATCTCCACGAGTCTGACAGAACACTTGAGGTCCTACAAGGCAAGATGTTTGAATAGGTGGTAGATTTCAAAGCATTGGGCTATGTTTGGAGGCAAAAGGCCCACTTCTAAGAAGAAAAGGGGGAAGGATATGGAATAAGAATCTTCAGACCTGTAAAGTTAAATGAAGAAGCCTGGAGCCTAGGAAGAAACTGGGTTCTAGACATCAGAACTAAAGAACTGAAAGGACTGGTGAGCAATAGTATCTGGAACCATGATGGTAATGGGTTATGGAGGAAGAAATGTGAAGAGACTAGAGTTCTCACTTTGAAGACCTGGATTCAAACCTGGATCTGTCATTGACTATCTCTAGTTTAACCATGTTGAAACTCAGTTTATGAATCACAAAATGAAAATAGTACTTCTCTATCTCCTATGGTTGTTGTTAAGAATGGAGATAGGTTTATAAATGTGTTGACTGTGAGAACAAGTAGTTGAAAATGGCAGGAAATTATAGAGCTAGACTATTAATTAAAAATGTGTTTTATATCATTACGGACCAGAGTTGTTGCTTAGCTTTCATAATTAACAGGTGATTTATTATACTTGTACAGAGAATTTTTTTCAATACTATATTCTGTCACATTTCTGAACTATGCATTTCTTCTTCACCTTTTGAGTGAATTTTTGAAATGTTGGGGAGGAAACAGGCTCTACATATGCTGGTAGATACATACCTCCATGCTATACACTGCATTGTTATTACTTTTCAGTTTTTTCTTAAAATTTCTATACAGTAAAATGCATAGTTTTTTAAAAATGTTTTTTATTATGTTATGTTAGTCAGCATACAATACATTATTAGTTTTTGATGTAGTGATACATGATTCATTGTTAAAGCATATGGTTTGATTAGATATGACAAATGTATATACCTCATCAACAAACTGAACACTTCCATTGCCTAAGAATTTTTCTTGTACTTAGGCAGATTCTCACAGAAGCAATCACTGATTTCATTTCTCTCACCATCGATGAGTTTTGTCTATTCTAGAACTTTATGTAAATGGATTCATACATTATATACCATTTTCTGTAAAATTCATATATATATTAATTATAGGCTGTCTCTAAATCAAAGGAAACTTAGAGCCTTAAATAACTTATAATAGGAATGTAAAAGCTCGCTAGTGTGTCCAGTATGTCCAACATGAGAAGTTAATACAGTAGTCCCTGCTTATCTGTGATTTTGCTTTCTATAATTTCAATCACTTGTGGTTAACCACAGTTTGGAAGCAGATTATCCTCCATGTGTCCATGATATGTCAGAAGGTCAATAGTAGCCTGATGCTGTATCACAATGCTCATGCTATTCATTTCATTTTATCTTATTACGTAGATATTTTATCATTTCACATCATCACAAGAAGAAAGGTGAATATAGTACAATAATATATTTTGAGAGAGAAAGACCCCATTCACATAACTTTCATTACAGTATATTGTTATAATTGTTCTATTTCATTATTAGTTATTGTTGTTAGTCTCTTACTGTGACTAATTTATAAATTAAACTTCATCGTAAGTATGTATCTATAGAAAAAACAGTACATATAAGGTTCAGTACTATCTATGGTTTCAGGAATCCACTGAAGGCCTTGCAATGTGTAACCCATGGATAAGGGACCACTATAAAGACATTTTTTAAAGTAGCAGCAAAAGAAAGATTTATCATGTTAACATCATATATAACTTTAATTCTGGGTTATTAGGGATGGGCTTTTTATTTTCATTTTTGTGTGCCTGTGTATGTGTGTGTATATGTGAATGTGTTTGCTTTGACACTAACTGACTTTAGTAAGATATTTAATTTTCTATGCTGTGCCTATTTCTTGCAGTATCCCCTAGATTTGTGTTTTTATCTTAATTTAGCACTTTTCCCAACATTGTTTTCAGTTGGCTCACTGAGTAGTAAAATCTTCTTAGGACTTTTTAATGAGAATAATTGTATCACCTTTGGTTTTACAGATGTAAGAAGCCCTGGGAAGTTGCTGGTTGCATAGAATGTAACCCAACAGCCCTGAATATTTGGAAGAGTGGGGTAGAAGAGCGAATGAAAAGGATGGATTAACACATTTCCCATTCGTTTTTCCTAATTTTTCATTCCCAACAGGCCTTCTTCACTGCCCTTATCCTATCTTTGTGACTATCAACATCAGAGGTCTAACTACTAGGGAGGTAAATAATGATAGTTCAAAGGCAACAGAGACAAGACAGAGCAGGGCTCCAGCTGCCTTTGTCTAGGCAATTCTCTCACTGTTTCAGAAGGTAGCAGTTCCTTCCCACCCTACCAGCTTCTGAGCTCAAACGGCCTTCTATTTACCGGTGTTTCTAAGGTTTATTTTGCTTCTACTGCTGCTGCTGTTGATGTTGATATTATTTTCTGGATTCCATGTTTCCTTCTATCATTCTCCCAAGATTGATCTTTCAGGAAGGAATCCTGCAGCCTGAATTAAATTTGATTCTCAGACAAATTATTTGTTATATCTGCATCCTTAGCATTTTGCATAATGCCTGGGTCATAGGGAGTCCTCAAAAAATATTGCATGATGATCCTTTGGAGAGCCCCTGGTCTTCATGAAAGGAAGATATCCTTTAAAGAAGGGGCTGCCAATGCTTTAGTGCTTTACTTTAATTACAGTTGAAGTATATATTGCACAACTAATGCTACTAGGTAATTTTATATATGCAGCCTTATTTCCTTTATTGTCACAGTAAGGTATATTTTGCTCCAATTGGATATTAGCAAAGAGAAGCAGAAGAACCAGAGCCTGGTCTTCTGATTCCTGGTTCTATGTTTTATCTTGCTGGAGGCACTGGTTTCAGCCCTCTAAATTTTGGTCAAAATTTCAGTGTCATTCTATCAAATGAAAGAATTTATTTGTCATATTAGCTCCAAATCCCAAAATATAAATATTTTCCAGGTACTGGCTGGAATATAATTGACTTTATTTCATACCACCTTTTAAAATGCATATGAGCAAGCAAGGAATCTTCTAAAAACTGAGGCTATCTTCACTACTATACCTTATTTATCATAATGACAGGTTGTAAGATATTTTAGTGGGGGAGTAATGGATTGAAAACAAGTCTGCAAACCATAACTTTCATAATAATAAATTAAGGAGCCCTAACCGCCAAGCTATGAAACCCAACTGAGGTGCAGTAGCCCTGAAACAAAAAATCACAACTCAGAAACCATTAAAACTAATGTGGTAATAAATCTATCTCATAAAAACCAGGAAGTTGGTTAATACTATATTCAAAAAGGCCAACTTTGTGGAAGTGACTGCTAAAGATATTTAAAATAAACACATGGAGGAAAAGTAACATATTTACTTGTTATGCCAAAAGACTAGGTTAACTGGGTTAGCCATTCTTAAACAACATGAGTGAATACAGTTATTTCTATATAACCTAAAACTGTGTTAGGGTTTACCTGAAGAGCTTAGGTCTTTGTAGAAATTGAAGAGGCAAATTTCTTTGTGATGTGAAAATGCCCAACACTGTTTCTGTGTTTGTGGGTGAGGCAAGGTGTTTGGGAGGGTGACAGGGGAATGGAGGAAAAGAAATGAGTCACTGAACTGGAAGGTCAGCTTGCCTATTTCTTTGAAAGTCAGAGGTAGTGCAGGTAAGATCAAATATGCAGATTTTTATTCTATATATTGGTGGTAAACTTTATAGGAAATAAAAGCACATATCTTATAGCTGTTAATTTCCATGAGTTTTGGCAACCATCCACAGAAGGTATAGAACTTTTACATCACTACAGAATAATCGCTTGTGCCCTTTCAGTCAGTCCTCACCCACAGGTAGTTTTGTCTTAATTTATTTCAAATAGATTTGTTTTGTCATCCAAACATTTTGTTAAAATAGAATCACATAGGCTTCTGTTTTTAGTCAAGAAGAACTAGGATTGGAAATACCCTCCCACTTGAAAGAAGTAAAAGTCACATAAAATATATGGGGGAAAAGGGGGTTTTTATGACAGTGGACATCTGGCAATGAAGATCAGTGATCCCTGAGACATAGGAAACAAATGAGATTAAGTCTTACAATTGCCCTAGCTTAGGGCTATAAGTGAAATGACATAGGAACAAATGAGATTAAGTCTTACAATTGCCCTAGCTTAGGGCTATAAGTGAAATGCGGGTGCTTTACGGAGCTGGGGAACCCAGGCAGAGTGGGAGAGTCTCCTTGAATGAGGGACAGAGTGCTGAGTCCAGGGAGATGAAAGGGGCTAGAGTTTGTAGGGCATAGTACCAAGAAAGGAAAGAGCTGCTCAGAGTCAGGATTTGGGAGAGCTACACAGGGTTCCCCTCATTTATTCAGCAGAGTACTAATCAAAGCATGTGTGTGAAAATGAAGTCTTGCCATTTGCAACGATGTGGATGGAACTAGAGGGTATAATGTTAAGCCAAATAAGTTAGTCAGAGAAAGAAAAGTATCATATGATCTCACTGAAATGAGGAATTTGATAAACAAGATAGAGGATCATAGGGGAAGGGAGGGAAAAATGAAACAAGACAAAACCAGAGAGGGAGACAAACCATAAGAGACTCTTAATCTCAGGAAACAAACTGAGGGTTGCTGGAGTGATGGGGGGTGGGAGGGATGGGGTGGCTGGGTGATAGACATTGGGGAGGGTATGTGCTATGGTGAGCACTGTGAATTGTGTAAGACTGATGAATCACAGACCTGTACCACGAAACAAATAATACATTATATGTTAATTAAAAATATAAGAAGAAAAAAAGAAAATAAATTAAAAAAATAAAAAAGAAAGCATGTGTGTGAATGAAAAATGTCCAAATGAAAGCAAATAACCACTATAAATAATTAAAAGGAAGAGTACCTAGCACTCACACAGGACCAGGAATAGCACCAGGCATTAGCAAGACAGGAAAACCACATGGTTTTCAGGGCATTGGTTAGCGTACTCAGAAACGTCTTGCTTCAATTTTACAGGATAATTATCCCTAGACTAATGACAGTCCTTATCCCACATAATGTGTCTTAAAAACAAAGGATCAAAGCAGAGGATCAAACTGTTTTTCAAATAACTGCATCCCAGAAAAAAAAATTACAAACACAAAAATATGAGGCAGTGAATAATGTAAATCCACAAAGTCTAGTGTCCGATAAAAAATAGTATTAGGCATGCAAAGAAACAGATAAATATGATACAAAATCAAGAGAAAAATCAATAAATCAAAATCCACTAAGAGCTAACACAGATGTTAGAAATTTTAGATAAGGATATTAAAACAATAACTTATAACTGTATTAAACATGTTTTAAAAGGCAAAAAAAAATAGAGAGACATGAACTATATAAAAACTAGAGATGGAAACTACGGTGCTTGAGAAAGTGTCCATGTCTCTGCTAAAATTCTCATGTAACTTTATATGTTATCCACTTTCTTTTCCACTAGATCCCTTAGGAGTTTTGCAGTAGTGTTTTCATTGTTTGGTTTTATCCTATAATCATTGTAACATCTGGGTCATCTCTTTGTCTATTCTGTTGGACTGTTTCCTTTTGTGACTGTGGGTCATAGTTTATTACATTTCTATGTATTATGATTCTTAATTGAATTCTGGATATTTTTATTACAACTCAGTAGTTATTGAAGTAAACAGTTTCAATTCTCAGAAAGTGCTTTTTCTCTTCTGACAGTTTGCTGGAGTAGAGGCTCAGCTGATGCAGAGCCAGGCTGAACAGTTTGGGAACTGCTGCAAATTTAGGTTGATTCAGTTTCAAAACTGGGACCAAAAATTTCCTTTCAGCAAAGCCTGTGATCTCAGTATTGGCAATGTTTTTGAGGTCTGCATCTATTTCAGATCCCAGTTGCCTAGTCTCTATCCTATGGAAGATCTCTCCCTGCCTTGTAGTTAAGGCACCAGTTTTTGGAGTTCTCTCTCTCTCTCTCTCTCTCTCTCCCTCTCCCTCCCTGTCTCTCTCTCTCTCTTGTCCTAGCTCCAGTTTTCTGTCTTGTTCTTTTGGCTGCCACTTTCCTGCTTTCCGTGAAGACTGAGGTTACTTAGTAGGAATTTCTCTCAGTTCTTCTTCCCTGTCCCGAATCATCAGGAAGTGAAATCCTGAAGTATCTGATGGGGGCTGGGGGGCAGTATATCTCATCTCTCCTTTCCCTCACACGTTTTCACTTAGCTGAAAGTCTTGAGTGCACAGAGATTGGTTCTTAACTTTCCTTGTCCTTCCCCATCTTTTAAAGCTGAAAGTCTGAGTGAATCATCTTGTTCTCCTTTCTATCACTGCTTCCTAGATGTTATTCCCAGAACTTGGTGAACACTGTTGAAGAAAATCTAGGAGAGTAATTCGGTCTTTCTCTACTCTTTTGGATTCTAACCTGTCATGCCTTGTCAATAAATAGCTGTTAAAACTTGTCACAGGATAGGTTAGAATCTTTGACAGATTCTTCCTCCTCCTTCAGCCAGGGATAATAGCAGGTATGGACTTACTATCTCATACAATGGACTTGTCTCTTTGGGGAGCTTAGTTTATTAGTTCATTCAGGTTTCTATCCTGATGTGAACAAACAAATAAATAAAAAGTATAATTTTGTAGATTATCTACCTTACTTTGGTTGTTAGGGTGAGACAATTGTTTCTTATAACCTTTTAGATTCAAACAGGGGTAAAATAGGATTTTAAAAAGTGGTCTTTTTAGTGTATGTCAAGTAACTATTTAATCCTCACAAGTCTCCCTTAATGTAGATATTATTATTTACAGCATTTTGCAGGTGTGGAAAGTGAGGTTGACAGTAGTTAAATTATGTGTTCATTTCCCTAAACTAAAAGCTTTGCATCTCTCACATGAAACTACGCCAAAGGCTAAAGAATTTCATAATAAACTATGAAATTTATATCTCAATATGAATCAGTATATAAGGATTAAAATAAGTTTTTGTGGAGCATTTAAACTGTACCTCTAAAGAGATATTTATCACTATCAATAAAATATTTCATTAACTTTAAACTTCAAGGAACCCATTACAACAAAAATGTATATTTGATAATACGTTAATAGACACAACATACAAAGTGTTTTCTATATACCACATACTGCATTCGGTTCTTTAAATATGTCTCTTTTAATCTTCACAAAACCCTTTCAAACAGAAATTCTCATTAAGCAATAAGCCAGCAACAAACCCTCCATAACTGTGCTTTGGTCACATAGCTAACAAAGGCAAAGAGCTGGAAAGTGATTCTGTCTGTCTGATTACAAAGTTGGTCTTTATTCCACTATTCTAAAATGGATTTGGCAAATCCAAGGCAAAACCTAAGTAAGATAAAGCAGGGATCCACAGTCCTGCCACTCACTCAAATCCCTACGATTCTGTGACTGGGCCACTATAGCTACTTTATGACTGTTAGCCAAACTGGGAGGAATGGTTTTTATTTTCTGACAGGAAATTAAGTTGTAATATATGTTTTAGTAGAAAGAACACTATACCCAGATTTGAAGGCATGCATCTATCAACAGCAAAACCCTAACTTCTTCACAGTAGCCTAATCTATAAACTAGATTTAACAATAATACGTCCATCATAGAGTGGGCATAAAAAAACAGTGAGATGGATGGAAGGTCCATCTGGCTGCCACATCTGTCACCTCACTAATCACCAAGGTTGATTCTGCTGATCTCGCTGACTAGGCTCCATATGCATTCCTCCTGAAGCTACGTGATTGGTCAAAGAGGACGACCTTCCCAGACAGAGGAGGATGGTTCTTTGGTCAAGAGTATACAGGTCGATGCGCTCCCCTGCTAGAACCTCCAAACAAACCCTCAACACTCAATGAGATAACAATCATGAAGTGCTTAACAGAGCACCTGGCCCTTAAAAATTGGCAAGTGCAGAAACAGGATTCTAAATCTAGGCTGTCTGACACTAGTACCTCATGATATTGGAGAGTTCTAGAGGTAGAACATGGAGAAATACCCTGATGCTAAGATACATGGGGGTTGGAGAATTTATCAACCTCTCTAAAAGGAAGTAGTCTTTAAGAATTCAAGCCTAAAGAGCTAGTAAATATTACATCCAATTATTTAAATACAGACCTGCTTAAAAATATATAGGTATATTGATGGCAAGAAAGAGCTTATGGAAGGCATGTTAGTGATGGCTAATGAGGAACCTGTTCCATTTGGCACAGCTTTCTTCATGAAGGGAATAAAGAAATGGATTAGATGGGCAACACTGTAGAACTTGCTGAAAAACACTTGCATACAAAATAGAAAAAGGAATTGACACATTCTTTCAACTTTGTGAGATTTTGACTTTTGGTAAATTCTTTAATAATAAAGACATTGTAGACACTTAAAACCCACTCTTAAAAAAACTAGTTACAAATCTAACTTTTAAAATGTGTTATAGGTATATAGTAAGGTCAGTCAAAATTAAGCTTTTGAAGCCAAACATTCCTACATTTCAATCCCCAGCTCTAAGACACCCTATCTACATGATATTGGACACATGAATTCACACCTCTAAGCTTCAGTTCCTTTATTTGTACAGTGAGGATAATAGCAATAAAAACACCTAGGGAAATAGGATAGTGCCATGGTAAATGAAATAATCTATGCAAAACTTGATATATGAGAATATCCACTGCAAATGCTTAATAAATGTTAGATTAACTAAGTAAGAGAGTGTCAACCATAATTTGAAACGAGATACATATCTGGAAAATGTGTGTCTGTGTGTGTTTTCCATGTGAAATTTAATTTAAAAGCTAGATTTGGACATTAAACATACATTATAAGAAATATTGGTAAACACCTTTGTGTAAGTAGGTCAACTTAATATTAAATAATTAAATGATTTAATTTACATGGCAGTTTTCAAATGAATTAACTATTTACCTCAATTTAGCACTACCTTCCTTATATGTATGCAAACATAGCCATGACCTAAATTCACATTTTTGTCAATGGTTATTTATCAAATATGATTATTATCATAAACATTCATTCTTTTGACATAACCTACTTAAAATTATATTTATATTTTTGTTTGCCTAAGTTTCCCAGGCTCTAAAAGTACATAGTAGCTGTGTAAGAGTAGAATCTGATCATCCTGACTTCTAATTTAGGGGTTTATAGAGAAACCACATTCCAAGAAAGACAAATTTTTATATTTTCATATTTCCACAGACTTAAAGAGTTACCTCACAGAAATCAAACTTACACTGCAAGTTAACTCAAAAAATGGAAACTTATATAATTATATAAGGAGATCGCTCAAAATTGGACCTATGGTAACTTCCCACTCAATATTTAGCTTACATTTTTTAAGTTAATGTTTGTTTCATTTTAAATGTGTATTTGGACTTCTTGTGATCAGGAGGATGAAGACTTCAAAGGAATATAGAAAGTGTAGATCTGAGAAAGTTAGTTTACTACATAGGCTAATTGTGTGTTCTACTCTATCTAGTTTGCTCATGGATTGATTTTTATCATTGATTTTCCAGAATGAGTAAACCGTAAGAGTAGATAGCAAATATTATCAGCAATTGTCTTGCTAGTAAGTAGGTTTAGGAGTCAAAGAAACAGAAATTTAGACAGAAATTATGTATAAGTTACATATGTATGAAAAATTTATATATACCATCTCCAGCTCTTGATAGGAGGAATTTTTAAAATTCAGGAATCACATAAACAGCTTTCATCTAATCTTGCCAGGTTTCAGCTTTTAGAGCAGAGTTTACAACACCTGAAAGTTTCTTTTTTATCTACTTGATAAGAATTCTAAAGCACATTTTCGCTAAGAAGGAAAAACTTGAGACTTGTTGGCTGATTTTACATGATTATGTTTAAGACCTGGATATCTTTGGTCTCTTATTTATTTTCACGATTACATAATAGCAAAAATATATTACGTAACTAATTTCTGTCTTACATAAAGAATTGTAAGATGCTAATTTTTTATTATGTTATGTTAATCACCATACATTATATCATTAGTTTTTGATGTAGTGTTCCATAATTCATTGTTTGCATATAACACCCAGTGCTCCATGCAGTACATGCCCTCTTTAATACCAATCACCAGGCTAAACCATCCCCACAAACCTCTCCCCTCTAGAACCCTCAGTTTGTTTCTCAGAGTCCATCATCTCAAATGGTTTGTCTCCCCCTCCGATTTCCCCCCCTTCATTTTTCTCCTCCTGCTATCTTCTTCTTCCTCTTTTTTTTTTTTTTTTTTAACATATAATGTGTTATTTGTTTCAGAGGTACAGGTCTGTGATTCAACAGTCTTACACAATTCACAGCACTCACCATAGCACATAACCTACCCAATGTCTATCACCCAGCCACCCCATCCTTCCCGCCCCCCACCACTCCAGCAGCCCTCAGTTTCCTGAGATTAAGAATTCCTCATATCAGTGAGATCATATGGTACATGTCTTTCTCTGCTTGACTTATTTCACTCAGCATAATACCCTCCAGTTCCATTCACGTTGATGCAATTGGCCAAGATTTCATTCTTTTTGGTGGCTGCATAATATTCCATTGTATATATATACCACACCTTCTTTATCCATTCATCTGTCGATGGACATCTTGGCTCTTCCCATAGTCTGGCTATTGTGGACATTGCTGCTATAAACATTGGGGTGCATGTACCCCTCTGGATCCCTATATTTGTACCTTTGGGGTAAATACCCAGTACTGCAATTGCTGGGTCATATGGTAGCTCTATTTTCAACTTCTTGAGGACTCTCCATGCTGTTTTCAGAGTGGCTACAGCAGCTTGCATTCCCACCAACAGTGTACGAGGATGTCCGCATCCCTGCCAACATCTGTCATTTCCTGGCTTCTTAATTTTAGCCATTCTGACTGGTGTGAGGTGGTATCTCATTGAGGTTTTGATTTGGATTTCCCTGATGCCGAGCGATGTTGAGCACTTTTTCATGTGTCTGTTGGCCATTTGGATGTCTTCTCTGGAAAAGTGTCTGTTCATGTCTTCTGCGCATTTCTTGATTAGATCATTTGTTCTTTGGGTGTTGAGTTTAGGAAGTTCTTTATAAATTTTGGATACTAGCCCTTTATCTAATATGTCATTTACAAATATCTTCTCCCATTCTGTCAGTTATTTTTGTTTTTGTTGACTGTTTCTTTTGCTGTGTAAAAGCTTTTTATCTTGATGAAGTCCCAATAGTTCATTTTTGCCCTTGCTTCCCTTGCCTTTGGCGATGTTTCTAGGAAGAAGTTGCTGCGGCTGAGGTTGAAGAGCTTGCTGCCTGTGTTCTCCTTTAGGATTTTGATGGACTCCTGTCTCACATTTAGGTCTTTCAACCATTTGGAGTCTATTTTTGTGTGTGGTGTGAGGAAATGGTCCAGTTTCATTCTTCTGCATGTGGCTGTCCAATTTTCCCAACACCATTTGTTGAAGAGACTGTCTTTTTTCCATTGGACATTCTTTCCTGCTTTGTCGAAGATTAGTGGACCATAGAGTTGAGGGTCCATTTCTGGGCTCTCTATTCTGTTCCATTGATCTATGTGTCTGTTTTTGTGCCAGTACCATACTGTCTTCATGATGACAGCTTTGTAATAGAGCTTGAAATCCAGAATTGTGATGCCACCAATTTTGCTTTTCTTTTTCAACATTCCTCTGGCTATGCGGGGTCTTTTCTGGTTCCATACAAATTTTAGGATTATTTGTTCCCTGTCTTTGAAAAAAGTGGATGGTAATTTGATAGGGATTGCATTGAATTGTGTAGATTGCTCTAGATAGCATTGGACATCTTCACAATATTTGTTCTTCCAATCCATGAGCATGGAACGTTTTTCCATTTCTTTGTATCTTCCTCAATTTCTTTCATGAGTATTTCATAGTTTTCTGAGTACAGATCCTTTGCCTCTTTGGTTAGATTTATTCCTAGGTATCTTATGGTTTTGGGTGCAACTGTAAATGAGATCGACTCCTGAATTTCTCTTTCTTCTGTCTTGTTGTTGGTGTATAGGAATGCCACTGATTTCTGTGCATTGATTTTCTATCCTGCCACTTGACTGAATTCCTGTATGAGTTCTAGCAGTTTTGGGGTGGAGTCATTTGGGTTTTCCACATAAAGTATCATATCATCTGCAAAGAGTGAGAGTTTGACTTCTTTGCCGATTCGGATGCCTTTTATTTCTTTTTGTTGTCTGATTGCTGTGGCTAGGACTTCTAATACTCTGTTGAATACCAGTGGTGATAGTGGACATCCCTGCCGTGTTCCTGACCTTAGGGGGAAAACTCTCAGTTTTTCCCCATTGAGAATGATATTCGCTGTAGGTTTTGCATAGATGGCTTTTATGATATTGAGGTATGTATGCTCTATGCTTATCCTCTGAAGAGTTTTGATCAAGAAAGGATGCTGTACTTTGTCAAATGCTTTTTCTGCATCTATTGAGAGGATCATATGGTTCTTGTTCATTCTTTTATTAATGTATTATATCACATTGATTGATTTGCGGATGTTGAACCAACCTTGCAGCCTAGGGATAAATCCCACTTTGTCATGGTGAATAATCCTTTTAATGTACTGTTGGATCCTATTGGCTAATATTTTTGTGAGAATTTTTGCATCCATGTTCATCAAGGATATTGGTCTGTAATTCTTCTTTTTGATGGGGTCTTTGTCTGGTTTGGGGATCAAGGTAATGGTGGCCTCCTAAAACGAGTTTGGAAGTTCTCCTTCCATTTCTATTTTTTGAACAGTTTCAGAAGGATAGGTATGAATTCTTCTTTAAATGTTTGGTAGAGTTCCCCTGGGAAGCCATCTGGTCCTGGGCTTTTGTTTTTTGGGAGATTTTTGATGACTGCTTCAATTTCCTTAGTGGTTATAGGTCTGTTCAGGTTTTCTGTTTCTTCCTGGTCCAGTTTTGGTAGTTGATACATCTCTAGGAATGCATCCATTTCTTCCAGATTATCTAATTTGCTGCCATAAAGTTGCTCATAATATGTTCTTATAATTGTTTGTATTTCTTTGGTGTTGGTTGTGATCTCTCCTCTTTCATTCATGATTTTATTTATTTGGTCATTTCTCTTTTCTTTTTGATAAGCCTAGCCAAGCATTTATTAATCCTGTTAATTCTTTCAAAGAACCAGCTCCTAGTTTCGTTGATCTGTTCTACTGTTCTTTTGGTTTCTATTTCATTGGTTTCTGCTCTGATCTTTATTATTTCTCTTCTCCTGCTGGTTTTAGGCTTTATTTGCTGTTCTTTCTCCAGCCTCTTTAGGTGTAGGGTTAGGTTGTGTATTTGAGACCTTTCTTGATTCTTGAGAAGGGCTTGTATTGCTATATACTTTCCTGTCAGGACTGCCTTTGCTGCATCCCAAAGATTTTGAACAGTTGTGTTTTCATTTTCATTGGTTTCCATGAATTTTTAAAATTCTTCTTTAATTTCCTGGTTGACCCATTCATTCTTTAGTAGGATGCTCTATAGCCTCCATGTATTTGACTTCTTTCCAACTTTCCTCTTGTGATTGAGTTCTAGTTTCAAAGCATTGTGGTCTGAAAATATGCAGGGAATGATCCCAATCTTTTGATACCAGTTGAGACCTGATTTGTGACCTAGGATGTGCTCTATTCTGGAGAATGTTCCATGGGCACTAGAGAAGAATGTGTATTCTGTTGCTTGGGATGGAACGTTCTGAATATGTCTGTGAAGTCCATTTGGTCCAATGTGTCATTTAAAGTCTTTATTCCTTCTTAATCTTTTGCTTAGATGATCTGTCCGTTTCAGTGAGGGGGGTGTTAAAGTCCCCCACTATTACTGTATGGTTGTTGATGTGTTTCTTTGCTTTTGTTATTAATTGGCTTATATAATTGCTGCTCCCATGTTAGAGGCATAGAGATTTACAATTGTTAGGTCCTCTTGTTGGATATACCCTTTGAGTATGATATAGTGCCCTTCCTCATCTTTTATTATAGTCTTTGGTTTAAACTCTAATTTGTCTGATATAGAGATTGCCACCCCAGCTTTCTTTTGGTGTCCATTAGCATGGTAAATGGTTTTCCATCCCCTCACTTTCAATCTGGGGGTGTCTTTGGGTCTAAAATGAGTCTCTTGCAGACAGCATATCGATGGGTCTTGTTTTTTTATTCAATCTGATAGCCTGTGTCTTTTGATTGGGGCATTTAGCCCATTTACATTCAGGGTAACGATTGAAAGATATGAATTTAATGCCATTGTATTGCCTGTAAGGTGACTGTTACTCTATATTGTCTCTGTTCCTTTCTGGTCTATGTTACTTTTAGGCTCTCTCTTTGATTAGAGGACCCCTTTCAATATTTCTTGTAGGGCTGGATTTCTGTTTGCAAATTCCTTTAGTTTTTATTTGTCCTGGAAACTTTTTATCTCTCCTATTTTCGATGACAGCCTAGCTGGATATAGTATTCTTGGCTGCCTATTTTGCTCATTTAGTGCTCTGAAGATATCATGCCAGTCCTTACTGGCCTGCCAGGTCTCTGTGGATAGGTCTGTTGCCAGTCTGATGTTTCTACCATTGTAGGTTACAGATCTCTTGTCCCAAGCTGCTTTTAGGATTTACTCTTTGTCTCTGAGAGTCATAAGTTTTACTATTAGTTGTAGGGCTGTTGACCTATTTTTATGGATTTTGAGAGCGGTTCTTTGTGCCTCCTGGATTTTGATGCCTGTTTCCTTCCCCAAATTAGGGAAGTTCTCTGGTATAATTGGCTCCAATATACCTTCTGCCCCTCTCTCTCTTTCTTCTTCTTCTGGGATCCCAATTATTCTAATATTGTTTCGTCTTATGGTATCACTTATTTCTCGAATTCTGCCCTTGTGATCCAGTAATTGTTTATCTCTCTTTTTCTCATCTTCTTTATTTTCCATCATTTGGTCTTCTATATCACTAATTCACTCTTCTGCCTCATTTATCCTAGCAGTTAGATCCTCCATTTTTGATTGAACCTCATTAATAGCCTTTTTGATTTTGACTTGGTTAGATTTTAGTTCTTTTATTTCTCTGGAAAGGGTTTCTCTTATATCTTCTATGCTTCTTTGCAAGCCCAGCTAGTATCTTTAAAATAGTCATTTTGAACTCTAGTTCCGACATCTTACTAATGTCCATATTGATTAGGTCCCTGGCTGTTGGTACTACTTCTTTTTCTTTTTTTTTTTTTTAGGTGACTTTTTCCATCTTGTCATTTTGTCCAGAGGAGAATAGATGAGTGAGAGAACAAAATGTTAACAGGGTAATAATGACCCCAGAGAAATATACACTAAACAAATCAGAAGAGACCTGAAACCTGGGGAAAAGAAAGGGAAAGAAAGGAAAAAGAAAAAAAAAGAAAAAGAAAAAGATAAAAACAAACAAACAAACAAAAAGAATATGATCAAATATGATCAGGCTGGTGCATAGATCAGTGCCACACACTAGATTTTGGGTGTATTTTGGTCTGTTAGAAGAAAGTGCCTCCCAAAATTTTAAAGAAAGAAAAACTTATATATGTACAAAAATAAGGGTAAATATGATGAAGGGATGGAATATGACTGTAAAGATGGAAATTATAAAAGATTTTATAAAAGGGTTATTAAGATAAGACGTTGGTTGAAAAAAGAAAGAAGAGGATTTAAAAAAAAAGGCAGGGAGAGAATGTGATCAGGTAGAACAAAGCCATACACTAGAGATTTAGGGTATATTTTGGTCCTTTAGAAGAAATTGTATCCCAAAATTTTAAAGAGAGAACAATATATATATATACCAAAAATAAGGTTAACTACTATGAAGGGATAGAATATGACTCTAACAATGAAAAATAAAAAAGATTTTTTAAAAAAGGGATTGATACGATGTTGGTTGAAAAACGGAAAAAGAAAAATTCAGAAAGAAAATAGAAAAAGAAAGTTAAAAAAAATTAACTTTGAAAGGCTAAAGAATCATGGGAAAAAGGCCATGAATTCTATGTGCAGTATTCCCGTAGCGATGGAGTTCTGCCGTTCTCATTGATCGGTAAACTTGGTCTTGGCTGGCTGTTCTTGCTGATCTTCTGGGGGACGGGCCTGTTGCCATGGTTCCCAAATGTCTTTGCTAGAAGCGGAATTTCCCCGCCCTTGCCAGGTCCGTGCTAAGTAATTTGCTCGGGTTTGCTCTTGGGAGCTTTGGTTCCCTGCAAGTTTTCCGTACAGCTTTGGAGGAGGAGAGTGAAAATGGCGGCCTCCCAATTTCTGCCCCGGAGGAGCTGAGAACTCGGGGCCCCACTCCTCAGTGACCCCCCAGAGAAAAGCAGTCAATCACTCCCATCTCCCCAGTCTCCAGCCGCACTCCGTGCTCACCCGGCCTGGCATACGACCCCGTCTGGAATCTCCAAACCCAGCAGATCCCTGCGGTGCGCTCCCACACCATTCCTCCCAGGGGAGGAAGGGAAGTCTCCCCGGATCCGCTGATTGTTGGGTCCCTGCTGAAAGAGCAGTGGCCCCACAGTGTCACAGATCACAGTTTATGGCAACCCTGAGTTGAGAGCCCACTCCTTGGCTCCATCTCTACAGCCGGCTTCCCCACTCTGAAACCTGGGAGCTCTGCCACACTCAGGTACTCCCGGGCTTCCTGTGACCCTGAGGGTCCTGAGACCACACTGTCCCAGCGAGGGTTCCACCCCCCGCTTAGCCACTGGAGTAACGTCCCTCAGCAGAGCTGACTTCTAAAAGTTCCGATTTTGTGCTCCACGGTTCTATCACTTGCCAGTAGCGGCTGACAGAGGCCCCCTCCCCCGCCATCTATCTTCCCGAATATTGCCTCAGACTCTCTTCTCCTCACGTCCTACTTTCCAGAAAGTGGTCGCTTTTCTGTTCAGAGAGTTGCTGCTATTCTTTTCTTTGATCTCCTGTTGAGTTCGTAGGTGTTCAGAATGGTTTGATCCCTATCTAGCTGAATTCCTGGGACCAGACGAAATTTAGGTCTCCTACTCCTCCTCCATCTTGCTCCTCCCTCAAGATGCTAATTTTTTGAAAAGCTTATCTAGAATGGAATCTTCATGTACAATATTCATTCTGTAATCATTGACATCATAATATTTTACTAATTGCTAGGAAAGAAACACCACATTTCAGATTTGGGAATCACCATAATAATCCAGTGCATTTTCCTGAAGCCCAAAGAATTTGCACAACTTGTTTCAGGTCATACAGCAGTTTAAAGTCAAAACCAGATCTAAAACCAAGACCAGTTTGTTTCTTACTATATCTTTGAAACATACTAAGAGGCAAAATTGGCAAAAGAGAATAGAAGTTTAGGAAGTTTCAACTTATCTCAGAGTCCAAAACTGCCATTCAATAAACAACGTACCCTTTTTCAGAATGTACTTAAATATCTTAGGGCAGGGTGCATGCTCAAGTTTCATAGTTTTCTTCTACTCCCTTATTGATCCATATATGAATCACTTTACCTAACTGCCAGGTTATTGGAAATATTTAAATGAAAAACTTCAAAAGTTTTTTTTTTAGCTTTCAAACTCTTATCCATTTATAGACATACCTAGACCTATGTGATTCTCCCAGTTGAATGAGGTTATTTCAGTCACTGAATGTCCATATAACTTTTGTTTTTAATTTGAAGATGAAATGATAAGGTAATATATGTCAAAGTACTTTTTAAATGATAAAGCACTATGTTACTAAGTATTGTCATTATGACTGTCTTCTGAGTCTCTCCTCAAGGCACTAATTCTAATTTTCCTAGTAGTATATTCCTTTATAACAATTTCTCTTAATATTTCTTCCCCACTCACCTTTCCTATAAGATGGTAAAATCCATGAGGACAATAGTTACGCATTATCTATCTCTGTATTTATGTTATTGGACTTTCTTCTTCACATATAAAAAGAAATAAAGTGAGGGGCGCCTAGGTAGCTCAGTCAGTTAAGTGCCTTCTGCTCAGGTCATGATCCCAGGGTCCTGGGATCAAGCCCTGCATCAGGCTCCCAGCTCACTGAGGAGCTTGCTTCTCCTTTTCCCTCTGCCCCTGTTCTCTCTCTTGCTCACTCTCTCTCAAATAAATAAAATCTTAAAAAAATAAATAAAGTGATATTAAACAGCAATTGAATATGATTTTGAGTGTTGAATCTAAGTGCATTTTGAAAACCCAAAATAGGAAGAAAATAAAGAAGCTATATGAACTATATGAGAACAGTCAAATCTTACATTTTCCACAAAAAAAAAAAAAAAAAAAAAAAAAAAAAGCATCTCAGGTCACTACAGCAATGAAATTAACAAAAACTGAGGATAGTTTTGGAGGTGTCGTGCCATAGTGGAAAGTACACTCCCTGGGTCTGTACTTAGAAAATGGGTTTCTAGTCCTTTTTTAGTTACACCTAGTTCACTTAGTACAGTATTATCCTTCATTTTGTTATCAGTGACATATTTTTACTGACCCAGTTATTATACTGACTCTCTGAAATTTTTTTCCCATTTGTTGAATAGTACCTCTTTAATAAGGCCTTTCTACTATTGTTCTTAAAAAGTCATTTCTTAGCAAAACCACTCTCCTATTGCAAATAATCTGCCTTTTCTCCTTTAGAGTTTACTATGAATCGTGTAGATGTCAGTTTCTTTTTATTTGTCCTGCTCAGAATTTTTTGAGCTTTCTAAATCTGCAGATGAGTGCCTTCCCATATGCTTGGAAAGCTCCTCCAAGTTTCCTTCTCCAATACTCAGCCTCAGCTCCACTATTCCACTTTCCCACTGTAATTCCAATTAGATATATTTTAGCTTTTTTATTCTCTTTCCTCTGTCTTAACATTCATTCATTTCTTAGCAGCTTAAATAGCTCATTCATTCTCTCTTCAGCTTAGTCTACTCGACTATTTTGTTCATCTGTTTTGTTGTTTCAATATATGTTTATGTATGTGTGCTTATTTTTGCATAATAGATGTCTTTTTGAAAATATGTATTTTTTAAAATTAATCTGCTAGTTCCATATTATTATATGTCGGCTTCTCTTTGGTTATATTAAACATATTAAATATTATTGTTTGTATTGTGTAACTTATGAAGTCTTTGCATGTCAAATTCTGTTTTGTTCTTGCCCCACACTGTTCACTCTACTCCCACTCAGGCGGCCTTTTCTCCTTATGTGTTTTGTGATTTGAGACTCCTTGGAAATCTATGTTTAGGGCATTAACAATCTAAGGTCACTTTAAATTGATTCCTTATAAAGAGTTTTTTGTACTACAAGATGATCCTATATTTATCTGCAAATCTTTATGAAAACTGGCTTGGGATTACAATGTCTCAGGAGAGATTTCATTTTTTTCTTTGTCTAGCCAGAAAAATAATATGTAAAAATTTCCTTAATTTGTTCTTCTGCATGATGGGTATATTTCCTGTTTGCCATTATTCTGATTGTAGCATCCCATTGATTCTGGCTTTACAAAGGTATCCTTATAAGATACTTGATCTTGGTTAGGCACTTTAGCTATAAAAACATTTTTCTAACTTTTTTTATTATGTTGTGTTAATCACCATACATCATTAGTTTTTTTTTTTAATTATGTTAGTCACCATACAGTACATCATTCGTTTTTGATGTAGTGTTCCATGATTCATTGTTTGCGTATAACACCCAATGCTCCATTCAATACGTGCCCTCTTTAATACCCATCACCAGGCTAACCCATCCTCCCACCCCCTCCCCTCTAGAACCCTCAGTTTGTTTCTCAGAGTCCATAGTCTCTCATAGTTCATCTCCCCCTCCGATTTCTTCCCCTTCATTTTTCCCTTCCTACTATCTTCTTCTTTTTTTTAACATATAATGTATTATTTGTTTCAGAGGTACAGGTCTGTGATTCAACAGTCTTACACAATTCACAGTGCTCACCATAGCACATACCCTCCCCAATGTCTATCACCCAGCCACCCCATCCCTCCCACCCCCCAACAATCCAGCAACCCTCAGTTTGTTTCCTGAGATTAAGAATTCCTCATATCAGTGAGATCATATGATACATGTCTTTCTCTGATTGACTTATTTTGCTCAGCATAATACCCGCGAGTTCCATCCACATTGTTGCAATTGGCAAGATTTCATTCCTTTTGATGGCTGCATAATATCCCATTGTATATATATACAACATCTTCTTTATCCATTCATCTCTCGATGGACATCTTGGCTCTTTCCATAGTTTGGCTATTGTGGACATTGCTGCTTTTTATGATGAATGTAAAATAATACTAAACTAATCTTTTTTCAGTTATCATATTGGAGTCAGAACACTACTGGCCCTATAACCATATGTGTGTGTGTGTGTGTGTGTGTGTGTGTATGTGTGTGTGTATATATATATATATATATATATATTATATGTGTATATATATATGTATATATATCTCGCAAAAATAGTCTTTGACCCTAAATTCCTAATTTGTAGAATTTATTATCATATAGCTATAAATTCCACATATATAAAATGACAAATGTATACTTTTATTGTTTGTAAAAGGCTGTTAAAGTAGTAAATTGTAAAATAGTAAATGATTGCAAGACTGTTAATTAATTTATGATACATGATGAAAAATATGCAGCTGGAGAAAAGAATGAAAAAAGTTTTATGTGGTAATATGGATAGGCTCCAGAATTTACTAGGGAAGAAAAAATAGTTCAGAATATGTACATAAAATGATATCATTTGTATAAAATAAAGGAGAAAATAAAAATGTAGATTTCAATTTTTTTTTATATTTACATAAAGAAATAATTTGAAGAATACATAAGAAAATAACCTAAAAGTTATATATGGAGATGAGGATAAAAATTACATCAATGCAGTCAAAGGGGGAAGTGAGAGTTTTTGAGGTACATATTTTGATAAAACTTAGAGATTTTTAAACATGTTAATATATAAATAATTTAAATAAAAAGACATTTTAGATTTCACGTATTTTTACTTGTTATCTATGAGCATCTAATACACCCAACCACTAGAAATAGAAATCACCCTACAAAATCCTTAAAGCAATTCATAGTTATTGTAAAAATAGAAACCTGTAGTTGCCCCTCTATGAAAAAAGATACAGATTTAAATTTGTTTATATTTACATATAGAAATAACTAGAAGGATACATAAAACTAACAAAATCGTTAGGTATGGGGGTGATAGTTATGTCAACTGGACATTTCTAAGTCATAAATGTTAACCACAGAAATAGTCCTGCTATTTCTGTCATATACACATGTATGCATATGTGCATGTGTATATACATAAACCTGTGTACTGAGGCAATGCTAAAGAGGCATTAAAGGTATACATGCACAGTCTAATGATTACATATACACTATTTTTTCTGAAATAGATTCATATTAGTTACATTGTTTTCATCTCATTTACAATATGGAAATATTTGCATGGCAGTGCAAAATTCTAATATCTGGGTGTACATTTTTTCTTATTTATTTAAAGTAATTCTTCTTGCTGGGCATTTAAATTGCTAGAGTTTGGTTTGGTTTTAATTACAGAAATGTTATAATAAACAAAAGCATATTTTTGTTCCATTTTCAAATCATGTTACCTTCTTGTTTTGGTTTCTTTAAATTCCCTCTAGCACAATGTGGGATATAAATAAAATATTTGAGAATATAGCCTTCCTTACATAAAACATATTATAATTGTTCATTTGCTTCTATATACATTTTATTAGTCCATAAGCTCATCAAAAAAAGAGGTTGTGAAATACCTTTGTTTCTGTATCCTTATTCCCAGAAGAGTGTCTTCTGTATAAAGGGTGTTCAACAGAAGTTTAATTAATACATGGTCACATTCTAATTTCTGTAAGTAAAATGAGCATCCATTCATGATCTCTGTCCTAATAACACATACACATGTGCACACACACAAGAATGAATATATATATTAGGCTTAATCTCCCTGATATAAATGAGTACAGTGTTATTTACTGTCTCATTGGATTTCATAAAGATTTGGCTCTTAAACCTAAAATGCTTTGGACTTTTTTGGTGTAAAGCCACTCTAATACAAGTCATAATTATTCAAATATAATAAATCAGGCTATGTTTCACTTTAACTCCCTGTCCCAAAGGAAATTCTCTTTTTAAAATATTTTTCTTTTTTCCTTATAATGAAAATTGTATTAACTTTACATTTACAAGTATTAATACTTTTTTTTCTTCAGACATCTTTGCTTAACTTTTGAAAAACCGTATTAATGAAATTTCTTTCACTACAACTACAAAGTCTAGTAGCCTACTCTAGCCAGAATTACACAATTAAAGATCAATATCTGAGCAAAAACAACCATTCTTTGAAAGTCTGAAATTATACCTTCTTTGGACAAAAGGGGAATTGGTTTTAACCTCAAACCAAATTATTGTTTGTCAGGAGAAATTTATTGCATTTTGAGGCACCATAAGATAAGCATATTTTGATATAGGCTGCAATTTCTTTTTTGCAAGCCAGTATTTATTTAAGACTATTTTGTTTTCGCTATGCATATTTCTGGCTTTTCCCTCCCAAGCTGTTTGCTGTTTTATAGCAAATGAAAATATGTTTGCAAAAATTGCATATAAAACTGTTTATTGAGACTTAAATCTTCTCTGATGTGTTTTTCCCCCAAAAACCTCATAGTTACACTTCCCTCCTGCACTCCATCTGTCTCTCTTCCTTCTCCCTTCCCTTCCTTTCCCCCTCTGAATCTCTCACTCTCTCTCTCCAAGAGCCATTATATAATTAAAATCCTATATCATGTATGCCCTTGGTCTGTCATCCAATCCAATAGTTTAGCTAGGGCACTGTGAGGTAAAGTTCAACTATTTAACGCTGCTGAGCAGAGTAAAGAAAGAATAGTTGCATGCCAAGGGTCCAAAAACACTTATATTCTACATATAAGTGTAAGAAGGTAATTTTTGCATATTATATTGGTTAGAATTTAAGTTTGGCTACATACAGAGACTCAACATCAGCTTAACCAAAATAGAAATGTTATTATTTTCTGAAAGTAAGTCAAAGTGTAGTGGGATAGAACTCATACCATAGCCCTAGTAGTGTGGTGCCATAGTCGTCCAAAAGTGGGCTGCTTCCAGTTTGCCGTTGTACAAACTTTGGATGCAATCCAAGAAGCTGGATAGAGGAAATGGGAAGAAGAGCCTTGACCCCACCATTTAGACAGTAACACCAAAATAATTCACCTATCTTCCCTCATATATATATATATATATTCGAGAGAGAGAGAGACTAGAATTGGTTAAAAGGACTTACCTAGCTATAAGAGAGGCATGAAAAGGTGGCCACAAGCCCACCTAATATTTAGAAATTCCATTGCTGAAGAGAAGAGGACATAAATTAGCAGTATCTGGAGATTCATTAAATTATTTTTAAAGGGAAAAGGATAGTTTCAATAAAGGGCAGAAAAATAATGGAGTAACAAAATGAAAATTGTGGAGTGAAAAATGCTCTTTAAGTGGGGCTAATATTCAATATTTTTATACTGACTGTACTGTTCTACTAGAAAGGTAAATCTGTTGATGTAAGATAGAAAGAGGATAATCACAGGAGTAGAGTTCTCAAAAGTGTGATATTAAATAGAGTGATATAACCCAGACAGAGAAAGACAAATCCTGTAAGCCATGTCAATGATAGCATATTTCATGAAATCATATTCAGCTGCTCTGAGGTAGACATGGGATAGCCACAGAATTGAAAGTTGTAACAACTGGATTTTTGCCAGACAAGTTCTTCAAAAGGAAGAAAGAAACAAGAAGAGGGTGGCAATATTTATAATCAAAACCATATGATGGGGTGGAGGAGCAAGATGGCAGAGGAGTAGGAGACCTAAATTTTGTCTGGTCCCAGAAATTCAGCTAGATAGGGATCAAACCATTATGAACACCTACGAACTCAACAGGAGATCAAAGAAAAGAATAGCAGCAACTCTCTGAACAGAAAAGCAACAACTTTCTGGAAGGTAGGATGTGTGGAGAAGTGAATCCAAGGTGATATTTGGAAAGATAGATGGCGGCGGAGGGGACCTCCGTCAGCTGCTACAGGCAAGTGATAGAGCAGCAGAGCCCAAAATCGGAACTTTTAAAAGTCGGCTCCGCTGAGGGATGTCGCTCCAGTGGCTAAGCAGGGGGTGGAACCCTCACTGGGACAGTGTGGTTTCAGGACCCTCAGGGTTACAGAAAGACCTGGGATACCTGAGTATGGCAGAGCTCCCAGGTATCGGAGTGGGGAAGCCGGCTGCAGAGACAGAGCCGAGGAGCGGGCTCTTGGCTCGGGGTTGCCATAAACCGGGATCCGCGGCACAGTTGGGCCACTGTGTTTCCAGCAGGGACCCAAAAAGCAGCAGATCCGGGGAGACTCCACTTCCTCCCCAGGAGGAATGGCACGGGAGCACACCAAAGTGATCTGCTGGGTTTGGAGACTCCACATGGGATCATGTGCCAGAGATAGAAATGCTCAGTCACAGGCCAGGTGAGCAGGGAGTGTGGCTGGAGACTGGGGAGACGGGAGTGATTGACTACTTTTCTCTGGGTCCTCACTGAGGAGCAGGGCTCCGAGTTCTCGGCTCCTCCAGGGCAGAGATTGGGAGGCCACCATTTTCACTCTCATCCTCCAAAGCTGTAAGGAAAGCTTGCAGGGAACAAAAGCTCCCGAGAGCAAACCCGAGCAGATTACTTAGTCCGGACCGGGCAAGGGTGGGGCAATTCCACCTTGGCAAAAACATCTGAGAACCATAGCAACAGGCCCCTCCTTCAGAAGATCAGCAAGAACAGCCAGCCAAGACAAAGTTTACCAATCAATGAGAATGGCAAAATGCCAGCACTAGGGGAATACTGCACATACAATTCATGGCTTTTTTCCCATGGTTCTTTAGTCTTTCAAAGTTAATTTTTTTTAACTTTCTTTTTCTTTTTTCTTTTTTTTTGAATTTTTCTTTTTCCCTTTTTCAACCAACATCTTATCAATCCCTTTTTTAAATATCTTTTTTATTTTTCATTTTTAGTCATATTCTATCCCTTCATAGTAGTTAAACTTATTTTTGGTATATATATATAAGTTGTTCTCTCTTTAAAATTTGGGATACAGTTTCTTCTAACAGACCAAAATATACCCTAAAACTCTAGTGTATGGCCTTGTTCTAGTCTCCTGCCTGATCACATTCTCTCCCTTTTTTTTTTTAAATCCTCTTCTTTATTTTTTCAACCAACTTCTTATCAACTCCTTTTATAAAATCTTTTATAATTTTCATCTTTACAGTCATATTCCATCCCTTCATCATATTTACCCTTATTTTTGTACATATATAAGTTTTTCTTTCTTTAAAATTTTGGGAGGCACTTTCTTCCAACAGACCAAAATACACCCAAAATCTAGTGTGTGGCACTGATCTATGCACAAGCCTGATGATATTTGATCATATTCTGGGTTTTTTGGTTTGTTAGTTTTTATCTTTTTCTTTTTCTTTTTTCTTTCTTTCCCTCTCAGTTCCCCTGGTTTCAGGTCTCTTCTGATTTGCTTAGTGTATGGGATCATTGTTACCCTGTTAGCATTGTGTTCTCTCATTCATCTTTTCTCCTGAACAAATTGACAAGACGGAAAAAATCACCTCAAAAAAAAGAACAAGAGGCAGTACTGACTGCCAGGGACCTAACCAATACGGACATTAGTAGGATGTCGGAACTAGAGTTGAGAATGACGATTTTAAAGATACTAGCTGGGCTTGAAAAAAGCATGGAAGATATAAGAGAAACCCTTTCTGGAGAAATAAAAGAACTAAAATCTAACCAAGTTAAAATCAAAAAGGCTATTAATGAGGTTCAATCAAAAATGGAGGATCTAACTGCTAGGATAAATGAGGCAGAAGAGAGAATCAGTGAGATAGAAGACCAAATGATGGAAAATAAAGAAGATGAGAAAAAGAGAGATAAACAATTACTGGATCACAAGGGCAGAATTCGAGAAATAAGTGATACCATAAGACGAAACAACATTAGAATAATTGGGATCCCAGAAGAAGAAAGAGAGAGAGGGGCAGAAGGTATATTGGAGTCAATTATACCAGAGAACTTCCCTAATTTGGGGAAGGAAACAGGCATCAAAATCCAGGAGGCACAAAGAACCGCTCTCAAAATCCATAAAAATAGGTCAACAGCCCTACATCTAATAGTAAAACTTATGACTCTCAGAGACAAAGAGTAAATCCTAAAAGCAGCTTGAGACAAGAGATCTGTAACTACAATGGTAGAAACATCAGATTGGCAACAGACCTATCCACAGAGACCTGGCAGGCCAGTAAGGACTGGCATGATATCTTCAGAGCACTAAATGAGCAAAATAGGCACCCAAGAATACTATATCCAGCTAGGCTATCATTGAAAATAGACGGAGAGATAAAAAGCTTCCAGGACAAAAAAAACTAAAGGAATTTGCAAACACGAAACCAGCCTTACAAGAAATCTTGAAAGGGGTCCTCTAAGCAAAGAGAGAGCCTAAAAGCAACATAGACCAGAAAGGAACACAGACAATAGACAGTAACAGTCACCTTACAGGCAATACAATAGCACTAAATTCACATCTTTCAATCGTTACCCTGAATGTAAATGGGCTAAATGCCCCAATCAAAAGACACAGGCTATCAGATTGGATAAAAAAACAAGACCCATCAATATGCTGTCTGTAAGAGACTCATTTTAGACCCAAAGACACCCCCAGATTGAAAGTGAGGGGATGGAAAACCATTTACCATGCTAATGGACACCAAAAGAAAGCTGGGGTGGCAATCCTTATATCAGACAAACTAGATTTTAAACCAAAGACTATAATAAGAGATGAGGAAGGACACTATATCCTACTTAAAGGGTGTATCCAACAAGAAGATCTAACTATTGTAAATATCTATGCCCCTAACATGGGAGCAGCCAAGGAAATAAAGACTTCAAATGACACACTGGACCAAATGGACTTCACAGATATATTCAGAGCGTTCCATCCCAAAGCAACAGAATACACATTCTTCTGTAGTGCCCATGGAACATTCTCCAGAATAGATCACATGCTAGGTCACAAATCAGGTCTCAACTGGTACCAAAAGTTTGGGATCATTCCCTGCATATTTTTAGACCACAAAGCTTTGAAACTAGAATTCAATCACAAGAGGAAAGTCGGAAAGAACTCAAATACATGGACGCTAAAGAGCGTCCTACTAAAGAATGAATGGGTCAACCAGGAAATTAAAGAAGAATTTAAAAAATTCATGGAAACCAATGAAAATGAAAACACAACTGTTCAAAATCTTTGGGATGCAGCAAAGGCAGTCCTGACAGGAAAGTATATAGCAATACAAGCCCTTCTCAAGAATCAAGAAAGGTCTTAAATACACAACCTAAACCTACACCTAAAGAGTCTGGAGAAAGAACAGCAAATAAAGCCTAAACCTAGCAGGAGAAGAGAAATAATAAAGATCAGAGCAGAAATCAATAAAATAGAAACCAAAAGAACAGTAGAACAGATCAACAAAACTAGGAGCTGGTTCTTTGAAAGAATTAACAAGATTGATAAACCCTTGGCCAGGCTTATCAAAAAAAAAAAAGAGAAACGACCCAAATAAATAAAATCATGAATGAAAGAGGAGAGATCCCAACCAACACCAAAGGAATACAAACAATTATAAGAACATATTAGAGCAACTATATGCCAGCAAATTAGATAATCTGGAAGGAATGGATGCATTCCTAGAGATGTATCAACTACCAAAACTGAACCAGGAAGAAATAGAAAACCTGATAAAAGAAAACCAATAACCACTAAGGAAATTGAAGCAGTAATCAAAAATCTCCCAAAAAAACAAAAGCCCAGGGCCAGATGGCTTCCCAGGGGAATTCAACCAAACATTTAAAGAAGAATTAATACCTATTCTTCTGAAACTGTTCCAAAAAATAGAAATGGAAGGAGAACTTCCAAACTCGATTTCGGAGGCCACCATTACCTTGATCCTAAAACCAGACAAAGACCCCATCAAAAAGTGGAATTACAGAGCAATATCCTTGATGAACATGGATGCAAAAATTCTCACCAAAATACTAGCCAATAGGATCCAACAGTACATTAAAAGGATTATTCACTACAACCAAGTGGTATTTAACCCTGGGCTGAAAGGTTGGTTCAACATCCACAAATCAATCCATGTGATACAATACACTAATAAAAGAAAGAACAATGACCATATGATCCTCTCAATAGATGCAGAAAAAGCATTTGACAAAGTAAAGCATCCTTTCTTGATCAAAACTCTTCAGAGTATAGGGATAGAGGGTACATACCTCAATATCATAAAAGCCATCTATGAAAAACCCACAGCGAATATCATTCTCAATGGGGAAAAACTGAGAGCTTTCCCGCTAAGGTCAGGAACACGGCAGGGATGTCCACTATCACCACTGCTATTCAACATAGTATTAGAAGTCCTAGCCACAGCAATCAGACAACAAAAAGAAATCAAAGGCATCCAAATCGGCAAAGAAGAAGTCAAACTCTCACTCTTTGCAGATGATACGATACTTTATGCAGAAAACACAAACGACTCCACCCCAAAACTGCTAGAACTCATACAGGAATTCAGTCAAGTGGCAGGATAGAAAATCAATGCACAGAAATCAGTGGCATTCCTATACACCAACAACAAGACAGAAGAAAGAGAAATTCAGGATTTGATCCCATTTACAATTGCACCCAAAACCATAAGATACCTAGGAATAAATCTAACCAAAGAGGCATTGGATCTGTACTCAGAAAACTATGAAATACTCATTAAAGAAATTGAGGAGGACACAAAGAAATGGAAAAACGTTCCATGCTCATGGATTGGAAAAACAAATATTGTGAAGATGTCAATGCTACTGAGAGCAATCTACACATTCAATGCAATCCCTATCAAATTACCATCCACTTTTTTCAAAGAGATGGAACAAATAATCCTCAAATTTGTATGGAACCAGAAAAGACCCCAAATAGCCAGAGGAATGTTGAGAAAGAAAAGCAAAGCTGGTGGCATCACAATTCTGGATTTCAAGCTCTATTACAAAGCTGTCATCATGAAGACAGTATGGTTCTGGCACAAAGACAGACACATAGATCAATGGAACAGATTAGAGAGCCCAGAAATGGACCCTCAACTCTATGGTCCACTAATCTTCGACAAAGCAGTAAAGAATGTCCGATGGGAAAAAGACAGTCTCTTCAACAAATGGTGTTGGGAAAATTGGACAGCCACATGCAGAAGAATGAAACTGGACCATTTCCTCACACCACACACAAAAATAGACTCCAAATGGTTGAAAGACCTCAATGTGAGACAGGAGTCCATCAAAATCCTAAAGAAGAACACAGGCAGCAACCTCTTCAACCTCAGCCGCAGCAACTTCTTCCTAGAAACATCGCCAAAGGCAAGGGAAGCAAGGGCAAAAATGAACTATTGGGACATCATCAAGATAAAAAGCTTTTGCACAGCAAAAGAAACAGTCAACAAAACCAAAAGAGAACTGACAGAATGGGAGAAGATATTTGCAAATGACGTATCAAATAAAGGGCTAGTATCCAAAATCTATAAAGAACTTCCTAAACTCAACACCCAAAGAACAGATAATCCAATTAAGAAATGGGCAGAAGACATGAACAGACGTTTTTCTAAAGAAGACATCCAAATGGCCAACAGACACATGAAAAAGTGCTCAACATCACTCGGCATCAGGGAAATCCAAATCAAAACCTCAATGTGATACCACCTCACACCAGTCAGAATGGCTAAAATTAACAAGTCAGGAAATGACAGACGTTGGCGGGGATGCGGAGTAAGGGGAACCCTCCTACACTGTTGGTGGGAATGCAAGCTGGTGCAGCCACTCTGGAAAACAGTATGGAGGTTCCTCAAAAAGTTGAAAATAGAGCTACCCTATGACCCAGCAGTTGTACAACTGGGTATTTACCCCAAAGATACAAATCTAGGGATCCAAAAGGGTACATGCACCCGGATGTTTATAGCAGCATTGTCCACAATAGCCAAACTATGGAAAGAGCCAAGATGTCCACTGACATATGAATGGATAAAGAAGGGGTGGTATATATATACAATGGAATATTATGCAGCCATCAAAAGGAATGAAATCTTGCCATTTGCAATGACGTGGATGGAACTGGAGGGTATTATGCTGAGCAAATTAAGTCAATCAGAGAAAGACATGTATCATATGATGTCACTGATATGAGGATTTCTTAATCTCAGGGAACAAACTGGGGGTTGTTGGAGTGTTAGTGGGTGGGAGGGATGGGTGGCTGGGTGATAGACATCCGGGGAGTTTATGTGCTATGTTGAGCACTGTGGATTGTGTAAGACTGATGAATCACAGACCTGTACCTCTGAAACAAATAATACATTATATTTAAAAAAAAAAAAAAGAAGATAGTAGGAAGGGAAAAATGAAGTGGGGAAATCGGGGAGGAGATGAACCATGATATACTATGGACTCTGAGAAACAAACTGAGGGTTCTAGAGGGGAGGGTGGTGGGGGTGGGGGGAGGGGTTAGACTAGTGATGGGTATTAAAGAGGGCACATACTGAATGGAGCACTGGGTGGTATAAGCAAACAGTGAATCATGGAACACTACTTCAAAAACTAATGATGTAATGTATGGTAATTAACATAACATAATAAAAAAAATTTTACTGAAAAATAAAGATTAATAACTTTCAAAACTAAAAAAAATATGATGTTTGCTGGTTATGAAAGGAAGTGAGATGTGAGGGGACTGAAAGATAAGAAAAGTGGTCAAGTCAAAGCATTGACAGTTATGACAGGGTTGATGAATACTGGAGGAGGGTAGAGGTCATGTGAGATGGAAAGTTAAGAGGTGATGATCAGAATGAGATGTGGACCTTGAGCGTGGCTATGGAAATGCATTGTTCAGATGGGTAAAATCATTGAAAAGAAGGAGGTCAACCTTTTTACCAGTTAGGTGTCTGTGAATAATCTCCTAGATTGTTAAATTTACTCTGAATGATGACAGGAGTAAAGGTAGAGCAAACAACATGGTTTGTGCTAAAACTTCAGTGACCATAAGGAGGTGACCAGGATGGCAGAGATTATTGCAACAAGGAAGAGGAGAAGTTGGCATAGTTTGATGGTATTTGTTTCATAGAATCTGTGGAGTTTTATGGAGAAGGAAGGAAAAACCATCTGAAATGACAATGAGAATCAAGGAAAGTGCCTACTTAACTTCTAGGGGTCATGACATTTGAAAAGTCTGTATGGGAAACTATCTTCTCAGACAACAACTGGCTTGCCATTAGAGCAATATGTTAAGAGATATTCAGAGAATAGAATGGAGATCAAGAGAATGTTGGTGATGATAGACTATGAGTTACAGAGAGTAGAGTGGAAGGGTTGGTGCCTAAGATATCTGAGTCAGATTATGGGATACATAAAGCATTGTAGAGAGCAGGGATGGCCTCAAAGACTTGGACTCCTTGTGGTAACAGAATTAACAAGACTGTAAGGCAAGATGGTAATTATAGTCATTGGGGGATAGGAGGTTGAACTCTTAAACAGTTTGCCATGATTCAACAAGGATCATGTACATGGGTGGTGTGGCAATCTCAGCAGAAGGCACCTGTTTAATTCTGTAGACACTTGTTTAAATTTCTTGGTGCAAAACAAAGGTAAGGAGTGGGCTTATCAGGAGAACAGAGATGACCTGACACTTTTAAGATGTAGAAATATGTACTACATATTGAGACCTTGGCTGGGTGGTTCTGGAGATACAGATGAATCTTTTTTTTTTTTTTTTTAAGATTTATTTATTTTAGAGACACACAGAGAGAGAGAAAGAGAGAGAGAGTACGAGTGGGACAAGAGGCAGAGGGAAAGAGAGAATCTCAAGCAGACTCTTTGCTGAGTGTGGAGCCCTATGGGAGACTCCAACTCACAACCTTGAGATCATGACCCCAGCTAAAACCAAGAGTTGGAGGCTCACTGACCAAGCCACCCAGGTGCTCTGATACAGATGAATCTTAAAAATCCTCATAAAATATCCATTCTTAGACCTCACGTCATTTTGCTCACTATATATTCACTGCCTGGTACAAGGCTACTCACTTAATAGCTATTAACTGTACATATTGCTGAGAGCCACCACTTAGTCTTCACTAAGGTACTCCTCATTTAATTCTCATGATAACTTAATGAGGGAGTAATGTAATTAGATTTAAGTATATTTTATAAATGAACAAACCAACATTTAGACAGAAAAAAAAAAGATATTCTTCTCAAGTCATATAGCTGATAAGTAAAGCCTGGATTGAAACTCAGAACACCTGATTTAAAGCCTGTATTCTTATAATGAAAACATGATAATGATATAGCCCACATTATTATGGAGAACCTCATGTTATATCCAGAAGAAAGGGAGATAAACTGTCAAACATAGCACAATGTGATACACAAATGGGCAAGTAGAGAATCACAGATTGGTATCATTTGAAATGAGTCTTGAGGAATCAGTAAAAATCTTCAGATGAAGAGGAGGAGACATCTTCTCAAGCAGGGATATTAACAAATAGAAAGTTCAAAGGTGTGAGGGACACAGTGAGACTTTGGAACAAGTGATTAAAATGTAGGGGTGTATGTTTGTGTGTGTGTGTGTGTAAGTTCTGGAAGTTTAGAAGAACTGGATGTAGATAGTAATGAGCCTTGTATTTGATTCTAAGTAAGCTGAACTTTATCCTGAAAATATTAAGGAGATACTAAACATTTTTTTAGGGTAAGGGATGTATTTGAATTTGTGTTTTAGAATTATCCCTTTGGAAAAAGTGTGTATGATAGATTGAAAAGGGTTCAGGTTGAAAGCAGGGTACTATTGCAATGTGTAACATTCCCTGTTTTGTATGTTATTGCTCAGTAAATTTAATTAATTATGAATCAGAACAACTTTTTTTTTTTTCACTTCCCAGACAACTGATTTGATTGATAAACACTTCTTCTTCCTCAACCTACCAGCTAAATTTACTGGTTGTAGGGTATCATAGTACATTGATTGTATCTAGATAAATGTCATCCCAAGATAAGACCTCACAGGACACAAATAATACCATAACAAGACTTTAGAAATGCTGCATAATGCAACTGGCATTTGATGTGTGTGCATATATATGTGTGTGTAAACCTTTATGTAAGAGTGCATGTGTACATATTGGTGTGAGAGAAAAAGATGTGAAGGGGCCCAGCAGAATGAGTTAGGGGCATATGCCAGTCTGAGAAAAGTAAGGTTTATGCCACACTGCAGCTTTGCAGCTAATCTGTGAGACTGCTGAGAAACCATCCTGTGATTCTCCTGTCACTTCAGTAGGAGACATATGCCATGTATCACCAAATATTACACCCCAAATGGAAAGACACTGTGAAACAATGGCTCTCACTCTTTTTTCTTAACTAACACAGCAGTTCATTTGAAAAAGTCTCAGTGATTTGAAATGAAAAGGAGTTCAATGTTGCATGAAAAAGGGTACAAAATCTAGGGGAATGGAAAGCCTCTTCTTATGCTGCTCTGAGTGACTATAGAACATCTAGTACCAGAAGTGACATCTTTAATCACATTCCTTTACTCAACAAATATTAAAAGTATGCTGTGAGCCAGGCACTGTGAATGCAGAGATGAATAATGTTGAGCTCTGCACTTGAAACTCTCTAGTAAAGGGTACAGAGTAAAGATCCATGTAAAAAAATAATTGCAATGTCTCTAGGAGAAATATGAACAGAGAACCATGAGGACTTCACAAAGGAAGTGACTAGTTGTGCTTTGGGAGAAAAAGAAATATTATAGGGACTATGTTCCAAGCACTAAAGTAGGCAATTTACATATGCTAAATATCAAGCTCCAGATCAAAGAGCTATTGTTTAGATCTGGATTTCAAACACAGCCTCTAATCCTGTGTTACTTCATTATACCACACAGCTTCCAAAGCTATGGTGTACTGAGATATAAGATTCCACATGAGAAGAGATTAACCCTAGATAGGGAAACCCCAGAAGCACTTGACTTCCAAGTTCTCCTGGTCTGTGAAGAGCCTTCATGCAGATAGAGCAGGTGTAGGAACAATGGTTGGAATTACAACTGGATCCTTATGAAAAAAATACTTTCTAACACTCAGATTATCAGCAATTGAAATATCTTTCTCACATGGGAATAGTATTCTTGCTATTGAAAATATTCAGTATGAATGGTGAGACAAAGAGGCAAACAGCTTCTAAACTCTCTTCAAATTAAATTCTACTGCTACTCCATAAAGAATGAAAAGGTATCTGTAAAAAACATTGAGGCAAAGTGGTATTAGAGAGCCATAGCAATAACTAAATGAAAGAAAATTTAGGAATACCAGGTTCAACTCCATCTTTCACTGTACAGATAAAAGAGCAAGAAGTAAATAGGCTAAAATATGTACTGGGGCCAACTGTATTCTACTAGCACTATCTTTTTTTTCTTTTTTTTTTTTAATTTTTTTATTGTTATGTTAATCCCCATACATTACATCATTAGTTTTAGATATAGTGTTCCATGATTCATTGTTTGTGCATAACACTCAGTGCTCCATGCAGAACGTGCCCTCCTCAATACCCATCACCAGGCTAACCCATCCTCCCACCCCCCTCCCCTCTAGAACCCTCAGTTTGCTTTTCAGAGTCCATCGTCTCTCATGGTTCTTCTCCCCCTCCGATTTCCCCCCCTTCATTCTTCCCCTCCTGCTACATTCTTCTTCTTCTTTTTTTCTTTCTTAACATATATTGCATTATTTGTTTCAGAGGTACAGATCTGAGATTCAACAGTCTTGCACAATTCACAGTGCTTACCAGAACACATACCCTCCCCAGTGTCCATCACCCAGTCACCCCATCCCTCCCACCCCACCCCCCACTCCAGCAACCCTCAGTTTGTTTCCTGAGATTAAGAATTCCTCATATCAGTGAGGTCATATGATACATGTCTTTCTCTGTTTGACTTATTTCGCTCAGCATAATACCCTCCAGTTCCATCCACGTCGTTGCAAATGGCAAGATCTCATTCCTTTTGATGGCTGCATAATATTCCATTGTATATATATACCACTTCTTCTTTATCCATTCATCTGTTGATGGACATCTTGGCTCTTTCCACAGTTTGGCTATTGTGGACATTGCTGCTATAAACATCGGGGTGCACGTACCCTTTCGGGTCCCTACTTTTGTATCTTTGGGGTAAATACCCAGTAGTGCAATTGCTGGATCATATGGTAGCTCTATTTTCAACTTTTTGAGGAACCTCCATACTGTTTTCCAGAGTGGCTGCACCAGCTTGCATTCCCACCAACAGTGTAGGAGGGTTCCCCTTTCTCCGCATCCCCGCCAACGTCTGTCATTTCCTGACTTGTTAATTTTAGCCATTCTGACTGGTGTGAGGTGGTATCTCATTGAGGTTTTGATTTGGATTTCCCTGATGCCGAGCGATATTGAACACTTTTTCATGGGTCTGTTGGCCGTTTGGATGTCTTCTTTGGAAAAATGTCTGTTCATGTCTTCTGCCCATTTCTTGATTGCATTCTTTGTTCTTTTGGTGTTGAGTTTGATGAGTTCTTTATAGATTTTGGATACTAGCCCTTTATCTGATATGTCATTTGCAAATATCTTCTCCCATTCTGTCAGTTGTCTTTTGGTTTTGTTGACTGTTTCCTTTGCTTTGCAAAAGCTTTTTATCTCGATGAAGTCCCAATAGTTCATTTTTGCCCTTGCTTCCCTTGCCTTTGGCGATGTTTCTAGGAAGAAGTTGCTGCGGCTGAGGTCGAAGAGGTTGCTGCCTGTGTTCTCCTTTAGGATTTTGATGGACTCCTGTCTCACATTGAGGTCTTTCAACCATTTGGAGTCTCTTTTTGTGTGTGGTGTAAGGAAATGGTCCAGTTTCATTCTTCTGTATGTGGCTGTCCAATTTTCCCAACACCATTTTTGAAGAGACTGTCTTTTTTCCCATTGGACATTCTTTCCTGCTTTGTCAAAGATTAGTTGACCATAGAGTTGAGGGTCCATTTCTGGGCTCTCTATTCTGTTCCATTGATCTATGTGTCTGTTTTTGTGCCAGTACCATACTGTCTTGATGATGACAGCTTTGTAGTAGAGCTGGAAGTCCGGAATTGTGATGCTGCCAGCTTTGCTTTTCTTTTTCAACATTCCTCTGGCTATGCGGGGTCTTTTCTGGTTCCATACAAATTTTAGGATTATTTGTTCCATTTCTTTGAAGAAAGTGGAGGGTATTTTGATGGGGATTGCATTGAATGTGTAGATTGCTCTAGGTAGGATTGACATCTTGACAATATTTGTTCTTCCAATCCATGAGCATGGAATGTTTTTCCATTTCTTTGTGTCTTCCTCAATTTCTTTCCTGAGTATTTTATAGTTTTCTGAGTACAGATCCTTTGCCTCTTTGGTTAGATTTATTCCTAGGTATCTTACGGTTTTGGGTGCAATTGTAAATGGGATCGACTCCTTAATTTCTCTTTCTTCTGACTTGTTGTTGGTGTATAGGAATGCCACTGACTTCTGTGCATTGATTTTCTATCCTGCCACTTGACTGAATTCCTGTATGAGTTCTAGCAGTTTTGGGGTGGAGTCTTTGGGATTTTCCACATAAAGTATCATATCATCTGCAAAGAGTGAGAGTTTGACTTCTTCTTTGCCAATTTGGATGCCTTTGATTTCTTTTTGTTGTCTGATTGCTGTGGCTAGGACTTCCAATACTATGTTGAATAGCAGTGGTGATAGTGGACATCCCTGCCACGTTCCTGACCTTAGGGGGAAAGCTCTCAGTTTTTCCCCATTGAGAATGATATTCGCTGTAGGTTTTTCATAGATGGCTTTTATGATATTGAGGTATGTACCCTCTATCCCTATACTCTGAAGAGTTTTGATCAAGAAAGGATGCTGTACTTTGTCAAATGCTTTTTCTGCATCTATTGAGAGGATCATATGATTCTTGTTCTTTCTTTGATTAATGTATTGTATCACGTTGATTGATTTGCGGATGTTGAACCAACCTTGCAGCCCAGGGATAAATCCGACTGGTCGTGGTGAATAATCCTTTTAATGTACTGTTGGATCCTATTGGCTAGTATTTTGCTGAGAATTTTTGCATCCATGTTCATCAGGGATATTGGTCTGTCATTCTCCTTTTTGATGGGGTCTTTGTCTGGTTTGGGGATCAAGGTAATGCTGGCCCATAAAATGAGTTTCGAAGTTTTCCTTCCATTTCTATTTTTTGGAACAGTTTCAGAAGGATAGGTATTAATTCTTCTTTAAATGTTTGATAGAATTCCCCTGGGAAGCCATCTGGCCCTGGGCTTTTGTGTTTTGGGAGATTTTTGATGACTGCTTCTATTTCCTTAGTGGTTATAGGTCTGCTCATGTTTTCTATTTCTTTCTAGTTCTGTTTTGGTAGTTGATACATCTCTAGGAATGCATCCATTACTTCCAGGTTATCTAATTTGCTGGCATAGAGTTGCTCATAATATGTTCTTATAATTGTTTGTATTTCTTTGGTGTTGGTTGTGATTTCTCCTCTTTCATTCATGATTTTGTTGATTTGGGTCATTTCTCTTTTCTTTTTCATAAGTCTGGCCAGGGGCTTATCAATCTTGTTAATTCTTTCAAAGAACCAGCTCCTAGTTTCGTTGATCTGTTCTACTGTTCTTTTGGTTTCTATTTCATTGATTTCTGCTCTGATCTTTATTATTTCTCTTCTCCTGCTGGGTTTAGGCTTTATTTGCTGTTCTTTCTCCAGCTCCTTTAGGTGTAGGGTTAGATTGTGTACTTGAGACCTTTCTTGTTTCTTGAGAAAGCCTTGTATTGCTATATACTTTCCTCTTAGGACTGCCTTTGCTGTATCCCAAAGATTTTGAACAGTTGTGTTTTCATTTTCATTGGTTTCCATGAATTTTTTTAATTCTTCTTTAATTTCCTGGTTGACCCATTCATTCTTCAGTAGGATGCTCTTTAGCCTCCATGTATTTGAGTTCTTTCCGACTTTCCTCTTGTGATTGAGTTCTAGTTTCAAAGCATTGTGGTCTGAAAATATGCAGGCGATGATCCCAATCTTCTGGTACTGGTTGAGACCTGATTTATGACCTAGGATGTGATCTATTCTGGAGAATGTTCCATGGGCACTAGAGAAGATTGTGTATTCCGTTGCTTTGGGATGGAATGTTCTGAATATGTCTGTGAAGTCCATTTGGTCCAGTGTGTCATTTAAAGTCTTTATTTCCTTGTTGATCTTTTGCTTAGACGATCTGTCCATTTCAGTGAGGGGGGTGTTAAAGTCCCCCACTATTATTGTATTGTTGTCGATGTGTTTCTTTGCCTTTGTTATTAATTGCCTTATAGAATTGGCTGCTCCCATGTTAGGGGCATAGATATTTACAATTGTTAGATCTTCTTGTTGGATAGACCCTTTAAGTAGGATATAGTGTCCTTCCTCATCTCTTATTACAGTCTTTGGTTTAAAATCTAATTTGTCTGATATAAGGATTGCCAACCCAGCTTTCTTTTGGTGTCCATTAGCATGGTAAATGGTTTTCCACCCCCTCACTTTCAATCTGGGGGTGTCTTTGGGTCTAAAATGAGTCTCTTGCAGACAGCATATCGATGGGTCTTGTTTTTTAATCCAATCTGATAGCCTGTGTCTTTTGATTGGGGCATTTAGCCCATTTACATTCAGGGTAACTATTGAAAGATAGGAATTTAGTGCCATTGTATTGCCTGTAAAGTGACTGTTACTGTATATTGTTTGTGTTCCTTTCTGGTCTATGTTGCTTTTAGGCTCTCTCTTTGCTTAGAGGACCCCTTTCAATATTTCTTGTAGGGCTGGTTTCGTGTTTGCAAATTCCTTTCGTTTTTGTTTGTCCTGGAAGCTTTTTATCTCTCCTTCAATTTTCAATGACAGTCTAGCTGGATATAGTATTCTTGGCTGCATATTTTTCTCATTTAGTGCTCTGAATATGTCCTGCCAGTCCTTTCTGGCCTGCCGGGTCTCTGTGGATAAGTCTGTTGCCAATCTAATGTTTCTACCATTGTAGGTTACATATCTCTTCTCCCGAGCTGCTTTCAGGATTTTCTCTTTGTCTCTGAGACTCGTAAGTTTTACTATTAGATGTCGGGGTGTTGACCTATTTTTATTGATTTTGAGAGGGGTTCTCTGTGCTTCCTGGATTTTGATGCCTGTTTCCTTCCCCAAATTAGGGAAGTTCTCTGCTATAATTTGCTCCATTATACCTTCTGCCCCTCTCTCTCTTTCTTCTTCTTCTGGGATCCCAATTATTCTAATGTTGTTTCGTCTTATGGTATCGTTTATCTCTCGAATTCTGCCCTCGTGATCCAGTAATTGTTTATCTCTCTTTTTCTCAGCTTCTTTATTTTCCATCATTTGGTCTTCTATCTCACTGATTCTTTCTTCTGCCTCATTTATCCTAGCAGTTAGCGCCCCCATATTTGATTGCACCTCATTAATAGCCTTTTTGATTTCGACTTGGTTAGATTTTAGTTCTTTTACTTCTCCAGAAAGGGTTTCTCTAATAACTTCCATGCTTTTTTCAAGCCCAGCTAGTATCTTTAAAGTGATGATTCTGAACTCTAGATCTGACATTGTACTAATGTCCATATTGAGTAGGTCCCTGGCAGTCAGTACTACCTCTTGTTCTTTTTGTTGAGGTGATTTTTTCCGTCTTGTCATTTTGTGCAGAGGAGAATAGATTAATGAGAGAACAAAATGCTAGCAGGGTAACAACGTCCCAGAAAATATACTCTAAACAAATCAGAAAACACCTGAAGCAGTGGGAAAAGAAAGGGAAAGAGAGAAAAAAGAAAAAGAGAGAAAAAAAGAAAAAAGAAAAAGATAAAGATAAAGATAAAAACAAAAGCAGAACAAAACAAAACAAAACAAAACAAAAACAGAATGTGATCAAATATGATCAGGCTGGTTTATAGATCAGTGCCACACACTAGATTTTGGGTGTATTTTGGTCTGTTAAAAGAAAGTCCCTCCCAAAATTTTAAAGAAAGAAAAACTTATATATGTACAAAAATAAGGGTTGATATGATGAACTGATGGAATATGACTGTAAAGATGGAAATTATAAAAAATTTTATAAAAGGATTTGATAAGTTGTTTGAAAAAAGAAAGAGGATTAAAAAAAAAAAGAAAGAAAAAAGGGAGAGAATGTGATCAGGCAGGGGAGTAGAAAAAAACCATACACTAGAGATTTAGAGTATATTTTGATCTGTTAGAAGAAACTATCTCAAGATTTTAAAGAGAGAACAACTTATATATATATGCCAAAAATACGGGTAAGTACTATGAAGGGATAGAATATGACTTTAAAAACGAAAAATAAAAATGTTTTTTTTAAAAAAGGGATTGATAAGATGTTGGTTGAAAAAGGGAAAAAGAAAAATTCAAAAAAAAAGAAAAAAAGAAAAAAGAAAAAAGACAGTTAAAAAAAATAATTAACTTTGAAAGACTAAAGAATCATGGTAAAAAAGCCATGAATTCTATGTGCAGTATTCCCCTAGCGCTGGAGTTCTGCCGTTCTCATTGATCGGTAAACTTGGTCTTGGCTGGCTGTTCTCGCTGATCTTCTGGGGGAGGGGCCTGTTGCCGTGGTTCCCAAATGTCTTTGCCGGAGGCAAAATTGCCCCGCCCTTGCCGGTCCGGGCTAAGTAATCTGCTCGGGTTTGCTCTCCGGAACTTTTGTTCCCTGCAAGCTCTCCGTACAGCTTTGGAGGCGGAGAGTGAAAATGGCGGCCTCCCAGTCTCCGCCCCGGAGGAGCCGAGAACTCGGGGTCCCGCTCCTCAGCGAGCCCCCAGAGAAAAGCAGTCAGTCACTCCCGTCTCCCTGGTCTCCGGCCACACTCCGTGCTCACCTGGCCTGTGACCGCGCCTTTCTATCTGGCATCCGATCCCGGGTGGAGTCTCCAAACCCAGCAGATCCCCGCGGTGCGCTCCCGCGCCACTCCTCCCGGGGGAAGAAGGTGAGTTTCCCCGGATCTGCCGCTTGTTGGGTCCCTGCTGGAGGAGCAGTGGCCTGACTGTGCCGCGGATCACGGTTTATGACAACCCCGAGCTGAGAGCCCGCGCCTGGGCTCCGTCTCTGCAGCCGGCTTCCCTGCTCCGATACCTGGGAGCTCTGCCGCACTCAGGCACCCCTGGTCTTTCTGTGACCCCGAGGGTCCTGAGACCACACTGTCCCGCGAGGGTTCCACCCCCCACTTCACCACCTGAGTGGCGTCCCTCAGCGGAGCAGACTTTTAAAAGTTCTGATTTTGTGCTCCGTGGCTCTATCACTTGCCAGAAGCGGCCGACGGAGGCCCCTCCCCCGCTGTCTATCCTTCCGAATAACGCCTCGGATTCACTTCTCCGCACGTCCTACCTTCCAGAAAGTGGTCGCTTTTCTGTTCAGAGAGTTGTTGCTATTCTTTTCTTCGATCTCCTGTTGAGTTTGTAGGTGTTCAGAATGGTTTGATCCCTATCCAGCTGAATTCCTGAGAGGAGACGAAATCCAGGTCTCCTACTCCTCCGCCATCTTCTCTACTAGCACTATCTTAAGCAAGGGCTGGATATTTGGGACATTAAGGCTCTAGCAATGTAAAAAAAAAGTGCAGAGCTATAGGTATCTGCTGTAGGAAGGCCTTGGATGGGACGTAGGTGTCACTGTAACAAGGAGGGGTTCTAGACAGATAGGTTTAGTGGAAAGGTACTTGGTACCTGAGGATTAAAGATAAAGAAGGAAAAGACAGTCAAAGGGGTGCCATATTTTAACTTTAACATCTTTAAAAATTAGCTAACCCTCACTAAGTCATGCTGACCAATAGTGTTTGTATTTAGAATTCAGTGTACGAATGTGAAGGTAGACAAAATTGGTGCCTTAATTTATGTGCCATGTAAAGCTCCCTATTAAAGTAGCCATGGGGTATTCATCTTTAAATAAATGCATGAGCAATTCTGCCAAAGACTAGTGAATTCTTGGATTTTCTTGAATGTGAAATGCTCTTGGTCCAATGCCAGGGACATCCGTACATATAATAGACCATTGGTAGCATTTTATATAAAGTCAACATGTACTTTTGGATGCAAATCTAAGGACTAGAATATTTCTATAAATTTTTATTTCATTCCCTAATTGAATTATTCACTGATTCAAAGAATCCTACTATAAGTAGAAAAACATAATAAATCAAACAATTTCAACAGTATTTTAGCAATTAGATTGGTTTAATATATAATACACACCTTATCATGATTGCTATCTCTTTAACCTTGAACACAGTGTTTAACCTCTTTGAATTTTTGTTTTCATCTCAGTAACACAGAGATATTTTATTTGCCTAGTGTGGTTGCTGAAATCAATCAATAAGACACATTTTTATTATTCTTTAATGTATTTGTTTATTATTTATTGAGCAGTTGAATAAATACTATGTCCGGAATAGATATTTGAGACATAAAAATGAATAATATTCATGTTACCTGAATAAATGACCCCAACAGAGTGCAAAGGAGATATTGAGTCCTCAAAAGGTTTTAGGTGTATGGAATATAGAATAGTTTCTGAGTAAATATTTGCTAGTTGAATTGTGAATTTACAATGACAATATCTTTTCATAAGAATGATTCCTTATTATAAAATATTTGAGATTGGGAAAGTCACAGTCAATAACTGAGGATTACATTTTATATACTGCTTTACCAATCATTGAGCACTATTATTCACATCTTTACATTTGCTACTCACAGCCATCTGTGGGGTCAATGATTGGGCATTACTATATTTACTTTTATTTAGACAAAGAAACGTAAGCTCAGAGAAATTAAGTGGATGTTTCAGTATCACTTAGCTAATAAGATATAGGTTTTAAGTTATCTGAATTCAAAATCCAATTGCTTCTTGCTGACCCAGGCTGTCTCCTTATGAGCTGTGCTATACTCAGAAAGGCTGTATCTAGAAAGCAGGACTTCCTAGTGTTGCTTGTTATTTGGCAAGGGATGGGAGAAAGAATCAAAAAGATTATTCCAGTTTATATGGTAACTAGAAAGAATAACGAATAGTACCTACGATCTGTTATCACTTTGGTTGTGTCATCCATCTGCCTTTAAAACTAAGTAAAATTTTGTCATTAGTGGGTTTTACCCATTTGTCTTAATTATCCTCAAGGGAGTAACTGTGTAATTGGAGATGATAAAATGTTTGCTTTAATTTTACTCATTTGAAGTAATCAAATCTGGCACCAAATGCATTTGTATGTCTGTCTTTAATTATCCCCACCACAGAAGATCTCCATTTCTCTCCATCTCTTTTTGTTAAGACCATTAAGGTGTTAAGTGCAAAGTTACTGCTTGATGGAACAAGGCTCCAGATAGTCTGAGTTGGGAAAAACCAGCACTCTGACTTAGTTGCCACAAGATACTGTTGATCAAACATTAGGTAACTTGGGACAGTATTAGATTTTTAAAAAGTCAATAAAGGAAGAATAGTGAGTAGTTCAGAAAGGACATTCCAATATAAAGTTTTAATAAAGTTGTTGATATTTTCTTCAAGTTTTTGTAGAATGCCCTAATTTTTAATAAGTTGTAGTTTACAAGAAAAAGAAAAAAGAAACATTGTCTTAGGTCCTATAAATAAATAGTTTTAAGTTATTTTGTTTCCTTTTAGAAAGGACTTGTCTCATTTAAAAGTACACACATAAAACGTTTGTACAACATATTGACTTTATATTAAAATTTTAATCTATCACTAAAAACATTCAAAATGTTAACAGTAAAATATTTTGTCAGAAACAGTATTTAACATTAAATATAAATTTATATTAGTTTTTAAAAAGTCCTTATTTGAGGGGTGCCTGGGTGGCTCAGTCAGTTGAGCCTCGGACTCTTGTTTTTATCTCATGTCATGATCTCATGGGTTGTGATACTGAGCCCCAGGTTGGGCTCCTTGCTCAGCAGGGAGTCTGTTTGAAGGATTCTCTCCCTCTGCCCCTCCCCCTGCTCGCAAGCACGTGTTCTCTCTCACTCTCTCTCTCAAAATAAAAATCTTTAAAAAGAAAGCCCTTATTTGATAAATTTTATTTTCTATAGTTCTCTTGGAATTCAGAGGTCTTTATGTTATCAGTAGAAAACCTCTCTTGATTTGTAATTTTTTTTTTAAGATTTTATTTATTTATTTGACAGAGAGAGAGAGAGCACAAGCAGGCGGAGCGTCAGGCAGAGGGAGAAGCAGGCTACTCACTGAGCAAGGAGCCCGATGCAGGACTCGATCCCAGGACCCCAGGATCATGACCCGAGCCGAAGGCAGTGGCTTAACCAACTGAGCCACCCGGGCGTCCCTGTAATTTTTTTTAGAAAAAAAATTAGGTATGTCTGTTTCCTTATTAATTGTAATTTAGAGGAAACACTTCCATTTTACCCAAAAAGTTGTGTGAGAACTCTATGTTAGAGCTTTTCTTGGGCAGATATAAAGCTTCAGGTTTTTCATACCCTTGCACTCTCCACCCAAGAGAAAAGTAATCCTAGACAAGGGCTCTGAAGAGAATTTTGAGATGAGCTGGACAGAGAAACTTTTAAATTCTTCCCAAAGTTTTGTTTTTATAAGAAAATCCTATAATTTGGAAAGACAAGCCATTTACTTTTAGACAGCTCCTTGTGGCTGAGAACAATATTGGTATCAAGAACTTAATACAAAAAGGCTAAATCACTTGGGGATAAATCAATTGTTGCAATGAAGTTCAGCCTTTTTCCTTGGACTCAACTCTAAAAGCTGAATTTAAAAAAATGTAAAGAAGTGCAAACTAGATCTAGTTAACTAAGATTGAACTTCTGATTTCACAATCTGTGAAAGTCCAAAACTCTGTAATTTCTTCAAGTTTCTCATATTTACTTCCTCATGACTCTTCTTCAGAATACTGTATTTACAAGTATTGATGATGTTCGTCCACAACAACCTTGGTGCAGAATTAAGCCTGTTACCCATTTATACCACAAATTATTTCATACCTTGCACATCATAAGAATTATACTTCATAGACATTTGAAAGGATCATGGAGATGTACCAGATCAGCACTATGCCTCTGATCTTGCTGGCTTCCCCACTCTTACCATAGTTCTTCATCTCTTTCTTTGGTTTGTCTCTCAGTAAGAAAAAAAAAGAATGAATGAAAAAGAAAAGAAAAAGGAAACACAAAACCCAACCAACCAACCAACCAACCACTCTCCCTTTTCTACTTAATCAAGGACTTCAAGTCCTTACCAGTTTAGGAACCAAACCAGTGATGCATACTGAAGAACAAAGAGCTTTCAATTAAATAGTCTTTACCAGAGCTTCCCAAATATCTTCCCATTTTGGAGCACATAGAAAATCATAATATTTATTCAGTACTATGAGATCAAACAAGAAGGTACTAGGAGCCTAATTTAAATGTCTTGAAGCCTCCAACCACCAGGACTGAGAAGGCCAGTTTTCCAGCCTACCTGTCTTTGAAGGTTCAACAATAGGCTCAGGCATGTTTCCTATTAAGATTTGGGCTATGGTCTCCAGAGGAGACTAGTGTGATTATTTAAGGAGAGACAGGTGAAAGAGCATGTTAGGAAAGATTAAGGAATATCTCTAGATATCACTTACCCAGAAAAAAAAAAAATCAATGATTATAGAATCTTGGTGCTGAAAAAAGGACATATTACAAATATTCTATTCCTAAACGTGCATCTCCAATTAAGCCTTTTCTTCTGGACTCCAATTTCCTATGGCTCCAATTGTATTTTCTTTGTATTTTTAAAACTCAAACTATACTAAACTGTATCATCATCTTCCTCACAGAGGTACTTTTCCTACATTTACTACCATCTAGCTCTGCTGGACTTTTATTCACTTCCTCAAATATGCCCCACCCTTTCACTTCTGACAAAGGATGATAAGACCAAGATTCAGTATCTGGGGGAATGAAAAAACCTGGATGTTTACTTTCTCTAGTAACAGGGAGCTATGCTGCTCCGGCATTGCTTCTCTGAACAGAGCAGATTGCTGATGTCATATAGGGTTTTAAGAATGTACAGATTTCGGGGACTGTTGATATTCAGGGACCTATATTGTACCTAATTAGTTGATTGGTTTTCAGGGACCTCTATTGAAAATATTTAGGGGCATCTGGGTGGCTCAGTTGGTTAAGCATCTGCCTTTGGCTCAGGTCATGATCTCAGGTTCCTAGGATTGAGCCCTGCATCTGGCTCCCTGCTCAGTGGGGAGTCTACTTCTCCCTCTTACTCTCCCCCTCCCGCTTGTGTTCTCTCTCAAATAAATAAAATCTTAAAAAAAATTTAAATGTATGGGTGAAGATATTTTTGATTAATTGGCACTTAGAAGGTTTTTAATGGAGTATTTTCATTCCTGATTGGCCGACTCTTAAACATGAGGAACTGTCACTGATTCATCAGTTTTTAAGAATGTGTTTACTGAGGTGAGCTGTCCACATTGATTGACTGAAAAAGTTTAAAATGTATTTCTGGTGGCTACTTGTTACCATAGCTAGATAAAAAAATAGTCTTTTTTTTTTCTAAAAGTGTGGGGACTTGTTTTATTCTCATCTGCCCAGTACTTACCCTTATTTGCTTAGCATCTGTTTATCTTTAGGATTCAGCTTACTTGTCACTTCCTCAGGATAGCATTCTCCATCAGACTAAGTTTTCCTGCTAGAATTCACCATTTTATCCTCTCCTCCTGTTCCTAACACACATCCTATTGCTAACTATTACTTCTCTTTCTATTTTGCCTGCTAGACTATAACCTCCATAGTGAAAGGAGCCATATCTTTGTTTACCAATGTATATCTCTTATTACCTATGGACATGGAGGTTGGAAAGAGACTACATTTAGCCTACAATTATGTCCCAGAACACACAGACCATAAGAGACAGAGCCCTCTTCCAGTCCTACATCTACTGACACCAACACCAGCTCCTTCCACCATATCCCAGGTGCCTTCTACAAGCATTATTAAGAAGGAAAGGACAGGAGTCCCTGAAACTTGTTTAAAAAGTCATCCTCATTTTTCTACAGAACTTTGGGTAATTTTTCTTAATATTGTAAGAAACCTTCTTGGGAGCAAAAGAAAAGTACCTCTTGTAAAACTTTCAGCAGGGAGTAGCCACTATATCTCTCTAACATACTGTGCTGTTAAATTATTATCACATTATTATAGCAACAGCGAGATATACCAGGGAGTGATGGAATGCCAATCAGCTTCTACAAATAAGAAATATATACTTATATTCTGTGAAAGAAGTCAGTCAAGCAGAAACTTTTCAAATAACTGGCAGTGTACCAACTCTCACTGAAAGCAGACTTATGATATTTAGAGGGTACCCTCTATTTTCAACTTTATTATTTTCATTCTTGGTAGGAGAATTTAGATCTAAGAGATGTTATCTCATCAACGTTATTTGAACATCTCCTAAGAATCTTCATCTACTATCACTAACACAGGTAACAAAGTAATGGCTCTGTCCAGGGTGGCCTTGTTTTTGTTAAATATAACTCCCCCGCCTTTTTTTAATACAAAGTTCCATTTTATTTCATGTATTAGAAATAGCTAAATACTTCATCCAGAACTACTCAAAAACACCTCATCTGAACATTTCTGGTTTTAGGATGGAAGCCTCAGTGTCTCAAAATACAGGTTTTGATATATTAAGGCTCAAGTAGAACTATATAAACATAAACTTGCAAAGTAGCCCAAAAAGTTTCACCAAAAGAAATCAGTCCTTCCAGAACAGAGAGGCAAGAAAATAGGCTTAGAATAAAAGCAAGTTTTGCTATTGAAGGGGAAAGAGATTTTTTTTTTTTAATATGGAGATTTTTGGTGAAAGTGACAAAATTACATAATAAAAAATGGTTTGTGTTCCAGAAGCCTCATTTCATCCAATGGTAAGTAATGTAAAGGAAATTATTTTTATATCAAAACAACATAGAGAGGATTAAAATAAAAACTTAAAAGAAACATAAGCCTGGTGAAGAACATACACTATCTTCTAAATGTTTGCTTAAGTATGCACGCTCACATTTCTCTACTATATCAGCTGGTCAGAGCACTTGGAAAGCACTGGAGTACTGATTGGTGTTTGCTCTCTTTTATTTTTTTCTTTCCTCTGGCCCATCTTCTCTATGATATTAAATTTTAAGTGGAAAGATCTATATTCCTGAAGTCTTGAAGAAACAAAAGACATAAGAAAAAATATTTTCTTAGGTTGGGGATGGGTAGAATTTTTGTTATTAAGGACTGTTGGAATCTATTGGAATGCACTGTGAAAATATTTGACACTGAACAATAAAAAGATACTACCACAGAAGTTTGAAATGAAAGAAAGCAGTTCACAAATGGTTTTTAAAATAATAACAGATGTCAGTAATGTCCAGATACATTTTTGGCCACAGTGAATGAGACATCTCATAAGGATTTTCTGAACTGATTGTGTAGAGATCTTGAGCTTCCCCAAATCTGTAGCTGAAGATAAATTCAGAGAAAAGCTTCTTTTTAAGCTTTATTGAGGCATAATTGATACATAAAATTATATTTAAACTGTATATCATAATTATTTGATATATTTTCATATTGTGAAAGGATTTCCTCATCTAGTTAATGAACACATCCGTCACCTCACACATTTATTTATTTATTTGTTTGTTTGTTTATTTATTTATTTATTTTGGTGAGAACATTTTGTTTCAATGTTTATCTTGATTTGAGTGTAGTTGACACACAACATTACATTACTTTCAGATGTACAACATAGTGATTCAACTTCTCTGCGTTATGCTATGTTCACTACAAATGTAGTTGCCATCTGTCTTGGTGAGAATATTTCATTTCTATTCTCTCAGCAAACTATTATACAATACAGTGTTATCAACTACACTCACCATGTCTTACATTAAATCCTTAGACCTTATCTATTTTATAACTAAAATTTTGTACCCTTTTACTAGTCTCTCCCCATTTCTTCTACCCTGCAGCCTCTGGCAACCATTTTTCTACTGTTCTTTCTGAGTTTGATTTTTTTTTTTTCTAGAGCGAAACTTCTTTGTTAAAATATTCATGGGATAGTATGTCCAGAGGTGTGAAGGTAGTGTTATACATATAGCCTGAATAAAATGTCATTTCTATTTTGTAGGAAATTATGAACACAACAGTGTGACTATTAGATACAGTTACCTGCTTCTAAAACACATGAAAACACGAATGATGATGGTTTTTTTTTCAAGTTTTTAATTAAATTCCAGATAGTTAACATACAGTGTTATACTAGTTTCAGTTCAGAATTCAGTGATTCATCACTTACATACAACACCCAGTGCTCATCATGACAAGTGTCCTTCTTAATACCCATCACCTAGTTAACACATCCCCCTGCCCATCTCTCCTCCAGCAACCCTCAGTTTGTTCTCCAAAGTTGAGTCTCTTTTTTTTCTTTATTCCCCCTATGTCCACCTGTCTTGTTTTTTAAATTCCACATATGAGTGAAACCATATGGAATTTTTCTTTCTCTCAATGATTTATTTTGCTTAGCATAATATTCTCTAGCTCCATCCACATTGTTGCAAATGGCAAGATTTCATTCTTTTTTATGGCTGAGTAATATAGCATTGTATATCTACATCACATCTTCTTTACCCACTCAGATGATGAGTGTTTAATTCAGATTGGTGAAATCATGAACTTTACAAAAAAGGACATTAGTTGAATTTGAGAAAGAGAACATGTATTAGATATTTGAAAATGAAGGGATGGCTCATGCCAAAAAGATACTTAAGAAATCACAAAGTCCTGAAAGAATAGAAAATATTTAGGGGATTACAGATAGTTTAGTTTACTACTGCTTGTAAAAGATTCATAAAGAATGAAAATTATAAGAAAGGCCTGACTTGCTATAAACTTCCCTCTTAGAACTGCTTTTGCTGCATCCCAAAGATTTTGAACCATTGTATATTTTCATTTTTATTTGCTTCCATGTAATTTTTTATGTCTTATTTTATTTCTTGGTTGATCCATTCATTGTTTAGTAGCTTGTTATTGAACCTCCATGTATTTTTGCTCCTTCCAGATTTTCTTCTTGTGGTTGATTATTACAGGCTTACCTCAAAAGCAAGAAAAATCTCAAATAACCTTATGCCTAAAGGACCTAGAAAAAGAAAAACAAACAAAATCCCAAATGAGCAGAGTGAAGGAAATAATAAAGATTAGAGAAGAAATAGATAATATAGAAACTAAAAATACAATAGAACATATCAATGAAACCAGCAGTTGGTTCTTTGGAAAGATCAACAAAATTGATAAAGCTCTAGCCAGACTCATCCAAAAAAAAGAGGGGGGGGGACTCAAATAAAAAAAAATCACAAATGAAAGAGGAAAGATAACCCAATACAAAAATAAAAACAATTGTAAGAGAATATTATGAAAAATTATATGCCAACAAATTGGACAACCTAGAAGAAATGCAGAAATTCCTAGAAACATATAACCTATCAAAACTGAAACAGGAAGAAATAGAAAATTTGAACAGACTGATTACCAGCAATGAAATTGAATCAGTATTAAAAACTTCCCAACAAACAGAAGTCCTGGATCAGATGACTTCACAGGCAAATTCTACCAAACATTTAAAGAAGAGACAATATCTATAATTCTCAAACTATTCCAAAAAATAGAAGAGGAAGGAAAATTTCCAAATTCATCCTGAGACCAGCATTACCCTGACACCAAAACCAGATAAAGGTACCACACAAAGAAAGAAAACTACAGACCATTATCTCTGATAAACATAAATGCAAAAGTCCTCAACAAAATAACAAAATACTAGCAAATCCAGCAATATATTAAAAAAAAAATCATTCACTGTGATCAGGTGGGATTTATTCCTGGGATGCAAAAATGGTGGTTCAATATTCGCAAATCAATCAACATAACATATCACATCAATAGGAGAAAGGATAAAAATCATACGATCATTTCAATAGATGCAGAAAAAGCACTTGACAAAGTACAGCAACCATTCATGATAAAAACCCTGAACAAAGTAGGCCTACAGGGAACATACCTCAACATAATAAAGACTTTATATGAAAAACCCACAGCAAACATCGTATCAATGGTGAAACACTGAGAACTTTTCCCCTAAGGTCAGGAACAAGACAAGGATGTCCACTCTTACCACTTTTATTCAACATAGTACTGGAAGTCCTAGCCAGGGCAATCAGACAACAACAACAACAAAAGTAAAAGGCATCCAAATTGGTAAGGAAGAAGTAAAACTTGCATTATTTGCAGATGATATGATACTATATTTACTATACTATATATAGAAAACCCCAAAGATTCCACCAAAAAACTACTAGAAATGATAAACGAATTCATTAAAGTTGCAGCATACAAAATCAATGTACAGAAATCTGTTGCATTTCTATACATCTAATAGTGAAGCAGCAGAAAGAAAAATTAAGAAAACAATCCCATTTACAATTGCACCAAAAATAATAAAATATTTAGGAATAAACTTAATCAAAGAGGTGAAAGAGCTGTATTCTGAAAACTATATAAAACATTGATGAAAGAAATTGAAGATGACACAAAGAAATGGGAAGATATTCCATGCTCATGGATTGGAAGAACAAATATTGTTAAAATGTCTATACCACCAGGGTAATCTACAGATTTAATGCAATTCTTATCAAAATACCAACAGCATTTTTCATGGAACTAGAACAAATAATCCTAAAACTTGTATGGAACCACAAAGGACCCTGAATAGACAAAGCCATCTTCAAAAAGAAATGCAAAGCTTGAGGCATCACAATTCTGGACTTCAAGTTATATCACAAAGCTGTAGTAAACAACACAGCATGGTACTCGCACAAAAATAGACACATGGACCAATGAAAAAGAATAGAAAATCCAGAAATAAACCCACAATTATGTGGTTAATTAATCTTCAACAGACAGGAAAGAATATCCAAAGGGCAAAAAGAGTCTCTTCAACAAATGGTGTTAGGAAAACTGAACAGGCAACATGCAAAAGAAAGAAACTGGACCACTTTCTTACAATACACACACAAAAATAAATTCAAAATGGATTGAAAACCTAAATATGAGACCTGAAGTCATAAAAATCCTGGAAGAGAGTACAGGCAGTAACTTCTCCGACATTGGCCATAGCAACTTTTTTCTAGATAGGTCCTCTGACAGGCCCCTCCCCTGAGGCAAAGGAAACAAAAGGAAATATAAACTATTGGGACTACATTAAAATAAAAACTTTCTGCACAGCAAAGGAAATGATCAACACAACTAAAAGGCTATCTGTGGAATGGGAGAAGATATTTACCAATCATATATCCAGTAAAAAGTTTAGTATCCAAAATATATAAAGAACTTATACAACTCAACATCCAAAACCAAATAATTCAATAAAAAATGAGCAGAAGACATAAGCAGATATTTCTCCAAAGAAGACATAAAAATGGTGAACAAACACATTAAAATATGCTTAACAACACCTATCATTAAGGAAACGCAAATCAAAACTACAATGAGGTATTACCTCACACCTGTCAGAATGGCTAAAATCAACAACACAAGAAACAATAGGTGTTGGGGAGGGTATGGAGACAAAGAAACATTCTTGTACTGTTGGTGGGAATGCAAACTGGTACAGCCACTGTGGAAGACAGTATGAACGTTCCTCAAGAAGTTAAAAATAAAACTACCCAGGATCCAGCAATTGCAGTACTGGATATTTACTCGAAGAATACAAAAACACTAATTCAAAGGGATACATGCACTTCTATGTTTACAGCGGCATTATTTACCATATCCAAAATATGGAAGCAGCCTGTGTACATTGATTGATAAATGGATAAATAAGATGTGGTTTATATATACAATGAAATATTATTCAGTCATAAAAACAAAATCTTTTGTTCTTTTTATGACTGTCTCATTTGCAAATGACATGGATGGAGCTAGAGAGTAGAATGCTAATTGAATCTGCATATTCTCATGGTCTACTATGATCTCCAATATAATAGCCACTAGCATGTGTAATTTTTAAAATTTGTATTTCATGACTATTTAAAATTTTTTAAATATTAAAAATTAAGTTCCTAAGTTATACTAGGTACATTTCAAATGTTCAATAGCAACATACAGCTAGAAGTGACCATATTAGACAGTAACTATATAGAACATTTTCATCATCACCAAAAGTTTTGTTGTACAGCACTGGTCTGTAGTGTATTTCAGATTTCCCTATGAGATATGAATGTAGACTAGGTACTACGATTCACCCAAATCCAAATATTATTTTCCCCCCTTACATCTAAATATCTCGGCTATAGGTTAGTCTGTGGCATTTAACGGTTAATTAATTTTGAAAGGCCACAATGAAAATTTTAATTGGTTGTTCCACATCCTTCACAAAGATTCCTACAAGTATTTAATTAAATATCTATCACAGAACAATTAATTAATTAGGCCACAGATGTAGGGGAAAACCTCATCCGTCACAGAGCTCTGTTCCTTTCCATGGTTTTTTTTTTTCCTTTTCTTTTTTAGGTGAAAAGCCTAATTACTAAGAGAAAGTAAACACTACAGTCTCCTCACTTCAGGCTCTTATATATGCCACCTAAGCTTTTATAAAAGCAACTTATTTGATTTCCCTTCTTTCAGTCCACCTCACTATCATTCACCCTTAACACTCTGTCAGATTCTTCTTTTAAACACTGATCTAATCAAGTTCCTCCCCTTCTTTAAGACATTTTTAATCCTTGATAAATTCCAACTCCTTAACATACTACACTAATGCCTGCATAATCTGGAATCAACCCACCTGCCTATAATTGTCTCCTGCCACACCTCCAAACTCATTATCCTTAGCTTTTCTCCCTTTCTTAAGCTCATAAAGCACTTTTTTTCTTTTTTAAGGATTTGCATATTTTATTTTTTTCCTCCTTCTCTTCTTTGAAACTCCTATGTATCCTTTAAAGTTCAGCTCAGGTATTACCCCTATATAAACTTTATTGCTCATAATTAATAAGCTGTCTTTTGTGTTCTCACAACTCTAACGCATATACCAAGAAATCATTATAGCACTTTCTAGTTTGTATCGGCATTTCTATACCCATTGCCATTGAGGTTTACAAAACAGCAATCCAAGAGAAATTATCTGGAGTTTTTCATGCCTCTTTCTGGGTTTAACAGTGAATATCAATAGGGATTTCTTCTGCTCCTCACATTTTTCTTTAATAGCACCTACCTCAAATTTCATGGTTACAGCCATGAATTCCTGAAAGAAATATTCTAAAAACATGCTTGAACCTCACTGGTCTAGCTAAATGAATGCAACTGGACATCTCGTTTATGTTGGCCAAATTGGCACTTCCCAATACATTTGGATCTGAAGTTAAGAGATTCTATCCTTGGTCTGGCTGTTCTTTTGAAAAAAGAAGGTAGATACGTTATCACATGAAGCTAGAACTGATTTTTATGACAAGTAATCAAAAAAGCCCCAAGTAATGTGGCATCCATTTAAAGAGACCTATTTAAATTGATTCATTTTAAGAGAGGAAGCATTACCATAAAAAAGCTTGCTGGTACTTTAATTAAAAGATCCCCAAGAATAGTCTATAAGACATTCCCTGTGTTGTTTTACATCAGCAATCTCAAATTCAATCTCCTATCTTGCATTTTCTTCTTTTAAAACTACATTATTTCTGTCTAATTATTTGCCTACATTATTTTTGTTCAATCTCCCATCTCTTGGTACCTTTCTTATCCCAGCCTTCTCTGTAAAAGATCTATAATTCTATTCAAGAAACTTATCTACTTATTCCTGTATTAATGTAACAATTCATGCTCTTCATTTATACCCCTGTATGTATCTAACATACCATTATAGTATTAATCACCCAAAAGTGTTGAATTATTATAATGCCACGTGTTTAATGATAATTATATATTGCCTGCTTGAACATGCTTTGCAACTAATATTCTTTCAACCTGCTACTACACTGGTCAAGATTCAGTTTATAAAATCATACTGTTTGGAATTTCTTTTCTTTTCTTTTTTTTGTGAGCTCATCTTGGCCTCTCAACTTCCCCAAAATATCTGTATAGTTCATTTTAGTTTAATAAGCATTTATTGAGGGATTATTATTTACTATTCCCTCTGTTAGTTGCCTTTTCTCAAGTAGGTAAAAATTTAGAAAGAGAGATGTATATACAAACAGGCAGTTGAAATAGAATCTGTCACTGAGATATGCATTATAGGCAGATCAATCAGCATAAACAAAAATATCAAGTTATCTAAAGATTAATAAAATTAATAAGATTAATAGGAACTATGATCATTTTCTACAACTTGAAAATATGTGGCAAGATGGATGATGGCAGAAGATACTAGACGGGTAGGTAGTTATACAATTTATGAAGGTCCTGGGCTTTATCCTATAGGTAATTAATTAAAGGTATTAATTAAAGAATTGTCAGTAGCAATATAGACTAAATGTTTGTGTTTCCCTAAAATTCGTATATTAAATCTTAACATTTGACATGTTAATATTTGGATGCGGGACCTTTTGGAGGTGATGAAGAGCCCTCATGAATGGGATTAGTGCCCTTATAAAAAAGACCCCAGAGAGACTCCCATACCTCTTCTATCATGTGAGGATACAGTAAAATTACAACTCTGTGAACCAGGAAACAGGGTCTTATTACCAGACTCCAAATCTGCCAACACCCTGATCCTGGACTTCCCAACCTCTAGAACGGTAAGAAATAAATTTCTGTTGTTTATAAACTATCCAATCTATGGTATTTTGTTATAGCAGTGTGAACGGATTAAGACAAGTAGAAATACTATATTATTAAGTATGTATTCATTGACATTTTTGCTATATGAGTACTATTTTTTATTTAAAAACTACATAATCTGATACCTAGAAAATGAAATGTTCTGTAATTTCACTCTTTAAATACAACCACTGGTCAATAGTTTATTATTGGTATTCAACATTTCCCTATATACTTAATACATAATGAAAATATTGAATCTTGATGCATATACACTTCTGCAATTTGTTTTTGTCAATTAACAAGTTATGGAATATATAGAATGTCAGCATAGACCTATCTTCATTCTTTTGTAACAGCTACAAAATATATATTTCATTATTTGTATATGACATAGTTTATTTAAGCAGCCCTTGTTTAGTAAATATTTAAATTGTTCTGTTTATTTATTCAAATGATACTGAGGCACACACCTCCCTACATATATCTGTTCTTTTTGAATTTTTTTCATAGGTTGAATTCTTGAAATTCCGAGTGAAAAACAGAGTTACCACACAAATGATTTCAGAAGACATCATTCTCATCATGATCTTTGGGAAGCATGTCCCTGAAACTGTAGTATATACAACCCATACTCTTTAACCCTGCATTATACTGCCCCTTAGTATGTGCCAGACACTGTTCTAAGTACTTTACATGCAAAAACTCATTTATTTCTAACAACCTCATGAAGATGAAGTAGGCATTTTATTCCCATTTTACAGATGAGAAAATGGATGCTTACAGATGTTAAATGATTTGTACATGGTCATATAAACCTTCAGTGAATGATGCATGAACTTGGGTAGATAATACAGTGGAATGTCAATTTTGGAATATCAGGAAGTATAAAATGGCCTTCGAAACCTAGGGTTACAGCATTTCTCTAAAGGCAAAGCAGTCAACATTGAGTCTGCAAAACTTTACTGTAAAGAAAAAAACCAAAAAACCTTCTGATGAAATTCCCTTCTGCAACTCCCCTGAATTCACTGTATCAGAGTTGTGGAATGGAACTCTTGGGCCAACAGTGGAAGCTGTAAATCTGGGGCTTGTGTCACAGCATTAAATTATAGTGTCAGAAATAAGGATCTAAAGCCCGTCAGTGGTATAAATAACTGAAAAGAGATTACAGTCTAAAACGGGCTGCATACATATTTAAAAAGTGCTGTGTATACCGCTTGGGAAAATATATGATGCTAAATCTAATAGCCCTATCTTGCTTGCTAGCTCTTGAGCAGTAATTTAAAGTCCCAGCATTTTGAAGGAGGAAGAAAAGGACTATGAATATCACGAATACAAGCAAGTTAAATGCACTAATGACTGCTATGCTATAAAGGAAAGGCCATCTCTTAGAGCCATGTTATTTTTTAAATTCTGTAATAATTGATATTTGCTAAATTAAATAAACAAGATGGTCCCGCAGTTCTCAGGTTTTAGGAATGATGTTGTTTTGCGTGTTTCCATCTCCTATGGTGGAAGGGGGATGGAGGAGACCCTTAAAGTTCATTTCAGGCTCAAATGTATCATATAAACACATGTCTACCTAGACTTTAAAAAAAATTACAGTCCATAACAGTAGATTAACCTTACTGGTAGAATATTTGTCCATAATATGATATTGTTATATTATAGAGAAAAAAAATAAAAATTCTAATTAGTTGTTTTTGGCATAAAGATGATAAAGATGCCTTTTTCAACATTTTAAAAAAATTGTCAAAATTGTGAAGTAGTCATTTCATCTTGCTTATTGATATTCATTAAAGATCTCTGAAAACATATTTTTAAGAGAAATTGAGAAAAACCAGATCAGTAAAAAAGATTCATTTTTAAGGTTCTTTATTTCTTATGTGAAATATGGCATTTTTATCAGCAGCTGAATTTTAGATGCTCTTATTTGATGAGTTATAAGCTTCTAAATGTCACCTTTAAACATTCAAAAAATTATTTCGTTATTTTATCATAAGTAGGTTTATTGCTCAGTACTTGAGGGAAAATTATGTTAGGTGGGAGAGCTCTGAATCTTCTTCAAGCATCACTTGCCTAGTATCTTCTTGTTGTTGAGAATTTAAAATGGTTCCCTTGTGATTATCAAACTATGCTCAAGATCCTCACTGCATCATTGGAACACATTCAAACAAATATGTAAGCCTTATCAAGAAGCTAGAATAAATTGAAATATGGACATATATTGGATTTCAGCAAGTAGAGGGAAGTGGTTAATTTATGCCAGTCAGGCCAGAGGACCGGTAAATGTGTAGAAGTTTATTCACAGGGTATGCAGTATAAATGGTTGAGAAGGGATACATATCGAGATCAAAATCTGAACCCATCTTTTCTTTTACTGTACTGTGCTTTGCCTTCTCTACTGCCAGTTCTGATTATATAATAGCAATGTGTCCTTTCTCAGTACTTCTCTAAAAATCAACCTCTATTGACTCAAGATCCAAGAAAGAAACAGATGGCACATTCATAATTAAATGAAAGGGTTTAAAGATGGGAGTATTTACAAAGATCATGGAGAGATAAGGAGATCAATAAGGGGTGACTAAATATCCAGGCATAGCTGTATTAGGGAGTCATTGTCACCCAGTTGGATGACCAAAAGGACAGGGGAAAGGAACAGTTTCTGCAGTCTGATGATAACTGTGACCATGAAAGTGTAAGCATCTGATAGAAACTGGTCACTGGTAAAAGAATACAGCCATTGTCCTTGTAAAGTCACTGTTCTCTTGTGGTCAAACAGGGAGGGAGTCGGGGGAAGTAGAGATCCTAATCTCTCCCCCTTCCCAACCTCTGATTTCCTGTTCTTGCCTCCCCTAAAACAAACCAAAGTAAGAGCAATATTTAGAATAATGAAGAATGCAGGGAACCTGGGTGGCTCAGTCGTTAAGCATCTGCCTTCGGCTCAGGTCATGATCCCGGGGTCCTGGGATCGAGCCTCACATCAGGCTCCCTGCTCTGCGGGAAGTCTGCTTCTCCCTCTCCCACTCCCCCTGCTTGTGTTCCCTCTCTCGCTGTGTCTCTCTCTGTCAAATAAATAAAATCTTAAAAAAAAAAAAATAATGAAGAATGCAAAATGAGGTAACACCTCAAACCTGTTAGAATGGCTATCATCAAAAAGACAAGGGGTAAGTATTGGTGAGGATGTAAAGATAAGGGAACACTTGTGTACTGTTGATGGGAATGTAAATTGGTGCAGTCTCTATAGAAAACACTGTGGAGAAACTTCAAAAAACTTAAAACAGAACTACCATATGATCCAGCAATTCCACTTCTGGGTATATATACAAAGGAAATGAAATCAATACCTCAAAAAGATATAGGCACCACCATGTTCACTGCAGCATTATCTACAATAGCCAAGACGTGTAAACAATCTAAGTGTCTGTCAATGGATAAATGGATAAAGAAAACATGATATGGACATGTATCTCTCTCTGTCTCTCTCTCTGTCTCTCTCTCTATATTATATAGATAGAGATATATAGATACCTATTACCCTCATAGATCAGATTGGTAGTTGTCAGAGATGGGAGGTGGGAAGTGGAGTAATTGCATAAAGTGGTCAAAAAAGTATACACTTGCAGTTATAAGATGGAGCTAGAGAGTATTATGCTAAGTGCAATAAGTCAGTCAGAAAAAGACAAATACTATGTAATTTCACTCATATGTGGAATTTAAGAAACAAAACAAATGAGCAAAGGGAAAGAAAGACAGAGAGAGGCAAACCAGGAAACAGATTCTTAACCATAGAGAACAAACTGATGGTTACCAGAGGGCAGGCAGGTGGGGGGATGGGTGACATAGGTGATGGAGATTAAGGAAGGCACTTGTGATGAGCACTGGGAAGTGATGGAAATTTGAATCACTAAATTGTACACCTGAAACTAATATTACACCACTTGTATGTTAACTAACTGGAATTTATTTTTTTATTTTATTTTTTTTTTAATTTTTTTATTTTTATGTTAATCCCCATACATTACATCATTAGTTTTAGATATAGTGTTCCATGATTCATTGTTTGTGCATAACACCCAGTGCTCCATGCAGAACGTGCCCTCCTCAATACCCATCACCAGGCTAACCCATCCTCCCACCCCCCTCCCCTCTAGAACCCTCAGTTTGTTTTTCAGAGTCCATCGTCTCTCATGGTTCTTCTCCCCCTCCGATTTCCCCCCCTTCATTCTTCCCCTCCTGCTACATTCTTCTTCTTCTTTTTTTCTTTCTTAACATATATTGCATTATTTGTTTCAGAGGTACAGATCTGAGATTCAACAGTCTTGCACAATTCACAGTGCTTACCAGAACACATACCCTCCCCAGTGTCTATCACCCAGTCACCCCATCCCTCCCACCCCACCCCCCACTCCAGCAACCCTCAGTTTGTTTCCTGAGATTAAGAATTCCTCATATCAGTGAGGTCATATGATACATGTCTTTGTCTGTTTGACTTATTTCGCTCAGCATAATACCCTCCAGTTCCATCCATGTCGTTGCAAATGGCAAGATCTCATTCCTTTTGATGGCTGCATAATATTCCATTGTATATATATACCACATCTTCTTTATAACTAACTGGAATTTAAATAAAACTTTTTAAAAATTTTAGAAATTTAATGAACAGCATGATTACTATAGTTAACAATGCTGTATTGTATATTTGTAAATTGCTAAGAGAGCAAATTTTAGCTCTTATCACATGAAAAAAATAATTTGTAACTATGAGGTAATGGATTTTAACTAAACTTACTATGATAATCATTTTACAATATCTACGTTATCTAATAATGAGTTTGTACACCTTAAATTTATACAATGGTATATGTCAATTATATCTCAAAAAAAAAACTGGAGAAAATAATAGTGAAGAATGGATCTGGAACAGCAGATCCATTTTGCCACTCATCATCCATTCTTGTTGTTCTTTTAGATGGAAAACAAAAACAAAAACAGAAACACAATCCTGTGTAACCACCAAGGGGAAAAAAGAGAGTCCTATCAGCCACTATATCACTGAGGGTGATCAGTTTAATCATCCTGTTACTGGAATTTTTATTGTAAAACTAGCCACCATCTACGTTCTACATATAAGGAAGCAGTATAGGAGATTGTGTGTAGGAGTAGAGTGGGAGTGGGGACAATAAACCCAGCTATGATCTCTATTTTTGTAGCTCATTGCAAGAATTAGGCTGAAAATCATAGATCCTTAATCCACTTATTTTCTCTGTTCCTCTGATATTTTGAAGGAATTTAGCTGGTAGGGCTAGTTAGCCTGATGGGGTAACCTCTATTTCCTCAGACTTAAAGTCTTCCGTGGTGTTCTCTTTATTGGATTGAAGTTTTTTATGCACTAATATTTTTGGATATGGGAGTACTATGATGCGCACCCATGATACTCTGGATTTTGAGCATAGCTCTAAATTTTTTCATTTTGGACCAGCTATCAGCTTTCCCTCAGGCAATAGAATTCATTCCTCCCTTGTCATTAGGACCTATAAAGTTACCAAATCCAAGATTTTAAGAATTGGAAGCAAAACTTTCTTAAGTGAGTCCTTAAAAAATGCTATTAAATGTGTTGCTGAAAGGCCTCTGGGTCCCAGTGGTTCTAGGCAACATTTCACTGCCGTCCTTGACTAATTTGGTTGACTCCAGCAAGTTGCAATGCATCTCTGGGCATCAGTTTTTCCTTCTATAACCCAGAATATAATTTTGAAGATCCTTTTTATCTTTTCAGTCTATGATTATAATACTAATTAATTTTAATCACAAACATCTAAATTTATTAAGCTTTTCAAGATGGAGGGCAAGGAAGTGTGGAATAATAATAATATCAGCTAATGTTGGTAGAGCATTTGTTTTGTGCATAGCACCATGTTAAATTCTTTGCATGTGTTATCTTAATCCACAAACAACCCCTTTGCATAAGTACTATCTTTCTTTATCATATTTTACTTGAGTAAACCAGCCTAAGGTACTCAGTTTATAATTTAAATGATCTAAATTTAAATCTAGTAGTCAACCACAAAATGGAACTAAAATGAATTTCCCATTCTTGGCTAGAAGGTAGGAAAGAATTGATGACTCAGCAGTCTGTGTCCAATAAGATGTTCATAATGTTATTACAAATAGTAGATTATTCAACCACATTAAAAGAATCAAATGAGAAATGAGTCTGGCTTTTTTTTTTCTAAAACTGATCTGGGCTCGGGGCACCTGGGCGGCTCAGTTGGTTAAGCAACTGCCTTCGGCTCGGGTCATGATCCCAGGGTCCTGGATTTGAGTCCCACATCGGGCTCCCTGCTCAGTGGGGAACCTGCTTCTCCCTCTCCCTCTACCTGCTACTCTGTCTGCTTGTGCTCTCTCTCTCTCTCTAGCAAATAAATAAATAAAAATTCTTAAAAAACACTCTTTTCTAGCTATCTATTGTAAAGCAAACAATATATGCTAGAAAATTTCCCAGTATTGTATTCATATCACATACAACAAATTATAGAATAGTAACCACTAGCTGCATTTTACATACAAACAACTGAGGCTTATAGAAAATTAATAACTTGCCCTCATTCCTACATCTAGTAAATGCTGGATTCACAGTTCTTCCTGAAATCTAATCTAACCTTAAACCCTTATTCATGAATACTGGATGTTCCTCCATTCTTGGACATTATATACAACTGGTCTATTATTGAAGGGAAGATAAGCTATGCCTTTGTAAATTCAGAGCTTACTTGTAAGCAGGGTTGGAGTGATTCTGGCAACAACTTCATCCTGAACTTGTAATGTCAAATCCCTTCCTTATCCACATCTAGGTTTAAGTATTACATACAGTTGTGATGGTGATTTGACCACTACCTCTAAAATATCCCAAATCCCTTTATTTTCCAGTGATCTTAGAGGATCACATTCCAGACTGGAGGTTGCACAAATGTTCTTTATATAGCTGGTAGTACCCACAGAAACATCCCCATGCTTTTTGAGTAAACACAGCTATTGTCTTTTCAGTGAAATGCCGTTTACAAATCTTGCACATGTTGGTATAATACCTTGGTAGTTATATGCAAGGTCTGGGACTATGGGCTTAACCATTCACTGCTTACATGACTTAGTTAAGGTACTTAAGCTCTCTGCACCTCATTTCCCCCTCTCCATCTGTAAGATGTGGGCAATGACTGTACCTGACAAGATGTTTAAATGTCAAATACATCCATTTATGTAATTGCTTAGCACAGTGCCTGGTATGTAGCAGATGCTATGTAAGTGATTACTCTTGCTGAGGGTGAGCAGTTTGTCTTGCCTTTGAAAAACAATTTGTTCTTTTCTTGACAAGGTTAACATTGCATGACCTCATTTAGTCAGAAAGGTCTTGTAAAGTACCTCATTTTTTATATATGGAAACTGAGGCACAAAGAGATTAAACAACTTCTTTGAAGTCACAGCTCTTCATATTAATGATTAATAAGATAACATATCTTCTGACTATTGGTTTAATGAAATTTCATCCCCCCTAATTTCTACAACTTTCAGGAATTCCATGCAGACAGGGTTAGACATAGTTAATATTTTACTCAGAAAAAAGCATCTTGTAGATTCATTCATTCAGAAGACTCACAGATCACACAAATGATTCTCAGCCTTCAACATATACAGGGGAACTTCAAGTAAGTAGCAGTCTGAATCTTTGTTTCCTAGGTAAGATATCTAATTTCCTATACCCAAATACCTATATCTATACCTTTTGGTATGGCAATACATCCAGATAAATTTCCAAATGCATCTTCATAGGTACAATTATCTGCAAGCACAGGTGACATACTTTCTGCTTTCCTACTTGGTTTACAAATCAAAACATCAGCTTGGGATGGCTGGGTGGCTCAGTCAGTTAAGCATCTGCCTTTGGCTCAGGTCATGATCCCAGAGTCCTGGGACTGAGTCCCATATCAGACTCCTTGCTCAGCAGGGAGCCTACTCACTCTCTCTTCCTGCCACTCCCCCTGCTTGTGCTCACTTGCTTTCTCTCTCTCTGACAAATAAAATCTTAAAAAGAAGAAAAAGCTTCAGCTCAACTTGGAAATCAAAGATGTGATTTAACTTTTCAAATATTATTCTTTATTCCTAAATAAAAGAGAAATCTAATAAAAAATCAGTTTCTAAATTACCTCATTATTAAATGTCATTAAGCTTTGCAACAGAATTTAATTTTTTAAATGCAGCTGCTCAGCTGAGCAGCTTAATGGGCATGCTCTGCCTGCAGATCTTTGGGAAATTAATGAGAACACAATATTACACAAATCATCTTAAACATTCAGTAAGGTCTTTTGAGTGCAATGACACATTGACCTACTCCTCTACTTGATTCATCTCCTCCCTGATTCTCGTGGAAATGATCAAAGGATTCTAAGAACCATGAAGGATTGGATTCGCTTAAGAAATGTGGTTTATTCAATAAATGGTGCTATGACAGTTGGTTAATCATTATTCAAATAAAAAAAAAAGCTGGATCCCTACCTCATACCATAAAATAATAAATTCCAGATAAACTCTATAATTAAATCTATAATAAAATGATAAATAATAAAATACAAGTAATTATATATTGATGTGGCCATTACTAAGCTTTAAAGGAAAAGAATAAATCATGAAGAAAAATTGAAAAATAAGTTAGCAAATAAAATGTAAACCTTCTGTGAGCCAACAAAATACTATAATTAAATTTAAAAATAAAGAACATTATAAACACACACACAAATGTTTCTAAATATATGATGAAATTCAGTATAAGTTAAAACAAACAAAAAAAAATGCCCCCAACAAAACAAGGACAGATATATAAAGTGGACAAAAAAAGAAAAGAAATACAAGCTATCAATAAGCATATGAAAAAAGTTTATCTTCATTAGTACCAAAGGAATGTAATGTAAAACAATATTGAGAAATATTTTCACCTATCATGATTTTAAGTGGAATAAAGGCAGCATAAAAATGGAACTACATTTTGTTATTATATTTGGAAAAGGATAAGGATATGATCTCAAGGTAATGATATTATTAGTGATTTTAATCATTTTTTTCTAATTAATCCCTTATTTTCAAATAGTAAATATATTTGGACTTTGCTTTAGGTTTATTCTTAATTTTATTGGATTATATTTTTAAGTTTCTAAGTTAAGTAGTTCCAGTTAGTTAACATACAGTGTTGTATTGGCTTCAGACGTACAATATAGTGACTCAACAATTCTGTACATCACCCAGTGCTCATCACAACATGTGTGCTCCTTAATCCCCATCACTTATTTCACCCATTCCCTCACCCACCTCTCCTCTGGTAACCATTTGTTTATTCTCTATAATTAAGAGTCTGTTTTTGGTTTTGTCTCTCTCTCTCTCTTTTCCCTTAGCTCATTTGTCTTGTTTCTTAAATACCACATATGAGTGAAATCATATGGTATTTGTCTTTGACTAACTTAATTTGCTTCACATTATACTCTCTAGCTCCAACCATGCCTTTGCAGATGGCAAGACTTCATTCTTTTTTATGGCTGAATATTATTTCACACACACACACACATACACATACACACACATCTCACTTCTTCTTAGCCATTCATCAATCAATGGACAATTGGGCTACTTCTATAATTTGACTGTTGTAAATAATGCTGCTATAAACATAGTGCATGTATCCCTTTGAATTAGTGTTTTTGTATTCTTTGGGTAAATACCCAGTACTGCAATTGCTGAACCTTAGTGTAGTTCTATTTTTAACTTTTTGAGGACCCTCCATACTCTTTTCCAGAGTGGCTGCATCAGTTTGCATTCCCACCAACAGTGCAAGAGTGTTCCTTTGTCTCCACATCCTCCCCAACACCTATTGTTTCTCGTGTTGTTGATTTTAGCCATTCTGACAGGTGTGAGGTGATATCCCATTGTAGTTTTGATTTGCATTTCCCTGATGGTAAGTAATGATGAACATCTTTTCATGTATCTGTTGGCCAACTGGGTGTCTCTTGGAGAAATGTCTGTTCATGTCTTCTGTCCAATTTTTAATTGGATTGTTTGTTTTGGGGTGTTGAGTTGTATAAATTCTTTGTATTTTTTCATTACCAACCCTTTATCAGATATGTCATTTGCAAATATCTTCTCCCATTCCATAGGTTGCCTTTTAGTTTTGTTGATTGTTTCCTTCACTGTGCAGAAGCTTTTATTTGTATTTATTTTATTTATTTTGATGTAGCCCCAATAGTTCATTTTTGCTTTTATTTTCCTTTTATCAGGAGACATACCTAGAAAAAAGTTCCTATGGCCAAGAAGTTTCTGTCTGTGTTCTTTTCTAGGATTTTTATGGTTTCAGGTCTCACACTTAGGTCTTTTTTTTTTCTTTTTTTTTTTATTATGTTATGTTAATCACCATACATTACATCATTAGTTTTTGATGTAGTGTTCCATGATTCATTGTTTGCGTATAACACCCAGTGCTCCATGCAGAACGTGCCCTCTTTAATATCCATCATCAGGCTAACCCATCCCCCCACCCCCCTCCCCTCCAGAACCCTCAGTTTGTTTCTCAGAGTCCATAGTCTCTCATGGTTCGTCTCCCCCTCCGATTCCCCCCCTCTTCATTCTTCCCCTCCTATTTTCTTCTTCTTCTTCTTTTTTTTAACATATAATGTATTATTTGTTTCAGAGATACAGGTCTGTGATTCAACAGTCTTGCACAATTCACAGTGCTCACCATAGCACATACCCTCCCCAGTGTCTATTACCCAGCCACCCCATCCCTCCCACCCTCACCACTCCAGCAACCCTCAGTTTGTTTCCTGAGATTAAGAATTCCTCATATCAGTGAGATCATATGATACATGTATTATGCTGAGCGAAATAAGTCAATCAGAGAAAGACATGTATCAAGTCACACTTAGGTCTTTAATCTATTTCGAGTTTATTTTTGTGTATGGTATAAAGAAAATGGTCTAGTTTCTTTCTTTTGCATGTTGCTGTCCAGTTTTCTCAACACCATTTGTTGAAGAAACTTTTATTTTCCATTGTATATTCTATGTTCCTTGTCAAAGATCAAATGACCATATAATTGTGGGTTTATTTCTGGGTTGCAAGGTGGTCCAATATCCACAAATCAGGCAAAGTGATAAATCACTAAGAGAAAGGATGAGAACCATATGATCATTTCAATAGATGCAGAAAAAGGACATGACAAAGTACATCCATTCATGATAAAAACCTCAACAGAGTAGGTTTAGAGGGAATACACTTCAATATAATAAAGGCCATCTATGATAAACCCATAGCTAACATCATCCTCAATGGGGAAAAACTGAGAGCTTTTCCCCTAAGGTCAGGAACAAGACAAGGATGTCCACTCTTATATTCAACATAGTACTGGAAATCCTAGCCACAGCATCAGGCAACAAAAAGAAACAAAAGGCATCCGAATTGGTAAGGGAGAAGTAAAACTTTAACTATTTGCAGATGACATGATACTTTATATAGAAAACCCGAAAGACTCCACCGAAAAAACTGCTAGAACTGATGAACAAATGGAGTAAAGACAAAAGAAACAAAATCAACATACAGAAATCTGTTGCATTTCTATACACCAGTAATGAAGCAGCAGAAAGATAAATTAAGAAAACAAGCCCATTTATATTTGCAGCAAAAATAAGATACCTAGGTGATATTCATTTGTAATACAAGTTTGTATTTTAAAATAATTGATATGCAGCCATCAAAAGGAATGAAATCTTGCCATTTGCACGACGTGGTTGGAACTGGAGGGTATTATGTTGAGTGAAATAAGTCAATCAGAGAAAGACATGTATCATATGGTCTCACTGATATGAGGAATTCTTAATCTCAGGAAACAAACTGAGGATTGCTGGAGTGGTGGAGGGTGGGAGGGATGGGGTGGCTGGGTGATAGACATTGGGGAGGATATGTGCTATGGTGAGCGCTGTGAAATGTGTAAGACTGATGAATCACAAACCTGTGCCTCTGAAACAAATAATACATTATATGTTAAAAAAAAAGAGATAGTAGGAAGGGAAAAATGAAGGGGGGGACATTGGAGGGGGAGACAAACCATGAGAGACTATGGACTCTGAGAAACAAACTGAGGGTTATAGAGGGGAGGGGGGTAAGGGGATGAGTTGGCCTGGTGATGGGTATTAAAGAGGGCACATAATGAATGGAGCACTGGGTGTTATATGCAAACAATCATGGAACACTACATCAAAAACTAATGATGTAATGTATGGTGATTAACATAACAATAAAAAAGGAAAGAAAAAAAGATATTTTAATTATCAGAAAAAAGCATACATTAGTACAAATTTTCACAAAGATAACACTGTTTTCACTGAGGCCAAATGCATATTTTCTTGGTAATCATGGTGATCATCAACACTCCTATCCATCTCAAACTGACAACTTGATGACCCATTGGTAAGCACATACTCTGTGTTGGACACCCAGATAGAAAAATTCTTAATCTATGTGTATATGGAGCTGACATTTTCTGTCATAAAATTTTGAAGCTTTTAACATATTATGGATTATTTGAGTATATTATCTAATTTAATACTTGAAACAGCCCTTTATTAACAGCATCATGTAGAAGTGAACAAGAAATGGAAAGTGCTTTGCCTAAAGCAATCTAAGAAAGGGGTAAAGCCTAGTTTCAGGGCTATCTTTAGCTATCTCCAGAGGAAATGCTTTTTATATGGCTTCTAAAAGCTCACTTACTACATCTGAACCCTTCTGGGATCATTTAGCTATAGAACTTATATTTGACCACATGGTTTTCTGTAAGACATATTAGCATAGGCTATTTGAGTTCAGAACTAGCTCAAGCCACAGCTCTTTCAGGAAACTCACCTGGCCACTGCATTTCTCTGTTGGGTTAAATGATCTGCCTCTCTGCTCACAATGCATAGTGTTTCTGCCTCTATTCTAGCACGTATGACAGAATCTTGTTCATCATTTATCTTTTTTCCTTGTACTTTAAGTATAAGGTGAATCTTTGAATAAAAGACTTTATTTCATTGTCTTATTTATCATTAAATAATTAACATATATGAATGAGTAAGAGATCTGTAGTAGTTAAATTGTTTATTTTTCTAAGAATCAGTCTATAACATAAAGAAGGTTCAAAAAACTTTTGTCTAGAAACCAGGCATACCTTAAAAATGCATAACAGATATGTGGGTAAATATTCAGCCAGGCTCTTAGATTTCTCTTTTTTTTTTTCTTGTTTAAACATATATTCTTAAAGTCTCAAAGGCTCTACTTCATAATTACTGGTTGTGACTAATATATTGTCAATTATGGGATAGTCTAATCAAAAGCATCATGCACATGGGGAAGTCATACAGGGCATGTGTACATACAGGGATTGGGAAAACTAGGTGATGAGATCCTATAAGATGGAAACATTAACAAATTAATATATAAACAGTAAATATTTGCTGTATTAAGTGGGAATATATGCTGTAAAAAAATAAAGCAGAAAAAGAGAGTAGCATTGTAAAAGGTGTAAAAGCTTGTTTATTTAGGGTTATTAGGTTTTTTATTGGATTTACTATTATGATGTGTATCGGGGAAAGAAAGCCCTACTGATAACATTTGCATTGAGCAGAGGACTGAAGGAGAGAAAGAATAGTCAGAGGTATCACGTAGCTGTTCCACAACGAGGGTCCTTGCACCAAATATAATTGAAAAGTCTTTTGTCTATTTAAGAAAAGGGACATTTCAGTACTTCAAAAAGGCTTCTTGAAGTGAAAGGCTATTTTTGCTCACTTAATCAAGGCCTACATCCATCCCAGTCTCTGTGCCAGTAATGAGCCTTTATCCCTCAGCACACCCATGATCTTGGCTCTGAGCTACATGCACCATCTTTCTAGTACATCAGTCCTAAGCATCATCTCTGGGAGGCCTTGTAGGGCAAGGGCCTGAGGACCTTACCCGTAGGACCACCTGAGAGCCACCTGTGAGAAACAGAACCTCAAATTCTTGTCTGTACTCCAACTCCTGGCCTGAACTTGGCCTGCACTAGATGGCCTGTTTCTCAACTTTGCCTCTCGAGGCAGCTTGTCGGAGTGGAAAAACTGAATTGTGGGGTCAGGCAGATGTGACACAGGATCCCATTTTCATCACTGGTCACATGTGATTTCAGTCAGTGACTAAATCCTGATTTTCTTCAGCGGACAATAATGACTATGATATTTACTTTTAGAGCTTCAGAATCATCTGGAGGACTGGTTAAAATGCAGATTGCTTGACCATTCCCCAGCCTTTCTGATTCAGTAGGTCTGAGTGTGGGTCCCAGTAATCCGCATTGTTAATCTACTAGAGTAGGCTGCTGCTGCTCAGGGCCCCACACTTTGAAAATCACTGATAAAAGACTGTGATATTAAAATAGTAATTATATTTATTTTTATTATGTGTAATGTCCAGTTCTATAGACTTTAGATAAGTAAAGTGCCTGTTAAAGTGGCTTTCCTCCTACGACCAGTGCCAAGCCATGATGACTCAACATCCAAGTCATTGACCTTAACTTGGGCCCTTTATCCAGCTTCCTCACACCTGTGTTAATGCTCACAGTTCAAAGGGACCTCCCAACACTAAATTGGGAAGTGGACTGGTTATGTGAGCTTCTGTACGATTAACACGCTGGCTCCTAGGACTCTTGTTAATGCTTTTATATCCTTTGGCCTTCAGTTGTCATCTGTTTTCCTTATCAGATAGATGTTTTTATAAATAGACTTGGTTCCTGATGAAATTACCTTTCCTAAAGGACAGCAAGCTACACAGCTATGCATACTTATCTATTATTTTCAAGCAGTTGGCATCGTTTTATATTAAATTGCTAATTGTTATTAATTGCCTTGGCATTTCTGGGAAGAGCATTAATCTTGGCAGAGTCATTTTATATTTTGATAGGAGCATCATTTGCCTCCCATCAGAAGGAATTTCTTTCTTGAGGGCTATTCATAAATGTGTCATTTATTGTAAATCACCACTTATGGGAACAAAATTTAACATCTGGAGGAACACTAGTAAGGTCAAAGGTGTCAGGGCTAATTTTGTCCTCCTTATATTTAGATCAATCATTCTGTTCCCATGCAGCACCACTAAAGAAAGAGAGTTGTTAGGAGGAAGTAAAGTATTCCAATGCTAGAGAGATATACAGGCATCAATGCTATCAGTTATAATAGTAATAACAACTGCTAACAGCATTGGCTCTTAACCTATGCCTAGTAATATTATTAGTGCTTCACATGCACAGTCTCTTTTAATCTTGCAAGTATCTTAGTGAACTGGGTACTATTATTAGTCCCATTTTACAGATGAGGAAATTGAGATTTGGAGTAAATAACTGGCTCAGGATGGATCAAGTGCTAAACGAAAAGGCTGAGACTTGAATCCAGATTAGCTTGATGACAAAATTTGAGATCTTAACCACAAATAAGACACAGTCCTTGCCTTTGAAAAACAGTTTCAATTAAGGAGGTGACTGACACATATGATAAAGTACAAAGCTGGTTGTAAAACTGACATAGTATTAAAAAATAAGGAATAATTAAAGCCAGAAAAGAGAGAATGATTGATTACATGAGAAAAATCTGGGAAACCACTAGGATTTGAGCAGAGGAAGTTGAGTGTAGTTTTTATAGCACATTTTGTCATAAAGCTGTTTAGCCCTCACTTGCTAATTGCCCTAGAAATGATATTTAACTGTGCCTTGATTTTTGTCTAAAAATGTGCATCGATTATATTTTATGCTGTGTGGTAACACTTCGATTATATCAGAAGAACAATGTTTTTAAAACAATGGTTAATATATCACGAGAGTTGTGTAAATGGTGGCTATTATTTGAATAGGATTACAGTTGATGGAATAAATTTGACAGCAGTGAGAAAATTCAGGAGGGTATAGCTTAAACAACATGATCAAGAAAAGACTACCATGCATGTTTGAGAAGGACTGCTCAGAGTGAGTGGAGCCTAAGGTACATTATGGTATGTAGGAAGAGGTATGTGGAAAGACAGTAACCAGCTTGGAAAGAACCTGTATGCCAAGTAAGAGAACTTGGATTTTATTCTATACTTAAAAGTGAACAGTCAAAGATCTCCTAGAAATAATATGCCATGATTAGGGCTGTACCTTCAGAATGTGGGGCCAAATGTAATGCATAGACTGGCGCAGAGAAAGCCCAGGGAGAGAAATTAGTCTACCATAACAGTAATACACAAGAGCAAGGAAACAGAGTCATCAATGAAATTGAAATGAAGACAGTGGTAGTAGCAGCAGAAAGCCTGGAGGAGGTGCTGGAATACTTGGTGAAATGACTGGATGTGAAAGACTGGGGACAGGAAAGAGTCACAGAGGACTGAGGTATGGTATCTGATTACCTGACTTTGACTAGAGAAGGACATATTCTTTTTGAATGGAACTGTGCCCACATAGCTTCTTTAATGAAATAGTGATAACATTTTAGAATAACTTCTCTTGAATGCTTATAATGTGCCAGTTCATCACACATTTTATCATATTTTCTCCTTACAAAAACCCGACAAAGGTAATATTACTCTTCTCATCTTAGATATTAGAAAACTGAGTGGTACAATAATTGCCTCAAGAAGACACAATAGCAAAGTCTGAGTGTAGTCTAGTATTATTTGATTTTAGAGTGCAATACTCCTTCTATTACTCCATTGTACATCCCAAAGAATAAAGTGTAGCATTTTACGGGTAAGTGATTCCCCAGAGGTCTGAGTGAATGTCTTGAGAAGATAATCCCGAGGACAAAAAAAAAAAAAAGTGAGCTGTAATGCTTTTAAGTTTCTCAAAAGCATAATTGACATAAGCATAATAATAACTCCTATATTGTTATAATATTTTACAATTAAAAGATTGCTTACATTATAATATCACTGCATTCTTGTACTAGTTCTGTAAGGTAAACAAGTAAGGTGATATTATCAACATTTTGCAGGTGATGACAATGGGGCTTGTAAACAGATGACAAATGACATCCAAGGTCATGCATTCAGAAAGTGGTAATGATGGATCCAGACACCAGTCTCCACACCACTCCCAGTGCTGTTTCCTGTACTTTAGTTTTAGGTAAAAGACAGTAATTTATCGTGCCATAAAAAAAATTGGCTATAAAGGATAGGATTAATGTCAGAAAGCATTGATATTTTTGTAAATAACATTTTAACAGTAGGTTGAAGGAGAAGGTATAGTTTGAGACATTTTCCCTTTCTATATTGCAGTAGTCAGACTCTCACACAAAATGTTCTTGGTACCATTGTTCACTCCCCTTATATGGTACATACTTTGGGAAGATTTCTGTTCCAAATCAAGATGGGGTAGCAGGATTGGATTTACACTTCTGCTTGAAACAACCAAAACATTTGCAAAACAGTAGGGACTAGATAAAGAAGGACAGTGATATCTGAGAAACAGAAACAAATGACATGAGCCCTATGATTGCCCCAGGGTAATGGCTTGAGACAGTTTTTAGGCTGCAGAGTGGGGAAAGGGAACGCAGGTACAGTCTAGAAGACTCCCTGAGTTGAGGAGGTGGAAATGAGAGTGTAACTTCAGAAGACAGAGAAAAAAGAGGATAAAGCTGCACAAAGAGAGAAATCTACATTTTTCAGAGGGTAACCCTTGAGAATTCAGTTGAGTACTGATTAGTGCTTAAATTGAGAGAAAACTACATGAAGCTGGGGAAAATCATCCAAAGGATTAACAAGAGCAGGACCTGGCATTAACAGAGGGCCAGAAATAATGCCAGTTCCCACCAGATTCATTGAGCATTGGGTAAAAGTATGCAAAAAGGGTTTGGCTCAGTTATAGGGAATAATTAGCCATAGTGTTGCCACTGTTCCAGTCCTACCCAAAAAAAGTGTAACAGCAAGATGTAAAACAGCAAGATGTAAAATTACAAGTTAATCAACTGTATTCCAAAACAAAGTTCAGGAATATTTATGTGAATATAAAAAATATCCAATGCCATACTGATAAAATGTTTGGCATCCAATTAAACATTACCAGTCATACAGAGACAGGTTGTATTTTTCCTTATGAGTTACTGAATCAATCAGAACAGACACAGCTATTAGAATTAAGAGCCAAGGGTATTCAAAGTGATTTATAATTATATCCCATATGTTCAAAAAGTGAGGAGACATGAAATATTAAAATGACCAACATTAAATTTCTAGTGATGAAAATTACTGTCTGAGGTATAAAATTCTATGTATAGGAATAACAGCAGATTAAATATTGCAGACAAAAAGATTAATGAACTTGAAGACAAAGCAATGAAATTATCCAAAATAAAACACAGAGAAAAAGAAATAATGAAACCAAATGAGCAGAGTATTGCTTAGTTGTAGGACAAGTAGCCTAATGTATGTGTAAATATGTAATTATAGTCCCTGAAGGGAGTGTGAAGAGATATTTGAAGATATTATGGATTTCTTTTTTCTTTAAAGTTTTTAAATGACAAATATCTGTCTAAACAAAAATAATAACAAGACAGTGTGAGGTTTATAAAGTATGTAAAAGTAAAATGTATAACAATAATAAAACAAAGGTCAGGAGGTTAGAAGTCAAAGATTGCTGTTGTAAGGCTCTTATACTGTATGTGAAGGGGTATAATTTTATTTGAAGGTAGGCTGTGATAAGCTAAAGATGTATAGTAAAAACCCTAAAGCAACCACTAAAACATTAAACAATTAAAGCTAATAAGCCAATATTCTAATGTTAATGCACTTAATAACAGCTTCGAAATGCACAAATCAAGAACTGATAGAATTGAAAAGCAATATACAAAAATGCACAATTTTAGACAGAAATTTAAATAACTCTTCCTCAATAGAACAGATAGATAGAAAATCAGTAAGGATATTAAAGATTGGAACACTATCAATCAACTTACCTAATTGACATTTATAGAATATAACATTCAATGAAAATAGAAAACACATTCTTTTAGGTGGATGGAAGCAATGGAGAATATTTACCAAAATAGATCATATTCCAGGCCATAAAACTGTCTCAATAAATTTGAAATGATTCATCTCAGAAAAGATCATGTTATCTGGCCATAATGGATTAAATTAGTACTCAATAATATATATATCTTTGGGAAATCTTTTAGTATTTGGATACTAACTGATACTTGTTTATATAACCCATGGACCAAAGAAGAAACAAGAAATAAGAAAGTGTTTGAAACTAAATAAATTTAAAACATCTATATCATAGTTTGTGGGAGGTGCTAAGGTGCTACTTAGAACAGTACACATATCAAAAAAGAAGGAAAGATCTCAAATAAATGAACTCAACCTCAAGAAACAAGTAAAGAAGACCAATTAAACCCAAAGTAAGTAGTGAAGAACAAATAAGAAAGATGAGAGCAGAAATCAGTGAAATAGAAAACAGAAAACATTAATTAAATCCAAAGCTGCTTCTTTCAGAAAATCTTTAAAATTATTTAAATTCTAGTCAGACTAATAAAGAAAAGAGAGATAAAACAAATTACTAAAATCAGGAAAGACAATATATACATATATAAAATAAGGGAAATTATAACTTTTTACCAATAATTTAAATAATTTTGATGAAATGGACAAATTCCTTGAAATATACAACCTCAAGAAGTATGCAACATAAAAAATCCAACATCCATTAAAGAAATGGAATTTATAGTTAAAATCCTTTCCACAAAGAGAACTCCAGGCCCAAATAGCCTCACTGGTGAATTCTACCAAAGATTTAAGAAAGACATTATACCAAGTCTACATAAATTTTACAGAAAATTGAAAAGAAGTAAAATCTTCTCAAAGCATTCTGTGACACCTCTATTGTTCCATTATTAAAATCAGACAAAGACTTTATAATATAGGAAAACTATAGACTCTAAACAAAATGTTAGCAAATTGATTCTAACATTATATGAAAAAGGTTGTTACACCATGACAAAGCAGTTCTATCTCTGGAATTCAGGGTTGGTTTAAAATCTGAAAATCAAAGAATACAATTTATCATATTAGTAATATAAAAAGGAAAAATCATATATTCAACATAATAGATGCAGAAAAATAATGTGACAAGTTCCAACATCCATTCCTGTTAAAACTCTTGCCTAACCAGGACTCACAGGGCAATAAAGTTCACCTTCAAAAACCTATAGCTGACAATATACTTAATGAAGAAAAACTGAATACTTTTTCCCCAAGATCAGCTATAAGACAACCATTTCTATTCAACATTTTACTGGAAGTGCTAGCCATTATAATAAGAATATTTTGTAAACAGCATCCAAATTGAAGAGGAAGAAGTAAAAACTGTATTTATAGATAATATGATTGCCTATGTAGAAAATCTGATGTAATCTACAAAAATCTGCTAGACTTAAAAGTGAGTTTAGCAAAGTTGCAGGACACGAAAGCAGTATGAAAAACTGAGGTATATATCTATATATAGTAGCAAAAAACAATCAGAAACTGAAAATTTTAAAAATACCATTTGCAATAACATTGAAAATATGAAATGATAAAGATAAATGTGACAAAATTTATGAAAGACCTGTGTGCTAAACTTTATAAAAGTTTGCTTAAAGATGTTGAATCAGATGTAAGTTAAAGAGACATATTATTTTCAGTTTTAAAGAATCAATATTGTCAAGATATCAATCTTCTCCCAAACTGATCTAAATATTCTACACAACCCCAATCAAAATTTTATTTTTTAGAAATTTATAAACCAATTCTAAAATTCACATGGAGATGGAGAAGTCTTATAACACTCAAAACAATGTTTTAAAAGAACTAGTACTACCTTATTTCAATATTTATTATCAAATTAGAAGTAGTAGTCAAGACACTGTAGTACTTGTGTAAAGACAGACATATAAAACAAAAGAGAGTCCAGAAATGGACCCTCATCTATCTGGATAACTTAATAACTTAATAATTTTTTAAAAACTTATTTATTGGGGCGCGTGGGTGGCTCAGTCGTTAAGCATCTGCCTTCAGCTCAGGTCATGATCCCAGGGTCCTGGGATCGAGCCCCGCATCAGGCTCCCTGCTCCACGGGAAGCCTGCTTCTCCCTCTCCCACTCCTCCTGCTTGTGTTCCCTCTCTCGCTGTGTCTCTCTCTCTCTCTGTCAAATAAATAAATAAAATCTTAAAAAAAAAATAAAAACATTTATTTATTTGAAAAAGTGAGAGTGTGTGTGTGAATGGGGGGAGGGGAGTAGCAGAGGGAGAAGGAGAGAGAGAATCTCTCAAGCGACTGCCTGCTGAGCATGGAGCCTGACCTGGAGCTCAATCCCACGACCCCGAGATCATGACCTGAGCTGAAACCAAGAGTTCAACTTTCAACTGCCTGAGCCACGCAGGCACCCCAAGATAACTTATTTTTGAGGAAAATTTGGTGGGGGTGATGCATTCATCACACTGATTGTGATGAAAATTTTTGGTGTCTAATTGATATTATACATGAATTATGCACAACTTACTTTATGTCAATTATACCTAATAAAACTGTTAAAAGTACATCTCCCTTAGAACATAAGGAGCTAATATATGTGTTTCATTTCTGCACCTTTACTTTTTCCACTGCTCCTCCCTCCATGCCTCCTTCTTTACCTCCTTCTCTTCAACCCTTCACCCTCCACATATTTCTTTCTTCCTCCCTCAAATTTATTTTCTTAATTCCATAATATAATGTGAAAAATTGAGGGAAAGTCAAAATTTCATTTGACTCCTGCCTGTCATCACTGCAGTGTTGTAGCCAGAGCCCCCGTGGCCAAATGTGATGAGCACAGGCTTTGGGATTAGACAGCAATGAGGTCAAGTCCCTGCTTCGTCTTTCAACCTGTGATCTGAAGTAAGTCACACTCAATTTACCTCAATTTCCTCATCTGCAAAACAAGAATAATTATAGCTATTCTGTAAGGATAATATGTGAATTAAATTTAGATAATGTCATTTGAAGTAAGACCTTTTATCTCCTTGAGTTTTAATTTCCTAATCTGAAAAAAAATAGGAAAATTGTAGCTATTCTCCTAAGGATAATATAGGGATTAAATTTGGATAATGCATGGTAACATTTCTGGTCCTTACTTCTAAACATAATTTCTCTTCCTTTTTTTAGGGAAGAGTTTCCCTGTTGCCTGCCTCCAAGAAGATAATACACTAATGTTCTCCTTTGTGCAAAAGGTAGAATTATACCTCTAATAATGTTAGAGTTGAAATACATCATAGAGATAATTTCATTTCAAAGCCTGTATTTCCAAAACTCAGGAAGAAAACTGGATAATTCAAACCTGCCTAGAAATTGGTGAGTCTAAGTAACTGTTCTTTGCGCCATGCGTATAAGATTGAGTAGAAACCTCCCTAGGCTTCCAACAGTTCAACTGTCCTGATTCTTCAGGAAAGCTGGTGATCACTAATTGCAGGCTCACTTCGTCATTGCTTGCCTTGAGAAGCCAATTCTGTCTCCCCTGCTGCTCTTTTCCAGTCTGACTGCTCAGAGTAATGAGGTCTAACTGGAAGCCCAAGTTTTTCCTCAGTCATTGTAACTTTTTATTTATGCCTTTGCCTGAGTTGCCTTCTGTCAATAGAAATCAAATTGAGAGCCATGATTTCCAAGTAGCCCAGCCAAGGTCTGCATTTTTAACAATATCATTTCGCCAGACATTGAACAGATCTCTGGTTGGGCTGATAAATTGTCAGAACAGTTGAGATATGTCACAAGCTGATAAAACCAGCTGGGGCACTCACAAGGGGAGAACAGTGAGTCTGATTCCAGGTGGGTCTATAGAAAGGCAGGCATTGGTCTCCCGTCTCCTTGAGGTAGGATATGTACAATCCACAGGGGCCTCTCACCAATTAGAGCCACCCAGGCATCTTCAGCTCCGCACAGCCCAAAAGAAGCACATTATCTTCCCCTTCAAACTTGTTTTCCTAGGACATCTCATCACCACTATCTCAAGTCCTGGAACAGGGAAAGGACAGATATCAAAATCTGACTGGGCAAGTGTGAAGGGGAGAAACAATGGGAGGGAAAAGTTAAAGTGTCTTCTCTGCATTAAGACTGGCCTAGGGACCTGACTATTATGATCTCCTTTACCCATTGAATAGCCCTTTGAGATATCATTCTCTCTATTCCACAGATAAGGAAACTGAGGCTTACAGAATTGTGGTGACCCACTGAAAGGTGCAGACCAGGTAAAATGTAAAAATAATTGCCTTGACATCTCATGAATGCCAGTATAAATATATATCTATTGCAAATATATATTTATTAAACGTAAGTTAGGAAAAAATATTAAATACCATGAAGGACAAAATATTAGCAATTAAAGCCATTCTATATTTAAATTATTCTTTCTAGATATGATCATTGTAACATATTTAATACATTACCTTTACTGACTGACTTTTACCAACTTATTACTCCACCAACTCTGTTTAAGAGTTTTCACATCCCTTCACTCTCCCCAGCTTTAGATTTCTGGTTACTTAAAAACATCAAAACAGTAGTATATAAAAGTGAGCACAGTGCCTAGGAGGGAGGACTATAATGCATGACTCAGAATGAAAATCGCTATTAATTGAAATAACTAACATTTATACAGTATTTTACAGATGATCAAGCCTATCCTTCTAGATGACTGCATTCATTGTTACAAAACATATGGAAGAATATGTTTAGGCTTTTTTACAGCTGAAAGTGAAGCATGGAAAAAGGAAAAGTGCTTTGTGACACAGCTACTAACCTTTACTTTTAATGAATTGGGAATAGAGGTTTAGAGACATTAAACAATCTTAGTTACTCAACCAACAGGTATTGGGGATGAGACACTGACATGGCTTTGTCTGTATCTATCCACGTCCTTTCTGTTAAAATAGTTTGCCTCTCTCAGAGTAATCCATGGACTCACCCACTACTATTATTCTGTAGGCTTTCTCAGGAAACATGGGCTACATTCAGTTTGGATTCCTTTCATTACTGGCATTATCATTCTCTCTTAATATCATCATAATTACCAATTACAATCAACATTTGTGATAAGGATATAGTAAGGCTGCAAAAATGGCCACAAATTATCCCTCACCCTCCATGACCTTTGGATATGTCCTCTCACAGTGACACTGGGGTGGCCTTGTGACCTGCTTGGTACAGTGGCACATTAGTGAAGTGAGCAAACAGAGGCTTAACAAGCTCTCGTGTGTGGACCCATAGCTGTTGGGGCTCCTGCCATTTCTACAATGTGAAGAAGCTGGGTAGCCTGGTGAACTAGGAAACAAGACATGTCCCAGGAGCCTCCTTCATCCTGGCTGCGTGTCTCCATGCCAGACTTAAGTGAGGTCATTCTGGATTGTCCAGCCATCAGCCAACTGCCAGGGAACTTGAAATAAATAAACAAGCCCAGAAGAGATCTGCCAGGTCAGACCAGAGCAGAAGAACTGCTCACATGTCTCACAGATCATGAGCTGTTTAAGTGGGCGTTGTTCCAAGGCACTAAATTTCAGTGTGTTTGTTACACATCAAAAGTTAACCAATACAAAGGTCTCTACTTACATTCCAGCAGGTATTAATTACTAGAAGGCAGCTGCATTCTGAAATCTTCTCAAGTTTGAAGTACAAGCTAAATGGGCCTCCCAGTTACCGCCTTCTAACAGAGTCTTCTTGCAATTCTTCAAATAGAATACAAAGTTGCTGATTCCAGCCCTCAGCTATTTTCAATTTCATAGCATCCTGGACTATTCCACATTGAGTTCAATCTTACCACTGTGCCCTTCGTTGTTTATTTTGCAGTTGTATGGGGTATGTTTCTTTTCCTTTGTATAGCACTTTAAAGCCTTTGACTTCAAAGTGGACTATAAATATTATGTATTCGTACAGCTATATGAAGAAATTGTTCTTTCTTTAGGTATCATGTGAAAAAATGTGAACAAGTTTTGTGGGGTTTGCTTGAGATGTTGTCTCAAAAGTTTGCATTTTTGGTCTATTCATTTGCAGGGGACAGAGGGGTAGTTCAAACAAACAAGAAGCCAACTCTTGGGAAAGTTGCTATTAAGCTTTCTTACTTAGGTAACTCGATAGAGCTTGCTCCAGGATGAGTTCCAGCACTTACTTATGTTTTCCTCGGCCACATAGGGCAGGCCGACTGGTACATTCTGTATCTACATTCACAACTCCAAACCAAGATCTTCACTTTTAAAGCTCCAAAAATTTAGCAAGAAACATGCCATTGGCAGCATAGTACTGTGGCTAAGAGTGTTAAGGCTTTTCAGTATGCCTCAGATTAAACTAGCACCAACCGCCCCCCCCCCCAGAGATTTACTTACTATCTGTAAGTACCTCACAGCATTGTTGTGAGTGTGACATAAGGCAATGATTATAAGGTACTTAGTATATACTTGGTATAGAGTAAATTCTCAGTGATACATTGTTGTATTCATTTATTTACTCTAGTTTACGATTGCTAAAGAAAGTAAATCAGTAAAAATGATAATCTGAAGCCCTCATTCACCAACAATCACAATTCCCTTTAGTCTCACCTATTAGACAAAGTGCCAGTTTTGGCTTAGATTTTAGTCCTGTAGTCTCTCCCAATATCAGCCCTTGATGTGGACTGGTCATTATAGGGTTGAGTTTAATACTATATATTCTGAAGTCAGGCTGATTGGGTTTAAATATTGACTCAAGAATTTATTCATTATACAACTCTGGAAAAATTAATCTAAATATCTATAACACAGTTTTTTTTAATCCATAAAATGGAGGTAGTGATAGTATGTTCTTCATGCTATTGTGTTGAAAATTAAATAAAAATATGTGTTAAGTGCTAAAACTTAGTGTTTGACACAGAGTAAGCACTGACAAGTTGCTATGAATATGATTATACCCAGGTTACTGTTTGCCACTGATAAAATCAACTTAAATATATATTGGAACTTCTACAAAGCCACACCTTCCAAATTCAGCTGGATTGAATGATTCTTCTAATTTTACTTAACTTTCTAGTTTTACAAAGATTAGTCCAAATAGCATCATGAAAAAATATGGACTTAGTCAGATACATATACAGTCACATCCAGGCTCTCTCATTTGCTAGATGTGCAAATGTGAACAACCTCCTTGTGTCTTAGCTTATTCACTTGTAAAACTGACTAATAAAATATAACTCCCAGAATTAACATCAGGGATTAAATATATAAAATGTCTGGCACAGATACTCAACAAATATGATGTGTTCAATTTGAATTACATCGTTTGGATACTCAACAATTAAAAAAAAATAATACAGGAGTGGAAAACTGATAAAGCTTCATTTTAATAATGAGAATCTTCACAAATTTTTGGGAAATGGCTTCCTATTAGTGGGAATCAAATTGGTAGTATTAGTGACTATTGTCATAGTAACCATACCTTAGCAACAAGGAAAAGAGATGAGCATACCTGGTGTGCTACCGTGTTGCAGCTACATTTACATTTTCATCCAGTAATATCTCAAGGTCTCTACTTACTGGCTAGATCAGAGCGATGGTTGGAATTAAGACAATACTGCTTATTAGTCATACTGAATGTTCTATTGATTATAACCCTCTACTTGCTCTGACTTTATTTTAGTAGTATCTCTGCTATAGTATGCAGAGTGCTCAACTGCTCCTTTCCAGGAACAACCAAATATTCTATATCACATTAGCGTGCTGACCTCTGGGACCAGTAGGATTTTCTTTAAATGTAAATATCAGAGCAGCAAAGGCAAAAAGTAACTATAAAGACTATGAGATCTTTTGACCAGCAAAGAAGAGGATGTTACTATCTAAAGATTATAAAGAGACTTAAAAGATACACTGTTCCTGCTTGGAATATATCTATTTTCATCTGTGCCAATCTTAGTTACATGAGCTCCAGTATCACCCAGAGTCTTTGATCTTAGCCATTCATTTCTTCATTCTGTCCAGAATCTACTGTTCTGTAGAGTCTTAGGTGGACTTTTGTTAAACAGTGATGGAGAAGAATATTTAAATTTCAATTTTATCATTCTCCAAAATATATATAATTAAGAAACTACGAGAAATATATTTTCAATTCTAAAAATGGCATGTACCATATGAAGATTCAAATACACACACAAATATAATAGCTAATATTTATTGAGCATGCTCATATGAAAAGTACTCTTCCCAGCACCTCATGAATTAGCTTGTTAATCCTCCCAAAAACATTATGAGATGGGTACTAATTATTCCCATTTTAGAGAAGAATCAGTTATAACAATTCCCATTATGTCGTCAAAGAAACCAAAATATCAAAAAATTAGGTAACTTGTCAGAGTCAGACATCTAGTATAATAATGAAAACGGTGGTCTGGCCACAGGACTCACATGTTTCCTGATAGTCAATAAAGTATATACTACAGAACACAGGAAATACTCAATAAGCAGCCCTCCTCCACTGGTTCAGTACCTAATGATCCACTGTTGATTACCTCTAGTCACACAAGAGCATTTGATTTTCAAGCTGGAAAAAGCCCAGGGAACATCTAGCTCTACCTTTTTATTTTACAGATAAAGCAACTGAGACACCAATAAATGTGGTTTGTTCAAAGTCACAACATGGTGGCAGAGCTATAACCCAAATTCTGGTCTCCAGACCTCCAGACTATATTGTTTCCATTATATGATACCCCACAGCTACTCTCAATCATACAATTTGATTTCTTATGTACAAATCAGCAAAATTCATGAGCCCAGAAGAGAAGAAAAATATTAGCTTTCTCATTTTCAGCATATATTTATTCTCACAAATGCATCAAATAATAAATCTCAACTGCCAAGTACATTGGTTTGAGTGGTGCCAATTTCAATCTGAATCAAATTCTAATAGTGTTATTTGCAATCCAAGAAAGTGAATTATATGGAAGGGAACATCCACTGTATCCTTAACTACCACACAGCCTCCAAGTACCCCTCCCTCCATGACAGCCTTTGGAGCACACCCTGAATTCAATTTCTCCATCAGTAGAGAGCAAATTGGTCACAAATGCCATTATATGGTTCTTTATTACACTACTGTTTTTTTTCTGTTGTTGTTATTTTTGTTTTGTTTTGTTTTGTTTTTTCACTTTAACTTGATGGGAGGTTTTATTCCTTCTCTCATTCTGTGTCCACAAGATCTTCACCTTCTCCCAGCGCACAAGTGAAAATCCCCACAGTCTTTATATGCCCTCCCTTCTAGGATAACAATAAAATGCCCATCTGTGTTGAAAAAAGTAATATATTGTTGTGCAGATTGAGTATAAAAATGTTTCTAGGCAAGTATCAAATAAGTCTTGGTGATTCCATTAAATCTTTTTAATAGCTGTCCCTGTCAAGCCAAACCCCATGTTCTCAGAGAAAATGACTTGCAGTATTTCTTCCAAATAAGTATTTGATTTTTTTTTTTCAGGAAACAGCCTAAAGCTAAAATGATAGACAATTAGTTTTCTTAAGACCAAATTAATTAAAACTCACTGGCTAACTTTCTTTGTGTAGCATTTAATAGATGTTAATATTTTAACACAGAACAAGAAATCTAACTTTGGAGATTTGTTCTTCAAATTATTGGACCCACAAGAGAATTCTGTGTTTCCTGGCTCAAGAACGATTTTAAAAGTCACAAATCTGGAAAGACGTGACAATCTGGAGTTGGAACTCTATTGTTCTGTGATGGTAACCAGAATCTGCTAATAAAATTGTCAGTAATCTATAGATATCTGGATGTCTAAGAACGTTGATGGATTATTCAGTGTTTTCCCATGATGGGTACATCTAATCAATAGATGAATTCAGCCTTCCTTTTCTAGGTCATAGTGTGTGAAATATTTTTGATATATGCTTGCAAAAACATTATCAATAATTTACCCAAATGAGGTGACATGGTATGTACCAAGCTGGTTTTGGCCAGTAGATATTTTTAGACTAACATGTGAATATAGACCCAAAGAGAAGATATGATCACTGGAAAAAGATTTAAAATTCACTCCAAGAGTTTCTGGCTCTCCTTGCATGAGGATACAAAGGATTTTTTTTTAATAGAAGCAGAATCATTGAAATAATGTATGCAAAAGATAGAGAAGGAAAATAAGGAAATAAAGAAAAAATAGAAGTTAGAGAAGGTTGAGTATAGATCAGTTCAAGAAAATGTACTTGGCATTTATTTCACATCAGACATAATACTCAGTGCTAGCCAGAGTGTGTACAGGTAGTGAGGGCCACAGTCATGTGAATAATTAATGAATAATAATTAATAGTGATAATTCACTATAAAAGTGAATAATAATTAATAATTTCACATCCAGTGTGAAAAGTACTACAATAGAGAAAATGTATAGAAAGTGCTGAGGAAACATATAAAGAAAGAACTCACTCTGCCATGATAGGGCTCATGAGAACAGGTGATATTTTAGCTCCTCTTTAAAAATATTTTTATTTTTAGTAAAGTCCCCCAGTTACCATCCTTACTTTGAAGTCCTATTTCCTAGAGGCTTTTAAATCTTTCAATTGTCTCCTCTCTTACTGAATTCACTGTTCTAAATTCTGTTAATACTGCTTTTGTCTATTTTAGATTTTTGACATTAGCAATTGAAAGCTTCTGTTAACACTTCTTTTCCTATTTTATATTTCCCAATACAATTAAGCCACATTTTTGTGACTCTGTAAATGTCTGAAAGATACTGATGAACCAAGCTGAAACTATGATTATGTTTCTTTTGTTCCTTTTTTGGTTCACTTTCCATCAACAGACATTATTCTAGATTTTACGTTTCTTCTTTTGTTTTGCCTTTATCAACTCATTGTCAACTTCTTTGAAAGATACTATAAGAATTATAAAACATCTGTTAATATTATTTCTAAATGCTCAAATTCTTCAGATATACTATCAGTTAATTTTTTTGCTTATTGTTTTCGTTGGGCTGTGTTTGTCTATTCATTTATTGCCTAGAGACAGTTCTCCCAGAATTCTCCATCCTCGTGCCCCACTATGGACTTCCCGTTCTGGGGGCCCACCATCTTGCCACCTTCCTGATTGTCTCTTCGCTTTCACCCTAGGACTTTTTTTTCCCTCTGTTTTTAATATTAGTTCCCATGTGTCGTGGACATTTGTGATTTTATTTCGTATCTAGTGTCTAACCTCTTCCTATGAGCCAGACTTCCACTATAGAAGCTGAAATTGCCAAGTAAAGAATTATCCTTACCACAAGAATAGGACACCTCATCTGGTTTTCATGACTCAGATCCATCTACTCCGGACTTTGAATCAGAAGCTGTTGGCACAAACAAACAGACATCAAGCAGTGGCAGGAGTCTGTTGCTGATGGTGCTGGCAGTACATTCTGAGTGTTTATGCCCAGCTGGCTTTGGCATCTGTGTCTTCACAGCTTAGAGGACGGATCATAGGTATTAGTTTTGGCTTGTGCTTACCTTTCTGGAACTTCTATTAGTATAATAGTAGATCACCTAATTTTCCTTCTTTCTATTCTACCTTTTAATTGCCTTTTTCAATTGAAAACCTTTTTCAGTGTTTCTTCCTTCAGAGAAAGGACTTCAACTTTCAACCCTCCTATGATTTATTTTCTAAACTTATTCATTTATATTTTTATTTTCAAACAATGCTTTGTCTCCAGTTGTTCTGTTATTACCTTGGTATTGATATCATATTATTATTGGTTTATAGATATGACATCTTTCCTTAACTCTCCAAGCATGTTATTTATAGATCTTTTTTTAACACTTTTTTCTGGTCCCCTTTACATTATTTCTGTTCCCTCTGAGTTCTTATTCTCTATGTTTTCTTCCTCTTCCATCATGGAAGCTTTCTTTTATATAGGCTTATTCTTGTATTCTCCTTCATAGTTAAGAATAAGGTGCTGAGGGATGTCTGGGTGGCTCAGTCGGTTAAGCAGCTGACTCTTGATTTTGGCTCAGGTCATGATTTCAGGGTCATGAGATTGAGTGCCACGTTGGGCTCCAGCTGGGTGTGGAGCCTGCTTGGGATTCTCTCTCTCTTTCTCCCTCTGCTCCTCCCCACCCCACTTATGTGCTATCTCTCTCTAAAAGTAAATAAATAAATAAATAAATAAATAAATAAATAAATAAATAAATAAAAATAATGAGGTGCTTATTTAGAAAAAAAAGTTGATTTACAGTAAGTATGTATAGGCAGAGATTTGACTGATAGGGTTGCTAATAGAATGTGATGAACCACATTTCATCTTTTATACTGGTTGAACCTAAATATTGGATCTCTAGGTCTTTTTAGAGTTGTTCAGTTACTCCAAAAAAGAATCTTCCCAGTATCCTGCCTGGAGGATATTCCTGACTACTAATGTTTCAGATCTTAAAAACAGAGCTGCAGAGCCTTTCATTGTGTCATCCTTCTCTCATTTTTGGTCCCCTGATTCTAACTGACCTCTGCTGTGCCATTTGCTTCAAGGTGGGAGATTGTATGAATTAATTAACTAGAGAATAAATCTTGTATCTGGAGCATCCACAGATTAATCAATATGATACACTACATTAACAAAATGAAGGGTAGAAGTCATAGGATCATCTCAATAGATGCAGAAAAAAATACTTGAAAAAACTCAGTATCCATTCATGATAAAAACTCTAAACCAACTGGGTATAGAAGGAACTTCAATATAATAAAGGCCATATATGGCAAACCCCCAGTTAACATCATGCTTAATGGTAAAAAGCTAAAAGCTTTCCTTCCAGATCAGGAACAAGACAAGTATGCCCACTTTCACCACTTTTATTCAACATAGTACTAGAAGTCCTTGCCACAGCAATTAGTCAAGAAAATGAAATAAAAGAAATCCAGATCAGAAAGGAAGTGACACTATTTCTGTTTGCATATGGTTTATAGAGAATATATATGTTTTATATAAAACATATATGTTTTATAGAGAAAACCCTAAAGCCTCCACCAAAAACTGCTAGAAATAAAAAATGAATTCAGGAAAAATTGCAGAATACAAAATCAATAAACAAAAATCAGTTTCATTTCTATACACTAACAACAAACTATCAGAAAGAGAAATTAAGAAAACAATCCCATTTACAGTTGTATCAGAAAGAATAAATACTTAGAGATAAATTTAACTAAGGAGATGAAAAATCTGTACACTGAAAACTATAAGATACTGATGAAAAAAATTAAGAAGATACAAATAAATGGAAAGATATTCCATGCTCATGAATGGAAGAATTAACATTGTTTAAATGTCCACACTATCCAAAATAATCTACAGATTCAAAGCAATCCTTATCAAAATACCAATGGCATTTTCCACAGAAATAGGACAAAGTTATAAAATGTGTATGAAACCACAAAAGACCCTGAATAGGGGCACCTGGGTGGCTCGGTCAGTTAAGTGGCTGCCTTCGGCTCAGGTCATGATCCCAGGGTCCTAGGATCGAGCAGGGAGCCTGCTATCCCTCTCCTGCTGCTGCCCCCCGCCCCCGCTTGTGCTCTCTCGCTTGCTCTCTCAAATAAATAAATAAATAAAATCTTTAAAAAAAGACCTGAAACCATTAAACTCCTAGAAGAAAAAAGGGGGTAAGCTACTTGACATTGATCTTGGCAATGACTTTTTGGATTTAACACGAAAAGCAAAGGAAACAAAAGCAAAAATAAAGGGGGGCTACATCAAACCAAAAAACTTCTGGACAACAAAGGAAACATCAACAAAATGAAAAAGCAACCTACTAAAGGGAGAAAATATTTGCAAATCACATATCTGATAAAGGAGTGGTTTCTAAAATATATAAAGAACTCATACAACTCAAGGGCAAAAAAATAAAAAAAAAGAAAGAAACAAAGAATGGGCAGAGAAACTGAATAGACATTTTCCAAAGAATACATACAAATGGCCAATGGGTACATGAAAAGATGCTAACATATTTAATTATCAGGGAAATGCACATGAGATATCACTTTACACTTGTTAGGATGGCTGTCATCGAAAAGACAAGAGATAAGTGCTGGTGAGGATGTTGAGAAAAAGCAACACTTGTGCAATGTGGGTGGGGATGTAAATTTGTGCAGCCACTATGGAAAACATTATGGAGGGTCTTTAAAAAATTAAAAATAGAATTACCATATGAGCCAGCAATTCCACTTCTGGGTACCTATCAAAGGAAACAAAATCACTATGTTAAAGAGATAATGCACCTTCATGGTCACTGCAGCACTATTTACAATAGCCAAGACATGGAAGCAATGTATGTGTCAACAGATGAACAGATAAGGAAATGTGATATCATAGATAGATAGATAGATAGATGATAGATAGATAGATGATAGATAGATAGTATAATATAATGATATATAGATAGTATAATATAATATGTATATATAATGGAATATCAGCCAGCCATTGAAAAGGGAAATCTTGTCATTTGTGACAATATAAATGGACCTTGAGGGCATTATCCTAAGTGAAATAAGTCAGACAGAGAAGACAAATACTGTATGATTTCACACATATGTAGAATCTAAAGTAAAATGAAAAAAAACAAACAAACTCATAGAAACAAAGAACAGACTGGTGGTTGCCAGAAATGGGAGTGGGCATGAGAGAATTGGGTGAAGGTGGTCAAAAAGTACAAACTTCCAGTTTTAAGATAAATGAGTTCTAGAGATGTAATGTATGGCATGGTGGCTAGAGTTAACAATATTCTATCATGTTTTTGAAAGTTACTAAGAGAGTTATTCTTAAAAGTTTTCATCACAAGAAAAAAATATGCAACTATGTGAGGTGATGGATGCTAACTCACTGTGATAATCATTTCACAATGTATACATACATCAAGTCATTATGTTATACACCTTAAATTTATAGTGTTATATGTTAATCATATCTTAATACAACTGGAAAAAAGTTGTACATAATTAATGTATACAATTTGATGGGCTTGGGGATAAATATGCACTCAGGAAACCATCCTGACAATCTATGCTATAAACCTATCCACCACTTCAAAAAGTATCTTCCTGCCCTCTTATTTATTATTGATTTTTTTTTTGATAAGAACACTTAATATAAGATTTACCTTCTTAGCAAATTTTCGATATATAACATAGTATTGCTAACTATATGCACTATACTTTACAGTAGATCTCTAGGATTTATCATCTTGTATAAACGAAACTTTGTACATTGTGACTAATACCACCCCAAGGGGTATTTGACTGCTTGCCTCCAGCCCTTGGCAACCACCATTCCACTTTCCAAATCTATGAGTTTAACTACTTTAGATTCATCATGTAAGTGGTTTCATGTAGTATTTGTCCTTCTGCCTGGCTTATCACTTAAGATAATGTCCTTCAAGTCCATCCATGTTGTTGAAAATGACAGCTATTTCCTTTTTTAGGCTAAATAATATTCCATCTCATGTATATACCACATTTTCCCTTAGTCTTTTTCTTCCCCAACATACACTTCACTGCATACCTTGTTTTCTGTTCTCCTTTTATTAAGTATTCCCAAGTGAATTTTGTTAATGTGGAAATGGAATAGATGCTAAGAGCTATCCGGGATTTGTTTGTTTGTTTGTTTTTTGCTTTAATTTTGTGGTTCCTTCCCTTTCCTCTACGTCCCATGCATATAATGTTCTATGCGACCTCCATTAACTTCAGTACAAAACTACCGACCAGAGCTGTGGTATCAGAAAAATAAACAGTACTGTTTCTTACAAAAAATACACACAAAAAAAACAAAAAAACAAAAAGGGTACAAATGTTCCTTGTACTCTCTGAATCCTTGCTAACATTTATCTTTTTTTTTTTTAATACCCATCCTAACAGGTATTTCATTGCTGTTTTTTTTTTTTTAAAGATTTTATTTACTTATTTGTTTTAGAGAGAGAGAGCGCGCACATGCGAGCGAGTGTGGGGAGGAGCAGAGGGAGAGGGACAGGCAGACTCTGTGCTGAGTGTAGAGCCCCACGCAGGGCTCAATCCCACTATGGTGAGATCATGACCTGAGCCAAAATCAAGAATCAGACGCTTAAACGACTGATCCACCCAGGCATCTCTCATTGCTATTTTAGTTTACATTTCTCTGTGGAGTAGTTGTATTTATATATCAGCTTTGGTTGTGTCATGCTTCCTTGTTTCTTTTTAATCCATGTAATTTTGCACAGGTGTTTGTGTATTTCAAGAAACAGTCACTTCGGGGCGCCTGGGTGGCTCAGTCGGTTAAGCGACTGCCTTCGGCTCAGGTCATGATCCTGGAGTCCCGGGATCGAGTCCTGCATCGGGGTCCCTGCTCAGCGGGGAGTCTGCTTCTCCCTCTGACCCTCCTCCCTCTCGTGCTCTCTGTCTCTCATTCTCTCTCTCGCAAATAAATAAATAAAATCTTTAAAAAAAAAAAAAAAAAGAAACAGTCACTTCTTCGGTCTTCACAGACTGGCTTCCCCAGGAGAAACCTTCAATAGTCAGCCCATTCCGAGATTCTGGGCAGGCTGGCTGGTAGAGTGCACAGGCTCAGTGTCAGGAACCATGACCCAGCAAGCCCAGGGCCTTGACCCATGCAGCCTGGGCCGTGGTGGCAGGCATCAAGTCTGGGTCTTCAGCAAACTCTGATAGTCACTTGATCTTTTCCTCCACAGGAGAACTCCTAGTAGAAGGGATCTCTCTGGCACTTGCTGGAGGGCACACGTGGGGTAATTCGGGTTAAGTCATATTGAGCTCTTCTCAGATGCTATAATCTCTCATCTGGATTCTGTTGCTCTTGTGAAGATATCTTCCTCCACGGACAGTTTTCAAATTGGTGTTTCTATGGGGCAAGGAGAGTTGGAATATTCTATTCTGCCATCTTACTGATATTACTAGTTAATACATTTCTATATTGCTATCTTATTTAAGTAAATATTTTATCTGTTTTCTTGTCTTTAATTTTCCCCCACCTTCCTCATTTTCAGATATCTCATTTCATTATTTATATATAAAAATATATAAACAAAACATAAATATATGAGTATATATGTATACAGATAGTGCGTGTGTTTATATATATACATATGTATGTGTGTGTGTGTGTGTATATATATATATATATATATATATATAATTTTTGCCATTCTTTCTCTACTACAAAGAATATTTACAGCAAATACTCCAGCCAAATACTCTGTAGACTAATAGATATTTCCACAAAAATCTATTGTCTTCCAGTGATTCAGTTGGTTAAGTGTCTGACTCTTGATGTCAGCTCAAGTCATGATCTCAGGGTTGTGGGATTGTAGCCCACGTTGGGCTCTGTGTTCACTGGGGAGTCTGCTTGGGATTCTCTCTCTCCCTCTGCCCCTCCTCTGTCTCCCAAATAAATAAATAAATCTTTAAAAAAATCTATTGTCTTCCTCAATCCTACTACCTAAAAACATTTGCCTATACCACCTTAGCAAACTCCAATCACAGAACCTGTTCACTGTCTCTGTCCTCTCTGGAATATAGGCTCCATTAGGTCACAAACCTGGCCTGTTCGCACTGTCACTATATATTCAGTGTCTAGAATAATACCTGCCATTTGGTCAGCACTCAATAAATATATATTTAATAAAACTGCATCATATGCATATTCAACTTAGGAAATAAATAAATATAGACATGAAGACTCTGAGGAACACAGACTGTGAAATGAATTGAGATGATGAGTCACCTAGCTAAAACAATTTCAAAGAAAACAGGAATGCCTTATCTCCTTTTATGGGAGTTGGGGGTTGTGTCTATGGAGGGGAGGCGTGAGACAGAGACCTCTTCCATGTCTTCGTAAATTATAGATGTGCTTTTTTAAAAAGTTCATTTTACTTAGCTGCACAGTAATTGGCTATTCTGATAATGATAGTGATAGAATCTAATAGAATCTCTGGCATATATGAGCATTGCACCATTTCACACATGAAATAAGAGTACATACAATCTAGGTGAGTATGTTGGGCCTGGGGAACAAGTGGACAGGAGAGGCACAGAAGTGTTCAAAGCCTATGGACCTAGGATGATTTCAATGCAGTCTAGGTATATGGAGAAGAATAGAGATGAGTCAAGGTGAATGGAGGTTTGATGAGCATATCAGCAAAAATAAGACACACTGAGTTTATAGGAGATAACACATTCAGTTTCTTAAAAAATACATTTGACTATTTTTATTTACAAATAAAGCACAGGTAAAATGGAAATGATCATATAAAGTGTGATTTAATAAATATAATATACAAATTAATATATAATATATAAAAAGAAAGGAAATCTAACATCTGTATAGACATTACCCCCTATAATAATGAGAACATCACCAATATGATTTTACTACATGTGATATCTTATTATTCTGGGTGTTTGGGATTTAAAAATAAAACAGAGTCATACTTTCATGGAAGTTATACTCAAATAGTGGGATGGAAATACACAAAACTTTTGAACTTTACATAGATGCATTCCTACTGAATGTGTTCTTCTGTAACTTGTGTATTTCATTTAGCATTAATTATTCAAGATGCATCCCTGTTAATGCATTTATTTGTAGTTAATATATTTTACTTCTGTATAGTGTTTCATTATATGAGTAAAATTCAAATTATCTATCTATTCCCACTTGGGTTGTTTGCAGCTTTCTGCTATTTCAAACACTGGTGCTCTGAGCATCCATGGGCATGACTTCTGGTGCACATAACCCAGTGTTTTTCCAAGAGTAGAATTGCAAAGTCACTGGAAATGCAAACCTTCAACTTCACAAGATAATGCTGAGTTGGTTTCTAATGTGTTTTGATGATTATATTCCCAGAATTAGTGTCTAAAGTTTACATTTTTATCTTATTTTCACAAGTATTTAGTTTTTGTCCTGATTTTTAACTTTGGCCAATGAGGAAAGTATAAAGTACAATCGTATTTGGTTTTCATTTTTATTTTGTTAATTACAATTAAATAAAAAGATGTGTTCTTATATTTATCAGATATTCAGACTTCCCCTTCAGTGAAAAAACCTGTACATGACTTTTGGCCATTTTTTTTATGAGGTTGTTTTGCAATTTTTTAAATTGACAGAAGATAGGTATGTTTCTAGATACTAATCTTCTGACAGTTATATTTCTATAGAAGGAATATTTGTGCCACCCCATTCATATGTTGAAACCTAATCCCCAATGAAATGGTGATTGGAAATGGGGCCTTTGGGAGGTGATTAGGCCACAGGATGGAGCTCTCACAAGTGGGATCAGTGCCCTTATAAAAAAGTCTCCAAGGAGCTCCCTCCTCCCTTCTGCCATGTGAGCATAGAGTAGGAAGACAGCCATCTATGAACCAGAAAGCATGACAGCACCAGACACAAAATGTGCAGGCACTTTGATTTTGGATTTCCTGCCTCCAGAGCTTTGGGAAATAAATTTCTGTTGTTTATAAGCCAGTCTATGGTATTTTGTTAGAGCAGCCCCAATGGGCTAACACATGTATATTGCAAATATCTAACTAGAAAGTAAACTTGATAAAGGCAAAAAATTTGTTTGTTTTGTTCACTGATGTATCTTCAGCCCCTACCAAGCAGAATTTATGGTGCAGAGTACTCAATGAAAATTTGTTGAATTAATAAAGGGAATTTTTACACTAAATGCATTCCTTTATGGTTGCTCATTTGAAATCTTATGAGAATTCCATTAGTCTGAGATCATATAAATATTTTCCTATATCCTCTTCTAAAATGTTTAGTTTTCCTCTTCACGTATTTTTTTCTTTAATTCACCTAGCATTCAATCCTGAATATGATGTGACAATTAGTTGTCCAAGCATAATTAATTCATAAGCCTATATTTCCCCGGTGATTGGCAAAACAGACATTTTTATATATCAGTTTTCCATATAACAGTGAAAATGTTACTGTATTCTCTTTTGTTTTGTGTCTTTTCTATTCCCAAGCCGATTATTGCTAATTCCTGAGGTTTTAGTACTGTAATTTTTGAATAATTTTTGAATAATTTTTGCATAATTCTTGATACCAGGTAGTATATATCCTTCCAATCTCCTCTTCATTTCCTTCAGAATTGGTGTATCATTTCTTGCCTCATTGCTATTATATAATTTTTTTTCAAAGATTCATTTATTTATTTGAGAGAGAATGAGAGAAGGTGTATGCAAGGAAGGGGAGGACAGAGGGAGAATCTTCAAGCCGACTCTCTGCTGACCATGGAGCTCGATGCAGGGCTTGATCCTATGACCCATGAGATCATGACTCGAGCTGAAACCGAGAGTTGGTTGCTCCATGGACTGAGCCCCAACTATTATATAACTTTAAAATAAGCTCCAAGTTTCTTAAAAAAAAGAAAGAAACTATTGGGAGTTTTAATGGGATTTTTTTGACAATGATCCTAAATGTGAAGAGAAAATATATCTAAAATACTGACTTTTTATCAAAAGCAAAGTATATTTCCCCACCTAGTTGGTTTTCAGAAATATCCTTCAATATTTGTTTTTCAATTTTGCAGTAAGATACTGTACTTTCTTGGTTAGTTACATTGCTATGAACCTTACATTTTGTTACTATTATGTAAATTGTATCATTTTACAAACTGCAACTTGCATTTGTGACTGTTGTGTAAAATTTCCAGATTTTTATATATTATGTATCTAGTCACCATAGTAAACATTCTTCATTCTAATAACTTGTTGATTCTTTGGAGTGTTGGCTGATTTTAGACAATTTTATCTGCAAATATTAGTGGTTTTGTTTCTTGCTTCATGATCTGTAAACATTTAATTAAGTTCTTTTCCCCTGTGATTACTCCAATGACAAAAATTTCTGGTAAACTGTTAAAGAGAAACAGTTCGTAAGCATCATAATCTTCTTTATTTTATTAACCAATTTTGCTGTAGGTTTTTGGTAGATAATCAGTAAGACTGAGGAAGTCCTTTCTATTTTTACTATAAGACACCTTGAAAGGATGTTTATCAAATGTTCTTCTCTGCATCTATGGTGATAAACACATTTTTTTCTCTTTTAATCAGTTAATGTGATAACCTTCATCACTCAACTTTCCACTGTTAAACCCATCTTGATTGCGACAACTGAGCTCTACTGGCTCATGAGTTATATATCTTTTATATGTTGCTGGATTTAGCTGGCTAATATTTTACTGAGGGTTTTACAAATTTATTCATGAGATGATTTACCTGTAACATTCCTCTTTTATACAACCCTCATAAGGTTCGGTTATCAAGATTATATTAGCTTCATACACCTAAATGAAGAGAGTCTTTTTTTCTATACCTTAAAAGGTTTATATAAAATTTTAATGATCTGTTTCACTAATGTTTTGTCATACACTCCTTTAAATCATGAAGTCTGGTGCTTCTCTTTGGAGAATATTTTGAAAGTCTGAATCGAACTTAATTACCTTAATGTAATTTTGGCTTTGTCCTTTTTTCAGGCAGTTTATAAAAATTTTTCACATATGTATTGATTCCTTTTTGGTCTTTCTTTCATTTCTACTCTCAGTGCTATTACTTTCTACTTTCTTCATTTTTTTAAATATTTATTTATTTGTTTGTTTGTTTATTTATTTATTTATTTATTTGAGAGAGAAAGAGAGTACAGAGGGGAGGGGCAAAGGGAGAAGGAGAGAAAGAGTCCCAGGCAGACTTCACAATGAGCACAGAGCCTGACCCAGGGCTCCCTCTCACAACCCTTGAGACCATGACCAGAGCCAAAAACAAGAGTCAGACACTTAACCAACTGTGCCACCTAGAGGCTCCATTTCTTACTTTCTTCATTCTTAAATTTTGATCGTAGGCTTATTAATTAATATTTTATTTCCTTCTTCATATAACCATTTAAGACTCTATTTTTTCCCATGAATCATCAACTCAGGCTCATCTTCATATTAAAAAAAAAGTTTAAATATTAGTTAATTCAGTTCTAAGCATTTAAGATTTTATTATGATCTCTCTTATGATCTATAAATAATTTAGAAGTGTTTGTGATAATTTTCAGATTGGGGGTAAATGTATCTCACATGTGTTGATTTCTAATTTAACTGCATAGTGTTTTTAAAAAGGTGGATTTATGATACAAATATTTCATTGTTTTGACACTTTATGGTTGGTTGGGAAAACAAAGTATTCTGAGTATGTTTTGTGTGTGCTTGATAAGAATTTATTTTCTCTAATTTTGGTGTACAACATTCCATATATTTCCATTAAATAAAGTGTGCTAATTGTGTTGTTAAATTTCTTATATCTTTACTAGATTTTGTCTGCTTTATCAATAATTAAGAAAATCATTTTGGTCATGGTTTGTATAATTTTCTCTCTGCCTCTAGTATATACATATTTAAAATTTTTGTTGCATGTTTATTATACATATATATATTTATATATTTACTAGCAGTAGTTCTACCATAAATATATGATTTATATATGTATGATACATATAAATATGTATAAATACATTTATATATTTTAGTCTATTTTATTAGGTTTATAAAAACTTAGACTTGCTTATTCTTCCTGCAAGCAAACATGCTATTATTTCATATTATATTTCTTAGTCCTTAATGATTTCTTTTTTTAAATAAACCTCACTTTTAGAACTATTTTAGATGTCCAGAAAAATTATAAAGATGTTATGAGTTCCCATATCCCATACCCAGTTTCTCCTATTATTATTATTATTTTTAAAGATTTTATTTATTTATTTGACAGAGAGAGAGAAAGCGAGAGAGGGAACACAAGCAGGGGGAGTGGGAAAGGGAGAAGCAGGCTTCCCACCGAGCAGGGAGCCCGATGCGGGGCTCAATCCCAGGACCCCGAGATCATGACCTGAGCTGAAGGCAGTCGCTTAACTGACTGAGCCACCCAGGCACCCCTACAGTTTCTCCTATTATTAACGTCTTAGCTTTTTTTTTTTTTTTACAATTAAAGACTTAATATTAATACAATATTATTACCTGAGGTCTATACTTTATTCAGATTTCCTTAGTGTTTGCCTAATGTCTTTTTGTTTGTTTTTCCAGGATCACATCCAATACACCCTATCATATTTAGATGGCATGTCTCCTTTGGCTGCTTGTAGCTGTGACATTTTCTCAGATTTTCCTTATTTGTGATGACCTTGACAGATTTGAGGTCAGATATTTTGTCTGTATTGGGATGTGTTGATGCTTTTCTAATGATTACACTGGGGTTATGGGTGTTTGGAAGGAAGGCCGCAAAGGTAAATTGTCATTCTCATTACATTATATCATGGGTACATACTGTCAACATGATTACCACTGTTGATGTTAACCTTGATCATCTGGCTGAGGTGGTGTTTGTTATGTTTCTCTATTCTAAAGGTACTCTTCCCTACCCTTTCCATGGTGTATTCTTTGAAAGGAAGTCATTCTCTGCAGCCCAAAGAAGAGTTATGTTATACCTCCTCAAGGGCAAAGTATCTGTTTAAGTTATTTGGAATTTTTCTACAGGGATTTGTCTCTATCCCCTCATTTACTTATTCAATCATATGTTTATATTAGGATGGACTCTGGATATTTATTTTATACATTGGGTTATAATTTAGTACTGCTTTTTATTAAAATATTTACTCAAATTTTTAGTTTTAGACTTTGGGAGCTCTTTCAATTACCTCTGTGTCTTTTGAATATATCTCTATCATTGTGGATATTTTTATTTGTTTGAGTAATTTTATTTTTGAACACTTCCCTACTTTATTACAAGATGCCCCAGGTTCATACTGTATATTTTTCCCCCTAGTTCTAGAATCAGCCATTTCTTCAAGTGGCTTTGTTTCCTTTTATTGGACAATGATATTAGATGCCATGTTCTAAGAGTGTTCATTGCTCTGTTGTCATTGTTTCTAGACCTTCTAAACTGATAGAGCAAGAGAATCTTTGTACTGACCAGCGACACACACACAAACATATATAGCCATTAAAGTAAACGGTAGTTTATAGTGATGTCTCTGACTCTAATCCACTACTCCATGGATCACTGTGGCCTCTTCCCTTGCTTATTTGTAGCCTTCTACTACAACAATGTGAATCCTGGCTCACACCATTATTTACTTAATTGTTCAATCGCAGTATGCATGGATAGTTAATCCATACCTCCACCGGAAACAAGTTGGTCAACTAGAGTACATTGCTATGCAGATTTTTGGGTTGGAGGGGTTGTTTGTTTTTTACTTCTGATTTATAGACTCCACTCATTGTCCAATTTATGTAGTTTAACATTTTTTCCCCAGCCTCTTCTGTGAGATGCTGAATTTTATATTTGCAATACAGTGAGATTTTTTTTTGTCACAGTCTGCTCTCTGCTGGTATTTTCTGACCTCTAAATAATACTTATAAAATGTATAAATATGATTCACACTTTTTACTTGACAGTTCCATGGGTTTTGTAAAATACACTGTATCATATATCCACCATTATAATAGCATACATAATAGTTTCACTGCCCTAAAAAAAATCCTCTGTGCATCATCTATTCAACCCTCTACCTAAAGAGGAACTATGTGCAAGTGAGTGACTGTAATGATTACAAATGGCACCCAAGGTCTGTTTCTGGCTTCCTACTCATATTTTAAATTTTATTTATTTTACTTTATTTTTTTTTACATTTTAAATATGGTCATTTCATATATTGTGTCTATTTCAATACCTATAACCCTTGGGGATCCAAAATTGTTGTTTCTGTTTACTTCCACTCATAGTAATTTACTTCTTCGTGGATATAGTAATTATTTTTGTTTTGTTTTGTTATAGTTGGTAAAAGTTCATCTGTGGGACCCTGAGAAGCCTGATTTGCAGGTCTGCATCTATTTATTTATTTTTAGTTGGCAGCCAGTCCTACATGCAGAGACCATTTTAATGTATTTGTAGGAGATTTCCCTAATTGCATGAGCAATGCATGTGTGCATTCCATACCCATTGTAGATCAGGTCAATGATTGCAATTCTTACTATGATTATATCATATATTACTCAATGCTCTAATTTTATTAAGATTCCTTTTGGAGTGAACACTTGGGTTTTTTCTCATTTTCTTGAAGACACAGAAATGATTTTAGAGGATGCTTTTTTGTCATTTACCTAGGATCAAATTAAACTAAATTAGGAGATATCTTTAAAATATTTGTAACGTCGGAGCCACACCGTCTTTGGGGTGATCCGTGGTGGACGTTTTGAGGGCAGCTGACCTGCAGCCTGCGCGCCCCAGACCGCCTCCTGTGGAAGCCTGAGCCGGCCGTGTAGCTTTCTCCCTTTGTCTCATAACCATGTCCACCAACGAGAATGCTAATTCACCAGCTGCCCGCCTTAACAGATTCAAGAACAAGGGGAAAGACAGTACAGAAATGAGGCGGCGCCGAATAGAAGTTAATGTGGAGCTGAGGAAAGCTAAGAAGGATGACCAGATGCTGAAAAGGAGAAACGTAAGCTCGTTTCCTGATGATGCTACCTCTCCACTACAGGAAAACCGCAACAACCAGGGCACTGTAAATTGGTCTGTTGATGACATTGTCGAAGGCATAAATAGCAACAATTTGGAAAGCCAGCTCCAGGCTACTCAAGCTGCTAGGAAACTGCTTTCTAGGGAAAAACAGCCCCCCATAGACAACATAATCCGGGCTGGTTTGATTCCAAAGTTTGTGTCCTTCTTGGGCAGAACTGATTGTAGTCCCATTCAGTTTGAATCTGCTTGGACTCTCACTAACATTGCTTCTGGGACGTCAGAACAGACCAAGGCTGTGGTAGATGGAGGTGCTATCCCAGCATTCATTTCTCTGTTGGCATCTTCCCATGCCCACATCAGTGAACAAGCTGTATGGGCTCTAGGAAACATTGCAGGTGATGGTTCAGTTTTTCGAGACTTGGTTATTAAGTATGGTGCAGTTGACCCCCTACTGGCTCTCCTTGCGGTTCCTGATATGTCATCTTTAGCATGTGGTTACTTACGTAACCTTACTTGGACACTTTCAAACCTTTGTCGCAACAAGAATCCTGCACCCCCATTAGATGCTGTTGAGCAGATTCTTCCTACTTTAGTTCGTCTCCTGCATCATGATGATCCAGAAGTATTGGCAGATACCTGCTGGGCCATTTCCTACCTTACTGATGGTCCAAATGAACGGATTGAAATGGTTGTGAAAACAGGAGTTGTGCCCCAGCTTGTGAAGCTTCTAGGAGCTACTGAATTGCCCATTGTGACTCCTGCGCTAAGAGCCATAGGAAATATTGTCACTGGGACAGATGAACAGACTCAGGTTGTAATAGATGCAGGAGCACTTGCTGTTTTTCCCAGCCTCCTAACGAACCCCAAAACTAATATTCAGAAGGAAGCTACGTGGACAATGTCAAACATCACAGCTGGTCGCCAGGACCAGATACAGCAAATTGTGAATCATGGATTAGTCCCATTCCTCGTTGGTGTTCTCTCTAAGGCAGACTTTAAGACACAAAAGGAAGCTGTTTGGGCTGTGACCAACTATACAAGTGGTGGGACAGTTGAACAGATTGTATACCTCGTTCATTGTGGCATAATAGAACCATTGATGAACCTCTTAACTGCAAAAGACACCAAAATTATTCTGGTTTTATGGATGCCATTTCAAACATCTTTCAGGCTGCTGAGAAACTAGGTGAAACTGAGAAACTTAGTATAATGATTGAAGAATGTGGAGGTTTGGACAAAATTGAAGCTCTACAAAACCATGAAAATGAGTCTGTGTACAAAGCTTCATTAAACTTGATTGAGAAGTATTTCTCTGTAGAGGAAGAGGAAGATCAGAATGTTGTGCCAGAAACTACCTCTGAAGGCTATACGTTCCAAGTTCAGGATGGCACTCCTGGGACCTTTAACTTTTAGATTGTACAGCTGAGGCAGAAAGTTGTTGGTTGTGTACTCTGTTTGGTAGAAGTTTGTCTTACTGTTTCTCTACTAAGAACTCTTTTTAAATGTGTTTTGTTATTGTAGCACTTTTTACAATGAAACTCTACTTGACCAGTTCCAAACTGTACAACCTATATGAAGCTCCTCCTCTCAGTGGGTTTCTTATTTCTATGTGGAATCTCCTCTCTTGCAGTGTCCTGTAAATAAAGATTAAATTCCACTCTTTTCTTTACTTCACCATAAAAAAAAATAAATAAATAAATAAAATAAAATAAAATAAAATAAAATATTTGTAATGTATTTCCAGAAGACATTCCATTAGTTCAGTTTTAATCATGTGGATCATAAAGACTTTATGGAATATCTAAGCAGTCATATCTAGCAGGCATAGAGAAAGAGGAGTCATGTCAAGTTCTAGTTTTGAGAGTCATTAACACACAGATGAGAGTTGGAACTATAGAGTTAAAAGTGATTACTCAGGAGACATTCATACCATAAAACAGGGCAGAGACTATTACAATTCAGTGGCATATTTTCTTTAAAAGATTTTATTTATTTATTTATTTATTTAAGAGAGAGAGGGAGAGAGAGAGTGTGTGCACATGTGTGTGCAAGTCAGGGAAAGGGCAGAGGAGGAGGGAGAGGGAAAAAATCTCAAGCAGACTTAGTGCTGAGCCTGGAGCCGGAGGTGGGGCTTGATCTCACTACCTGAGATCATGACCTGAGCCAAAACCAACAGTTAGACACTCAACTGACTGAGCCACCCAAGTGTCCCACAATCCAGTGGCATATTAAATATATTAAATAAATATATGCACTAGGTAAGATGCATAAAGTTTGTATGGTTCTTTTTGCCAGGGAGAGGAAAGTTTTTTTGTAGATGACAACAAAGCTAGTCAGTCAATGTATATGTCAGATAGCAATGCTCATTTTCAGAAAGGTTGTGATAAAAGTCCTACAATTTATCTAAGAGGTACTTTTAAATACAAAACTGCATGCATCTTTATCCAATTTTGCATGATTTCTAACATTTCTTCTAAGGAAACATTAATTTTAATATTGAAAGGATTCACATTGTCTTTCATATCAAGATTTTATTTCATCCCTCTTTATGGTTCCAGCCTTATTTTTTACAAGCTTTCCCTTCATCAGAATGCTTCATTCACTCATTTGTTTCTGGACATTTGAGACCACTCTTCTCACATATTTATCAGGATATTCCAACTCATCTTCCAGAAATGAACCCTTCAACATCTCAGGTAATGAAGTGCTGCCCTTTCTTTCCTTACTTTTCTTGTATTCTACATGAATATATTCTTCATATTTTCTAGTCTCTGAACTTATTCTCCAGTGACTAGGACACTATCTGAACAATATTAGGCAATAAATACTTGTGGATTTGAATGAATGTGTATATGACCAAACTTAGACCATATAACTCACTCGTAGTCCTGAAGAAGCTCAAAATAAAGCCTAAGTAGTTAATGTTGGATTGAAGCATACAAATTCTGAGTGACATCAAGCATTTAGTGACCACATAGTGTCAGTAGCTGAAGACCAAATATGGTTTCTGTGACAATAAGGAATAATATATATTCAGGAAGTATAAACCAAAGCCTTAAAGAGTTGAATTAGGGATTGGTATTAGGAGAGTAACCATGGAAAGAAACTAACATCCGTTAGAACTAAGAAAACAGATTATGCAATAACACTTGGAACTATACTTAGCAAATGTTTCTGGTTTAGCAATTTAGGTGGACACAATTTATCTAAGAGGTACTTTTAAAGGACTGTGCTTTCTTACTAGATTGAGTTGCATTTCATCTTAAAGGTTCCACATAGTGCCCAACATAACCATATCAGCAAAGTTTCCCCTGTATTAAAATTAAAACTATACTTTTCCCAAAGGAGAAAGAACTTCATTAATATCCAGTTTGTGCTCTACAAATGTTGAGTTCACAATTCTTGAGCAGCCAGCCTTAATGGATGAATCCAGATTATAAGAGAATTTTATAAAAGAAAAACAAATCTCTTTTACTTACTGTGTGTATGAGCCACTATAATGGTCACAACAGTATAACAGATATTTGAATAAGAGTAAAGTATGGTGTTTAACTTATTAACAGATCAAAGTGGATTGAGAGATGTTGTTACCCTGCACAATCCTGTCCTGGGTAATATATCTAACATACATTTAATTCTCAACACATATGACAAGATAGTTATTATTACCTTTTTTTCACTAGAAAATAAGTCTCAGAGAGTTTAGTAACATGACCAAGTATACACAGTTTGCAAGTACCTTAAATAAGAATAAACTCAGGGGGCGCCTGGGTGGCTCAGTCGTTGCTACCTGCTCAGCGGGAAGCCTGCTTCTCCCTCTCCCACTCCCCCCACTTGTGTTCCCTCTCTCACTGTCTCTCTCTCTCTGTCAAATAAATAAATAAAATCTTAAAAAAAAAAAAAAAGAATCAACTCAGTATTTTTTTTTCCAAAGCCCATGATCATCCCTGCAGATGCTGGCTGAGCCAGTTGCTACTGAGAGATAAAGATGAGAACTAAAAAAGATCAATGCATTCAGTGATCAGAACGCTTCTAGTCACCTTTGAGAGTCAAGTTACCCTTCAAAAGAAAGACTAGTGAAACATATTTCAAATGATTATAGACTCTTTTGTAGAAAGAAATTGTCCTGGCCCAAATATATAATAATGTTGAGTCAATTCTTCCAGCATTTAAATTCTTCATTTTTTTTGAGAAAATATTCCATTGCTTTTTGAAACTACTAGAGCACAATCCTAAGACCAAGGGGTCCTTTTCACACTCCTAGACTTCCATCAGAAGCATGCAGATGCAAAGTGTCCAGCAAGGAGCTCCTCACCCCAAAAACTAACCTTGGGTCTATGGTTCAAACTCTGAAGGCATAGGCATGGAAAAAAAAAATGAGCTTGATGAAGACAGGCTTTATGGGTTAGGAGGAAAGATAGCATCGATCTTGAAAGGCTTCTTGAACCAAGAATAGGCAAAGGAGTCAAGGAATATTGTCTACAGAAGGAGCAAGCCATCAAGTTAGAAAAGCAATTATAGACCAGTGTGTTAAAAATGGTAGCCTTAGACTTCTTTTTTTCTTTCTTAACATCTATTGCATTATTTGTTTCAGAGGTACAGATCTGAGATTCAACAGTCTTGCACAATTCACAGCGCTTACCAGAACACATACCCTCCCCAGTGTCCATCACCCAGTCACCCCATCCCTCCCACCCCACCCCCCACTCCAGCAACCCTCAGTTTGTTTCCTGAGATAAAGAATTCCTCATATCAGTGAGGTCATATGATACATGTCTTTCTCTGTTTGACTTATTTCGCTCAGCATAATACCCTCCAGTTCCATCCACATCGTTGCAAATGGCAAGATCTTATTCCTTTTGATGGCTGCATAATATTCCATTGTATATATATACCACCTCTTCTTTATCCATTCATCTGTTGATGGACATCTTGCCTCTTTCCACAGTTTGGCTATTGTGGACATTGCTGCTATAAACATCGGGGTGCATGTACCCTTTCGGGTCCCTACTTTTGTATCTTTGGGGTAAATACCCAGGAGTGCAATTGCTGGATCATATGGTAGCTCTATTTTCAACTTTTTGAGGAACCTCCATACTGTTTTCCAGAGTGGCTGCACCAGCTTGCATTCCCACCAACAGTGTAGGAGAGTTCCCCTTTCTCCGCATCCCCACCAACATCTGTCATTTCCTGACTTGTTAATTTTAGCCATTCTGACTGGTGTGAGGTGGTATCTCATTGAGGTTTTGATTTGGATTTCCCTGATGCCAAGCGATATTGAACACTTTTTCATGTGTCTGTTGGCCATTTGGATGTCTTCTTTGGAAAAATGTCTGTTCATGTCTTCTGCCCATTTCTTGATTGGATTCTTTGTTCTTTTGGTGAAGAATGAAGGGGGGGAAATCGGAGGGGGAGAAGAACCATGAGAGACGATGGACTCTGAAAAACAAACTGAGGGTTCTAGAGGGGAGGGGGTTGGGAGGATGGGTTAGCCTGGTGATGGGTATTGAGGAGGGCACGTTCTGCATGGAGCACTGGGTGTTATGCACAAACAATGAATCATGGAACACTATATCTAAAACTAATGATGTAATGTTTGGGGATTAACATAACAATAAAAAAATTAAAAAAAATGGTAGCCTTAGAGACCACATGGAAATGGATTAATGTATCATTTCCATAGAATCAGATGGAGTGTGACAAGTAGAAGTTAGTAGATGTCTTAAAATTTTACTCATCCATAAATATCCGAGCTGTACTTCCAACTTCTAAGCCAGAGCTGTAAACCTGTTCCTAAAATATTTCATGAAGAATTAAAAGATTGCTTTACCTGTTCAGATTACAATTGAAAGCTGTCCTTTCAGCACTTTTTATGAATCTTATATCTGCTCTAGCTGGCCAGAATTGCTGGAATCTGAGAGTACCATTTTTAGGTTATGCATGCTGTGTGACCTACGGCAAGTTCCTTAATTTCCCTTTATGTCACCTATCAAATGGGGATCATACAGATATCATGCCCAACATGTAATACATGATTGATAAATATTTTGAATGGATAATCTCATAAATGATTTAATAAGACTCTGTAACATGAATAGCACAATGCCTTGTGCTTGCTAAGTGCTCAAAAATGATATTTGTTAGTATTAATATTTTAAATATCACAATGCGGTAAGAAAAATGGCATTATGACAACAGAAAAGTGAGCATGCTTCATTCACTAATTTTAAACTTGTTTTTTTAAAAATGGATAAATGTTTATGTATACATGAAAGTAGAAAAGAAGAAATTATTTCAAGATCTGGTTTTGTATCCTAAATATTCCATTACTTCTGTTAATTTGTATAGATCCGACTGTAGATGCATACTCTTCTCTAACTCTGCCATGGATAAGGGAAACTTACAAGTCAAAGAAACTAGGAGATAGCTAATCAGGTATAATCCTTTCATATTACCCAAGAAGAAACTTAGCCACAAATATACTGAGTAACTTTCCTTATGTTACACAGGCAGACTTTTCTTCTAAATAAGGCCAAAGCACTTTACAGCAGCTCCCTCAGCTTGCATAGTTGATAACATCTTTCAGCTTTCAAATATTCCAATGCAATGAAACTGGCATTAATTCAGTGGTCCTAAAATCAACTGAAAATATCTCCGGCCTATGCTTTGATGAATACAGCATGAAGCATTTTCAAAGTGATTCTTCTCCTTGATTATATTCTTGGAGATTCTTTTATATATATAAATCCATTCTCTCAAAGAGAGGAAGATTGTATTGCCCATTTGGCTGACAAGAAATGATTTTAAATTGTTTCATAACAAGCAATTTTTAAAAAAGTATTTTGAATCCAAAGGCTTTTCAATAAGTGTTGAGTGATATGTGAATGAAAAGAGAAGCTGTGAATAGATTACATACAGAATAAAGAAAAATCAGGTAAGAAAAAATATTGAAAGAATAATCATGTTTTTTTTTTAATTTTTTATTGTTATGTTAATCCCCATACATTACATCAGTAGTTTTAGATATAGTGTTCCATGATTCATTGTTTGTGCATAACACCCAGTGCTCCATGCAGAACGTGCCCTCCTCAATACCCATCACCAGGCTAACCCATCCTCCCAACCCCCTCCCCTCTAGAACCCTCAGTTTGTTTTTCAGAGTCCATCATCTCTCATGGTTCTTCTCCCCCTCCGATTTCCCCCCCTTCATTCTTCCCCTCCTGCTACATTCTTCTTCTTCTTTTTTTCTTTCTTAACATATATTGCATTATTTGTTTCAGAGGTACAGATCTGAGATTCAACAGTCTTGCACAATTCACAGCGCTTACCAGAGCACATACCCTCCCCAGTGTCCATCACCCAGTCACCCCATCCCTCCCACCCCACCCCCCACTCCAGCAACCCTCAGTTTGTTTCCTGAGATTAAGAATTCCTCATATCAGTGAGGTCATATGATACATGTCTTTCTCTGTTTGACTTATTTCACTCAGCATAATACCCTCCAGTTCCATCCACGTCGTTGCAAATGGCAAGATCTCATTCCTTTTGATGGCTGCATAATATTCCATTGTATATATATACCACCTCTTCTTTATCCATTCATCTGTTGATGGGCATCTTGGCTCTTTCCACAGTTTGGCTATTGTGGACATTGCTGCTATAAACATCGGGGTGCATGTACCCTTTCGGGTCCCTACTTTTGTATCTTTGGGGTAAATGCCCAGGAGTGCAATTGCTGGATCATATGGTAGCTCTTTTTTCAACTTTTTGAGGAACCTCCATACTGTTTTCCAGAGTGGCTGCACCAGCTTGCATTCCCACCAACAGTGTAGGAGGGTTCCCCTTTCTCCGCATCCCCGCCAACAGCTGTCATTTCCTGACTTGTTAATTTTAGCCATTCTGACTGGTGTGAGGTGGTATCTCATTGAGGTTTTGATTTGGATTTCCCTGATGCCGAGCGATGTTGAGCACTTTGTCATGTGTCTGTTGGCCGTTTGGATGTCTTCTTTGGAAAAATGTCTGTTCATGTCTTCTGCCCATTTCTTGATTGGATTCTTTGTTCTTTTGGTGTTGAGTTTGATGAGTTCTTTATAGATTTTGGATACTAGCCCTTTATCTGATATGTCATTTGCAAATATCTTCTCCCATTCTGTCAGTTGTCTTTTGGTTTTGTTGACTGTTTCCTTTGCTTTGCAAAAGCTTTTTATCTCGATGAAGTCCCAATAGTTCATTTTTGCCCTTGCTTCCCTTGCCTTTGGCGATGTTTCTAGGAAGAAGTTGCTGCGGCTGAGGTCGAAGAGGTTGCTGCCTGTGTTCTCCTTTCAGATTTTGATGGACTCCTGTCTCACATTGAGGTCTTTCAACCATTTGGAGTCTATTTTTGTGTGTGGTGTAAGGAAATGGTCCAGTTTCATTCTTCTGCATGTGGCTATCCAGTTTTCCCAACACCATTTGTTGAAGAGACTGTCTTTTTTCCATTGGACATTCTTTCCTGCTTTGTCAAAGATTAGTTGACCATATAGTTGAGGGTCCATTTCTGGGCTCTCTATTCTGTTCCATTGATCTATGTGTCTGTTTTTGTGCCAGTACCATACTGTCTTGATGATGATAGCTTTGTAGTAGAGCTGGCAGTCCGGAATTGTGATGCCGCCAGCTTTGCTTTTCTTTTTCAACATGCCTCTGGCTATTCGGGGTCTTTTCTGGTTCCATACAAATTTTAGATTTATTTGTTCCATTTCTTTGAAAAAAGTGGATGGTATTTTGATGGGGATTGCATTGAATGTGTAGATTGCTCTAGGTAGGATTGACATCTTCACAATATTTGTTCTTCCAATCCATGAGCATGGAACGTTTTTCCATTTCTTTGTGTCTTCCTCAATTTCTTTCATGAGTATTTTATAGTTTTCTGAGTACAGATCCTTTGTCTCTTTGGTTAGATTTATTCCTAGGTATCTTATGGTTTTGGGTGCAATTGTAAATGGGATCGACTCCTGAATTTCTCTTTCTTCTGACTTGTTGTTGGTGTATAGGAATGCCACTGACTTCTGTGCATTGATTTTCTATCCTGCCACTTGACTGAATTCCTGTATGAGTTCTAGCAGTTTTGGGGTGGAGTCTTTGGGATTTTCCACATAAAGTATCATATCATCTGCAAAGAGTGAGAGTTTGACTTCTTCTTTGCCGATTTGGATGCCTTTGATTTCTTTTTGTTGTCTGATTGCTGTGGCTAGGATTTCCAATACTATGTTGAATAGCAGTGGTGAGAGTGGACATCCCTGCCGCGTTCCTGACCTTAGCGGGAAAGCTCTCAGTTTTTCCCCATTGAGAATGATATTCGCTGTAGGTTTTTCATAGATGGCTTTTATGATATTGAGGTATGTACCCTCTATCCCTATACTCTGAAGAGTTTTGATCAAGAAAGGATGCTGTACTTTGTCAAATGCTTTTTCTGCATCTATTGAGAGGATCATATGATTCTTGTTCTTTCTTTTGTTAATGTATTGTATCACGTTGATTGATTTGCGGATGTTGAACCAACCTTGCAGCCCAGGGATAAATCCGACTTGGTCATGGTGAATAATCCTCTTAATGTACTGTTGGATCCTATTGGCTAGTATTTTGGTGAGAATTTTTGCATCCATGTTCATCAGGGATATTGGTCTGTAATTCTCCTTTTTGATGGGGTCTTTGTCTGCTTTTGGGATCAAGGTAATGGTGGCCTCATAAAATGAGTTTGGAAGTTTTCCTTCCATTTCTATTTTTTGGAACACTTTCAGAAGGATAGGTATTAATTCTTCTTGAAATGTTTGGTAGAATTCCCCTGGGAAGCCATCTGGCCCTGGGCTTTTGTGTTTTGGGAGATTTTTGATGACTGCTTCTATTTCCTTAGTGGTTATAGGTCTGTTCAGGTTTTCTATTTCTTCCTGGTTCAGTTTTGGTAGTTGATACATCTCTAGGAATGCATCCATTGCTTCCAGGTTATCTAATTTGCTGGCATAGAGTTGCTCATAATATGTTCTTATAATTGTTTGTATTTCTTTGGTGTTGGTTGTGATTTCTCCTCTTTCATTCATGATTTTGTTGATTTGGGTCATTTCTCTTTTCTTTTTCATAAGTCTGGCCAGGGGCTTATCAATCTTGTTAATTCTTTCAAAGAACCAGCTCCTAGTTTCGTTGATCTGTTCTACTGTTGTTTTGGTTTCTATTTCATTGATTTCTGCTCTGATCGTTATTATTTCAGGTCTTCTCCTGCTGGGTTTAGGCTTTATTTGCTGTTCTTTCTCCAGCTCCTTTAGGTGTAGGGTTAGGTTGTGTACTTGAGACCTTTCTTGTTTCTTGAGAAAGGCTTGTATTGCTATATACTTTCCTCTTAGGACTGCCTTTGCTGTATCCCAAAGATTTTGAACAGTTGTGTTTTCATTTTCATTGGTTTCCATGAATTTTTTTAATTCTTCTTTAATTTCCTGGTTGACCCATTCATTCTTCAGTAGGATGCTCTTTAGCCTCCATGTATTTGAGTTCTTTCCGACTTTCCTCTTGTGATTGAGTTCTAGTTTCAAAGCATTGTGGTCTGAAAATATGCAGGGGATGATCCCAATCTTCTGGTACCGGATGAGACCTGATTTATGACCTAGGCTGTGATCTATTCTGGAGAATGTTCCATGGGCACTAGAGAAGAATGTGTATTCCGTTGCTTTGGGATGGAATGTTCTGAATATGTCTGTGAAGTCCATTTGGTCCAATGTGTCATTTAAAGTCTTTATTTCCTTGTTGATCTTTTGCTTAGACGATCTGTCCATTTCAGTGAGGGGGGTGTTAAAGTCCCCCACTATTATTGTATTGTTGTCGATGTGTTTCTTTGCTTTTGTTATTAATTGCCTTATAGAATTGGCTGCTCCCATGTTAGGGGCATAGATATTTACAATTGTTAGATCTTCTTGTTGGATAGACCCTTTAAGTAGGATATAGTGTCCTTCCTCATCTCTTATTACAGTCTTTGGTTTAAAATCTAATTTGTCTGATATAAGGATTGCCAACCCAGCTTTCTTTTGGTATCCATTAGCATGGTAAATGGTTTTCCACCCCTTCACTTTCAATCTGGGGGTGTCTTTGGGTCTAAAATGAGTCTCTTGCAGACAGCATATCGATGGGTCTTGTTTTTTAATCCAATCTGATAGCCTGTGTCTTTTGATTGGGGCATTTAGCCCATTTACATTCAGGGTAACTATTGAAAAATAGGAATTTAGTGCCATTGTATTGCCTGTAAAGTGACTGTTACTGTATATTGTTTGTGTTCCTTTCTGGTCTATGTTGCTTTTAGGCTCTCTCTTTGCTTAGAGGACCCCTTTCAAGATTTGTTGTAGGGCTGGTTTTGTGTTTGCAAATTCCTTTAGTTTTTGTTTGTCCTGGAAGCTTTTTATCTCTACTTCAATTTTCAATGACAGCCTAGCTGGATATAGTATTCTTGGCTGCATATTTTTCTCATTTAGTGCTCTGAATATGTCCTGCCAGTCCTTTCTGGCCTGCCAGGTTTCTGTGGATAAGTCTGTTGCCAATCTAATGTTTCTACCATTGTAGGTTACATATCTCTTCTCCCAAGCTGCTTTCAGGATTTTCTCTTTGTCTCTGAGACTCGTAAGTTTTACTATTAGATGTCGGGGTGTTGACCTATTTTTATTGATTTTGAGAGGGGTTCTCTGTGCTTCCTGGATTTTGATGCCTGTTTCCTTCCCCAAATTAGGGAAGTTCTCTGCTATAATTTGCTCCATTATACCTTCTGCCCCTCTCTCTCTTTCTTCTTCTTCTGGGATCCCAATTATTCCAATGTTGTTTCGTCTTATGGTATCGTTTATCTCTCGAATTCTGCCCTCGTGATCCAGTAGTTGTTTATCTCTCTTTTTCTCAGCTTCTTTATTTTCCATCATTTGGTCTTCTATCTCACTGATTCTTTCTTCTGCCTCATTTATCCTAGCAGTTAGCGCCCCCATATTTGATTGCACCTCATTAATAGCCTTTTTGATTTCTACTTGGTTCGATTTTAGTTCTTTTACTTCTCCAGAAAGGGTTTCTCTAATAACTTCCATGCTTTTTTCAAGCCCAGCTAGTATCTTTAAAGTGATGATTCTGAACTCTAGATCTGACATCGTACTAATGTCCGTATTGAGTAGGTCCCTGGCAGTTGGTACTACCTCTTGTTCTTTTTGTTGAGGTGATTTTTTCCGTCTTGTCATTTTGTGCAGAGGAGAATAGATTAATGAGAGAACAAAATGCTAGCAGGGTAACAATGTCCCCAGAAAATATACTCTAAACAAATCAGAAAAGACCTGAAGCAGTGGGAAAAGAAAGGGAAAGAGAGAAAAAAGAAAAAGAAAGAAAAAAAGAAAAAAGAAAAAGATAAAGATAAAGATAAAAACAAACAAAAGCAGAACAAAACAAAACAAAACAAAGACAGAATGTGATCAAATATGATCAGGCTGGTTTATAGATCAGTGCCACACACTAGATTTTGGGTGTATTTTGGTCTGTTAAAAGAAAGTCCCTCCCAAAATTTTAAAGAAAGAAAAACTTATATATGTACAAAAATAAGGGTTGATATGATGAAGGGATGGAATATGACTGTAAAGATGGAAATTATAAAAAATTTTATAAAAGGATTTGATAAGTTGTTTGAAAAAAGAAAGAAGAGGATTTAAAAAAAAAAAAAGAAAGAAAAAAGGGAGAGAATGTGATCAGGCAGGGGAGTAGAAAAAAACCATACACTAGAGATTTAGAGTATATTTTGCTCTGTTAGAAGAAGCTATCTCAAAATTTTAAAGAGAGAACAACTTATATATATATGCCAAAAATACAGGTAACTACTATGAAGGGATAGAATATGACTTCCAGAAAGTGGTCGCTTTTCTGTTCAGAGAGTTGTTGCTATTCTCTTCTTCGATCTCCTGTTGAGTTTGTAGGTGTTCAGAATGGTTTGATCCCTATCCAGCTGAATTCCTGAGAGGAGATGAAATCCAGGTCTCCTACTCCTCCGCCATCTTGCTCCGCCCCCCTGAAAGAATAATCTTGTTAAAAAATACTATCTTGCTGATATTTTTAATATGAAAATTACTCAAATATTTGTTATTTAGTGGTCTGCATAAGCAACTCCAACAAACACCTTGATAATATTTTTACTCTTAACTTTCCATCAGCCTCTACCACCAAGTCTGTAATATTAATTTCCCTGGATTTTTTAATAAAATGCAATGTAGAGTAATGACTGCAATCTTGTATATAATAAATAGAAAAAAAACACGGATTATGAATTAAGATAATCTGAGTTTGTGCCCCAGTATCCACCATTTTTTTCTCTTTCTTAATTGAGGTATAGTTGACATATAACATTATATTAGTTTCAGATGTACATGACTTGGTATTCGTGTATATTGTGAAATGATCACCACAGTAAGTCTAGTTAACAAATATCACCACACATAATTATAATTTTTTTATGATGAGGACTCTCAAGATCTACTCTCTTAGCAATTTTGAAATAGACAATACAGTATTAACTATAGTCACTGTGGTGTACATTACATCTCTATGACTTAATTATTTTACAGTTGGAAGTTTTTTACCTTTTGACTCCATTCATCCGTTTATCCCACCTCTACCCATCCCCCCACCCACCTCTGGCAACCACCAATCTGTTGTCTATTCCCTATGAGCTTGGTTTTCGTTGTTGTTTGTTTGTTTTAATTTCTTATATAAGTGAGATCTCATGGTATTTTTCTTCCTCTGTCTGATGTTTCACTTAGAATAATTCTCTCAAGGTCCATCTGTGTTGTTGCAAATGACAAGATTTCATCATTTTTATGCTAAATGGCATTTCATTGTATATAGACACCACATCTTTATCCATGGATACTTAGGTTGTTTCCATATTTTGGATTTTGAAAATAATGCTGCAATGTATATGAAGGTATACGTATCTTTTCAAATTAGTATTTTTGTCTTCTTTGGATAAATACCCAGTAGAATTGCTAGATCATATTTTACTTCGATTTTTATTATTATGTTTTTTGTTTTCTGTTTTTTGTTTTTCTTAGGAAACTCCCTACTGTTTTCCATAGTGGCTGCCCTAATTTATATTCCCACTAACAGTGCACAAGTGCTCCCTTTTCTCCACATCTCTGCCAACACTTGTTATTTCTTGTCTTTTTGATAAAAGCCATTATAACAGGTGTGAGGTGGTATTTCATTGTGGTTTTAATTTGCATTTCCCTGTTGATTAGTGATGTTGAGCATCTTTTCATGGCCTACTATTCACCAACTGAATATGTTCCTTGAAAAAATGTCTATTCAGATCTTCTGCTCATTTTGTAACTGGATTATTTCGATTTTGGAGGTTGTTTTTCTGCTATTGAGTTGTATGAGTCCTTTGTATGTTTTCAGTATTAACTCTCTATCAGATATATGATTTGAAAACATTTTCTCCCATTCACTAGGTTGTGTTTTCCTTTTGTTACTGTCCAGTATCACCGTTTACTGTGTAATTGTGCACAGGCTGCCGACATGCCATGAGACTCAATTTTTTTTATTTTTAAAAATTGAAACAAAACCTGTTTTTCTGGCTTACTATATGGATTAGTGAAAACATTTGCAAAAATATCTGTATAATTCTTTTTTTTAAGATTTATTCATTTATTTGAGAGAGTGAGAGAAAAGAGAGTGAGAGAGAGAGAGAGAGAAAGACAGACCATGAGTGGGGGAGGGGTCAGTGGGGAAGGGGAGAAGGAGAGAATCTCAAGCAGACTCCCCACTAAGTGTGGAGCTGGACTCAGGGCTTGATCCTACTACCCTGAGATCATGACCTGACCTGAAATCAAGAGTCGTACTAACCCACTGAGCTACCCATGCACACCTGTATAATTCTAGATATGTAATTGATACATAAGTTGACAGGAACAATAGCTAAAAGTACTATTATCATCTATGACTTTTAATAGCTCTTATGAAGATAAGCCTCCTCTTCCTAACTTGGACTGCACTGTTTAAGCTTCCACACCTTACTGATGTTTCCGAGAGAGAAAAAACAGAGAGATGTTTCAATCCAAGTAAAATTTATATCAAAGAATTGACCAGAACTTCTGCCCTGAATTCTTTCTTTCATTCCTGCTTGACGAGCAGCATCAACCCATTGGAAAAGTCAAAGCCTAGGAATATTATTTCAACATGTGAATATTTACTGAGGATTTAGTTTGCATTCCACATAGGCTGAGCACTGGGTATGCATTGATAAAAGACCAGGTTGCTGCCTCAAGGATCTTATTATTCCTGTGAAAGTCAGATATACAAAGCAGATGGTACCTATTTGTATGGACAAAGTCAGTAGGAACTCAGATGAAGGTGTAGTCAAATATGTCTAGGACATCAGGGAATATTCTCAAAAGTCATGGAACTGAAAGTTATGTCAGACTTTAAAGACAAACATGAAAGAATTTTCTAGGTAAAGATAATATGGACAGGAAACCATAATAAATAGGTATGCTTGTATAAAGTATGAATTGGAAAATGTCAGAGTTTTTGACCAGAAAGCTAGCATCAGATTATAAAAGTCCATGCTAAGGTTTGGGATTTCAGCTTGTAGGCAGAGGAGAACCACTGAAGATTACTGAGTAAGGGAGTTATGGAATCATATTATCATATTATATGTTACCTGTCTGGTTTTGTATAAGAACTGAGTGGAAGGAAACTGTTAAAACTATGACCAGTGAAGAAGCCTTTGCAGTTGTCCCGATAAAGTTGATATAGGCTTTAATTGGAAGTAACAACACAGAGGTTGTTTCAGGAGGCATTGTTGGAGTAGCACTGCTTGACTTTTGTAATTTTTAGAAAAAAGTGAAAGAAAAGGAAGAGCCTAATGACATTACCTGCTTCTAAATTAGGAAATTAAGCAGTTAGAGTTGGTATTAGCCAAAGTCGGAAAGTGAGAAGGCAGAAGTGGGGAAAAATGAATTAATTTGGAAGCATTTTCTATTTGAAGAGCTTTGGGACATCCAGGGTGATATAAAATGGAAAACTTAAAATTATGAGTTCAGCATAAATTTGTGACCATTAAAAGTCATTGAACAAAGGGAATCCAAGAACAGATTTGCATTTTAATTCTCTGTATTCTTCCAGACTAAACTGGCAGCAGAATGCAGGAGGTAAAGAGATGGCTGGAGTCATCCAGGAGACTGATGTAAATGGCTTCAGTGTGGTAGTAGCAGTGAAGAGGAAGAAAAGCTGGGAGAATTTAGAGTTATTAAGATGTTAAAAGAGTCACTGTTTCACTAACTTTAACAAAGGTGAATGAAAGGGAGCCAAATTACTCTCTCCAAATTGCTATTTTAGAAGACTGGGCAGCGATCATACCACAGAACAAGGCAATATAGAAGAATCAATTAGAATATTTAGTTGCACATGACAGAAATCCCCCGTCAAATTAGCTTACAAAAATAAACAAGATAATGCATTGGAAATGTGCTTAAGTCTTTCCACAAAACAAAAGGAAAAGCCATGGGAAGAATGGTAACTCAAGATACTCCAGAGACTGGAACTTGGGATTCAGACATTATCACCTCATCTTGATATCTGCTTTATTAGCTCCAACTGATTACAATTCTTAAAAATGTGATTAAGAAGATGGCTCCTGGGGCGCCTGGGTGGCTCAGTCGTTAAGCGTCTGCCTTCGGCTCAGGTCATGATCCCAGGGTCCTGGGATCGAGTCCCGCATCAGGCTCCCTGCTCAGCGGGAAGCCTGCCTCTTCCTCTCCTCCTGCTTGTGTTCCCTCTCTCGCTGTCTCCCTCTCTGTCAAATAAATAAATAAAATCTTTAAAAAAAAAAAAAAAAGAAGATGGCTCCTGCGTTGTGAATTGTGTAAGACTGATGAATCACAGACCTGTACCTCTGAAACAAATAATGCATGATATGTTAAAAAAAAAAAATGATAGTAGGAAGGGAAAAATGAAGGGGGAAATCGGAGGGGGAGAGGAACCATGAGAGACTATGGACTCTGAGAAACAACCTGAGAGTTCTAGAGGGGAGGGGGGTGGGGGGATGGGTTAGCCTGGTGATGGGTATTAAAGAGGGCACGTACGGCATGGAACACTGGGTGTTATATGCAAACAATGAATCATGGAACACTACATCAAAAACTAATGATGTATGGTGATTAACATAACATAATAAAATTAAATTAAAAATTTTTTCTAAATTTCAAAACAGGCAAAATAAAGACATATTCTATATCAACCTAAAAAAAAAAAGAAGAAGAAGAAGAAGAAGAAGATGGCTCCTGGCCCCTTAAGTTCAAATGTATCTCTTTCAATGATTCAGGAAGAATTTTCCTCTCCTGGCTTCTGACTGAATCAGCTTTGGTCATATGCCTGTCCTTTGAACACATTTCTCTGACTGAAGACCAATTATAAGTAGTACTGCATGGATTGAATGTCCAAACCTTTAGTGGGGGGTGTTGGGTATGTGATACAGAGGGAATGAATGTTGGGAAGACAAAAAAAAAAGAATGTCAAATGCAAGAAGGTTTGTAGAATAGAGACCATGAGTTCCGATTGGAAAATACTGAGACTGAAGTACCAGTGAGATAGTTGAGTAAAATTGTCTACTGATAAGTTGACTCAAGAGGAAGTAAATGCTGGACTTGTGCTCAGAGAAGAAACTGGCTTAATATGCAGGACTCTGAATGCATTAATAAGATCCTTGATGGTTTCTATGTAGTGAATGAACTGACAGAACTCTTCATTTAGAACATGGATTTCTCATTTGGGTGTTAGGAGGATTATATAAAACAGGGAATGGAGGTAACTGAGGAAGAATTAGAAGCCGCCCATGGTGCTTTTTAGCAGGCAGTAGTCTAAACCTGAAATTTCATATCTTCGAAGCAAATCACCAAGAATCCTTTCCCCAAATTGGAAGGAATACATGGTTCGCTTCTAAAATCTGCTTGCAAGAAATCTCTATTATTTCCATATCACATGAATCCAGGAATAGTAGGCATGTTCTTTGTGAGGATGCTCTAAAGAAATCTATAAATTTCACTTGATATCTGACAAGTTTCTTTTCTTCCACTTTCATTTTTAAGAGCCTCAATTCAACATTTTTGACAGGTGTCTTTTGCTCTTTATCCTCTAATTTTTAAAAACATTTTTAATGAAGCTCTAGATTGGGATTATAAATTCATTCTCTGTTTTACACGTTGCTGGGAATGTTATTTCTATATAACTGTTTCTCTTTCAGTAAGTATCTTCTTCAAGGCATCATTTAAACACTGTGTTTTGATACAGTAGAATTTCTAGCTCCATCACTGACCACTTTCATAAGAACCTGTTCCCTGTTCAAAACAAAGAGATTTGAAAGTATAGTAGTGCTATACTGGAGGACCTGTCAACTAGCTCTTCCTGTCCAATGTGGATAATAGTGCCTATCTTCTTACAGATGTTGTGTGTTCTACAAATTTGTAATAAAATTAATGACTTGCCCTAGGTGAAAATCCTCCTAATACAATTTTGGCCTGCCAACCAAATTCTAGCCAGCTTCTGATCACAGACAAAGCTCTTGGTACCCAATGCACAGGGTAAAAATACCATGGTAATATTTTCCTTCATTTTCAGGTATTCCATATATCAGTCTGCCTGAACACTCTAGAGACCAGCACATACTAGTTCAACTTGAACATCCAGTGTATAGTTTAAAATTTGAAGGAAGACTCTTGCATCAAAATAATGGAAAAAAAGGAATGTAGTAAGGAGTCAGAGTCATAGACAAAGAATTATGCAAACCTAAGGAAAAAAGAGTAAGATCCACATATTAAAAGACACATGGAGAATGTAAAGTGAGTCCAAAATTTTTTAACCTTTTACAAACTGGAGTTTTATAGTATAGCAAATGAAAATCACAACATATTAAATATGTATATAATTCTAAAACTAAAATTTGTATGAAATGAATCGAATGGTACTGCTTTGATTTCCTATGCAATTCCCTGACCAAGATAGATGTTTTTCAGCCAATATTCATGGATTCATTTATAGGTTTCATGAGTTTAGAAGCAAAATTTCCTGAGATGTGATAGTCAAAAGAAAAACAGTGTAAAGCAAACAAAGAAGGTGGTGATGGTTCTTGAAGGGCCATCTTTCGAAAACAACTGACTTCTTTCTAGGCATGCAAGAAAATGGAAAACCCAACAGTAAATTACCCAAATGCTAATTGCAATCTAAAGAGGATAGTGCAATTATCAAAATCATCTTCGATTTGAAAAAGCTCTATAATTTATAAAAATGATAATAAACTTTTTAATATTTGAACATTAATGCTTCAAGGTAAATTTATCTTCAAATGTGCAGATTTTTTTTTAATTTTAAGAAATTATGATCATCATATATTTGTAAAAAGATTTAGACTTTTCAAAGGAGTGAGAATGTTTTTCATTGGACTCGGGAATATTATTTATTCAGAAATGTCCTTAGATCCTACAAGTGTTGATAATTTTCAGGTGAAGAATAGCTCAGGTTGCTTAGATGACAAATCAAAAAAGCTGATAAGTTCTGTAACTCTGATTTAACATTTCCTTCTGTGTATTACAAGTCTGCTATGCCATATAGCTCTTGATATTTTTTTTTTAAAGATTTTTTTTTTATTTATTTATTTGACAGAGAGAGACACAGCGAGAGAGGGAACACAAGCAGGGGGAATGGGAGAGGGAGAAGCAGGCTTCCCGCCGAGCAGGGAGCCCGATGCGGGGCTCGATCCCAGGACCCCAGGATCATGACCTGAGCCGAAGGCAGACGCTTAACGACTGAGCCACCCAGGCGCCCCGCTCTTGATATTTTTTAGTATGATCCAAATTATATTCCTACTGAAGATACAATAAACTCCTTTTTATTCCTGAAAACTCTTACTTTTTAAAGATTGCAAAATATTCCCTGTCTCAAAAATGTGGTCACTCCATCCATTGTCTGTGCATTACTTTGTGTCCACTATTAAACTAGATTATAGTTTGTTGTTTACATACTTTCTCTCTCCTTAAAAAGTAAGATATAAAAGACAAAGAACATTTTTTTTCATACAAAAATGCACAATCATCGGAAATGCCTAAAAATCTTTGATACCAAAACAACAAAAACTTAGTATTACAATAAATATATAATATTTGGGGTACTAAGTGTGTCAAAATATACACAAAAAGAATTATATAAGTTATCTCTTTATCCTCACAAAAAGTTAGTATAGTATTTACTATAACTATTTCTAGTTTAAAAAGAATGAGAATCTTAGTTCTTCATCTCAGTAATTCTGGAGTAACTTAGAGAGGTTAACCCTCTTGCAAATAACTATTATAAAATCATAAACATGATTTAAAAAAATAACAATATGTTGTCATGGGAATATTACCAGAATCAGGTGGAAAGTGTAAGACAATCTGCCTTGAAAGACAAAGTATAGCATGCATGATTTTTGATTTTGCAATCTATTGACCAATAGCACTTTATATTCCTTAAAATTTGGGTGGCAGAAAACCACCATTTTCCTGTCTTAAGATGTCAGATAACAGACTTCAGAGTTGGTAGAATGGCCACATAATTAATGACATAAGGGGAAGGGTACTCCTGGAAAGAGGTAAGCTCCAATATTTGTGTGTAAAATTTACCTAAGTACTTTGCTGGTCACTTTACCACACATATTCAGACCTGATCTCAAATGTCCCAGCAAGAAGAAGGCACCATCTGGAATCTGAGAGAAAGGTATTTTAGATGCTGCCTTCTGCAAGGAAGACAGAGTTCAGAGTTGACTGTGGTCATGTTAATTGCTCATTCAAATAGAAAAGTCTTTGTAGAAACTATGAGAGAATCCAGATCTTCTGCAACATATCATTCATACTATCTATATTCCCATCAAAATCACTAGATATGTGAAAAACAGGAAAATGTATATACTTAAGAAAAAAGTGATAGTAATAGTAATCAACAGTAGTCAAACCTAAGATAACCCAAATATTACAATAATATATAAGGATTTTTAAAAAGATATTATAAATATGTTCATAATCTTTAAAAAAAACTAAGCATAGTGGATTAAGTGATAGGAAATATCAACACAAAAACACAAACTATGAAGAGATAAATGGAGAATATAGAACTGGAAGGTACAACCACTAAAAAACAAATCATTGGATAAGGGTTAATAGAATGTAGAAGACAGAAGAGAGTTGGGATACTTAAAGATAGATCCATAGTAATTAATAAATCTGTAGAACACAGAGAAAAAACTAAAGAAACAACTAACAGAGTCTCAGAAACCCTGAGCAGGAAATCAAGTTAATTAACATAAATATAATTAGAGCTCCAGAAGGAAAGAAGAAAAACAATAAGGAAGAAAAAAAATTAGAAAAGAGAAAGGCCCCAAATTTCCTGAATTTCAAGAAGGGCATCAACCTCCAGATGCAAAAAGCTTGATGAAATTTAAGAAGGAGAAATAAAGAAACAAATAAAATACATACTTAAACACATCATATTCAAATGGTGATGGGAGCACCTGGGTGGCTCAGATGGTTAAGCATCTGCCTTTGGCTCAGGTCATGATCCAAGGGTCCTGGGATCGAGTCCCGCATCGGGCTTCCTACTCAGTAGGGAGCCTGCTTCTCCCTCTGTCTCTCTCTCTCTCTCTGTCTCTCATGAATAAATAAAATATTTTTTGTATGTCAGGAAGCCCTAAATAAGGGGAGCTCTCACACAGAGTGCATATCAGCAGAGAGAAGGAAGATAATTCCATCTTAACAAGGGAGGACACTTTTTACATAGGAATTTTTCTCCTGCTTTTGAGTAAAAGAAGGAAGATCTCTCCCTGGCCCACCAATAACACACTAAACAAGAGAAACCTCTATAACCTCAAATTCTTGCTTTTCTCCAGTGAACTTTTGTTCAAAACGACCCCTCCCATTTTCCTCCTAAAACCAAATAAAAGCTGACCTTCCCTTTCTCTTTTCAGATTTGCCTATGGGTTGGCATAGTTTGCTTGTCTCAAAATGCAATTTCTCAGCTTTTCCTCAAAAACTCATTCTGCTAGTAAAACAACTGTTTTATTTTTAAGGTTGACATAACAAACTGGATTATAACACTTCCCTATGTACCTAATGGATTAAATGAGTGTTCTGTTGTAAGAGCTTTGGATTGGAGTAGTTATTCTAATAGCAACAGAAAATAAAGATGGCAACCACACAGAAAGTAAGAAAATGCAGTTGCAAAATTTGTAAAGCATCACAACGTATAAAGCAAATATCTCCAATTACTTCAGTGATGAGGTTTATCACAATAAACTAATGAACATGCATGATGTTCACTGTGAGTCTTTCAAGAATAGTCTAAAATATATTTTAGACATGTTTTTTAAAGATATGATTCAGGTAGAACAAAGATTTATCTTTAAATTGGCTAATTATTTTAACATTGAATCTTAACGCAGTATGTGTTAACACAGACAGTACATTTTATTGGTGAAAGAGTGAAAAATTGAGTCTTGGGTTATACTCCTATATCTGCCAACAACTATTACGAGAATACGGGCCAAAAATATTTTAACAATCTTGGGTTAGACTTGCTTGAGAGTGTCTTCCTGGCAAGTTTGATGACTAACATACAATATTATTGTCTATATTCATTAAACTGTGTGTTAAATCTCTATGGATTATTTACTACTTGTTCCAACTTTGTACCCCTAAACAACATGTATGACTTAATTGTTCCAACCACTAAAAAGAAAATTATATAATGTGATCGAGGTGCTAATTTTGCCACAATGGCAATCATATTACAATATATAAATGCATCAAATTCACATCTGTTCACCTTACATTTATATAATATTATATGTCAAATACATTCAATAAAAAGAAAAAAATAATGTGTTTTCCATTTCTAATATTCTGTACTCATGTTGTACTTTTTAGAAAATGTGCTGAGACAGAAGCCTTACTTCAAATCATGTCAGATAATTAGGAATTAATGTCATGGACAGTAAGATAATGGGTATACTCTACTGCATTACTACTGTGGATATGATAAAATAGCACCACATATTTCCAATTACTCACCCATAAACATTTGTAGATAGAGCAAATAACAGTTGGCTAACAACTCCAGAAGAAAACATAAAAAAATATATTTATTCAATCTTAGTTGATTTTGTAACATTATATCTTAATTATATCTCAAGGTTATTATGATTATCTGTCTATCTATCCATCTATCTATTTACTTATTTATCTGTTTTCTTTGTATATAGGAGTCTGTTGCATAGCCTCCATACTCATTTGTAGAAAAGATTAAAACTATAAATCATCACAACTCATAAACCGCCTACTTGGAGCTGAACAGCCAGCACAGCACCAGAACTGATGGAGATTTATGATACTCAGACAGCTCCTCTCTCCCAACTTCAAGAAGATAAAGGGAAAGGAAAGCTATCCAATTAACTTGGTGTCCATAGACAATACTTATATAAACAGATGGGATTAGCTACCTGGAAGACAAAACTGGGACTAGAAGGAGGGTACATGAGAAGTTAGTATGTATTGACCCTTGTCTGTTCTACATGTTGAAATACCAGCTATGTATGAGGCCTAACTGAAGATACCTCTCTTTCCAAAATTTTATCCAGTCAATAAAAATTCATACTAATGGCCTACTCTTCTAATCGCTAGCATTATTATACCTTATATCACATTCACCTATACATAACTGTTGTTGCAGTCAAATCATGTCTAATTTGATCCTTTAAATAAAATTTCAAGGCCTTTGGGAAAAATATCATTTTTACTTTATTTGTATACATATTATGTGTGTAGCACACAACACCTTGTTGTTTCTCTGTTTTCTAGTCTTGTTGAGTCTTGCAACGATGCGATAACTGTAAAAACAACCCTTTTATCCCTGAATTTAATGTCAGACTACATGTCTGTTATGGTTAGGTATGGGTGTACAACTGAATTCTATTAATGGAATATAGGAGATGGTGACTCAGCTTAGGGTCCTTACTGCATTACTCTGTCTCTAATCCATACTATATGCTCATTTTCCATTTTTTTTTCTTTCTCACGCCTTGAATAAATTTTGTCTTTGATAGTTACCTATTTGTCTCTCTTCCTCTGTCCTTCTGTCTCAGCACTATCTGACTCAGGCACTCTGAATTTTAAGTATTTTTTTATACATGGATTATCTAAAAAGGAACAAGCATTGTTAGAAAACAAATAGGTTAAATATTTCTGCAAGAATATGGGAAGACTTGACCAAGAAGGACTGGCCTAGAGAAGGGATCCAACAGTTGGCACAACTAAACACATGAGTCATGCAAAGTTGTACCAAATGAACACAAGAACCAGAGGAGAACATTTTGATGGCAATCATGTTCCCTTAACATTCTTATAAATGTTGGTATTTTCCCAGCATATCTTTTTCCATTTTCTCATTTTATGCTTTCCTTGAGCAATCTGATACACTTATGTGGCTTTAAAATTTATATCTTTAGACCAGACTTCTCCCTTTAGATCCAGACTTACACATTAAATCACATACTAGGAATGTCCAATTGAATGTTACCTTAACACCACAAACACAATTCTCAAAATGTAGCTCACTATACTTCCCTGAGTATATGAACAGCTATTTAATTCTCAGTCTTATGAAAAAGCAGCATATATATATTTCAAGATAGAAATCTGAGAGTCACTCTAGATTCCTTTCTATCTCTTATGTTCCACATATCTGCTTAGTGACCAAAAAAACACAATCTGCCATTTACCATCTATTTCAACTACACCTTCTTCTACAACTCTACTATTTTTTCCATAATTGGGAACCTTAATGTCTCTTCCTTGGTTATTGTTATAACTTCTAAAATGAGGTCCACACTTAGAGGAGAGAAATTACAGATGCATCTGATATATACATACCCAATCATTAAAGTATCTTTTTACAATGCAAATCCTATGCTTCCCCAGTTAGAAATAATTCACTTAATGGCTTTCTATTTTTTTTTTTTTAACAGTGGTTTGTAAAATTTTTCTCAAGTAGAAAATATTTTCTAAAAAAAAAAAAACCTAGGGGGTGGAGCAAGATGGCAGAGGAGTAGGAGACCTGGATTTTGTCTGGTCCCAGGAATTCAGCTGGATAGGGATCAAACCATTCTGAACACCTATGAACTCAACAGGAGATTGAAGAAAAGAATAGCAACAACTCTCTGAACAGAAAAGCGACCACGTTCTGGAAGGGAGGACGTGTGGAGAAGTGAATCCGAGGCAATATTTGGGAGGATAGATGGTGGGGGAGGGGGCCTCTGTCAGCCGCTTCTGGCAAGTGATAGATCAGGGGAGCACAAAATTGGAACATTTTGAAGTCTGCTCCGCTGAGGGACATCACTCTAGTGGCTAAGCGGAGGGTGGAACCCTCTCTGGGACAGTGCGGTCTCAGGACCCTCAGGGTCACAGAAAGACCGGGGGTGACTGAGTGCAGCAGAGCTCCCAGGTATCGGAGCAGGGAAGCCGGCTGCAGAGACGGAGCTGAGGAGTGGGCTCTCAGCTCGGGGTTGCCATAAACCATGATCCATGGCACAGTCGGGCCACTGCTCTTCCAGCAAGGATCCAACAAGTGGCAGATCCGGGGAGACTCCCCTTCCTCCCCCAGGAGGGGCAGTGCGGGAGTGCACCACAGGGATATGCTGGGTTTGGAGACTCCACACGGGGTCGTGTGCCAGAGATAGAAATGCTCAGTCACAGGCCAGATAAGCACGGAGTGCGGCTGGAGACCAGGGAGATGGGAGTGATTGACTGCTTTTCTCTGGGGGCTCACTGAGGAGTGGGGCCCTGAATTCTTGGCTCCTCTGGGGCAGAGATTGGGAGGCCACCATTTTCACTCTCCTCCTCCAAAGCTGTACTGAAAGTTTGCAGGGAATAAAACTCCCTAGACCAAAACTGAGCAGATTACTTAGCCCAGACCAGGCAAGGGCGGGGCAATTCCGCCTCCCGCAAAGACATTTGGGAACCATGGCAACAGGCCCCTCCCCCAGAAGATCAACAAGAACAGCCAGGCAAGACCAAGTTTATCGATCAATGAGAACGGCAGAACTCCAGAGCTAGGAGAGTACTGCAAATAGAATTCATGGCTTTTTTACCATGATTCTTTAGTCTTTCAAAGTTAATTTTTTTTAAATTTTTTTTTGAATTTTTCTTTTTCCCTTTGTCAACCAACATCTTATCAATCCCTTTTTTTAAAAAATATTTTTTATTTTTCATTTTTAGAGTCATATTCTATCCCTTCATACTAGTTACCCTTATTTTTGGTATATATATATAAGTTGTTCTCTCTTTAAAATTTTGACATACAGTTCCTTCTAACATATCAAAAATACCCTAAATCTCTAGTGTATGGCTTTGTTCTAGTCTTCTGCCTGATCACATTCCCTCCTCCCCCTTTTTTTTTAAATCCTCTCCTTTCTTTTTTCAAACAACTTCTTATCTTATCAATTCCTTTTATAAAATTTTTTATAATTTTCATCTTTACAGTCATATTCCATCCCTTCAGCATATTAACTCTTAGTTTTGTACATATATAAGTTTTTCTTTCTTTAAAATTTTGGGAAGCACTTTCTTCTAACAGACCAAAATACACCCAAAATCTAGTGTGTGGCACTGATCTATGTACCAGCCTGATCATATTTGATCATACTCTGTTGTTCTTGTTTTTCTTGTTTTTGTTTGTTTTTATCTTTTTCTTTTTCTTTTTTTTTTTTTTTTCTCTCTTTCCCTTTCTTTTCTCCCAGTTTCAGGTCTCTTCTGATTTGTTTAGTGTATATTTTCTGGGAACATCGTTACCCTGTTAGCATTTTGTTCTTTTATTAATCTATTCTCCTCTGGGCAAAATGACAAGATGGAAAAAATCACCTCAACAAAAAGAACAAGAGGCAGTACTGACTGCCAGGGACCTACTCAATACGGACATTAGTACGATGTCAGACCTAGAGTTCAGAATGATGATTTTAAACATATTAGCTGGGCTTGAAAAAAGCATGGAAGTTATTAGAGAAACCCTTTCTGGAGAAATAAAAGAACTAAAATCTAACCAAGTCAAAATCAAAAAGGCTATTAATGAGATGCAATAAAAAATGGAGGCTCTAACTGCTAGGATAAATGAGGCAGAAGAGGGAATTAGTGATATAGAATACCAAATGATGGAAAACAAAGAAGCTGAGAAAAAGAGATAAACAACTACTGGATCACGAGGGCAGAATTTGAGAGAGAAATGATACCATAAGATGAAACAATATTAGAATAATTGGGATCCCAAAAGAAGAAGAAAGAGAGAGGGGCAGAAGGTATATTGGAGCAAATTATAGCAGACAACTTCCCTAATTTGGGGAAGGAAACAGGCATCAAAATCCAGGAGGCACAGTGAACCCCTCTCAAAGTCAATAAAAATAGGACAACAACCCAACATCTAATAGTAAAACTTATGAGTCTCAGAGACAAAGAGAAAATCTTGAAATCCTGAAAGCACCTCAGGAGAAGAGATCTGTAACCTACAATAGTAGAAACATTAGATTGGCTGCAGACCTATCCACAGAGACCTGGCAGGCCAGAAAGGACTGGCATGCTATCTTCAGAGCACTAAATGAGAAAAATAGGCAGCCAAGAATACTATACCCAACAAACAAAAGCCCAGGGCCAGATGGCTTCCCAGGGGAATTCTACCAAACATTTCAAGAAGAATTCATACCTATTCTTCTGAAACTGTTCCAAAAAATAGAAACGGAAGGAAAACTTCCAAACTCATTTTATGAGGCCACCATTACATTGATCCCAAAACCAGACAAAGACCCCATCAAAAAGGAGAATTACAGACCAATATCCTTGATGAACATGGATGCAAAAATTCTCACCAAAATACTAGCCAATAGGATCCAACAGTATATTAAAAGGATTATTCACCACGACCAAGTGGGATTTATCCCTGGGCTGCAAGGTTGGTTCAACATCCACAAATCAATCAATGTGATACAATACATTAATCAAAGAAAGAACAAGAACCATATGATCCTCTCAATAGATGCAGAAAAAGCATTTGACAAAGTACAGCATCCTTTATTGATCAGAACTCTTCAGAAGATAAGGATAGAGGGTACATAACTCAATATCATAAAAGCCATCTATGCAAAACCCACAGCGAATATCATTCTCAATGGGGAAAAACTGAGAGCTTTCCTCCTAAGGTCAGGAACATGGCAGGGATGTCCACTATCACCACTGCTATTCAACATAGTATTAGAAGTCTTAGCCACAGCAATCAGACAACAAAAAGAAATCAAAGGTATCTAAATTGGCAAAGAAGAAGTTAAACTCTCACTCTTTGCAGATGATATGATACTTTATGTGGAAAAACCAAAAGACTCCACCCCAAAATGGCTAGAACTCATACAGGAGTTCAGTAAAGTGGCAGGATATAAAATCAATGCACAGAAATCAGTGGCATTCCTATACACCAACAACAAGACAGAAGAAAGAGAAATTCAGGAGTCGATCTCATTTACAATTGCACCCAAAACCATAAGATACCTAGGAATAAATCTAACCAAAGAGGCAAAGGATCTGTACTCAGAAAACTATAAAATACTCATGAAAGAAATAGAGGAAGACACAAAGAAATGGAAAAACGTTCCCTGCTCATGGATTGGAAGAACAAATATTGTCAAGATGTCAATCCTACCTAGAGCAATCTACACATTCAATGCAATCCCCATCAAAATACCATCCACTTTTTTCAAAGAAATGCAACAAATAATCTTAAAATTTGTATGGAACCAGAAAAGACCCCGCATAGCCAGAGGAATGTTGAAAAAGAAAAGCAAAGCTGGCGGCATCACAATTCCGGACTTCCAGCTCTACTACAAAGCTGTCATCATCAAGACAGTATGGTACTGGCACAAAAACAGACACATAGATCAATGGAACAGAATAGAGAGCCCAGAAATGGACCCTCAACTCTATGGTCCACTAATCTTTGACAAAGCAGAAAAGAATGTCCAATGGAAAAAAGACAGTCTCTTCAACAAATGGTGTTGGGAAAACTGGATAGCCACATGCAGAAGAATGAAACTGGACCATTTCCTTACACCACACACAAAAATAGACTCCAAATGGTTGAAAGACCTCAATGTGAGACAGGAGTCCATCAAAATCCTAAAGGAGAACACAGGCAGCAACCTCTTCGATCTCAGCCGCAGCAACTTCTTCCTAGAAACATCGCCAAAGGCAAGGGAAGCAAGGGCAAAAATGAACTATTGGGACTTCATCAAGATAAAAAGCTTTTGCACAGCAAAAGAAACAGTCAACAAGACCAAAAGACAACCAACAGAATGGGAGAAGACATTTGCAAATGACATATCAGATAAAGGGCTAGTATCCAAAATCTATAAAGAACTTCTTAAACTCAACACCCAAAGAACAAATGATCCAATCAAGAAATGGGCAGAAGACATGAAAAGACATTTTTCCAGAGAAGACATCCAAATGGCCAACAGACACATGAAAAAGTGCTCAACATGACTCGGCATCAGGGAAATCCAAATCAAAACCTCAATGAGATACCACCTCACACCAGTCAGAATGGCTAAAATTAACAAGTCAGGAAATGACAGATGTTGGCGGGGATGCAGAGAAAGGGGAACCCTCCTACACTGTTGGTGGGAATGCAAGCTGGTGCAGCCACTCTGGAAAACAGTATGGAGATTCCTCAAAAAGTTGAAAATAGAGCTACCATATGACCCAGCAATTGCACTACTGGGTATTTACCCCAAAGATACAAATGTAGGGATCCGAAGGGGTACGTGCACCCCAATGTTTAAAGCAGCAATGTCCACAGTAGCCAAACTATGGAAAGAGCCAGGATGTCCATCGACAGATGAATGGATAAAGAAGATGTGGTATATATGTACAATGGAATATTATGCAGCCATCAAAAGGAATGAGATCTTGCCATTTGCAATGACGTGGATGGAGGCTGCTATGCTGAGAGAAATAAGTCAGAGTAAGACATGTATCATATGACCTCACTGATATGAGGAATTCTTAATCTCAGGAACAAACTGAGGGTTGCTGGAGTGGTGGGGGGTGGGAGGGATGGGGTGGCTGGGTAATAGACATTGGGGAGGGTATGTGCTATGGTGAGCACTGTGAATTGTGCAAGACTGTTGAATCACAGATCTCTACCTCTGAAACAAATAATACATTATATGTAAAAAACAAAAAAAGAAGAAGATAGCAGGAGGGGAAGAATGAAGGGGGGAAATCGGAGGGGGAGATGAACCATGAAAGATGATGGACTCTGAAAAACAAACTGAGGTGCCTAGAGAGGAGGTGGGTAGAAGGATGGGTTAGCCTGGTGATGGGTATTAAAGAGGGCACGTTCTGCATGGAGCACTGGGTGTTATACACAAACAATGAACATTGGAACACTACATCAAAAACTAATGATGTAATGTATGGTGATTAACATAACATAATAATAAAAAAATAAATAAATAAACTTTAGGAAACACTCATTATAAGAAGCAGATAAAATGATACTTAGATAAATGAACTTTGGGCTTTAAAACACCCAATACCCATTATTTGTATTCATGTAATTTGTAAAGAGATGTAGAAAAGAGAGATTGCAATGGTCTCCATCAGAAGTTGATCAGAATTCTTTAGTTTATGTGAAACAAAGAATTTAACTCAAGGCAGATATGGAAAAAGAAAAAGAAGTTGATTTAAGCTCAAATACCTGTTAAGTCGTAAAGCAGGCACACATTATGAGCCATTATTATTTACCACACTTGCTATAGTTACTACACTCCATAGTTATCTAAAACATTATCTTTTAGGTGCTTATACTAGTGTATAGTTTTTAATTTTGAAATGGAAAATAGATGTTCAGTTTGATAATAACTTGACAGCGGGAGAATCATTATAATTTTATAAGAGATATTAGGTAAGAAAATATTAGACCTGTTCATTATTGTAGAGTAAACTTATTATAATTTAATAATTTTGCTCTAAATCCTATTAATCAGGTTTTGTCTGTCCTGCTGGGTTGTAAATATTCTGCAGTTTTCAACACTGTTAACAACACAGACAACAAATGTATAAGAAAGTATTTGAATAAAAAAAAGTATTCCTAAAGTCATGGATATGTAGATGGGATTGGATATTTTAGAGGAAAATTTATATTTGGTCATCCTGATTAAAAAAGAGAAAAGGACTGTAAGATAACATGCTTAATATTTTAAAATGTGCATGAATTTGACTTCCCTGTTCAAAGTGACATTTAAACACAGTTAGATTTTAGTAAAAACATAATTAGGAAAGCAGAGGTTCTTTCCAGGTCACAGTAATAAAATGCTACAGACTCCTACTCTAAATGATATGCTTTCTCATGTGTAAAAGCGAAGTATGAGATAAACCTTTATGGAAGAATCTTGGAAGGATATGATATAAAATGTGACACTGTAAAATGTGGTGTTTAGAAAGAAAAGTGCTAATCCATATTACAGAGTTCGTCTCACACCATAGGTACAATATTATTCAGTAGTGTCTCCTGGCATAAGGTAATAGCACAAACAATCACCTATGCAGCATTCCTGCCAAAATATTTATCCTGAAATTGATTCAGGAATAAACATCTGACAAATCTAGAATGTGGAACATACTCCAAGATAACCAACATGACCTCTTTAAAAAGTTAAGTTTAATAGAATTTAGAGACATAATAACCAAATACAATGGGTAAACATTGATAAGATTCTAGAATGTAAAAAAAAAAAAAAAGTCTATAGAAGGTATCTTTGGGAAAACTGGTAAAAAAGTTTTGAAAATGGATTGCATTTACAAAATATAAACTTATTTTTCTTAGATCTTATGTTATTGTAGCTATGTAGGAAAATGTCGTTATTGTTAGAAAGTACACAACTATTTGTGAAGTATTTAGTGATGAAGTATTATGAAATTAGAAACTCCCATTAATTCAGAGGGGAAAGTGGGAGAGAGAGGGAGAAAGAAGGAGGAAGAGGTAGGGAGGAAGAGAGGGGAAAGGAAGAGAAAACACATGGCAAATGTGGAATTATATTAATTGGTAAATCTAAGTAAGGGCAAAAAAATTAACTTTTCTTTTAAATTGTTCTAGGTGTGAAAAATTTGCCAAAGAAAAGTTGAAGAAAATAATAAAATGAGACATTTAAAAATTTTTTCATTTAGTTATCTCTATTTCTAGTAAAAGGTAGAGTAAATGCAATGTGAAAAAATGGTAAAATAACTTTTCCTAATCAAAAAGGAGTAATTATGTTTTTTTCTAAGTAAATTTCTCTGTGAAGTAATATTAAATATGCTTTTTTTAGGAGGAGGAGGACTCAGTAGAGTGGAGGAACTTGGAATTAAATAGCTCAGCTGTGAGCTTAATAATAAAGGGTAATATTAACTGTGTATTACTCTGAGCCTATTGACTTTGTTTTTCTGGAGAACCCTAATACAGACTTAAAACCAAGAGTTGTTTTATAGGTTTTACATATTTTTCTATAATATGAGTTTTCTGAATTGGTTCTGAGGTTTCTGGAACTGACTCTCAAATCTGATTAGATTTAAAGACATTAATCATTCTTTTTCCAGTAGAAAAGAGAGCCCTGATAGCCCATGGAGCAATTTGTCTATACAAGTATGTAAATATCACCATTGGACACTCCTAATCAACTTTTTATAAGAAGCAAGGAACCCAGTGACTATATATGATACTTTTGGACATTTTGTTGAAATGTTGAATATAATGATATTGGTGAGTTGTTCCCAAAGTTGCTGGATAAAGTGGAACAAATAAAGGATAAGTTCAGGAATTTGAATTTCCTCAAGCAATGCATAAGTTCCCTGAAAGCTTCTATGTGTGTCTTGAAGGAGATTCTATGTGGGTCTTGAAGGAGATTCTATGTCCTATAGCCAAAGAACTAAGATTGTTAAAAATCAAACTGAGGTTCTCATCCTGTGACTAGCTGAATTACAAAGCAAGTTGAACTCCCAGCCTTGCAGGGTGTCTATTGTTAAAGTGAGAGCATTGTTTGGGAAGCAATAGGACCTGCAAGTTTGAATGAGGACATGTGGAAACATCCTAATGTATCTGGGGTACTGATCCCCTGATTTTTAATGAGACTTCTTTGCCAGGGGAGCAGCCTCTCCACCCCAGTGAAGACCTGGTTCTATTTGTCTGAAAAATCCTGACTAAAATGGTATCAAAACTTTTAATTGAATTCAATTTGGTGCCTTTCTTTACTGCTGTAGAAATGATAAAATTGTTGTCTATATGACACCCAGATATCAGGTAGGTTCCCCTGACTTGAGGACATGTGGTTAAACTGCGCCACTGATGCAAATCTGTGCTTTCAAGGTTTACTTCTCTATTCTTCTAGCTCCCTCCTTGCTTCAGCTTTTTCCACAGTGTCTTAATTTAGATCTGTGATAACCCAGATGCAAAACTTACCACCTTTGCTTATTTCCATCAGAAATTTTACTCTCACGTTGTAATTAAAGAATGGTAAAGTCACAGGGAGAAAACAGCTTTTCTACCATTTCTTACTTTTTGTTGGCCCTTTCCTTAAATTCTGTTCCCATTTATTTCTTATTCTCTCCTTCCCTAAGTGGTCCTAGAGACTGCACAAATAAAAGTCTATGCTCAAAAGTGGCTTCTCCCTTCCTTAGAAGACTTGACTTAACATCAATGTCCTTGTACACACCAGAAGAATCACCTTCCAGCTTTCAACACTTTTGAATGATAGTAGCCTTATCCCTAAAAGGATTTCTGCTGCCAGGGATTAAAGTAGTAATAGTAGTGGCATCCCATAGTTTATTTTTGATGTATTAATATGAGCCATTATATTAATAGAGAGCCTCATATTTACCATTCATTTTTGATGGGATAAGGTTTTCTTTTTATCTATCAATCTTTCAACCTAGAGCTGAAATATTTTCAATATTTATTTGAGAATTTTTGGTACTTTCTTGGATTTTTAAGTCACTTAACACAACTTCATATAACAAGTTGGATGGCTGTCATCAGTTCTCCATGTTGTTCAACATTTTATACAATAACTTCTCTTCAAGTAATTAGAGTAACCTAAGATTAGTGCCTGGAGATACAGTGACTATTTTATATGTATATTAACAACTGTTTATCTTTTTAAAAATGTAACTTTATATCTCAGTTCAGCAGGTCTATTACACTGAACATATATTCTAATCAATCCACTCTTCCTCCTTCTTCATGGTGTATGCCTCTCAATGGGTACAGTTTTTCTTTGTTGGCTCCTTGTTGGTGAGGTCAGGTGATAGGAGTGCCATTAGGACTGGAATCATTCAGAAAGTGGTGGCTGGCTTGGTGTTTGGGGTCATGTATTTACGGTACTGGAACAGCAAAGTTGTCAGGGTCCTGCTACAGTTCCCCTGATCTCTACTCTCAAGGCTCTTTGTGTTCTTTCCCACAAGGTCAGTGAGATTTAATGTGCTCAATTCAACTCTTTCTGTTCTTGGAGAATCACAATGCCTGGCAAAGTCATGCAAGACTGATGATGGATTTTTTTTTTAATTTTTTTATTGTTATGTTAATCCCCATACAGTACATCATTAGTTTTAGATATAGTGTTCCATGATTCATTGTTTGTGCATAACACCCAGTGCTCCATGCAGAACGTGCCCTCCTCAATACCCATCACCAGGCTAACCCATCCTCCCACGCCCCTCCCCTCTAGAACCCTCAGTTTGTTTTTCAGAGTCCATTGTCTCTCATGGTTCTTCTCCCCTTCCGATTTCCCCCCCTTCATTCTTCCCCTCCTGCTACATTCTTCTTCTTCTTTTTTTCTTTCTTAACATATATTGCATTATTTGTTTCAGAGGTACAGATCTGAGATTCAACAGTCTTGCACAATTCACAGCGCTTACCAGAACACATACCCTCCCCAGTGTCCATCACCCAGTCACCCCATCCCTCCCACCCCACCCCCCACTCCAGCAACCCTCAGTTTGTTTCCTGAGATTAAGAATTCCTCATATCAGTGAGGTCATATGATACCTGATGATGGATTTTAATCCTTTAGGATTTCACTGATTTTTTCTTTAAGTACAGTTTCATCATTTGCTGCTATGATGCTAATATTCTATCACTTGCTTGGCTTTCAGTATTAAAAACCCTGAACTACTTCTTTTTTAGCAAGAGCCCAACAAAGTCTCATTTTATATATACATACAGTATGTGTTTGCCTATGGTTACCAGGAGCCCCTCTGCATACAAAGGCAAATAATTTGATGTTGGGGTAAAAGGGAACAAAGGCACTGCATTCTTCTGTTTTTGTTTGTATTGTTTTGGTGCATTTATTATTTTTAGAATCAATTTTCAGATTTTTATAACATTTAATACTATTTTCCTTTTGATATAAATATATATATATTTTCTGTCTTTATGTGAATTACCTAATTCTTTGTACTTTCCCTAGGACTACTTTGTTAAAGAAAATCATTTGAGGTCTTATACTTAATTTATAACTTTAAATTATGTCTCCATAAAAATATAAACCTTTAACTTATTAGATTATCAGTATAATCTGCTGCAATATTATGTTCATTTTTAACACTATCCTCTTTATATTTATTTTCCATTTTGTTTTTAAATTTTAATGTTGGGGTGTTTCAGTATAAACATTGCTAATTGTTCCTATTTTCTACAGTCAGAGAATGAGGTCAAAATTATTTTCACATTTTAGAATTTCTGGATCTTTGGCCAAGTAGGGATAATTTTTCCCTCAAATATCACATAGGTATTTACAATAGAGTGTAAAAGCTTTGATTGGTACATATTAATTCAAATATTTAATTTATTTACACAATATTATATGTATATTTTTAATATCTGTGTAATTTCCTATTATAAATTTGAATTATCAACTTTTACTTTGTATATTTTGATATTACGTTACTTAATGTACAAGGATTTAATACCATTTGGTTTGGACCATTGAGTGCTAATGTTAGAATTATAAAACAATCCTCTTCATTTTAGCTAATACTCTTTGCCTTAAATTCTTCTTAGTTTGCTACTTGCATTTCCATGCATAATTCCTTTCTGTTTGTCCATGCATGATAAACTTTTACCCATTCTTTCACTTGAAGTCTTTCCATGTCATTTTCATTAGATGTTTTAAAATTGATTTAGTTTTGTCATTGTTCCTGAGAATATTTCCTTCCTAATAGCAGAATAGTTTAAAGCAATTTCGATACTGTTATTACTGTTATGTGTTGCCTTTTTCTGTCACTTTATTTTATGTTCTCAGTTTTGTTTTTTATATTTCATTTTTATTGCCTTTACTTCTCATCATTTGCATGTAGAGTCCATATGCTTGCTTTAAAAGTTGATATGAAAGGTAATTATTCCTTTTTAATTCTACTAGTGGGTTTTTATACTTTTCAAAATAATATTTGACTTATTTTCTAAGATAGATATAAAAACCAATAATCCTTTTTTATTTTCTTGATCCAAGTCTAACCAATGTGCCCTTGCAAAATTAATTCTTGTTCATGGAATGTTTTCTTATTAACATCTAGTTGTATTTTATGTTATTATATTTATTTTAATTTTATGGTAATTATTTACAGTACTGGTTTTCATTTAGTGCTTTATGTTTAACATGTTCATAATCTGATATTCTTTCATAGAGATATAGCCATGTTTTTTATTAATTTTGATCTATATTTTATTAAGCTTAAATATTCAATGTGTTTTTTTCCCCACAAGTTTATCAGTGACATAGTTTTTGAAACTACATATTTGAAAGTATCTGTCGTTGTCACATATGAAAGAATTTTAGTTACATAGAATTTTTGAGAAACTACATTTTTCTTCCAAAATTCACTAGAAAGTGCTATATTATCATTTGACATTTATTTATTTATTTATTTATTTATTTATTTATTTATGATAAGAATACAACATGATGTTTACACTCTTAAATTCTGAAGTACAGGGGCTTCAGAAGTATTATTATTAATACTAAAGGGACTATATTATATAGTATATCTCTAGACCTTGTTCATTTAGCACAACAGGAATTTTATACCCATTGAACAACAATTCATTTTCCTCCCACCCACCAGTTCCTGGCAACCACCATTCTACTCTCTGGTCTTATGAATTTGACTCTTGGATATCTCATTTAGGGGTACTCATTCAGTATTTATTCTTCTATGACAGGTTTATTTCATTTTCCATAAGGTCATTTAAGTTCATCCAAGTTATCACAAATGACAGAATATACTTCTTTTAAAAAGACCAAATAATATTCAAATGCATGTATATACCACACATCTTTATTAATTCATCTGTTGATGAACACTTGGATTGTTTCCATAACTTGCCAATTGTGAGTAACTGGTGCAATGAAATGGGAATGCAAATCTTTCTTTGAGATTCTGATTTCAATTATTTTGGATATGTACCCAGAAGTGGGACTGTTGAATGATATGCTAATTCTATTTTTAATTTTTTTGAGGAAACTCCATGATGTTTTCCATAGTTGCTGTATTATTTTACATTTCTACCAACAGTGTAAAAGGAGATAACTTTTTGGAGATAACTCTCCAAAACTTTTATCTTTTGTTTGTTTGGTTTGTTTATTTATTTAATAGCTATCATAGCAGGTTTGAAATTATATCTCACAGTCATTTTGATTTGCATTTCTTTGATGATTAATGATATTGAGCAACTTTTATCATATACCTGTTGTCCATTTCTATATTGTATATATAGATGTTCTTTAAAGAATTATCTATTCAAGTACTTTGCTCACTTTTTAAAATTTTACATATTATTTAAAAAATTTAATTCCAGTTAATTAGCATACAGTGTTATATTAGTTTCAGGTGTATAATATAGTGATTCAATAATTTTGTATATTATGCAGTGCTCATCATGGTAAGTGTACTCTTAATCCCCTTCGTCCATTTTTAAATATATATATTGCTAGTGATCTGTCATTCAATCAATAAAATGAGACAATCTTCAGAATGGGGAAAAAATGTTTGCAAACCATATGTCTGATAAGGAATTAATAGCCTCCAGTGTTGTTAAAAAATTTTCTCCCCCTACCTCCACCATTGGAGTTACTCACTATCATTTTAATGGGAGAGAGATGCAAGGGACGTTAAAAGTTACTGTAACTTTAAACCCTGGACCTGAATTATAATGTCATTATTTTCTATTACCAGCTGCTACTAATTCCTTGTCTCTGTTCTTTCTTCAAGCATTTCCCACTATTGGCAACTTTCTCTAGTTACTGCTTTCCTACTACTATATTACCAAATCTAATCCTAAATCAGATATAACTGTTTCATGAAAGGCAACACCTTCCTGTCACATTAGGGCCTGAGGATGTTCCTTTTCTGAGTATTTTTTGTGGGGAAGGTGCACATCTATTCATCCCTATCAGGGACAAATGTACAGAACATCCCAAACTACTAGAATGGTGTCCTATTTCAAACAAGCTTTTGAGGTAAGGGGTTAGATCTTTTTCAAAGGGCAAGTGTGAATAGCGGGGGGCCACTTTTTACTCAGGTACGAGTGTGAACGTGTAAATGAGAGGATGTGTTGGGAGAGGCATAATGCTAGGGTTGAGGTGTCCACCTAAGGGCTTAAAAAAAGCAGCTTTGCTATTTAAATGTCTGAGATCCTCTCTTGAGGACTATTCAGTTTTTAGTATTGGCCGTACAGATGGTAATGGGGATAGAATCTACAGCATAAGCAGTTAATTCCCATGACTCCAAATATAATATGCTAATCTACAGGAGGTACTAAAAATGTGTGTGTGTATGTGTGTGTGTGAATTTTCTTAAATGGCCATGAATTCCAAGATGTTTGGAGCAATTTAGTTTACCTTCTAATGTAGTTCTGACTTGTGAGTTATTCTGTCTTTTAACAATAATAATGAATAGCAATAGTCCATGAACCATGCACTGTGTGCATGTTTGTGTATGTGTGCTTTTGTTATTTTGTAGGAAGAATACTAGTCGGAAACTAGTTTAGATAAGCATGTAGAGGTTATCAATTCTTTATTTTATTTTATTGTTGCTTAATTTTTTTATTATTAACATATAATGTATTATTTGTTTTAGGGGTACAGGTCTGTGATAAGTCAGTCTTAAACAATTCACAGCGCTCACCGTAGCACATATCCTCCCCAATGTCCATCACCCAGCGAGGCTATCAATTCTAATTGATAAACATGACTATCAGAAATGAGAAAATATAAAAGTCACGTGTGGTTTTTATGTTTCTGGTTGGGTTCCTGAAAGGACAGGGGCACCATTAAATATCACATAATGAGTCAGGAAAGGAAGTAGAGTTTACAGATAATGACAGTCTAGACTTGTAGCACTATGCCAATCATTACTTCAAAAGAGGTTCTCTTCATCATCCTCCTTTAACAAATTCATCAAAATAACCATTTTCTCTGCAAAACATTTTAACAAATACCCAATTACTACTGAATATATGTAACTAACAGATTACTCTCCAGGACACCCCCATACTTCTCCTACCAGCTGAGCCAAATAGCAGCTTCAGGTGAGAATAAGGAGTTGTATTTGTTTCTAGCCCCACTCTTGCCACTTTTTAAAAAGATTTATTTATTTGAGAGAGAGAGAGAGTGCATGTGCACGCATGAGCAGGGGAAGGGGCAGAGGGAATAGGAGATAAATATTCAAGAAGACTCCCCACTGAGCGCAAAGCTGAGCCCCATGCAGGGCTCAATCCCAGGACCTTGAGATCATAACCTGAGCTGAAATTAAGAGTCAGATGCCCAACTGAGCCACCTAGGCACCCCTACTCCTACCACTTCCATTCGCTATTAAGTAATATATTAAAATATTGGTGAAGAAATAAAAAATGTGTTCTATCTAAATAAATGATTTGAAGAGACTAAATGAAATTAAGCAACTAAAAATGCTAGGGAATAAATTGTGACAATATTAAAAATGTTGAAATTTCTGCATTTAGATTTATTTTATATTGTAGCATCATTTTAAAGAATTAAAATGAAACTAAATAAGATCTACAGAAGAAAACAGACCAAACTCCAATTATATGACTCATGTTCAATGAAAAGACCTTGGCCTTATAGAAAAAGATGTATGAATAAATGTGCATTTATATATTTTAATTTAAAACGTTTGTGTTATGTATAATTCCTCATCTATCCAATTTTTTCAATTAATGGGCCAAATACTGTACTTGATTGCAGTGAATAAGAGGTCTTCCATGTAATTAGTTTTGTTTGAGGAAATTGCTGCCTAAACTCATTATGCCTCAGAGAAGACTTACTCTCTTTTTGCCATCTCCCAATGTATTATCCATGTGGAGAAGTTTTCTAAACTATGAACTGTCTTTCTGTAAGTCATATTCCACCATGGAAAATGTTTGCAAAAAGAAAGCTGTATACTTACTCCTAACTTTCCTCTGTCTCCCAATTGGTCACCACCATCTGCTGTGTTGTTTTTAACAGGTTTGGAACAAGATTACGAGAAATAACATTGAAATAAAAAACATCTCTCTGAATCACATCAATGTTGAGATTGGCTAGCAATATTGAAAGTTGTTGGTGAACTGTCATCTGTAAAATGAAATCTAACTTCTTGATCTGAACTGTGTTTGATACTAAATCTCCCATTTTAAGTGAGTATTTTTATCCCTCAGACATTCAGTAGTTATTATCTTGGCTCCTAAAAGGATGGAACTAAAGAAAAAAGGCTAAAAAAATATTGTTTATTGTGTCTGGATATGAAATTAAAATTTTTCTGGTAATCCTGCTTAAAAAGATAATACTTTCTAAACATCTAAAATAATTTAGAAATAATATATTTCATTTTTAAAATCTCAACTTCTTTTTTTTTTAAGATTTTATTTATTCATTTGAGACAGAGAGATACAGAGAGAGAGAGCGTAAGCAGGGGGAGAGGCAGAGGGAGAAGGAGAAACAAGCTCCCTGCTGAGCCAGGAGTCCAATGCGGGCTCTATCCCAGGACCCTGGGATCATGACCTGAGCTGAAGGCAGATGCTTAACCATCTGAGCCACACAGGTGCCCCTAAATTTCATTTTTCAAAGACAAGTAAAATAAAAATTTATCTTTTGTAGAATCAGAGCATCTTAGAGCTTGAAAGATCTTATATTTTGAAGCATATTTGAGATATACAGAAAGCTCAGATCTTAAGTGCATCATTTAATCAGGTTTGATGAATGATATGAAGACACATAACATTTCTCATGCCTCTTCCTAGACAATCCTCCTTCTTGAAAACCAAAGACGATTTCCTTCACCATAGGCTAATTTTGCCTTTTCTTCAATTTCATATTAATGGAAAATACAACATGTATATGTTGTGCCCTATTTCACTCAGTACAATAGTTTAAAGGTACATCCATGTTTTGTTATTTATCAAATGTCTTTCCTTTTTATGAATGGATATCCAACATCTATCATTTTTTCCTCCATTTTCATGCTGATGGACATTTGAGATCTTTCAATGTTAGGACTAGTATGAATAAAGTTTTGTGCACATTTTGCATAAGTTTTCTTATAGACACATGCTTTTCTTTCTTTGACTATATACTTGGAAGCAGAATTTCTGGGTAATAAGGCATATATATATTTAAATTTTTAAGAAAATAGCAATTAGTTTTCCAAAGTGCTTGTACCTTCTGTGGAAGGCAGAATAAAGCCCACCTAAAGATATCTAAAACCTACTCCTTGGAACTTGTGAATAAGTACCTTATAGGCAAATATGATTTTACCAATGTGATTAGATTAAATATCTTGAAATGGGGAGATTATTCAGTATTATGCAGGTGGTCCCAACATGATCATTCATTCTTTTTTTTTTCCTTTTGAAACTTTTTTTTATTATGTTATGTTAATCACCATACATTACATCATTAGTTTTTGATGTAGTGTTCCATGATAATCATTCATTCTTAAAAGTGGAAGAGGAAGGCAGAGAGTGGGCTGGAAACATGACAATGGAAAGAGAGGAAAGAGAGATTAGAAGCCTGAGAAAAACTTGACCTGCTTTTATCAGATTTGGAGATGGAAGAAGGAGTGCACAAACCAAAGAATGTGAGCAGCTTCTAGAAGTATAAGTCTCAGCTCATAACCAGTAAGGAAATGATGACCTCAATCATAAACCACAAGAGACAGAATTACTCCAACAACCTAAAAAAAAACATGGAATAGATTCTTATGTTGGTCCTCCAGAAACTAACACAGTCCCGCTAAAGACATCAGACTTCTGACCTATAAAACTGCAAGATAATACATTTGTGTTATTTTAAGCCACTAAGTGTGTAGTAATTTGTTACAGCAGCAATAAAAGAACAGACCATTTTCAAAATTCCACTAGCAATGTATAAAAGGTCCAATTGCTACAAATTTGCTCCAATATCTGGCTGTGTCCTTCTACTTCATCTTAGCTGCCCTAATGAATGTATATGGGTATAACTTTTCATTTTAATTAGCATTTTCCTTATATCTAATAATGTTGATAATATTTTCATGTGCTTGTCATTAACCTTTTTGTGCAGTGTTTTAAAATTTTTGCTCATGTTTATTAGGTGAATCATATTTTCATTATTGAGGTATAGTTCTGTAAATTTTGTGGATTCAAGTTCTTTATCATGTACATGTTTGTAAAACTTCTTCCCAGGATCTGGATTATCTTTCATTTCTATAACAAATGAAAGTAGCATCAAATAAAAACAAATCCACATATGGTATTAGTCTCTGACTGACTTCTCTTGCTTAGCACACCACTCTCTAGCTCCATCCATGTCACTGCAAATGGCAAGATTTCATTTTTTTTACACTTTTTTTATTATTTCATGTTAATCACCATACATTACATCATTAGTTTTTGATGTAGTGTTCCATGATTCATTGTTTGCGTATAACACCCAGTGCTCCATGGAGTACATGCCCTCTTTAATACCCATCACCAGGTAACCGATCCCCCCACCCCCCTCCCCTCTAGAACCCTCAGTTTGTTTCTCAGAGTCCATAGTCTCTCATGGTTCGTCTCCCCCTCCAATTCCCCCCCCTTCATTTTTCCCTTCGTGCTATCTTCTTCTTTTTTTTTTTTAACATATAATGTATTATTTGTTTCAGATTCTTTTTTATGGCTGAGTAATATTCCATTGCATATATATGCTACTTCTTCTTTAGCCACTTATCAGTCAATGGCTGTTTTCATAGTTTGGCTACTGTAGATATTACTGCTATAAACATTGGGGTGTATGTATCCCTTTGACTTAAAATTTTTGTATTCTCTGAGTAAATATCTAGTAATGCAATAGCTGGATCTATGTGGACTTTAAGAAACAAAACAAATGGACATAGGGAAAAAAGAGAGAGGAAAACCAAGAAACAGACTCTTAACTATAGAAAACAAATTAATAGTTATCAGAGGGGAAGTGGGTGGAGGGATAGGTTAAATAGGTGATGGGGATTAAGGAGTGCACTTGTGATGAGCACCAGGTGTTGAATCACTAAATTATACACCTGAAACCAATATCCCACTGTAAGTTAACTAACTGGAATTTAAATAAAAACATATATATACAAATCCACATTTAGAGAAAGATAAACTTTATTTAGAAGACTATTACAATAGGAAAAACACTTTGATCTCAGAAATCTGCAAGGATGTCAAAATCAAACAGAAAAAGGCTTTTCTTTCATAGAGATGAGTAAGCAGTAAATGAGGGGAAGTGAGGCCAATGAGGAAAAATGTTTAGTAGGACCTGACCGGGAATGTGTCTTGCTGTGAGCATCTAATTCTTGCGATAAATTGATGTGGTGCTATGCTCTCTTTTTAATGTTTTCTCAACCTCAAACAAACAGAGTTCAGGTGCCTGTGGGGAGCAGAAAGTCTGGCTAATGTTTAGTTAGACAAAGCTGAGTAAGAAATGGCAAATTATGAACACACACATTAGAATTTTTAAAAAATATTAAGAGATCCAATTATTCATTTTTCTTTTATCAACAATGTAACTTTTGTCCTTTCTAAGAAATCTTTGTATACCCCAACTTAGTGACACATCCTCCTAAATTTGCTTCTAATAAATTTATTGTTTTATTTTTTATATTTAAGTCTGTGATCCATTTCATACTGATGACATGAGTAGCTAGTTAGGGGTCAAGTTTCTTTTTCTTCATACAGATAGCCAGTTTCTCTACCATAATTTTTTGAAGATATTTATCTTTCCTCTTTGAATTTCTTTGGAAATCTTGTCAAAAATTCTGACCATATTTGTGTGGATTAACTGTGGACTCTTTTTTCTGTTGTACTGATTTTTTTTCTATGCTTTCACCTATATTGCAAAGGCTTTATTACTGTAGCTTTAAAATAAGTCTTGATGTCAGTGTTACTCTTATAAACATTCCATTTTTTCAATTTCAAGATCATTTTAGTTAGTCTAGGTTCTTTGCCTCTGCAAAGAAATTTTCAAGTGAGCTTATAAATTTCTTCAAAATACTTGTTGAGGTTTTATTGTAGTTGCATTAAATCTATAGATGAATTTAAGGAAATATGTCCTTTCATCACACTGAATATTCTGATCAAAGGTCTATTGCATAACTTCTAATTTATTTAAATCTTGTTTTGATTTTATTCACAATTTTTAAAAAAGATTTTATTTATTTATTTGAGAGAAAGAATGAGGGGGAGGGTCAGAGGGAGAAGCAGACTCCCCGCTGAGCAGGGAGCCCCATGCAGGACTCAATCCTGGGACTCCAGGATCATGACCTGAGCCGAAGGCAGTCGCTTAACCAACTGAGCAACCCAGGTGCCCTTGATTTTGTTCACAATTGTAGGAAGAAAACATTCACTGTTCCATGATAATCTGTATCAGTTTTAGATTTTCCCACAGACAACATTCATCAGATTGAGGAAGTTTTTTTCATTCATGTTTACTTAAAGTTTATATCATTAATTTGTATTGTTTCTTGACAAATGATTTCTCTGCAAATTTTAAAATTATATGTGTTTTCCTCTTTTACCTCTTAATGTGGTAAATAAAATATATTTTCTTTCATATATAAACCAACCTTGAATTTCTGCAGTAAACCTACTTAATCACAGTGTTCATCCTTTTTATATATTGCTAAATCTGATTTGCTAATATTATATACTCACAAAAGGTATTGGTTTGTAATTTCGTTGTATTGTAATGCCTTTGTTTGTTTTGGCATCAGGATGAATGACTCAATAAAATGAGTTGAGGAGTACTCTATTGTCAGTTGGCACTGTATTCTCCTCACATGCTTCATGGAATTAACCTGTAAAGCCTAATGATATCTTCGTGGATTTGTTAAACTAAAAATTCATTTTCTTTCCTGACACTATTTCTATTGACAATTTTCTTTTTTTTTTTTGCATGTTTAAAAACTTTATTTTTAATTTAATTCCAGTATAGTTAACATACATTGTTATATTAGCTTCAGATGTATAATATAGTGATTCAACATTACTCAGTGAAAATGATGATAAGTATACTCTTTAATCCCCATCCCCTATTTCACCCATCCCCCCCACCTCCACTCTGGTAACCATCTCTTTGTTCTCTATAGTTAAGAGTCTGTTTCTTGGTCTCTCTCTCTCTTCTATTTTTTTATTTGTTCATTTGTATTATTTCTTGAATTCCACATATGAGTGAAATCATACAGTATTTGTCTTTCTTTGAGTTATTTCACTTAGCATTATTTTTCTAATCCATCCATGTTGTTGTAAATGGCAAGATTTTATTCTTTGTTATGGCTGAATAATATTCCATTGTGTGTATACACACACACACACACACGTATATATATTCCATTATATATATATATATATATATATACACATTACATTATATATATATATATGTAATGTGTGTATACACACACACACACACACACACACACAGCACTTCTTCTTTAGGCATTCATCTATCAGTGGACACTTGGGCAGCTTTCCATAATTTGGCTATTGTAAATAATGCTGCCATAAACATAGCGGTGCTTATATCCTTTCATATTAGTATTTTTTTGTATTCTTTGGATAAATACCCAATAGTACAATTACTGGATCATAAGGTAATTCTATATTTAATTTTTTGAGAAATCTCCATATTGTCTTCCACCGTGGCTATACCAGTTTGCATTCCCACCAACAGAGAGTGAGGATTCCTTTTTCTCCACTACCTCACCAACACTTGTTATTTCTTTTGTTGTTGCTTTTGGTCATTCTGACAGGTATATGGTGATATCTCATAGTTTCGATCTGCATTTCCCTGATGATAAGTGATGTTGAACTTCTTTTCATCTGTCTATTGGCCTTTTGGATGTCTTTTTGGAGAAATGTCTGTTCATGTCTTCTGCCCATTTTTAAATTGGATTATTTGTTTTTTGGGTGTTGAGTTGTATAAGATCTTTATATATTTTGAACACTAACCCTTTATGGGATATGCCATTTGCAAATATCTTCTCCCATTCAGTAGACTGTCTTTTAATTTTGTTGATTGTTTCCTTTGCTGTGGAGAAACTTTTTATTTTGACGTAATTTATTTTTGCTTTTATTTTCCTTGCCTCACAAGACATACCTAGAAAAACGTTGCTATGGCTGATGCCAGAGAAATTACTGTCTGTGTTCTCTTCAAGAATCTTTATGGTTTCAGGTCTCACACTTAGGTCTTTAATCCATTTTGAGTTTATTTTTGTGTATCGTATAAGAAAGTGGTCCAGTTTCATTCTTTTGCATGTAGCTATGCAGTTTTCCCAACACTATTTGTTGAAGATACTGTCTTTTTGCCATTGTATATTCTTGCCTCTTTTGTCAAACATTATTGACCATATAATCATGGGTTTGTTTCTGGGTCACTCCGTTCCATTAATCTATGTGTCTATTTTTCTGCCAGTACCATACTGTTTTGATTACTATACCTTTGCAGTATAACTTGAAGTTGGGAATTGTGATACCTCCAGCTTTGTTTTTGTTTTTGTATTTTTTCAAGATTGTTTTGGCTCTTTAGGGTTGTTTGTGGCTCCAAATAAATATTAGGATTATTTTTTCTAGTTCTATAAAAATGCTGCTGATATTTCAATAGGGATTGCATTAAGTCTATAGAATACTTTGGGTAGAATAGACAGTTTAACAGTATTTGTTCTTCCAATCCATGAGCATGGAAAGTCTTTCCATTTCTTTATGTTGTCTTCAATTTCTTTCATCAGCGTTTTATAGTTTTCAGAGTACAGGTCTTCCACCTCTTTAAGTTTATTCCTAGATATTTTATTATTTTTTAGTGGACTAATAAATAGAGTTACTTTCTCAATTTCTCATTAGTGGTGTATAGAAATACAGTTCTGTGCATTGATTTTTGTATCCTGTAAACTTACTGAATTCACTTACCAGTTCTCGCAATTTTTTGAGTCTTTATGGTTTTTTATATGTAGTATCATATCATCTGCAAATAGTGAAAGTTTAACTTTTTCCTTACCAATTTTCATGTCTTATTCCTTTTTCTGCTCTGATTGCTGTAACTAGAACTTTCAGTACTATAAAAGTGGTGAGAGTTGACATCTTTGTCTTGTTCCTGACCTTAGGGGAAAAGCTCTCAGTTTTTCCACATTGAGTATGATGTTGGCTGTGGGTTTTTCATATAAGGCCTTTTTTATGTTGCGGTATGTTTCCTGTAGACCTACTTTGTTGAGGGTTTTTATCATGAATATATGTTGTACTTTCTTAAATGTTTTTTCTGCATCTGTTGAAAGGATTATGTGGTTTTTATCCTTATTCTTGTTGATGTGATATATCACATTGATTGATCTGCAATTTTTAAACCACCCTTCACCTCAAGAATAAATCCCACTTGGTTGTGGTGAATGATTTTTTTAAATGTATTGTTGGATTTGGTTTGCTAATATTTTGTGAGAATTTTTGCATCTATGTTCTTCAGAGAACATAGTTCTCTCTTTTTGTGGTGTCTTCATCTACTTTGGGTATCAGGGCAATGCTGACATCATAAAATGAGTTTGGAAGTCTTCCTTCCTATTCTAGTTTTTGGAATAGTTTGGGAAGGATAGGTATTAACTCTCCTTTAAATGTTTGGTAGAAATTGCCTGTGAAGCCATCTGGTCCTGGACTTTTGTTCATTGGGAGTTTCTTGATTTTTGATTAATAATTCAATTTCATTGCTGTATTCTGTTCAAATTCTCTATTTCTTCCTTATTCCCATTTTGGGAGGTTACATGTTTCTAGGAATTTATCCATTTCTTCTAGGTTGTCCAGTTTGTTGGCATACACTTTTTCATAATAATCTCTCATAATCCTTTATATTTCTGTGGTGTCAATTGTTTTTTCTCCTCTTTCATTTCTGCTTTTGCTTATTTGAGTCCTCTCTCTTTTTTCCCCCCTGCTGGTCTAGCATTAGGTTTACCAATTTTGTTGATCTTATCAAGGAGCCAGCTCTTGCTTTCATTGACCTGTTCTATTGATTTTTTGAGTTTCTATTTTCTTTATTTTTTGCTCTAATCTTTATTATTTCCTTCTTTCTGCTGGTTTGGGTTTTGTTTTTTTTTTTTCTCTTTTTCTAGCTGCTTTAGGAATAATGTTAGGTTGTTTATTTGAGACTTTTCTTGCTTCTTGAGGTAGGCCCATATTGCTACAGACTTCCTTCACAGAACCACTTTTGCTGCATCCCAAAGATTTTGGAACATTATGTTTTTATTTTCATTTGTTTCCATGTATTTTTTAATTTCCTCTTTGATTTTTTTGGTTGACCCACTCATTGATTAGTAGCATGTTGTTTAACTTCCATGTATTTGTGCTCTTTCCAGATTTTTTTCTTGTGGTTGATTTGTAGTTTCATAGCATTATGGTTGGAAGAGATGCATGGAATGACTTCAATCATTTTGAATTTGTTGAGACTTGTTTTGTGACCTATTCTGGAGAGTGTTCCATATGCACTTGAAAAGAATGTGTATTCTGCTGTTTTGGGATGCAATGTTCTGAATATATCTGTTAAATTCATCTGCTCCAATGTGTCATTCAAACCCACTGTTTCCTTGTTGATTTTCTGTGTGGATGGATGATCTTTCCATTGACACAAGTGGAGGTGTTAAAGTCCCCTACTATTGTATTACTATTGATTACTTCCTTTATGTTTGTTATTAACTGCTTCATGTATATGGCTGTACCCATCCTGTGTGCATAAATATTTACAGTGTTATATCTTCTTCTTGAATGGTTCTCTTAATGATTATATAGTGTTCTTCTTTGTCTCTTGTTACAGTCTTTGTTTTAAAGTCCTCTTGTCCAATAAAAATATTGCTACCCTGGATTTCTTTTCATACCCATTTGCATGAAAAATCCTTCACCATCCCTTAGCTTTCAATCTGCATGGGTCTTTGGGTCTCAAATGACTCTTTTATAGGCAGAATATAGATGGGTCTTGTGTTTTTATTCTTTCCATCTCCCTATGTCTTTTGATTGGAGCATTTAGTCCATTTACATTAGAAGTATTTTTTTATTTTGTATTCAAATTCCAGTTACTTAACATACAGTGTAATATTGGTTTCAGCTGTACAATATAGTGATTCAACACTCCCATACAACACCCAGTGCTCATCACAACAAATGCAATCCTTAAACCCCATCACCTATTTAACACATCCTCCCACCAACCTCCCCTCCAGTAATCATCAGTTTGTTCTCTAATTGAGTCTGTTTCATGATTTGACTCTCTCTCTTTTTTTTCCCTTTGCTCATTTGTTTTATTTCTTAAATTCCACATATGAGTGAAACCAAATGGAATTTTTCTTTTCTGACTGACCTATTGTACTTAGCATAATACTCTCTAACTCCATCTATGTCCTTGCATATGGCAAGATTCCATTCCTTTTGATGGCTGAATAATATTCCATTGTATGTGTATACCACCGCTTCTTTATCCATTCATCAGTCAATGGACATTTGGGCTTTATTCACAGTTTGGCTATTGTTGTTGATGCTGCTATAAATATCAGCGTGCATGTATCTCTTTGAATTAGTGTTTTTTGTATTACTTGGTAAATACCTAGAAGGGCAATTTCTGGTTAGTGCTGTAGTTCTATTTGTAACTTTTTGAGGAAACTCCATACTGTTTTTCACCATGGTTTTACCAGTTTGCATTCCCACCAACAGTGCAAGAGTGTTTGCCTTTCTCCACATCCTTGCCAATACCTGTTGTTTCTTGTGTTGTTGATTTTAGCCATTCTGACAGGTGTGAGGTAATATTATAGTTTTGATTTGCATTTCCCTGTTGAGTGATGTTGAGCCATCTGGATGTCCTCTTTGGAGAGATGTCTATTCATGTTGTCTGCCTATTTTTTAATTGGGTTATTTGCTTTTTGAGTGTTGAGTTTTAAAAGTTCTTTATATGTTTGGAATACTCAGCCTTTATTAGATATTTCATGTGCATATATCTTCTCCCATTCCATAGACTGCCTTTTAGTTCTGTGGACTGTTTCATTTGCTGTGCAGAAGCTTTTTATTTTAATGTAGTCCCAATAGTTTATTTTGTTTTTACTTCCCTTGCCTCAAGAGACATCTCTAGAAAAAAGTTGCTATGGCTGATGTCAAAGAGATTACTGTCTCTGTTCTCCTCTAGGATTTTTATAGTTTCATGTCTCACATTTAGGTCTTTCATCCATTTTGAATTTATTTCTGTTTGGTTTAAGAAAGTGGTCTAGTTTCATTATTTTCATGTGGCTGCCCAGTTTTTCCAACACCATTTGTTGAAGAGACATTCTTTTTGTTATTGGGTATTCTTTCCTGGTTTGTTGAAGATTAGTTGACCATATAGTGTTGGGTTTATTTCTAGGTTTTCTATTCTATTTCATTGACCTATATGTCTATTTTTGTGCCAGGACCATACTATTTTGATAATTACAGCTTTGTAATATAACTTGAAGTGTGGAATTGTGATGCCTCCAGCTTTGCTTTTCTTTTTCAATCTTGTTTTTGCTATTTGCAGTCTTCTTTTATTCCATATAAATTTTAGGATTGTTTGTTCTAGTTCTGTGAAAAATGTCATTGGTATTTTGATAAGAATTACATAAATGTATAGATTGGTTTGGGTAGGAAAGATATTTTAACAATATTTGTCCTTCCAATCCATGAGTATGGAATGTTCTTCCATTTCTTTGTGTCCTCTTCAATTTCTTTCATCTGTGTTTTATAATTTTCAGACTACGAGTCTTTTCACCTCATTGGTTAGGTTTATTCCTAGGTATCTAATTGTTTTCGGTGTAACTACAAATGGGATACCTTAATTTCTCTTTCTGTTGCTTCATTATTAGTGTATAGAAGTGCAACCAATTTCTGTACACTAATTTTGTATCTTACAAATTTACTGAAATTTTTTTACCAGTTATTTGGGTGGAGTCTTCCGGTTTTCTATATAAAGTAGCATATCATCTGCAAATAGTGAAAGTTTTACTTCTTCCTTGCCATTTTGGATGCCTTTTATTTCTTTTTATTACCTGATTGCTGTGGCTAGGAATTCTATTATTGTGTTAAATAACAGTGGTGAGAGTGAACGTACTTGTCTTTTTCCTGAACACAGACAAAAAGCTCTCAGTTTTTTCCTATTGAGGATGATATTAGCTGTGGGTTTTTCTTATATGGCCTTTATTGTGTTAAGGTATGTTCCCTCTAAACTTACTTTGCTGAGGGTTTTCATCATGAACAGATGTTGTACTTTGTCAAATGCTTCTTCTGCATCATATTTATTGCCATTTTTGTTACTTGTTTCATAGTTGTTTTTGTAGTTTTTCTCTGTTTCTTTCTTCGTGTGCTCTCTTCTTATATAATTATTTGGCTTTCTTTAGTGATATACTTGGATTCCTTTCTCTTTATTTTTTGCAATATCTGTTACTGGTTTTTGATTGGTGGTTACCATTAGGTTTGCATATAACATCTTCTGTATATAGCAATCTATGTTAAGTTGATGGTCACTTAAGTTTGAACCCATTCTTTACTCCTCTTCTCCCCAGGCCTTAGGTCTACAGTGTCATACTTTACATCCTTTTATTTTGTGAGCCCTTTGATTTTACAGATATACTTATTTTTACTGCTCTTGTACTTCCTACTTTCCTTACTCTTGCTTATGGTCTTTCCTTTCCATTCAGAGTCCCCTTTAACATTTCTTATAGGGTGGGTTTAGTGGTCCTGAATTCCTTTAACACTTATTTGTCTGGGAAATTCTATCTCTCCTTCTATTCTGAATGATAGCCTCACTGGATAGAGTATTCTTGGCTGTAGATTCTTTTCCTTTCAGCACTTTAAATATGCCACTCTCTGGCCTGCACAGTTTCTGCTGAAAACTCAGCTGATAGCCTTATGGAGTTTCCCTTGTATGTAACTGCCTTCTTTTCTCTTGCTGCTTTTAAAATTCTCTTTGTCACTATTTTTTTTGCCATTTTAATTACTATGTGTCTTAGTGGGGTCTCCTTGGGTTGATTTTATTGGTGAATCTCTGTGCCTCCTGACCTGGATATCTGGATATCCTAATCCCCATATTAGGAAATTTTTAGGCTATTATTTCTTCAAATAAATTTTCTGCCTCCATTTCTTTCTCTTCTCCTGGGATCCCTATAATGTGAATGCTATTACACTTGATGGTTTTGCTGAGTTCCCTAAGTTTAATCTCATTTTGCATATTTTTTTCTCTCAACTACTCTGCTTGATTATTTTCCATTACACTGTCCTCCAGACCACTGATTCATTCTCCTTTGTCTAGTCTATTTATTCCATCTAATGTTTTTTTTTGTTTTGTTTTTTTTAACTTAAGTTCTTGTGTTCTTCATCTTTGATTGGTTCGTTTTTATCTTACTGTTAACTGTCTCACTGATATCCTCCAGTTTTTCTCAAGTCCAGTTAGTATCTTTATGATCATTACTTTAAATTCTCTTTAGGGTATGTTACTTATATCCATTTCACTTAGGTCTCTTGCTGTCCTGTTTTCTCCTGTTCTTTCATTTGGGACATATTCCTCTGTCTCCTCATTTTGTCTAACTCTCTGTGTCTGTTTCTCTATGTCAGGAAAAACATTGATATCTCCTTATATCTATATCTCACACTTAAAAGTAATGACCTTATGAAGAAGAGGAACTGTAGTGCCCTGCTGCACATGGCCCCTTGTTCGCCAGAACCTGGAGCTTCAGGGGTGTCTCTTATGTGTGATGTGTGTGCCCTTCTTTTGTTGCTGAGCTGCTTTTTCCTTCAGTCATTGGCAATGGCTCTGTTTACCTGTTGTGGGCAGTGTTTGATCCCTTGGTATTAGTGGGCCACTTTGGGCTTGAGTTAAGTCAGGCAGGGCATTTGACAGAGCTGCAGTAGCACCAAACAGCAGGGCATTTCCCCTGTGTTATCTTCTGAAAAGCTTTCATTGTTAGGTGGGGCCTGTAGTCAGATCAGTTGTCTGATTCCAGCCCACAGCTAAGGGTCTTTGTCTGACTGGTGTTTGTGGTTATCTTTCCCTTTCTCCAGGGAAGGAGTCAATTTAGAAAGGTGCTGCCATTATGGGGCTGTTTGCACACTGTCAGGCCTGCAGCATCACCTTGTTTGGGCTCTGGCCAAGAGCATATTGGAGAGGGCAGATCTGCTAAAGCATAGTGCCAGGGGCAATACAGCAGGGCTGAAGTGCTAGCAAGCTTTGTGCCCTCTAGTCCTCTGTGGGAAGGGCCCTCCAGCCTAGGTACTGACAAGACCTGTCAGGCCCCAGTGAAGCACCTGAAGGGAGGGTATTGTGGTGGGGTGGTGGTACTAGCCAGTTTTGCACACAGTAATTCCTATGAAGAAGGGGCCATGCAGTGCCTGGGCTGAGGCAGGCTGTCCAGAAATGTGGATTGGTGGAATCACCCTATGGAATGGAGGAGGATGGGTGGCAGTGCTAGCAACGTAGGTAGTGTAGGCAGGGAGTCCTGCAAGTAGCTGCGTATTTATGCTGGGAAGGTGAAGGAGGGAAATGGCACCTGTAAGTTCCTTTTTTTCTTAGAGGACTTCCCTAGCAATTTCTGTGCCTCTAGGACATGCTCTGAGATTAGTAAATGACTCTCCATTCCATATGCCCCAAGCACCTTTCAAACTACAGCTTGACAAACAGTCCCATGAGTCCATTTAGTTCCTGAGCACATCTATGCCTTTACTACCCTCTTTGATGTAGCCTCTTCTCTACATTTAGTTGTAGAGTTTATTCTGCCAGTCTTTGGGTCATTTTTCTGAGTTATATACACTGATGTGAGTGTTATCTAGTTGTATTTGTGGGACAAGGTGGATCTAGTGTCCTCCTACTCCATCATCTTCCCTGGAAGTCTTTCAACTATTTTGTTTTTTTATACTGGATCATATTTTCTAGCTTTTTGTGTGTGTAGATTTTTTTTCTTTTCTTTTCTTGCTTTCTCTTTCTTTCTTTCTTCTTTCTTTCTTTCTTTCTTTCTTTCTTTCTTTCTTTCTTTCTTTCTTTCTTCTTTCTTTCTTTCGTTCTTTCTTGATAAATGATGCCAGCCATGAGTAAAAGACTGTGGCAATTAGTATTTAAATCTTGAAATTAACATGCTGCCACCACCCTTTTGTCCTGTCAGGCCATGAGGAATGAGAGTTGAGTCAATTTATTTTATATTTAACCCGAGTTTGATCCTTGATATCGTTTTCATTATATCTAGTGCTTCAAATTACTCATGATAAAATACTTAGCATAAGGCCTGCAGATTTTCTCTCAATTCTGCTTTATTTATCATCAGATCTCAACAGACCCTGCCTATCTGTCCCACACGAAGGATTTTTCAGTATTGATACACCTTCCTCACTGGGAGTCATCCTTGGCCTAGGACTTGGTGCAAGTCTTAAGTAGACTTGTAAAGTCTTAAGTAGAGATTTGGAGTAAGGTTCTTAATTTCGTGATTTAGTCTTATATTTCAGCAGGTTCTATGTGCCTTTACCTCAGGGGTAGGGCAATCTCAGCATCCAGTAGCTCATGATCCCTGACTCATGCTCAGTGGAGGTTTCAGGGAGCAGGTGGTTATTCTGCTCCTCCTCCAGAAGCAAACACCTCTGTCTTCTACTCAGTACAGGGTCCAGATAAGACTATTTTTCTGATGCTTCTCTAGATACAGATGATCAATAAGTTGTGTATATGCTATACTCTGACTATAGGCAAGTTTCTATTGATTTTCTTGTTTGACTCTCAAACTTTAGAAAGACTGCCATGCTTGCAACAAAGAAGGGGTCTCTTGAGTCAAGATCTTCCCCAATCTTTCTGATGGCAGGGTGGTATAGATTTCTATTGTGTTTAAGGATTTAAAGAATTCCAACTTGTCATACCAACCACACTTGGTCTTTAAAAATTAGCTGAAATATTAGTTATCTTTTTCTTTTTCTTCCTTTTTTTTTTTTGTAGGTACTGCTTTATTTTTTATTTATTTTTTATTTATTTTTTTACTTTTTTAAATTTAATTTTATTATGTTAGTCACCATACAATACATCATTAGTTTTTGATGTAGTGATCCACGATTCATTGTTTTTGTATAACACCCAGTGTTCCATGCAGTACATGCCCTCCTTAATACCCATCACTGGGCTAACACATGCCCCCACCCCCTCCCCTCTAAAACCCTCAGTTTCTTTCTCAGAGTCCATAGTCTCTAATGGTTCATCTCTCCCTCTGATTTCTCCCCTTCATTTTTCCCTTCCTTCTCCTAATGTCCTCCATGCTATTCCTTATGAACATAAGGAATAGCCATCTTTTTCTTAACCATTTCTATGTTGGCTATCACATTCTCCCACTGTTCCATCAAAGAGGAATCAGTTCATGTGCACCACTTTATATTTGAGAGTTTACAACTCTTTGGATGTATCTTATTAGATTACCTTGATACCTCAGGCCTCTGTTAGACTGTAAAAAATATGACCATTTGCCATTTTCTTGTTAGAAAGGAGCAATGTTTTTCTGAGATTTTTCATATTTTAAGCAAAATCTCTTGATGATTGTAAACTTTTTTATAGTTCAAATCTATAAAGTGGAGGACATGAAGCCAAGAAAACATGTGGCCTGCTCCTGGTCACATCACATATTCTATGAGAACTTATTTTATAACATAGTACTACAAATTCCAGCTCAGTATTCTTTCCCTTAACTAAAACCTACCTAATGATATTGTCTTTTTTTTTTTTTTAATTCATGTCTTTTAGGCTTTATAGACAAAATCCATTTTACTTACTGGGCTTTCATAGCTACAAAAAATTATGGTTACAGAAACCTAGGCTTTAACTCCTCATTGCCCACCAAGACACCTACTGCCCACATAGGAAAAAGTTTCAAGTAACAAGCAACCAGGAAGGGGCTACTTTTAAAATTCATGGTTCTTCCATGAATAGAGGAACTATTTGCATTTAGCAAAGAATAACACCTTAAACATAAAGCATCTGGTAATAAATTGCTTATATGATCATGTTCTCTCAGGGATACTGTGGATCTTTCTGGTGCTCAATATAATTAAATCAGTTTAAAAGCTGCCAGAGCTATTTATTTATTTCCCTAGAAAGCTAGTTCAGCTTTTCTATTAATAAACATTGCCTTAGAATTAGAAATATGAACATATAATATGTAAAAGAGGTAGAAATATCCTAAAAAAAGGCAAAATTTTTGAGACAAAGATACATATACATAGGTAATATTTAACTTGTAGGATAGAATAAGACATTTATTTACTCTATAGTTTAATAGATTATTATTTTTTTATTCTTTTTTTTTAAAGATTTTATTTATTTATTTGATAGACACACACACACAGAGCACAAGCATGGGGAGTGGCAGGCAGAAAGGGAGAAGCAGGCAAAGGGAGAGGGGAATCAGGCTCCCTGCTAAGCAAGGAGCCCAATGTGGGGCTTGATCCCAGAATTGAGTGTTGGCTTCCAAGCTCTTTACATGGTAAAAGTGAGACTAAAACCCTCATTGTTTTTTCACACTAAAAAAAATATTTTAGAAATATTTTCCATTAATAATAATGTTTGTGGGGCGCCTGGGTGGCTCAGTTGGTTAAGCGACTGCCTTCGGCTCAGGTCATGATCCTGGAGTCTCGGGATCGAGTCCCACATCAGGCTCCCTGCTCAACAGGGAGTCTGCTTCTCCCTCTGACCCTCCTCCCTCTCATGCTCTCTGTCTCTCATTGTCTCTCTCACAAATAAATAAAATCTTAAAAAAAAAAAAATTTAAAAAAAAAAATAATAATGTTTGTGTCTTTTATATATTTTTGATCATTTGATGGCATCAACTTGCTGTACATTCTCCTTGGTGATTTCCATCATCACAATTTAATGGCAAGATATTGTGTTAATGGCCTTCTGCAAATTAAATAGGTATGTCTTTATTATTAAAAATACTCTTCCTATTTTTGGCCCTTTCTTTTATGCATTTCTTCTTTTTTACTTTCATCCTCTACCAGGTAGATATTTTTCTACCAGGTAAATCTAAGGAATCTTTCTTCTCCACTGTTGCAGAGATACAACATTTTCCTTATCTACTAAAGCAATTTGCTTATCTACTAAAGCAAACTTGAGAAAGAGAAAGACAAGATGAGGATAATTTGAAAGACTTATACTTTAGTTAGGAGACAAAGTCATATAAAAGATTTAAGCTAAGACTTACAGGCAGATGAACTTTGAAGTAACAAATTATTTAAATTGAAAGGAAAAATGATTAACTGGAAACAAATATTTTAATTTAGCAAGTCTAAGTCTACCCAGTGGGTTCCAAGCCCATGAGGAAATTATACAAGATTAAGATAATAAAAAGATTGGGGTGCCTGGGTGGCTCAGTTGGTTAAGCATCTGCCTACAGCTAGGGTCATGATCCCGGGGTCCTGTGATTGAGCCCCATGCTGGGCTCCCTGCTCAGGGGGGAGCCTGTTTCTCCCTCTCTCTTTGCCCTTCCCCACCTTGCTTGTGCTTGCTCTCTCTCCTTCTCAACTAAATAAATAAAATCTTAAAAAAAAAAAAATCTCAATTGAAGGATATTCTGCAAAACTATCTGACCTCAAAACTGTCAAGGTCATCAAAGACAAGGAAAGTTTGACAAATTGTCATAGCTAAGAGTAGACCTAACTAAATGTAATGTAATGTGGTAACTTGGATAGGATCATGAAACAGAAAAAGGATATTAGGTAAAAGTTAAGTAAATCTTAATAAACTATGGACTTCAGTTAATAATAATGCATCAATACTGGTTACTTAATTTTAACAAATATGTCAGACTGATGTAAGATGTTAATAATGAGGGAAACTGAGCATAGCATATCCTCACTCTACTCCCTTTTGAAATTTTTCCATAATCTAAAACAGTTCTAAAAATAAATATTTATTTAAAATAATAAAGCAATGAAGCATGCCTTATTATAGAACTACAATGTAAGATCACTGGACTAGGAGTTAGGAGACTTGTGGAGGGACTTCCATCATGCAGTCATTTCTCTGTGTAACCTTGAGCATATCACTTAACCTCTCTGGGCTTTTGATTTCTTACCTATAAAAATATGAGTTTTGTAATAAAATGTCTCCTCTTATTTTTAAATTATGTTTCTAATCTAACAATTCAGCTCAATAAATCTTTATAACACTCATTTTGATTTTTTTGAGAGGATTTGTGTCAGGAGGAAAATTCCATTATCTTTGTTTCATACGTGGGTTCTTTTTCTATTTGTACCCAATGTATAAATAATACACAATGACAGGGCAATTTCATTCCAGTTTCACTGTTTCTGAAAATGTCCATAGAAATCCAGAATGTGAAGCTTGTTACCAACTGGACATGTTTCAAAATAATTTATAATTCTTCAATACCTTTAATACCTTTTTTATGGTTGTTATTATTGGTAGGGTTGTGATAATGGGACACTCTGGCCATTTTGTGGGGCCTAAAATTACATTAAAAGATAGCTTAACAAATATAATTTTATCATATTTCCAAATTAAGAGATGTTTAACAAACTATTTTATATTTTCACAACTCATTTGATACAACAAAGTAACCATTGTTTTAAAGAAAAGAAAATGGAAGCACAGATAGCTCTATAAGTAACTAAGATGCAATACACAGCAAGTAAGATGTAGAGTTGTAATCAGGCCTCAGTCTTCTTACTCTAAGTAGAGAGTTAATTCCATTCAGACAACAAAATCCCACTTAGCATAGAACTTGGTACATGGTAAGAGCTCAAAATATTTGAAGCATAAATAATTGATGCCAGTTCTTCCAGTTAGGGTACAGCCAACTGTCAAATAATATTACTCCCTAAGTAGCAATTATAAAAAGCCAACTATAATATCATTGCCTTTTTTAGGTCATCAGAGATTTAAGATTACAAAACAACCAGGTGAACTTAATTCTAATGACAAGCCTCCTTGAGGAGAAACCAGACATGGTAGAACATGAGAGGGAAAGGTTGCAGCCATAAAAGAATTAAGAATAAAATTGAAATTTAAACAAATTTTTAAAGGGCAATTGTGGGCTAGTGTGACAGTTCAGAATCTCTGGAGCCTCAGACAGAATAGTAGTCTGCATCCTCTCGACATTTCTTAGTCATAAGTGTCCACGAAACGCTCACTACAAAAGACTGACAATGGAGTCTGAAAACTGATAGTTTCCCTCAAAGTGCACAGGTACATCACATTGTCATTTTCTGTGATCCTTCTCTCATAGGAAGCACAAGGTTCCTCAACCTGATAAAGAACATCTGCAAATATCCTACATCTTACATCATACTTAATAGGGAAAGACTGCTGCTTGCCAAGATTAAGGAGAAATCAAGGATATTCACTCTCAAACCTTTGTTCAACACTGCACTGGAGGTCCTAGCATGAAAAAGGAATACAGTAAATACAGACTGGAAAGAAATAAGTAAAACTTTTTTTAAAAAAGATTTATTTATTTGAGAGAAAGAGTGAGCGAGCACACAAGGGGGAGGGACATAGGAAGAGGAAGAAAAATCTTCAAGCAGATTCCCCACTGAGCACGGAGCTCAACATGGGATGGATCCCAGGATCCTGAGATCCTGACCTGAGCCAAAATTAAGATTCAGACACTCAACCACCTGAGCCAACCAGGTGGCCCAAAACTGTTTTGGGCCCACAGTGAACATCATACTGAGCAGAGAAAAACCGAGAGCTTTCCCCCTAAGATCAGGAACAAGACAAGGATGTTCATTCTCACCACTTTTATTCAACATAGTACTGGAAGTCTTAGCCACAACAATCAGAAAAGAAAAAGGAATAAAAGGTATCCAAATTGACAAGGAAGAAGTAAAACTTTTACTATTTGTAAATTACATGACACTATAGAAAAACCTAAAGACTCCTCAAAAAACTACTAGAAATGATAAATGAATTTAGTAAATTCACAGGATTCAAAATCTGGTGTATAGAAATTCAATGAACAGAAATCTGTTGCATTTCTATACACCTACAATGAAGCAGCAGAAAAACAAATTAAGAAAACAATCTCATTTACAATTGCACCAAAAATAAAATACCTAGGAATAAACTTAACCAAAGTGGTGAAAAGTCAGATCTGTATTCTGAAAACTATAAAACATTGAGAAAGAAATTGAAAACGACGCAAAGAAATGGAAGGACATTCCATGCTCATGAGTTGGAAGAACAAATATTGTTAAAATGTCTATATTACCGAAAGCAATCTACACATTTAATGCAATTCCTATCAAAATACCAACAGTGTTTTTCACAGAACTAGAATAAACAATCCTAAAATTTGTATGGGACCACAAAAGACCCTGAATAGCAAAAAAAAAAAAAAAAAAAAAAAAATCTTGAAGAAGAAAAAACTGGAGGTATCACAATTCCAGACTTCAAGTTATATTACAAAGCTGTAGTAATCAAAACAGTATGGTACTGGTATAAAAACAGACATGTAGGTCACTGGAACAGAATATAAAGCCTGGAAAGAAATCCACAATTTTATGGTCAATTGATATTTGACACAACAGGAAAGAATATCAAATGAGAAAAAGACAGTCTCTTCAACAAATGGTGCTAGGAAAAACTGGACAGCTACATGCAAAAGAAACTTGACCACTTTCTTACACCATACACAAAAATAAACTAAAAATGGATTAAAGACTTATGTGTAAGACCTGAAACCATAAAAATTCTAGAAGAGAGCATAAGCATATGACATCAGCCATATCAGCATTTTTCTAGATATGTCTCCTGAGGCAAAGGAAATAAAAGAAAAAATAAACTATTGGGACTACATCAAAATAAAAAGCTTCTGCACAGTGAAGAAAACAATCAACAAAACTAAAAGGCAGCCTATGGAATGGAAGGGAATATTTACAAACGATATATCCAATAAAGGGTTAGTATCCAAAAAATAAAGAACTTATACAACTCAACACCCAAAAAACAAATAATCCAATTAAACAAATGGACGGAAAACATGACCAGATATTTCTCCAAAAAAGATATCCAGATGGCCGACAGACACATGAAAAGATGCTCAACATCAGTTATCATCAGGTAAATGCAAATCAAACTACAGTGAGATATCAACCTCACACTTGTAAGAATGGCTAAAATCAACAACACAAGGAAAAACAGGTGTTGGTGAGGATGCGGAGAAAAAGGAACACTTGTTCACTGTTGGTGGGAATGAAACTGGTGCAGCCACTGTGGAAGATGGTATGGAGTTCCTCAACGAGCTAAAAATAGAACTACTCCATGATCCAGTAATCACACTACTGGGTATTTACCCCAAAAATGCAAAAACACTAGTTTAAAGGGCAACAAGCACCCCGATATTTATTGTAGCCTTATTTACAACAGCCAGATTTTGGAAGCAGCTCTATGGTCCACTGCTAGAGGAATGGCTAAAGAAGCACACACACACATACACACACACACACACACACACACACACACACACACACACACACACTGGAATATTACTCAGCCATAAAAAAAATGGAATCTTGTCATTTGCAATGACATGGATGGAGCTTAGAGAATATAATGCTAGGCAAAATACATTAGTCAGAGAAAGACAAATACCATGTGACTTCACTCATATGTGGAATTTAAGAAACAATACAAATGAGCAAAGTGATTAAAAAAGAGAGAGAAAGAGAGATACATAAAGAAACAGACTCTCACCTTTTTTTTTTCTGGAAAAAAAACAACAAATTTTATCTAAATGCATATCTGAGCTTAAGAAAGAAAGAAACAAAGGTACTAGAAACAAATAGGAAAATTAAAATCAATTTGCAAGTGTCAAGATGAATACTACACATTCCATAAGCTGCTGGTATAGCAATTCTGGGGCTTGAAATATAGTGCCCATATGAAGCAGGAGATAAAGCTTTGGGCTTCCAAAAACTGGTTCATATCTGTGATGATTGCAAAAAATCTGCCCCATCAGTAGGCTGTACCATTAGTGAGTCTGAACTAGGAAAAAAATAAATATATCTATCCACTGGGGCATGAAGAAACCAAGGCAACTGTCTCTGACTCATTTCTAGGGGATTGATGAAATCTCTGAAAACACACAATAACAGCTATAAGCCCACCAGGGTAAGTTTTAAATATGCAATATCTGTGCTATAGGAAAATCCAGGGTAAGATACTAACATAAAATTTGGCCCTGGCTGGATATTGCTAAGGTTCCAAGTAGAATAAAAAGCAAAAGATTTCCAGAAGGAAGTTTCCCACATATTGTATCACAGCTTCTTGATCTTTCAACCTCCTGTCTGTACTATTGGTTGGATAGATAGAAAATGTAATATTTATGGTTCCCAAACTTTCTTTGCCATGAAGGTTTCAATGTGAATTAGGTTCTTCCAGTTAGATACACTTGCATGAGATTTGGAACACAATTGCTGTGGCAGAGGCCATCTTCCTGATGGTACTGCTGCCAGAGAGCAATGTGGTGACACTGAGTGATAGATACAGCCGAGGTGACCAGAATTAGCATTTCAGGATCCAGTTGTCATCTCCATGAAGATCTAAGGCACTCTCTTATATAAGAGTTAAATGTGTCAATTGGGAGGAAGTAGGTCTCCGAAATTTAAAATGGACCTAAATGAATAGTTTCAGATATACACTACAGTACCTCCATAGACTCTTATCTATAAAGAACAAACTGATGACTACTAAAAGGGTAGTGGGTGGGGGAATAAGTGAAAGAGGTGATGAGGATTAAAGAAACACTTACCATAATGAGGACTGAATAAGGTATAGAATTGTTGAGTCACTATATTATAACTCTGAAACAAAAATAACACTGTATTTTAAATACACTGGAATTAAAATTAAAAACTTAATAAAAAAAAGAAAGTGTGTGAAAATAAAAATAAAATAAAAATAAAAAATAAAGTGAGCCTCCTGTAGGCAGCGTGTCATTGGATCTACTCCTAACCATCTCCTTTCCCACATTCAGTCATGCTGTTGGTGTTGTTTAGTAAATTTAATCCATTCATATTTAAAATTAGTTATTGATAGGTAAGGGCTGTCATTTTGTTAGTTGCTTTCTGTTTTTTGTAATTCCTTTGTTCATTTTTTCCTCTCTTGCTGTTACCATTTGTGATTTTTTTCATCAGAGTATACTTTCTTTCCTTCTTTTCTTGTTTTGTTTTGTTTTGTTTTATATTTTCGTAGAAGTGTGAATTTCCAATAAGGTGCTGAATAGAAATGGTTAGAGTACTTCATTGCTTTTCCTTTTTTTCCTTTTCTTTTTTTTAAATTTTTTATTGTTATGTTAATCACCATACATTACATCAATAGTTTTTGATGTAGTGTTCCATGATTCATTGTTTGTGTATAACAACCAGTGCTCCATGAAGAGCATGCCCTCTTTAATACCCATCACCAGGCTAACACATCCCCCCACCCCCTGCCCTCTAGAACTCTGTTTGTTTTTCAGAGTCCATCATGTCTCATGGCCCGTCTCCCCCTCCAATTCCCCCTCTTCATTCTTCCCCTCCTGCTATTTTCTTCTTTTTTTTTTTTTAACATATATTGTATTATTTGTTTTAGAGGTACAGATCTGTGATTTGACAGGCTTGACAATTCACAGCACTCACCAAGCACATACCCTCCCCAATGTCTATCACCCAGCCACACTATCCCTACAACCCCCCACCACTCCAGCAACCCTCAGTTTATTTCCTGAGATTAAGAATTCCTCATATCAGTGAGGTCAATGATACATGTCTTTCTCTGATTGACTTATTTCGCTCAGCATAACACCCTCCAGTTCCATCCACATCGTTGCAAATGGAAAGATCTCATTCTTTTTGATGGCTGCATAATATTCCATTGTATATATATACCACCCCTTCTTTATCCATTCATCTGTTGATGGACATCTTGGCTCTTTCCACAGTTTGGCTATTGTGGACATTGCTGCTATAAACATCGGGGTGCACGTACCCCTTCGGATCCCTACATTTGTATTGTTGGGGTAAATACCCAGTAGTGCAATTGCTGGGTCATAGGCCAGCTCTATTTTCAACTTTTTGAGGAACCTCCATACTGTTTTCCAGAGTGGCTACACCAGCTTGCATTCCCACCAACAATGTAGGAGGGTTCCCCTTACTCCGCATCACCGCCAACATCTGTCGTTTCCTGACTTGTAAACTTTAGCCACCCTGACTGGTGTGAGGTGATATCTCATCGAGGTTTTGATTTGGATTTCACTGATACCAAGCGATGTTGAGCACTTTTTCATGTGTCTATTGGCCATTTGGATGTCTTCTTTGGAAAAATGTCTGTTCATGACTTCTGCCCATTTCTTGATTGGATTCTTTGTTCTTTGGGTGTTGAGTTTGATAAGTTCCTTATAGATTTTGGATACTAGCCCTTTATCTGATACATCATTTACAAATATCTTCTCCCATTCTGCTGGTTGTCTTTTGGTTTTGTTGACTGTTTCTTTTGCTGTGCAAAAGCTTTTTATCTTGATGAAGTCCCAACAGTTCATTTTTGCCCTTGCTTCCCTTGCCTTTGGCGATATTTCCAGGAAGAAGTTGCTGTGGCTGAGGTCAAAGAGGTTGCTGCCTGTGTTCTCCTTTAGGATTTTGATGGACTCCTGTCTCACATTTAGGTCTTTCAACCATTTTGAGTCTATTCTTGTGTGTGGTGTAAGGAAATGGTCCAGTTTCATTCTTCTGCATGTGGCTGTCCAATTTTCCCAACACCATTTGTTGAAGAGACTTTTTTCCACTGGACATTTTTTCCTGCTTTGTCAAAATTAGTTGACCATAGAGTTAAAGGTCCATTTCTAGGCTCTCTATTCTGTTCCATTGATCTATGTGTCTGTTTTTGTGCCAGTACCATACTGTGTTGATGATGACAGCTTTGTAATAGAGCTGGAAGTCCGGAATTGTGATGCTGCCAGCTTTGTTTTTCTTTTTCAACATTCTTCTGGCTATTCGGGGTCTTTTCTGGTTCCATACAAATTTTAGGATTATTTCTTCCATTTCTTTGAAAAAAATGGATGGTATTTTGATGGGGATTGCACTGAATGTGTAGATTGCTCTAGGTAGCATTGACATCTTGACAATATTTGTTCTTCCAATCCATGAGCATGCAACGTTTTTCCATTTCTTTGTGTCTTCCTCAATTTCTTTCATGAGTATTTTATAGTTTTCTGAGTACAGATCCTTTGTCTCTTCGGTTAGATTTATTCCTAGGTATCTTATGGTTTTGGGTGCAATTGTAAATGGGATCGACTCCTGAATTTCTTTTCCTTCTGTCTTGTTGTTGGTGTATGGGAATGTCACTGATTTCTGTGCATTGATTTTCTATCCTGCCACTTTACTGAATTCCTGTATGAGTTCTAGGAGTTTTGGGGTGGAGTCTTTTGGGTTTTCCACATAAAGTATCACATCATCTGCAAAGAGTGAGAGTTTGACTTCTTTGCCAATTTGGTTGCCTTTGATTTCTTTTTGTTGTCTGATTGCTGTGGCTAGGACTTCCAATACTATGTTGAATAGCAGTGGTGATAGTGGACATCCCTGCCGTGTTCCTGACCTTAGGGGGAAAGCGCTCAGTTTTTCCCCAATAAGAATGATATTTGCTGTGGGTTTTTCATAGATGGCTTTTATGATATTGAGGTATGTACCCTCTATGCCTATACTCTGAAGAGTTTTGATCAAGAAAGGATGCTGTGGAATACCTTTGTCAAATGCTTTTTCTGCATCTATTGAGAGGATCATATGGTTCTTGTTCTTTCTTTTGTTGATGTATTGTTTCATGTTGATTGATTTGTGGATGTTGAACCAACCTTGCAGCCCAGGGATAAATCCCACTTGGTCGTGGTGAATAATCCTTTTAATGTACTGTTGGATCCTATTGGCTAGTATTTTGGTGAGAATTTTTGCATCCATGTTCATCAGGGATATTGGTCTGTAATTCTCCTTTTTGATGGGGTCTTTGTCTGGTTTTGGGATCAAGGTAATGGTGGCCTCATAAAATGAGTTTGGAAGTTTTCCTTCCATTTCTATTTTTGGAACACTTTCAGAAGAATAGGTATTAATTCTTCTTGAAATGTTTGGTAGAATTCCCCTGGGAAGCCATCTGGCCCTGGGCTTTTTTTGTTGGGAGATTGTTGAAGACTGCTTCAAATTCCTTAGTGGTTATAGGTCTGTTCAGGTTTTCTCTTTCTTCCTAGTTCAGTTTTGGTAGTTGATACATCTCTAGGAATGCATCCATTTCTTCCAGGTTATCTAATTTGCTGGCATAGAGTTGCTCATAATATATTCTTATAATTGATTGTATTTCTTTGGTATTGGTTGTGATGTCTCCTCTTTCATTCATGATTTTGTTGATTTGGGTCATTTCTCTCTTCTTTTTGATAAGTCTGGCCAGGGGTTTATCAATCTTGTTAATTCTTTCAAAGAACCAGCTCCTAGTTTCGTTGATCTGTTCTACTATTCTTTTGGTTTCTATTTCATTGATTTCTGCTCTGATCTTTATTATTTGTCTTCTCCTGCTGGGTTTAGGCTCTATTTGCTGTTCTTTCTCCAGCTCCTTTAGGTGTAGGGTTAGGTTGTGTACTTGAGACCTTTCTTGTTTCTTGAGAAAGCCTTCTATTGCTATACATTTTCCTCTTAGGACTGCCTTTGCTGCATCCCAAAGATTTTGAACAGTTGTGTTTTCCTTTTCATTGGTTTCCATGAAGTTTTTTTTAATTCTTCTTTAATTTCCTGGTTGACCCATTCATTCTTCAGTAGGATGCTCTTTAGCCTCCATGTATTTGAGTTCTTTCCGACTTTCATCTTGTGATTGAGTTCTAGTTTCAAAGCATTGTGGTCTGAAAATAGGCAGGGGATGATCCCAATCTTCTGGTACCGGTTGAGACCTGATTTATGACCTAGGATGTGATCTATTCTGGAGAATGTTCCATGGGCACTAGAGAAGAATGTATTCTGTTGCTTTGGTATGGAATGTTCTGAATATATCTGTGAAGTCCATTTGGTCCAGTGTGTCATTTAAAGCCTTTATTTCCTTGTTGACCTTTTGCTTAGATGATCTGTCCATTTCAGTAAGCGGGGTGTTAAAGTCCCCCACTATTATTGTATTGTTGTCAATGTGTTTCTTTGCTTTTGTTATTAATTGGCTTATATAATTGCCTGCTCCCACGTTAGGGGCATAGATATTTACAATTGTTAGATCTTCTTGTTGGATAGACCCTTAAGTAAGATATAGTGTCCTTCCTCATCTCTTATTACAGTCTTTGGTTTAAAATCTAATTTGTCTGATATAAGGATTGCCACCCCAGCTTTCTTTTGGTGTCCATTGGCATGGTAAATGGTTTTCCACGCCCTCACTTTCAATCTGGAGGTGTTTTGGGTCTCAAATGAGTCTCTTGCAGACAGCATATTGATGGGTCTTGTTTTTTTATCCAATCTGATAGCGTGTGTCTTTTGATTGAGCCATTTAGACCATTTACATTCAGGGTAACTACTGAAAGATATGAATTTAGTGCCATTGTATTGCCTGTAAGGTGACTGTTACTGTATATTGTCTGTGTTCCTTTCTGGTCTATGTTGCTTTTAGGCTCTCTCTTTGCTTAGAGGACCCCTTTCAAAATTCTTGTAGGGCTGGTTTTGTGTTTGCAAATTCCTTTAGTTTTTGTTTGTCCTGGAAGCTTTTTATCTCTCCTTCTATTTTCAATGACAGCCTAGCTGGATATAATATTCTTGGCTGCCTACTTTTCTCATTTAGTGCTCTGAAGATATCATGCCAGTGCTTTCTGGCCTGCCAGGTCTCTGTGGATAGGTCTGTTGCCAATCTAATGTTTCTACCATTGTATGTTACAGACCTCTTGTCCCGAGCTGCTTTCAGGATTTTCTCTTTGTCTCTGAGACTCGTAAGTTTTACTATTAGATGTCGGGGTGTTGACCTATTTTTATTGATTTTGAGAGGGGTTCTCTGTGCCTCTGGATTTTGATGCCTGTTTCCTTCCCCAAATTAGGGAAGTTCTCTGCTATAATTTGCTCCAATATACCTTCTACCCCTCTCTCTCTTTCTTCTTCTTCTGGGATCCCAATTATTCCAATGTTGTTTCGTCTTATGGTATCGCTTATCTCTTGAATTCTGCCCTCATGATCCAGTAGTTGTTTATCTCTCTTTTTCTCAGCATCTTTACTTTCCATCATTTGGTCTTCTATATCACTGATTTTCTCTTCTGCGTCATTTATCCTAGCAGTTAGTGCTCCCATTTTTATTGCACCTCATTAATAGCCTTTTCGATTTTGACTTGTTTAGATTTTAGTTCTTTTATTTCTCCAGAAAGGATTTCTCTGATAAGTTCCATGCTTTTTTCAAGCCCAGCTAGTATCTTTAAAATCATCATTCTGAACTCTAGATCTGACATTGTACTAATGTCCATATTGAGTACCTCCCTGGCAGTCGGTACTGCCTCTTGTTCTTTTTGTTGAGGTGATTTTTTCCATCTTGTCATTTTGTCCAGAGGAGAATAGATGAATGTGAGAACAAACTGCTAACAGGGTAACAACATTCTCAGAAAAATATACTCTAAACAAATCAGAAAAAACCCGAAACCGGGGGAAAAGAAAGGGAAAGAAAGAAAAAAGAAAAAGATAAAAACAAACAAACAACAAAAAAAAAACGGAATATGATCAGATATGATCAGGCTGGTGCATAGATCAGTGCCACACACTAGATTTTGGGTTTATTTTGGTCTGTTAGTAGTAAGTCCCTCCCAAAATTTTAAAGAAAGAAAAACTTATACATGTACAAAAATAAGGGTAAATATGATGAAGGGATGGAATATGACTGTAAAGATGAAAATTATAAAAGATTTTATAAAAGGAATTGATAAGAATTTGGTTGAAAAAAGAAAGAAGAGGATTTAAAAAGAAAAAAAGAAAAAAAAATGGTAGAGAATGTGATCAGGCAGGGGACTAGAACAAAACCATACACTAGAGATTTAGGGTATATTTTGATCTGTTAGAAGGAACTATATCCCAAAATTTTAAAGAGAGAACAACTTATATATATATGTCAAAAATAAGGGTAACTACTATGAAGGGATAGAATATGACTCTAAAAAATGAAAAATAAAAATGTTTTTTTTAAAAAGGGATTGATAACTTGTTGTTTGAAAAAGGGAAAAAGAAAAAATTAAAAAAAAAGACAGTTAAAAAAAATTAACTTTGAAAGACTAAAGAATCATGGTAAAAAAGCCATGAATTCTATTTGCAGTACTCCCCTAGCTCTGGAGTTCTGCCATTCTCATTGATTGGTAAACTTGGTCTTGGCTGGCTGTTCTTGCTGATCTTCTGGGGGAGGGGCCTGTTGCCATGGTTCCCAAATGTCTTTGCCTGAGGCGGAATTGCCCCACCCTTGCGGGTCTGGGCTAAGTAATCTGCTCCGGTTTGCTCTCAGGAGCTTTTGTTCCCTGCAAGCTTTCCATACATCTTTGGAGGCTGAGAGTGAAAATGGCAGCCTCCCAATCTCCGCCCCAGAGGAGCAGAGAACTTGGGGCCCCACTCCTCAGTGAGCCCCCAGAGAAAAGCAGTCAATCACTCCCATCTCCCTGGTCTCCGGCTGCACTCTGTGCTCACCCAGCCTGTGACGGAGCTTTTCTATCTCTGGCACCCGACTCTGTGTGGAGTCTCCAAACCCAGCAGATCCCTGCAGCGTGCTCCCGTGCTGCTCCTCTTGGGGGAGGAAGGGGAGTCTCCCCGGATCTGCCACTTGTTCAGTCCCTGCTGGAGGAGCAGTGGCCCAACTGTGCTGCAGATCATGGTTTATGGCAACCCCGAGCTGAGAGCCCGCACCATGGCTCCGTCTCTGCATCTGGCTTCCCCACTCTGATACCTGGGAGCTCTGCCGCACTCAGGCACCCCCGGTCTTTCTGTGACCCCGAGGGTCCTGAGACCACACTGTCCCATGAGGGTTCCACCCCCCACTTAGCCACTGGAGTGACTTCCCTCAGTGTAGCAGCTTCTAAAAGTTCAGATTTTGTGCTCCGTGGCTCTATCACTTGCCAGAACTGGCCGATGGAGGACCCCTCCCCTGAATATCGCCTCGGATTCACTTCTCTGCACGTCCTACCTTCCAGAAAGTGGTCACTTTTCTGTTCAGAGAGTTGTTGCTATTCTTTTCTTCGATCTTCTGTTGAGTTTGTAGGTGTTCAGAATGGTTTGATCCCTATCCAGCTGAATTCCTGAGACCAGACGAAATCCAGGTCTCCTACAACTCTGCCATCTTGCTCCACCCCCTCCTTTTCTTCTTTTTTAACCAGTTGTACTGGAAAGTAGTTTCCCACCCTTATGTATGATGTTAGAGTTATGCTTTTTAGATATACCCTTCATTTGGTTATGAAAGTTCCCTTCTTGTCCTATATTTTGGACTTTTTATTATGAATGGGTCTTCAGTTTCCTTAAATGCTTTTTTTTTTTTTAGATCTATTGATATAGTCATGTGGTTTTTCTTATTTAATATGTTGCTAGGATAAATTATACTGATGAACTTAATGTCTAGTCTTACATTCATGGAATGAACACCATTTCATCATGACACATAATCTTTTTATATATTCCTTTATTTAATTTTCTAATATTTTGTCAAGGGGTACTTCCTCTCTGTTCACAAAAGATATTGGTCTGTATAATTATTGTAATCTCTTTATCTGGTTTTGGTATTAAAGAACTACTCAGCTCACATGAGTTGTTAACTTATCCCTCTGCTTCTATTTTCTTCAAGATATTGTGGAAATTTTCCATCATTTATTATTTAAATATTTGGTAGAATTCACTGATGAAACCGTCTGGAACTATAGTCTTCTTTTTTATAAAGTATCAGGTTTTTATTCATTTTCTTTAATAGATTTAGGGTTATTCAGCTTATCTATATTTCCTCACATAACTTTTGGTAATTTGCCTTTCAAGGATTTGATACTTTTTATTCAAAAATGAAGTTTGATACCATAGAGTTGCTCATTTATTATCCTGTGACCATCCTTGGGGTTAGTAGAAATGTCCTCTCCTTCATTTGTTACTTTGGTATTTTATATCTTCTATCTTTACTTATTGGTTAACCTGACTAGGATTTTATCAATTTTATTGATCTGTTTAAGAATCAGTTTTGCTTTTGATTTTCTCCACTGTTTTTTATTTTGTTTTGTAATCAATTGTATTAATTTCTGCTATAATTTTTATTTTTCTTTGTTTGCTTTAGACTTCAATTAATTTTCTTTTTCTAGTTTCCCTGAAGACTGTATTTGTCTTTTCTTGCCTACTTTCACGCCTTCTAAATTTTAGTTAAAATAAAGATATAATAAGATCTGAGGTCAATAGGTCTCCAGTGTGAGAAATGATTTTAATCTGCCTAGGAATGAGGCATGAGAATATTTCTGTGAATAAAAAAGTTGTCAAATTCCTCTAATGTCCTTGTTTTTTTGTCTCCTCTCTTAATACTGGGCTTCCCTAAATATTTCTTCTCAGAGATAGTCTGTGGTCATAAAACTTTCTCAGCTATATCCACAGTTATTATACCGAAGTCCTGCTGCTGTGGTGGTACAGTACTTTGTTGGGGGAGGGTAACAAGCATTCTACATAATGCTTTGATTAAACCTTAGTCTTTTAGTAGATCTTTGTCTTGGGGACATAACTTTCACAAGAGCTTCTCTGTGCTATAGCTTTCTTCCCTCCTGCCTCACCACCCGCTTTCCTGGTTGCAGTGTTCCCAATCTTTTCTCTTGAACTCTTGAACCTTACTGACTATGTTTTTTTTTCTACTCCTTAGATAAAAGTATGGCTAAGGGAGCTGGAATGGGAGAAATTTCCTCTCACAAATCATGGAAAACAATCAGGTTAACAAGGTGGATAGACACAAGGAAAAAAAAAAATAATGGAGATATAAAAAAACAAAAACAAAAACGGAAACCAGAAAACAAAAGATAAAATGTCAGTAGTAAGTCCTCATATATCAATAATCACCCTAACTGTAAAAGATTGATGTCACTAATCAAAAAGCAGATAGTGGCTAAATGGATTAAAAAAAAAAGAGACCAAATTATATGCAGCCTTCAGCTGACTTGCTTCAGCTATAAAGACAAACATAGACTCTCAGTGAAGGAATTGAAGGTGATACTAAGGTGATACTCCAAGTAAATGATAACCAAAAGAAAGCAAGTGTCTTTTTATAAGACAAATTAGATGTCAAGCCCAAAATGATAACAACAGACAAAGAAGGTCATTATATAACAACAAAGGGGTTAATATACCAAAAAGATACAACAATCATAAATATATATGCTCCCAACATTCAAACACCAAAATATTTAAACAAATACTAACAAAACTTAGGGAGAAATAAGCAAAAATATAATAATATCAGGGGCTTCAATATCCCACTATCAGCATTAGATAGATCATCCAGACAGAAAACAAGAAAATATTGGAAGTGAAGCACACTTTAGAACAAATGGACATAACAGACATATCTACAACATTATATCCAACAGGGGCAGAATACACATTCTTCTTAAGTGCACATAGAACATTCTCCAGAATAGATTATATGATAGGCCACAAAGCTAATCTTAGTGGGTTTAAGAAAACTGAAATCATTCCAACTATCATCTCTGACTACAATAGTATGCAATTAGAAATCAACAAGAGGAAATTGAGTAGATCTTCAAATATGTGGAAACTAAACAATAATTTCTAAACAACCAATGAATCAAGAAATCAAAAGGGAAATAAAAAATATCATAAACAAAAATAAAAATGAAAATACAACATATTAAATTTTGTGGGATATAGCAAAAGCAGTTTTGAGAGGAAGTTTACAGCAATAAACACATATATTAAGAAATTAGAAAGATAACAAATGAGGAACCTAACTTTACACCTCAAAGAACTTAAAAAAAAAAGGAACAAATTATGCCTAAAATCAGCAGAAGGAAGGAAATAATAACAAAGTGGAAATAAACAAAATAGAGACAAGCAAAACAACACAAAGGATCAACAAAACTAAAAGCTGATTCTTCAAAATATAAGAAGAATTGACATACCTTAGCTAGACTAGGAAAGAGGGAAGACTCAAATAAAATTAGAAATGAAAGAGGAGACATTATAGCTGATACTACAGAAATACAGAGAATTATGAGTCCACTATGAACAATTATATGCCAAAAAATTACATAACCTAGAAGATATGGACACATTTCTAGAATTGTACAACCTACCAAACTGGATCAGGAAGAAATAGAAAATCTGAATGGACCAATAATGACTCAAGAGATTGAGGCAGTAATAAAAACAAACAAACAAACAAAACAAACAAACAAGCAAACAAAAACTCCCAACACAGGAAACTCCAGGGCTGGACAGTGTCACTGATGAATTCTAGCAAACATTTAAAGAATCAATACCAATCCTTCCCAAACTCTTCCAAAACATCAATGAAGAATTAATACTTTCAAACTCAGTTTATGAAGCCACCATTACCTTGATTCTAAAATAAGATAAAGATATCACAAGAAAAGAAAACTAGAAACCAATATCCCTGATAAATATAGATGCAAAAATTCTCAATGAAATATTAGCAAACCTAATTCAAGAAGGCATTAAAAGGATTATACCATGACCAAATGGGATTCGAGGATGGTTCAACATATGCAAATCAATAAATAAAATTCATCATATCAATAAGATGAAAGATAAAAATGATCATCTCAATAGTTGCAGAAAAAATATATGAAAAAAATGCAACATCCTCTCATGATAAAAACCCACAACAGATTGGCTATAGAAAGAATGTACCTCAAAATAATAAAGGCCACAAGAAACCCACTGCTAACACTATGATCAATGGTGAAAAATTGAAAGGGTTTCTCTGAGATCAGGTACAAGACAAGGCTGCCCACTCTCACCACTCCTATTCAATATAGTACTAGAAGTCCTAGCTAGACCAATTAGACAAGAAAAAAAAAAATAAAGGTATCCAAATCAGTAAGGAAGAAGTGAAACTGTCACTCTTTGCTGTTGATATGATGTTATATATAGAAAATCCCAAAACACCAATTAAAAAAAAAAAACAACTATTGGAATGAATCAATTATTTCAGTAAGGTGGCAGGTTACAAAATCAACTTACAGAAAGCAGTGACATTCGTTTACCCTAATGATAAAGCATTAGAAAAAGAAATGAAGAAAATGATCCCATTCTCAGCAGTATCAAAAATAATAAAATACTTAGGAATAAATATAACCAGGAAATGAAAGATCTATACAATGAAAATTACAAGACTTTGTTAAAAGAAATCAAAGAAGACACGAACAAATGGAAAGACATCCTGTTTTCATGGACTGGAAGAATATGTATTGTTAAAATGGCCATATTATCCAAGGCCATCTACAAATTCAATGCAGTCCTCATCAAAATATAAAAGTATTCTTCACAGATATAGAAGAAACAATCCAAAAATATGTGTAGAACCACACACACACACAAGAACAAATAGCCAACAACATCCTAAGAAAAAAAGAACAAAATTGAAGGTATAACACTTCCTGATTTCAAACTATACTACAAGGCCACAGTTATAAAAGCAGCACGGTATGGGGAAGGAAAAAAATAGACATAAACCAATGAAACAAAAGAGAGAGCCCATAATTAAATCCTAACATTTACAGTCAAATAATATTCATCAAGGGAGTGGAGAACACCCAATGGGGTAGAGATAGTCTCTTCAACAAATGTGCTGGAAAAACTGGGGGAAAAAATGCAGAATAATGAAAGTGGACTTATATCTCATATCACTCACACAAATTAACTTAAAATGGATCAAAGATTTAAGCATAAGACCTTGGCCATAAAATTCCTAGAAGAAAACAGAAAGAAACTTGTTGATATTGGTCTTAGCAATGCTTTTTTTGGACATGATATCAAAAGTACAAACAAGAAAAGCAAAAATCAATAAAAAATTAACAAAAAAGACTATATCAAACTTAAAGGCTTCTGCACAGCAAAAGAAACAATCAACAAAATGAAATGGCTACATACAGAATGGGAGAAAATGTTTGTAATCCATATGTTGGAGAAGAGGTTAATATCCAAAATACATAAAGAACTAACAAAGCTTCATAACAAAAAACAATACAACTAAAAAATGTGCAGATGAATTAAATAGATATTTTCCAAAGAGGCCATCAAAATAGCCAACAGGCACATGAAAAGATGCTTAACATCACTAATCATTAGAGAAATACAAGTCAAAACAACAATGGAATATCACCTCATACCTGTTAGAATGGCTACTACCAAGAAGACAAGAGACAACAGGTACTGGGGAGGATGTGGTAAAAAGAGAACCTTTCTGCACTGTTGATGGAAATGTAAATTAGTTCAACCACTGTGGAAAACAATATGGAGGGTTCTTTAAAAATTACAAATAGATCTACCATACAACCCAGCAATTCTACTTCTAGTATATATGCAAAGGAAATGAAAACAGGATATCAACAAGATATATACACACCAATGTTTGTCACAGCATTAGTCACAGTAGCCAAGAAGCAACCCAAATGCCCTTCAACGGATAAATGGATAAGAAAGATGTGGTATATATACACAATGGAATGTTATTCAGCCACAAAAAAGGAAGATAGCCTGCCATTTGTGAAAACATGGACAGACCTTGTGCACATAATGCTAAGCAAGATAAGTCATACAGAGAAGTACTATGATATCACTTACATGTAGAATCTAAAAAAAGTCAAATCTGTAAAAAAACAGAGAGTAAAATGGTGGTTACCAGGGATGGGGATAATACTGATAATGTTTAAGAGTACAAACTTGAAATGAGTAGTAAAAAACCATAGAGATCTAATACACAGTATTATGAATATAGTCAATAATACTGTAATATAATGATGTAATAAGATAAATATTGCTTCAATGGCAATCATATTAAATGCATAATCATATTAAACATTTATGCATCAAAGTAACATATTGTGCATCTTAAATTTATAAATTATAATATGTCAAATTTATCTGAAAAACAGAAAAATTAAAAAAATAATAAAAACATTTCCATCCAAAAAATGTTTTTAAACCTGTATTTAATAAGGCAAATGGGATTAATGTATTGCAATGCAATTTATGAGAGAATAAAGGACTTCAGCCCAGAAAAAAAGTATGGATATACATAAATACATGTACATTCATCTGGTTTAGAACAATGATATACTTAATAACAGTTACATTATACTGAGCACTTATATGCCAGATAGTAGATTTAGTAGATTAGATGGTTTGCATGTAAAATTTTATCTGATCTCCCAAACAACCCCTTTAAGTAATTATCATCTACATTTATTAGTAAAGAAATTGATATTCAGAAAAGTTATTACCTCTGCCAGGTCACAAAGCCAGTGATTATAAACTAGCATTTAAATATAGTTCTAAATGTTTCTAAAGGAATTGCTTGTAAATACTGTACTATTTTTCCTTATGAAATATTTATAGTTACTTAAGCTTGTACACAAGTTGATCTCCCTTCAAAGTCTCTAATACTTTAGAATAGCAAGACTTATCTGCTTATATCCTTCAAGGAAAGGCAATTTAAAAATATAATCCATTGAATTACTTTCATGGAACAAAAAGGAAAATAAGATTTTAATTTTTGCAAATATCTCTGGATATGTTTTAGTAGCAAGTTGTAGTGGAAATGACTGTCAAAATACCAGGTTTTCAATTCTGCCTTTCATTTACTAATCAAGCAAGTTGTTAAAATTCTCTCAAACTTAGTTTTATTTTCTGAAAAATATGGATAATATCACCAAACTTCCAGTACCGTTGGGGATATCAAATAATGCATAGACCTAGAAATGTGATATAAATTGTAAAGAATTCTACACAATATCAGAGATTGCTTTTTTATTAGGAAGGATCACATATTTTGGCATTTGAAAGTGACACTTGTTAATTTTGCTGATATTTAAAAAATATCTACATTTTCATTCTAGAAGTGTTTAGTTTCAGGGCTATGGAATTCACTAAAAAAAAACTAGAAAAGCACTTATGTTATAACATGAAGAAATAGCTGCAAAATAAATTCGACAATCTGATATAATCTGCATTCCAGTGATGAATAATATTAATAAATGAAACAGAAAACAATTTTTAATCCATCTCTAATTTCCTCTGTGGTCACCTACCTTTTTTTTTCATTTTTGCTTTTTTTTTTGCTATTCATGAGAAAATGAAAATAACATTGTTATGTGGAATGATTCTGATAAAATGAGGAATAAATAGGACAGAGTTGAGGGATAGTATGAAAGTAAGTTTCAACACAACTTTAACTCCATAGGTATTCAACAAATCAGATTGCCAAGCCCAAGTTAATTTTATATTTTTAATTGAAGATAAGTGAGAAAATGATAGTGCCCTGAGAAGAGAAAAATAATAAGGAATTATGATTACTGTAGAAAGTAAGAGAACTTTCTTAATTTTGGAAGCACTGAGATCAAAGCACTTTTACTTCACAACTTTGGTTTTGGGTATTTTGGGGGGGCAAGGGAGACACGTATGCAGTGCCTACTGTCATCATAATGACACTATCTTTGAATAATATAAATATGAATAAAGTCCAATGAATATATAATTATGCTGTATCAGGGAGTGTTTTAACCATATTATATTTTTTTTCATTTAATCCTCAGAGAAACCTAAATTTAACAGTAGAGAAGAATAAAGATCAGTGAAATAATTTTTTCAAGATCTGGTAGATAATGAATGGAAGAGACTGGGTTCTAATTCATATCTTTTTGATTTCAAAATATTCTTTTTAATGACTTGCTGAAGATGTTACAGTCAGAGGAGAAATAATAACACAAAACTTATTATAATTATGACAATATGAATGTAACATGAAAGAATGGTGAGACTGCAAGTTGGTCTCAAGAAGAGATCAAATGAGGTGAAAGCTTTTGAGAAAGAAGTCTTTATGGAGAAAGTGACATGGAGGATATATTTTGACACTCTTTACATGGTTATCAGGAGTGTAAGGGAAGATACAAAACCCAGGAAGTATAACTGAATTTCATCTCATCACAAACAGGTCTGAATTGTCAATGATGGTTAAATCAATAGTCACATTATCTAAGAGAAAGAGAAAAGAATGTATAGATATTCCTCATTGAAATAAGAATAGAGTACCAAACATCTTGTATTTGGCTCTCAAGACCCACTCTCCTCTCTTCTCATATTGTTGTCTACTCCAAGTTTTTCTGCCTTCAAGCTGCATTTATCTAAACACGTGACTCTACATGACTCTTGCTGGATATTGGTACCAACATGTTCCACTTATCCCTTTAGTCCTGGAGTTGATAAATCTTTTGTCCTACAGTACCTTTGCAGTTCTTCAACATTCAACTTCTGTATATAACCCCTTTTTAAATAAACTCTTCTTAATCCAATTTCAAATGGTCCATCTGTTTCTTATTGGAACCTTTCCTGAAACAGATGGTTTCATGGAAAAGGTATCCAAATTGAAGAAAGTACAGAATTTAATGAACTGTGTAGGGAGAGGAAGGTCCGTGTATGAATGCACAACCAGGGGCCAGAAAAAGTGACTTAGATGAAATCACTTTGAAAACTAAAATTGTTACACAAACAATAGATAATGAAGATAATCATGACAACAATGATGACAAAGATTATCCTAAATTACCAAAGGCTGTCATCAGGGAAGGAAATGGTAAAATTAAAATCAAGTTTGGAAGCAGGAAAGGATCAGAAATTAAATCAGGGACCTTGACAAAGTTAAGATACAAGGTATCTTAACATAAGAAAAGTGGCATAGAGGGGTGCCTGGGTAGCTCAGTCAGTTAAGTGCCTGCCTTCCGCTCAACTCATAATCTCAGCGTCCTGGATTCAGCCCCACATCAAGTTCCCTGCTCAGCAGGGAGTCTATTTCTCCCTTTCCCTCTGCCCCACCGCCCCCCACTTATGCTCTTTTTCTCTCCCTCAAATAAATAAATAAAATCTTAAAAAAAAAAAAAAAGGCATAGAACCAAAAGTGGATGTCATTTAGTGGATGATAGGGGGGAACATATCTGGGTAGGATGTCAACATTTCATTATTGCTTTTCATAATATAGTCTGGGAGTGGGCTTCCTATTAGCTCAGGCCTGCATTACATTACCCATGTACTTATTTTATGGCACAATATGGTGATGGTAAAAGCTGAATGGTATAGGACAAATGCAATAATGTCTTGATAATGGAGTAATAGTGGTGGGACAATCCAGAGTGAAGGTGAAGAAGAAAGTGGTTGTGTTGGGGATTGATTTGATATGAGACTGGAGTGGAACTTTAATGAAGGAGAATTGAGAGAGGTGTTGAGATAGTTGAACTGGAACCAGGTATAGAACCAAAGGAAAGTGCTTGAGTCATTTATCTTCCTCTGTAATTATAGAATGATAGAAGTACAGATTCAGCATTCAGTTAAGAATGTACAACTGATGAGCACAGTGACACTGAACTAAGATTACAGCCATCACTAAAGTGAATAAGAGAATTTGATAAAATTCCCAACACCCCATCATTTTATCTGGGTCTGTAATTTCCTGCCTCTTCACTCAACAGTGATAAAACACATCACACACTGCATTAATGCTACTGAATGTGCTCTTTCTTTTTGCTGATTCAGTAGCTCAGAAAACTATGACTTGTTCAGAGAGACTAAGCCTTTTGGGAGAATTCATTTTTGAACAGGAAATTCACATTCTTATGCAAGAATACTCAGACTTATGAATAAGTTTTATCTGTAATATTTTTTATAAGGTGATAACTTAAAGATTAAAACACAATTTTCTCCAAGAAAGAGAAATAAAATTAGCATTGATTGAGTGCCTATAATATGCCTTGGTCTAGGCTGTGTGCACTTCTTGTGCTATTTTAATCTTTTAAATATTTTAATCATTTAATATTCATCAACCGGGCAGCCATTCAAATTGGATTATGTCCACAATGTACTGGCTGTTAAATAACTTGAGTGTTAACTCAAGCTCTTGAAGATAGAAATAAGTTTCATCTGCTTCTATTAATAGTGAAGTAAAGAGAACTGTGAAAATATATGCCAGTCATACAGAAAGAAGTTGATGATTGAAGAAATAATTAAATTTCCAGGCCAGGTCACAAAAGCTTATGTACCCTATAGCTGAAATGATTTCTTTAGCTGAAACATTTATTAAGCATTTACTCTGTTTCAGACACAATGCTAGGTTGGATAAGGATAAATAAGAGATCAACTCTGACCATAAAAAACTATGAAGTCATTAAGACCGAAAGCAATGCTATAATTTTTAGATACAGAATTGATTAAAGAGGCTTTGGACACTAGCCTGGAAAAATTATTCAACATCTCAGGTTTTATATCCTTCAAGTCTCATGCAACCTTTCAGAAGCAGAGGAAAGAACTAGGAAAATACCATTTATTAAATGTGGCAAATACTTTAACTCCTTTTTTTTTCATTTTATGATCATAAGAATTGGAAGGAGGGATGGCTTAGAACTGTGTTTCCCAAATATGTTCACATCATACCATATAGAAAAAAAAAGATAATATTCGTATAACACATTTGAAAAAAACTGCAGAGTTTGATAGCACTTACATGGAGCTTGATTTTTTTAACTAATAAATTTATATTATATAAACATGAAAAGGAAAGTAAATTAGAGAATATTAAAGATTTCCAACCTCAATATTTTTCAGAATTTGATGAGAAAATTTGAATTTATTGAATTCATTACTACAAATATAACTGTAGCAAATTCTGTTATATATAAATTTATAACTTTAAAAAATAATTTATGCTTTAAAGGGTTACATGAATTTCACTTTAACTTTTTTTTTAAATTTAATTATGTTATGTTAATCACCATATATTACATCATTAGTTTTTGATGTAGTGTTCCATGATTCATTGTTTGCATATAATGCCCAGTGCTCCATTCACTACATACCCTCTTTAATATGCATCACCAGGCTAACACATCCCCCACACCCTTCCCTCTAGAACCCTCATTTTGTTTCTCAGAGTCCATAGTCTCTCACGGTTCATCTCCCCCTCCGATTTCCACCCTTCATTTTTCCCTTCCTACTATCTTCTTTTTTTTTTAAACATATATTATTTGTTTCAGAGGTACAGGTCTGTGATTCAACAGTCTTACACAGTTCACAGTGCTCACCACAGCACATACCCTCCCCAATGTCTATCATCCAGCCACCCCATTCCCCCCAAGCCCCACTACTCCAGCAAACCTCAGTTTGTTTACTGAGATTAGGAATTCCTCATGTCACTAAGGTCATATGATACTTGTCTTTCTCTGATTGACTTATTTTGCTCAGCATAATAACCTCCAGTTCCATCCACATCATTGCAAATGGCAAGATATTCATTCCTTTTGATGGCTGCATAATAGTCCATTCTATATATATACCACCACTTCTTTATCCATTTGTCTATCAATAGATCTTGGCTCTTTCCACAGTTTGGCTACTGTGGACATTACTGCTATAAACATAGCGATGCACGTACCCCTTCGAATCTTTACATTTGTATCTTTGGGGTAAATACCCAGTAGTGCAAATGCAGGGTCATAGGGTAGCTCTATTTTCAACTTTTTGAGGAACCTCCATACTGTTTTCCAGAGTGGTTGCACCAGCTTGCATTCCCACCAACAGTGTAGGAGGGTTCCCCTTTCTCCGCATCCCCGCCAACAGCAGTCATTTCCTGACTTGTTAATTTTAGCCACCCTGACTGGTGTGAGGTGGTATCTCATTGAGGTTTTGATTTGGATTTCCCTGATGCCAAGCGATGTTGAGCACTTTTTCATGTGTCTGTTGGCCATTTGGATGTCTTCTGTGGAAAAATGTCTGTTCATGTCTTCTGCCCATTTCTTGATTGGATTCTTTGTTCTTTGGGTGTTGAGTTTGATAAGTTCTTTATAAATTTTGGATACTAGCCCTTTATCTGATATGTCATTTGCAAATATCTTCTCCCATTCTGTCGGTTGTCTTTCGGTTTTGTTGACTGTTTCTTTTGCTGTGTAAAAGCTTTTTATCTTGATGAAGTCCCAATAGTTCATTTTTGTCCTTGCTTCCCTTGCCTTTGGCAATGTTTCTAGGAAGAAGTTGCTGTGGCTGAGGTCGAGGAGCTTGCTACCTGTGTTCTCCTTTCAGATTTTGAAGGACTCTTGTCTCACATTTAGGTCTTTCAACCATTTTGAGTCTATTCTTGTGTGTGGTGTAAGGAAATGGTCCAGTTTCATTCTTCTGCATGTGGCTGTCCAATTTTCCCAACACCATTTGTTGAAGAGACTGTCTTTTTTCCATTGGACATTCTTTCCTACTTTGTCAAAATTAGTTGACCATAGAGTTGAGGGTCCATTTCTGGGCTCTCTATTCTGTTCCATTGATCTGTGTGTCTGTTTTTGTGCCAGTACCATACTGTCTTGATGATGACAGCTTTGTAATAGAGCTGGAAGTCTGGAATTGTGATGCCGCCAGCTGTGTTTTTCTTTTTCAACATGCCTCTGGCTATTTGGGGTCTTTTCTGGTTCCATACAAATTTGAGGATTATTTGTTCCATTTCTTTGAAAAAAGTGGATGGTATTTTGATGGGGATTGCATTGAATGTGTAGATTGCTCTAGGTAGCAATGACATCTTGACAATATTTGTTCTTCCAATCCATGAGCAGGGAACGTTTTTCCATTTCTTTGTGTCTTCCTCAATTTCTTTCATGAGTTTTTTATAGTTTTCTGAGTACAGATCCTTTGCCTCTTTGGTTAGATTTATTCCTAGGTATCTTATGGTTTTGGGTGCAATTGTAAATGGGATCGACTCCTGAATTTTTCTTTCTTCTTCTTCTTGTTGGTGTATAGGAATGCCAGTGATTTCTGTGCATTGATTTTCTATCCTGCCACTTTACTGAATTCCTGTATGAGTTCTAGCAGTTTTGGGGTGGAGTCTTTTGGGTTTTCCACATAAAGTATCATATCATCTGCAAACAGTGAGAGTTTGACTACTTCTTTACTGATTTGGATGCCTTTTGTATCTTTTTGTTGTCTGATTGCTGTGGCTAGGACTTCCAATACTATGTTGAATAGCAGTGGTGATGGTGAACATCCCGGCCGTGTTCCTGACCTTAGGGGGAAATCTCTCAGTTTTTCCCATTGAGAATGATATTCACTGTTAGTTTTTCATAGATGGCTTTTATGATATTGAGGTATGTACCCTCTATCCCTATCCTCTGAAGAGTTTTAATCAAGAAAGGATGCTGTACTTTTTCAAATGCTTTTTCTGCATCTATTGATAGGATCATATGGTTCTTGTTATTTCTTTGATTAATGTATTGTATCACATTGATTGATTTGCAGATCTTGAACCAACCTTGCAGCATAGGGATAAACCCCACTTGGTCATGGTGAATAATCCTTTTAATGTACAGTTGGATCCTATTGGCTAGTATTTTGGTGAGAATTTTTGCATACATATTCATCAAAGATACTGGTCTGTAATTCTCCTTTTTGATGGGGTCTTTGTCTGGATTTGGGATCAACGTAATGGTGGCCTCCTAAAACGAGTTTGGAAGTTTTCCTTCCATTTCTATTTTTTGGAACAGTTTCAGAAGCATAGGTATTAATTCTTCTTGAAATGTTTGGTAAAATTCACTTGGGAAGCCATCTGGCCCTGGGCTCTTGTTTGTTGGGAGATTATTTGATGACTGCTTCAATTTCCTTACTGATTATAGGTCTGTTCAGGTTTTCTATTTCTTCCTGGTTCAGTTTTGGTAGTTGATACATCTCTAGGAATGCATCCATTTCTTCCAGGTTATCTAATTTGCTGGCATAGAGTTGCTCATAATATGTTCTTATAATCGTTTGTATTTCTTTGATGTTGGTTGTGATCTGTCCTCTTTCATTCATGATTTTATTTATTTGGGTGCTTTCTCTCTTTTTTTTTTTTTTTTGATAAGTCTGGCCAGGGGTTTATCAATCTTACTAATTCTTTCAAAGAACCAGCTCCTAGTTTCATTGATCTGTTCTACCCTTCTTGTGGTTTCTATTTCATTGATTTCTGCTCTGATCTTTATTATTTCTCTTCTCCTGCTGGATTTAGGCTTTATTTGCTGTTCTTTCTCCAGCTCCTTTAGGTGTAGGGTTAGGTTGTGTATTTGAGACCTTTCTTGTTTCTTGAGAAAGGCTTGTATTCCTATATACTTTCCTCTTAGGACCGCCTTTGCTGCATCCCAAGGATTTTGAACAGTTGTGTTTTCATTTGTTTCCATGAATTTTTAATTCTTTAATTCCCTGGTGGACCCATTCATTCTTTGGTAGGATGCTCTTTAGCCTCCATGTATTTGAGTTCTTTCCAACTTTCCTCTTGTGATTGAGTTCTAGTTTCAAAGCTTTGTGGTCCGAAAATAAGCAGGGAATGATCCCTATCTTTTGGAACCAGTTGAGACCTGATCTGTGACCTAGGATGTGATCTATTGTTCCATGGGCAACTAGAGAAGAATGTGTATTCTGTTGCTTTGGGATGGAATGTTCTGAATATGTCTGTGAAGTCCATTTGGTCCAGTGTGTCATTTAAAGTCTTTATTTCCTTGTTGATCTTTTGCTTAGATGATTTGTCCATTTCAGTGAGAGGGGTGTTAAAGTCCTCTACTATTATTGTATTATTGTTGTTGTGTTTCTTTGATTTTGTTATTAATTGGCTTATATAATTGGCTGCTCCCATGTTAGGGGCACAGATATTTACAATTGTTAGATCTTCTTGTTGGATAGACCCTTTAAGTAGGATATAGTGTCCTTCCTCGTCTCTTATTACACTCTTTGGTTTAAAATCTAATTTGTCTGATATAAGGATTCCCACCCCAGCTTTCTTTTGGTGTCCATTAGCATGGTAAATCATTTTCCACCCCCTCCTTTTCAATCTGGAGGTGTCTTTGGGTCTAAAATGAGTTTCTTACAGACAGTGTATCAGTGGGTCTTGTTTTTTTATTCAATCTGATAGCCTGTGTCTTTTGATTGGGGCATTTAGCCCATTTACATTCAGGGTAACTATTGAAAGATATGAATTTAGTGCTATTGTATTGCCTGTAAGGTGACTGTTACTGGTATATTGTCTGTGTTCCTTTCTGGTCTATGTTACTTTTAGGCTCTCTCTTTGCTTAGAGGACCCCTTTCAAGATTTCTTGTAGGGTTGATTTTGTGTTTGCAAATTCCTTTAGTTTTTGTTCTGGAAGCTTTTTATCTCTCCTTCTATATTCAATGACAGCCTAGCTTGGTATAGTATTCTTGGCTGCATATTTTTCTCATTTAGTGCTCTGAATACATCATGCCACTCCTTTCTAGCCTTCCAGGTCTCTGTGGATAGGTCTGTTGCCAATCTAATGTTTCTACCATTGTAGTTTACAGATCTCTTGTCTCGAGCTGCTTTCAGGATTTTCTCTTTATCTCTGAGACTCGCAAGTTTTATTATTAGATGTCGGGGAGTTGACCTTTTTTATTGATTTTGAGAGGGGTTCTCTGTGCCTCCTGGATTTTGATGCCTGTTTCCTTCCCCAAATTAGGGAAGTTCTCTGCTATAATTTGCTCCATTATACCTTCTGCCCCTCTCTCTCTTTCTTCTTCCGCTGGGATCCCAATTATTCTAATATTGTTTTGTCTTATGGTATCACTTAACTCTCAAATTCTTCCCTCATGATCTAGTAGTTTTTTATCTCCTTTTTCTCAGCATCTTTACTTTCCATCATTTGGTCTTCTATATCACTAATTTTCTCTTCTGCCTCATTTAACCTAGCAGTTAAAGCCTCCATTTTTGATTGCACTTCATTAATAGCCTTTTTGATTTTGACTTGGTTAGATTTTAGTTCTTTTATTTCTCCAGAAAGGGATTCTCTAATATCTTCCATGCTTTTTTCAAGCCCAGCTAGTATCTTTAAAATCATCATTCTGAATTCTAGTTCTGACATCATACTAATGTCCTTATTGATTATGTCCCTGGCGGTCGGTACTGCATCTTGTTCTTTTTTTTGAGGTTATTTTTTCCCTCTTGACATTTTGTCCAGAGGAGAATAGATGAATGAGAGATCATAATGCTAACAGAGTAACAATGACCCCAGAGAAATATACACTAAATAAATCAGAAGAGACCTGAAACCAGGGGAAAAGAAAGGGAAAGAAAGAAAAAAGAAAAAAAAAAAGGAAAAGAAAAAGATAAAAAAAACAGAATATGATCAAATATGATCAGGCTGGTGCATAGATCAGTGACACACACTAGATTTGGGGTGTATTTTGGTCTGTTAGAAGAAACTGCCTCCCAAAATTTTAAAGAAAGAAAAACTTATATATGTATAAAAATAAGGGTAAATATGATGAACAGATGGAATATGACTATAAAGGTGACAATTATAAAAGATTCTATAAAAGGAATTGATAAAAAGCTGGTTGAAAACAGAAAGAAGAGAAATTTAAAAAAAAAAAAAGGAGAGAATGTGATCAGGCAGGAGACTAGAACCAAGCCATACATTAGAGATTTAGGGTATATTTTGGTCTGTTAGAAGAAACTGTATCCCAAAATTTTAAGTAGAGAACAATCTATATTTATATATATACCAAAAATAAGGTTAACTACTCTGAAGGGATAGAATATGACTCTAAAAATGAAAAATAAAAAAGATTTTTTTTTTAAAAGTGATTGATAAGATGTTGGTTGAAAAAGGGAAAATGAAAAACTAAAAAAAAAGAAATGTAAAAAATTAACTTTGAAAGACTAAAGAATCATGGGGAAAAAGCCATGAATTCTATGTGCTATATTCCCGTAGTGCTGGCGTTCTGCTGTTCTCATTGATTGGTAAACTTGGTCTTGCCTGGCTGTTCTTGCTGGTCTTCTGGGGGAGGGGCCTGTCACAATGATTCTCAAATGTCTTTGCCGGAGGGGGAATTGCCCCGCCCTTGCCAGGGTGTGGCTAAGTGATCTGCTTGGGTTTGCTCTCGGGAGCTTTTTTTCCCTGCAAGCTTTCCGTACAGCTTTGGGGGAGGAGAGTGAAAATGGTGGCCTCCCAATCTCTGCCTGGAGGAGCCGAGAACTCGGGGCCCCATTCCTCAGTGAGCCCTCAGAGAAAAGCAGTCAATCACTCCCATCTTCCTGGTCTCCGGCCGCACTCCGTGCTCACCCAGCCTGTGACCAAGTATTTCTATCTCTGGCACATGAAACAGTTTGGAGTCTTCAAACCCAGCAGATTCCTGTGGTGTGTTCCCATGCCGCTGCTCCCGGGGAAGGAAGGGGAGTTCCCCAGATCTGCCACTTGTTGGGTCCCTGCTGGAGGAGCAGTGGCCTGACAGTGCCACAGATCACAGTTTATGGCACCCCAAGCTGAGAGCTCACTCCTTGGCCCCTTCTCTGCAGCCGGCATCCCCACTCTGATACCTGGGAGCTCTGCCACACTCAGGCACCCCCGGTCTTTCTGTGACCCTGAGGGTCCTGAGACCACACTGTCCCACGAGGGTTCCACCCCCCACTTAGCCACTGGAGCGACATCCCTCAGCGGAGCAGAGTTCTAAAAGTTCCAATTTGGGGCTCCACTGCTCTATCACTTGCTGGTAGCGGCTGATGGAGGCTCCCTCCCCCCATGGTCTATCTTCCCGGATATCACCTTGGATCCACTTCTCCGCACGTCCTACCTTCCAGAAAGTGGTCGCTTTTCTGTTCAGAGTTGCTGCTATTCTTTTCTTCTATCTCCTGTTGAGTTCGTAGGTGTTCAGAATGGTTTGATCCCTATCTAGCTGAATTCCTGGGATCAGACGAAATTTAGGTCTCCTACCCATCAGCCAACTTGTTCCTATCTAAATGGTTACATAAATTTCAGATCAAGTTACGTTAAAACTAGCTTTAATTTAAAAAGACTAATATAGGTACTATATTTAACAAATCATATGAACATTAGGATTATAACAAAACCCAGTTGTTTTCTAACCCTCGTCTCCCTATTACCCTGATAATCCCTCCCAAAGGCAAGCTCTTTTAAAATAATGTACTTACACTGCTTTATTTTGATTTCTGTACTTTAAAAGTTACCTCTTGAATTCCTGTTAAAGTACATGTGAATTTATGTCCTTAGAATTGCCATCCTTTCTGCTTCCCCTCTCCCATTGTTCTAATACCATTATTAAATATTTTGTTTATATCATACTGGTGGTGTTTACAAAGTATTCTTATGGAGGATTATTCATAAACTGAGCATTTTAGTGTGTTTGATTATATTTCCTTTTTACTTTTTATTTTTCCCAAAGCAAATACTTGTCTTCTTATTTATTTGCTTATTTTGTTTGCATTCTTCCTCTATGTTTAAAAACCTTTCAGTACAATTTTTCACAAAGTCAGTCTTATGTAATCTAGCATTTCCTATTTTTTCTTGGAGACTTTCCTCTTAGAGATGGGTATTCTCCTCTCTGGACTGAGTGTTCACTAGGCCTGTCATACAGCTTGCCTGTCTTTTGATCACACTGATGCTGTCTGCACTGGCCATAGTTTGCACTGAGCTTTGTCTCATAATAAATTACTATCATACAGGACATTCTCTGTGATTACTTCCTGCGTGCGGTCGCTTGTTTCCTTGCTTCTCTGCATCATATTTTTTCTTTATTTGCTTATATATACCACTCCTCCCCACCTTATTTAAGGCAAAATAATCAAATCTTTATTTCAATGTTTGGTATTCAAACACTTTTAGGTTATGAAGATTATTAAAAATATATATATTGTGGGGGCACCTGGGTGGCTCAGTCAGGTAAGCCTCTGCCTTCGGCTCAGGTCATAATCCCAGGGTCCTGGGATTGAGTCACTCATCAGGCTCCCTGCCCAGTGAGGAGTCTGATTCTCCCACTGCTCCTCTCCCTGCTTATGCTCTCTCTCTCTCTCTCTCTGTCAAATAATAAATAAAATCTTTTAAAATATATATATATATGTGAAAACATATAAAATGTATCATGTCAATAATTTTTAATTGAATAGTACAGTAATGTTAACTGCATATGCACTGTTGTGCAAGAGATATCTAGAAATTTTTCATCCTGCCAAAGTGAAATTCTATACACATTAAACAATTTTCCTTTTATCCTCCCCCATCCTCTGGCAACCACCATTATATTTTCCCCTTCTAAGAATTTGATTTTTCTGAAACCTCATACAAGTGGAATCATGTACTATTTGTCTTTTTGCAACTGGTTTATTTCACTTAGCATAATGTATTCAAGCTTCATCTATGTTGTAGCAAATGACAGGATTTCCTTATTTTGAAGGCTAAATAATATACCATTATATGTATATACCACATGTTCTTTATCAATTCATGTATGGACAGGCAATAATTTTGTTTCCAAATCATAGTTACTGTAAAGACTGATGCAATGAACATAAATATGCAAATATCTCTTCAAGATACTATTTTCAATTCTTTTGAATCTAGACCTAGAAATGGGATCATTTTAACATATGGAAACATAGTGTTTTAACATATGAAAACATACTGTTTTCCATAACAATTGGAACATTTTAAAATTCCACTGGTAGTGCACAAGAGTTCCAATTTCTCCGCAGTCTCATCAACAGTTATTTTCTGTTTCTTTGATGGCAGCCATGCCATCCTAAGGGTGTAAGGTAATATCCTGTTGTGATTTTGATTTGCATTTCCCTAATAATTAATAATGTTGACCATTTTTGCATATGCTTTTGGGCCATTTTTATACCTTCTTTGGAGAAATGTCTACTCGAGTCCTTCGACCATTTTTTAATCATATTATTTGTTGTTGAGTTGTAGGTATTCTGGATATTAACCCCTTATCAGATACACTGTTTAAAAAGTATTTTCTCCCATTCCACATGTTGTCTTTTTCCTGGTGATTTTTTCCTTTACTGTGAAGTTTTTAATTTGAGTAATACCATTTGTCTATTTTCTTTTGTTGCCTATGCTTTTGGTGTTGTATTCAAGAAATCGATGCCAAATCCAATATCATGAAGCATTTTTCCATGTTATTTTCCTTACATTTTGTTCTCTAATCCATTTAGGGTTAATTTTTGTATATGGAGTAAGGTAAGGGTCCAATTTCATTCTTTTGCATTTGAATATCCAGTTTTCCTACCTCATTTGTTGAAGATACTCTTCTTTTCCCATTGTATGGCCCTGGTACCCTTTTCAGATCATTTGACCATGTACATGAGGGTTTATATTTGGGCTTTCTATTCTGTTCCATTGTCCTAGCATATGTCTTTATGCCAATACCATACTGCTTTCATTCTGTAGCTTTGTAATGTGTCTTGAAGTCAGGAAGAAAAATGCCCCCAACTTTGTACTTTTTTTTCCTCAAAATTGTTTTGGCTTGTCAATGCCCTTTGAGATTCTTTATAAATTTGAGGATTTTTCCCCCTATTTCTGTGAAAAGTGCCATTGAGATTTTGCTAGGAATTGCAAGATATATGTAGATTGTTTTGGGTAGTATAGACATTTTAACAATCCATGAATATGAGATATTTTTACATTTGTCTGTGTCTTTAATTTTTCAGCAATGTCAAGTAGTTTTCAAAGTACAAGTCTTTTGCCTTATTGGTTAAGTTTATTCCTAAGTACTTTATTTTAAGGTGTTACTGTAAACAGGATTATTTTCTTAATTTCCTTTTTGATTGTTCATGGCTAGTGTACAGAAGCACAACTGTTCATTTGTTCATGTGCTGCAACTTTGCTGAATTTATTTATTAATCCTAACAATTTTGTGGTAAAGTCCTTAGGATTTACTACTTACAAGATCATGCCATCTGCAAACAGAGATAGTATTACATATTATTTTTCAATGTGGATGCCTTTTACTTGTTTTTCTTGCTTAACCACCCTGGCAAGGCCTTTCCATACTATGTAGAACAAAAGTGGTTAGAGTATTATTTATTTCTTTTCTTGTACTGTTTTGTCTGATCTTGGTATTGGGGTAATGCTAGTCTCATAAAATGAAACAGGAAGTGATCTATCTAATAAAAAAAAAAAAGGAAGTGATCTGTCCTCTTCAAGTTTTTGGAAGAGATTGAGAAGGACTGGTGTTAATCCGTCTCTAAATATTTGATAGAATGCACCAGTGAGCCATTTGATCTTGGGCGTTTCTTTGTTCAGGTTTTTGATTTCTGATTCAGTCTCCTTACTACTTAAAAGTTTGTTCAGATTTTTTTCTTTCTTCGTGATTCAGTCTTGGTGATTGTGATTTCTAAAAACTTACCCATTTCTTCTATGTTATCCAATTTGTTGTCATATAAATGTTCGTAGTAGTCTCTTACGATCATTTTATTTCTATGGTATCAGTTGTTGTTGTTTTTTTTAAAGATTTTATTCATTTATTTGAGAGAGAGAGAATGAGAGACAGAGAGCATGAGAGGGGTTAGGGTCAGAGGGAGAAGCAGACCCCCTGCCAAGCAGGGAGCCCAATGCGGGACTCGATCCAGGGACTCCAGGATCATGACCGGAGCTGAAGGCAGTCGCTTAACCAACTGAGCCACCCAGGCGCCCTCTATGGTATCAGTTGTAATGCCTCCTCTTTCATTTCTGATTTTTGTTAGTTAATGTTTCTCTCTCTTTCTTAGTCTAGATAATGGTTTGTTAATTTTGTTAGTCTTTAAAAAAAAACAACTCCTAACTTCATTGAGTTTTCTGTTGTTTTCTATTCTATTTTATTACTGCTCTGTTCGTTATTATTTCTTTCCCTTTGCTAACTTTGGGTTTATTCTGTTCTTATTTTTCTAGTTCCTTGAAGTGTAACATTAGGTTGTTGATTTGAGATCTTCTTTTTCAATGTAGGCATTTACTACAAAAGCTTCTCTTTCGGTACTGTTTTTGCTGCAGCCCATAAATTTTGGTATCCCGTGTTTTCTTTTTCATTTATCTTAAGACATTTTCTAATTTCTCTAATGATTTCTTCTTTGACCCATCAGTTGTTCAAGGGTATGCTATTTAATTTCCACATATTTGTAAATTTTCCAATTTTCTTTTGTTATTTATTTCTAATTTTATTTCATTGTAGTTGGAAAAAATAGTTGGCATGACTTCAATTTTCTTAAATTTATTAGAACTTGTTTTGTGCCCTAGCATATGATTTATCCTGGATAATGTTACATGTGCATTAAGAACAATGTGTATTCTATGGCTCTTGGATGGAGTGTTCTGTTTATATCTGTTAGGTCCAATTATTTGATAATATTGTTCAAGTCCTTTATTTTCTTATTGATCTTCTGTCTTATTGATTAATCCATTACTAAAAGTGTGGTATTTTGCATTACTGTCTGTTGCTTTCTTCAATTCTGTCAATGTTTGCTTCATATATTAAGATGCTCTGCTGTTAGATGTATATTTATTTATAATTATTATATATTCATGGTGAACATTCTATCATTATATAACATCCTTCCTTGTGTCTTGTAACTATTATTAAAGTATATTTTGTCTTTATATCAGACTTATATCATATGGCTACTCCTGTACTTTTTGTGATTTGCATTTACACGGAATATTTTTTGCCATGCTTTTTCTTTCAGTCTATATATGTCCTTAGGGCTAAAATCAGTGTCTTGTAAATAACATATAGTTGGGTCTTACCCCCTCCTTTTGTGTGTGTGCATGTGTGTATGTAAGAAAGCCTTCATTAGCTTCCTTAGAAAAAAGTACATGTAAGGTCAATATTTTCAGGTCTTGCTGATCTAAAAATATTTTTCTTTTACTTAAATTCATTTTTTTAAAAAAATTATTTGTCAGGGAGAGAGACAGAGAGAGCACAAAGAGGGGGAGTGGCAGGAGAGGGAGAAGCAGGCTCCCTGCTGAGCAAGGAGCCTGATGCAGGACTCAATCCCAGGACCCTGGGATCATGACCTGAGACAAAGGCAGCCTCTTAACTGACTGAGCCACCCAGGTGTCCCTCTTTTACTTTTATTTTGATTTATTTTGTCTACTACTGTAGGGTTTCTACAATGGAAATAAGTTTTATGCAGAATTTTGAAGGCATTCCTCCATCATCTTCTTGTTTCTAGTTTGTGGTTAACAAATGCAAATTCATTTTGATATATGATATTTTATATGACCTCTCTCTCATTCTTTATATCATTATAGGAACTTCTATATGTCCCCGGCTTATGAATTTCAAGATAGGATATATCCTAAAGAACTCTTTCATTCATTGTTTTGCTTACTTAGCAGGCTATTGAAATTTATAAACTTTTTTCTTTCAATCTTGGGAAAGCCTTTTGATATTTAATTTGATTTCTTCATATATTTTCTCTAATCTAACCTTCTGGAACTCTTGTTATCAAAATTTGAACTTCTCAGGCAAATTCTTTTATTTTTCTCTCTTATTTTTTCACCTCTTTGTTTGCTCTACTTTTTTGGGGAAGTTTCCTCAATTTTATTTCCTCCCATTTCTTTGATATTCTTATTTTGTATACATAGTTAATTTCCAATAGTTTCTTTAGTTTGTATTCTCTGAATTGTCCTTTGAATGCAACAAAGGGCATATTAATGATCATGCATAAACCTAGAACAAATTTGTCTTGTAAATACTGATTCCAGATTTAAAATAAATCTCAAATAAATTCTATCTTATCATTTTTCTAGGCTCTTCTCCCACTTGCATCATCAAAATAAATTATTTTTGAAACTTCAATGGATCTTAATTTTGTTGAATAAAGGATAGCCATCTTTGCTCCAAAATTGCAAAATATTGTAACTTTCCTTTCTTCCTTCCTTCCTTCTTTTTTCTCTTTCTTTCTTCTTTCTTTCTTTCTTTCTTTCTTTCTTTCTTTCTTTCTTTCTTTCTTTCTTTCTTTCTTTCTCCTCTCTTCCTCTTTTCCTCTCTTTCTTTCCCTCTCCCTTTCTTCCTTTCTCTCTCCCTCTCTCTCTCTCTCTAGGTAGAGAGAGCACAAGTGGTGGGGAGGGCAGAGGAAGAGGGAGAGGATCTTAAACAGACTCTGTGCTGAGCAGGGACAAAATCAAGAGTCAGACACTTAACTGACTGAGCCACTCAGGTGTCCCAAGCATACATCTTGAATTGGTCAAGTCCCTGAAATAGCCAATGATCAGCAGATAAATGGAATCTCACAAATGGGTCTTAGACCCTAAACAGAAACTTGCTGGACTCTGACTCACCTAGTGTGGAAAGACTCAGGACATAGGTAATAACAGACAGCAAATATACACAAAATCAAGGCCAAGACAAGGCCAGTACTTTGGTTTATAAGTTCCAAAAGTTTGGATAGCTGCCTGGAAGAACTAGAATAATTGGAAATAAATTTGACAGGGAGCTTGTGAAACAAGCTTTTTTTAGTCAGGTGTGTTAAAGAATCCTTTGTGAGAAGCAACTACCTCTACACTTAATGGATTTCAGAATTTAACCAACACCTCTGACAGGTTCTGTGACATGCAAAATCTATCTGGGCCAAGAAAAGTTGCTGGACTTTTTCCTTTTCTTAATTGCATATTCTTATATTTTACTCTTAAATTATAGCAAAAGTTTTATGAAATTCAACCAAATATCCTAGAGCTCTAGGAAAATTATGAAAAATAAAAAAGATCATCAATTAAAATATAAAAATACTAATTATTATTTGTCCAGAGCAATACAATTTACAAAGCACTTTGCATATTTGGAATCTAATCTCTTGGAAAGTATAAAATACCATTAAGTAAGTTCATTATTATAAGTGAGGAGTGTTAGAGAGATTGAGAAATTGCCAAACTAGTAAGTGATAGAATTAGGATTCAAATAAAATCTGATTAATTCAGGCTTTGTGCTCTTTTTATCTGTCTATTGATTCAAGAAATATTCATTGAGATTCTACTATGCACCAGATTTAGTGTTGGGTGCTTGGTATATAAAAATAAAAAAGATATAGTCCTAGTTTTCAAAGAACTCATATTTAAATATGGAGACAGAATTGTAAAGTAATTCTAATAATATGTGATAAATAAGAGATCAGATCATTGAGAAATGAGATGAACTAAAAGAAAAAAATGATCAACTTTTCTTGGAATATCAGCCAAAAACAATAATGATTGTTTAATAGATGTTTTATTTTGGTGTTGAATCCCTTTTAGGCATTATCTCATGTACTCCTAAATATATCTTATAAATTAGGGACTTTTATCCCATTTTTCTATATGACTAAACAAAGGTACAAAGCAATGATAGCAAACGCATATTTGAACAGCTAGGAGGTAATGGGAATCATATTTCGTTGCCTCCAAAGATCCAGCCCAAAACTATTATATACATTATCCCTGAGACAGTCTCCCAGAAAGACATGTTTCATCTTGGTGCTGAAGACTATAGGTGTTCCTCCATTAGACAGGTTGGGGAAGGTATTTCAGGAGAAGAGAGCAGCAAGCCCAAAAGCCCAAAGACTGGAGGTCAGATGGTGGGCCCAGGGAACTATAGGTAGTCTTAGTACTATGGTGTCACCTTTAGAAAGTACTAAGTTGTGAGATGAAGAGAAAGCCCACAGAGCAGTTCACAGGCTTTCCTAGACACTGTGCAAAGAATGGGAGTGATTCATACTCACTAAAGAAGGTTCAGCCACAGAATTACATGATAAGATTATAATTTTGGAGAAATGAAACTATAACTCTGTGATCTATTTTACCATTCTGTAGCTAACCAGTAATTTATCTAATTAAGTAAGCATTCCTGTTTCTTAAAACATGTCCTTGGCGAGTACAGTGATGAGCAGAAGAAAACTTTAGTGGAAAGAGAACAAACCAGGCTTGGATTTCACACAGCCAAGCTTTTTTACCTCCATTAATCAGTTTTCTCCAATGTGCAATGTGGGTGATGAATACAACCTGTACCGCTTACAAGCATCTGTGAGGATGACACATAGCTTCCTGTCAAACTGTGTAGTATAATATGAAATGCAAGAAATGTGCAAGTTATTATTACTTAGTAGGCCCACCCCAACCACTCCTTGAGCCCTTATGGCGTATTGGCACAATAGAGGGTTTTGGTTTTGGTTTGGTTTGGTTTGGTTTTGTAGTTCAGACTTCAGTCTGACATTGACTGCTTTTTCACAGCAATTTAGGGAAGTAAAGGAATGCTCAGGACTAGACCTGATTACTGCAAACAGAATAGGCACTGGGGGGTCTGACTGAATGTCATGAAATAAAGCTGACTCTGGCTAAGGATTATGGTCATAGCAAGGTGTGGTCCAGGCAAACACTGTGTATTGAGGATGAAATGGCAACCAATCCCCACAAGTGAAAGAACGCAGAGGCCTGGAAGAGAAAAGGAACACTAGGTATCCAAGTGCTCAGGCAGTCAACCAGAAAAACGCTTGTCACAACAGGGCTAAAATTTCCTTCCTTAATATTGTCCTCTGTCTCCATCCCAATTTCTGATATTTCTGCTCGATAGGAAGCGATCACTTTCTACTTCCAACGAGAAGGCAGCTATCCTAATAAAATAAGGCCTTTTGTTTTTTTCACATGTCTAAATAAAAAAGGTCTCACATAAGATCTGCATTGTTCTGAAACTGGACCATTTCCTTACACCACAGACAAGAATAGACTTAAAATGGTTGAAAGACCTAAATGTGAGACAGGAGTCCATCAAAATCCTAAAGGAGAACATAGGCAGCAACCTCTTCAACCTCAGCCGCAGCAACTTCTTCCTAGAAACATTGCCAAAGGCAAGGGAAGCAAGGGCAAAATGAACTACTGGGACTTCATCTGCACAGCAAAAGAAACAGTCAACAAAACCAAAGGACAACTGACAGAAGGGGAGAAGATATTTGCAAATGACATATCAGATAAAGGACTAGTATACAAAATCTATAAAGAACTTATCAAAATCAACATCCAAAGAACAAATGATCCAATCAAGAAATGGGCAGAAGACATGAACAGACATTTTTCCAAAGAAGACATCCAAATGGCCAACAGACACATGAAAAAGTGCTCAACATCGCTCGGTATCAGGGAAATCCAAATCAAAACCTCAATGAGATACCACTTCACATCAGTCAGGGTGGCTAAAATTAACAAGTCAGGAAACGACAGATGTTGGTGGGGATGCGGAGAAAGGGGAACCCTCCTACATTGTTGGTGGGAATGCAAGCTGGTGCAGCCGCTCTGGAAAACAGTATGGAGGTTCCTCGAAAAGTTGAAAATAGAGCTACCATACGATCCAGCAATTGCACTCCTGGGTATTTACCCCAAAGATACAAATGTAGGGATCCAAAGGGGTATGTGCACCCCAATGTTTATAGCAGCAATGTCCACAATAGCCAAACTATGGAAAGAGCCAAGATGTCCATCAATAGATGAATGGATAAAGAAGGTGTGGCATGTATATACAATGGAATATTATGCAGCCATCAAAAGGAATTAAATCTTGCCATTTGCAACGATGTGGATGGAACTGCAGGGTATCATGCTGAGTGAAATAAGTCAATCATAGAAAGACAAGTATCATATGATCTCAGTGATTTGAGGAGCTCTTAATCTCAGGAAACAAACTGAGGTTTGCTGGAGTGGTGGGGGGTGGGAGGGATGGGGTGGCTGGGTGATAGACATTAGGGAGGGTATGTGCTATGGTGAGTGCTGTGAATTGTGTAACACTGATGAATCACAGACCTGTACCTCTGAAACAAATAATACATTATATGTTTTTTAAAAAAAAAAGATAGCAGGAAGGGAAAAATGAAGGGGGGGAAATCGGAGGGGGAGACGAACTATGAGAGACTATGGACTATGAGAAACAAACTGAGGGTTGTAGAGGGGATGGGGGTGGAGGGATGGGTTAGCCTAGTGATGTGTATTAAAGAGGGCATGTAGTGAATGGAGCACTGGGTGTTATACGAAAACAGTGAATCATGGAACACTCCATCAAAAACTAATGATGTAATTTATGGTGGTTAACATAACATAATAAAAAAAAAAAAAGGAAAAAAATCTTCATTGTTCTTTAATTTCTCTCCAGTCCAGGTTTCCCTTATTCTTTTGCTACATTAAATTTCCTAAGGAACTTCTAGGTATCACAGCTCTGCTCAAAATCTTCCTTGGTATTCACTGTCCTCTACAGTACTGATGCAATTTTAGATTAATCTCCAATTTTTGCCACAAACAGGCAACATATCCTGGTATTGTATCATCAAAACTGATTATTTTTACCCACTGTGTTTGTCTCAAGTCCTACTCTTCTTGTGATTTTTGCTCATATTTTCTCTATTTCTAGATGTGCAAATTCTACCAGTCATTCTTCAAAGGCCTTTTCTTCACGAAGCATTTTCTAATCTGTCTCTAGTTGTTCATCTCTTATTTTCAACTTTTTAAATTTGCACTTGCTATTTTCTGCAGAACCAAAATTCCTCATAGAAGTGATCAAGAAAAGTTTAAGGAATAAAAATAATGTGTAAAGGTTCTTTGTAAAATGAAAGGTATTTTTGTTTTGATGTTATCTACAGATTTAATACTTCATAAGATGAGTTGGTAGAGAAAATACAACTTATTTTTTAATAAACTATTTTTAGAGCAACTTAAAGTACACAGTAAAAGTATCAGGAAGGTACAGAGATAAGATATATGCTCCCTGCATATAATGGTAGAGGGTTGGGAGAACTGAGTGACTTATAATAGTAATATTATTATATTATATTATATTATATTATATTATATTATATGTTTATTGTATTATTATTATTTCTGAATGAATTATTCAAAAGGAAGGGTGGCCCTGCTTGGATTTAAATTAAAACAATTCAGGGCTCAAAACTTTTGTACTGATGTTATTCCACTGCTTTCCAAGTAACTGGGTAGAAAATAGCTCCAACTCAATAATCCCATTAATTTTTTTGAGTTTAATGCCAGTATAGTTAACTATTCTTAGCCACTTTCAAGTATACAATACCGTATTATTAATTATACTCACCATGCTGTTCATTAGATTACCTAGAACTTATTCATTTTATATTTGGAAGTTTATATCCTTTGACCAAAATCTCCCAATTTCCCTCAACTCCTGGCCCCTGGCAATTACCAATCTACTCTCAGTTTTTATGAGTTGAACTTTTTCAGATTCTACACATAAGTGATATCATACAGTTATTTGTTTTCTCTGTCTGATTAATTCACTTAGCTTAGTGGCCTCCAGATTCATTCATATTGTCACAAGTGGCAGGATTTCCTTCTTTTTTAAGGTTGAATAATATTCCGCAGTGTGTGTGGGGGTGTGTGTGTATGACATTTTATTCATTCATCTGTTGAAGGACACTTTGGCTGTGTTTATGCCTTGGCTAATGTAAATAATGCTGCAGTGAACAAGATGGTACAGATATCTCTTCTAGGTAATGTTCTATATATGTGTCTGTTAAGTTCATTTTGTCCATAGTATTGTTCAAATCCAGTTTCCTTATTGACTTTTTATCTAGATGATTTATCCATTCTTGAGAGGGGCATACTGAAGTCCCCTACTAGTATTGCATTACTACTTATTTCTCGTTTTAGTTCTAGGAGTATTTGCTTTATATATTTAGGTATTCTGGTACTGGGTGAATAATTATTTATAATTATTATATTTCCTTGATGATAATTACCTTCCTTGTCACTTGTGATCATTTTTATCTTAATGTGTATTTTTTTTATATAAGCATAGCTAGCCCTACTCTCTTTTGCTTACCATTTTCTTGGAATATTCTTTTTTCCTTCCCTTCACTTGCTGCTTACATGTATCCTTAAAGCTGCAGTGAGTCTCTTCTAAGCCACACAGTTTTGGATCTGTTTTTTTCCATTCAGCCACTCTGTGTCTTTCAAATGGAAACATTAATCCATTTATGTATAATTGTCGATAGGTGAGGACTTATTACTACTTTTTTGTTCATTGTTTTCTGACTGTTTTGTAGTTTCTTATTTCCTCCTTCCTCTCTTGCTGCCTTCCCTTGCGATTTGATGACTTTTGTTGTGGCATACTTTAATTCCTTTATCTTAGTCTTTTGTATATCTACTACAGGTTTTTCTTTTGTGGTTACCAGGAAACAATCTCTATTCATAATTCACTCTCTGATAATGGGAAAATCGAATTACCTTTCTTCTGAGCCTGTAGAATGAAAAGTTCCATCCAAAGATCGGTAAAATACCTTCTTCTAGCTATAAACATGATTTGAGGTCCTCTTCCTAATTAGTGTGTTCAGTGACAAGATCTACTGACAATCATTGTTTGTTTCTAAATGTCACACCATTTATTGGACTGTCATTGTCTGAATAGATCAAAAGCACTGCAAATCTCAATAATCTCAATTGCAGTATATATCACCTCATATAAAGGACTATAAAATGCCAATATTGTACTTCCATTAGTAGGAGTGATTATGTGAGAAAGTTCATTACTCTCAGAGTCAGAAATACACACACACACACACTTGCAAATTTAGCTGCTTATGAGAGATGACTTGATATAAATTATGTCAACCCCAAATTTTTCAAACAGATTTGCAAGAACAAAAACTTATGAATTAGAGACAACATTAAACAAGTATTTCATGCTTATTATTTGAAAAGTATTATAATAGTCACTATAAGAGATGTAAAGGAGAAGATTGAATCCCAAAAGCTAACAGTCTAATTAAACAGATATTAAATTTTCATCAAATTCAATTCACTAAAAAAATTGCACAAATACTATATGTCAAACATCATATAAGCCTTTCATGATACAGTAGTGAAGAAGGTAAATATTGTTTCTTCACTCATGAAGAATAGAAATATAAGGATCCTTAAAAAACAATGGTTTAAAATTTAAAAAATGAAAAACATGAAATGCAGAAAGATTTAATGATTTTCCTAAGATCAAAATGGTAGTTAAGTTATAGAGTCAAGTTGATAAATTATGTCAAGATTCCTTGCTCAGTGCTTTCTCTACAGTCCACATGGTAACATGATTATTTTATTTAAATTGAAGTATATTCTATGTACAGTAAAATGCATAAATCATAAGTGTAATATCCACTGACTTTTGAAAAAAGTATATGCTTGTATCAGCCAGCAACCCAGTCAGGTTACAGAACATTGCATCACTTTAGAAAGTTTCCTCATGTCCTTCTTTCAGTCAATCTCCAACCTCCCCAAAGGCAACCACCATTCTGATTTGTATCATTAATTGATTATCTTTGCTTCTTTATGAACTTCTTATAGATGGGATCATATACAAGTAAATATACCACAATTTATATACCTATTCTCCTATGGACATTTGGATGACTCATTAGTTTATTTTTTTGTTAATATATATAAAGCAGCTATAAATTTTTTAAAAGATTTTATTTATTTATTTGACAGAGAGAGACACAGTGAGAGAGGGAACACAAGCAGGGGGAGTGGGAGAGGGAGAAGCAGGCTCTCCACGCAGCAGGGAGCCCGATGTGGGGCTCGATCCCAGGACCCTGAGATCATGACCTGAGCCGAAGGCAGATGCTTAATGACTGAGCCACCCAGGTGCCCCTATAAATTTTTTTTATACAGTTGTTTTGCAGACATATATTTTCATTTATCTTTGGTAAATAACTAGTGGTACAATTTGGGTGAGTGAAGTATGCTTATGTTTAACTTTATAAGAAAAAAAAAAAGATTATTTATTTATTTATTTATTTGACAGAGAGAGACACAGTGAGAGAGGGAACACAAGCAGGGGGGAGTGGGAAAGGGAGAAGCAGGATTCCTGTGGTGCAGGGAGACCAATGCAGGGCTCGATCCCAGGGCCCTGGGATTGTGACCCAAGCCAAAGGCAGATACCTAACAATTGAGCCATCCAGGCACCCCAGGAAGGCACTTGTGATGAACATTTGTTGTATGAAGTGTTGAATCACAACACTGGATACCTGAAACTAATATTACACTGTATGTTAACTAACTGGAATTTAAATAAAAACTTCAAAAAAAAAAAAAAAAAGACACTCAAAGACATAGGAGCTACAACTATGTCACTCTTGGAATCTGGGAATTGATAGGGTTCTCTGTTTTAGCACCATGGATTGGCCAGTAAGAATTGGATCAGAAACTCAGAAGCTATTGCAAACTGGAGCAACCATGGAATAGACTTTTTTTTTTCTATAAGGTGTTGAGATAAAAAGAGAAAGGGAAATAAATCAGACTAAACTATTCTCACAGAGCAAATAATTTGTCATGGAGCAAATGTGTGCTCAAGAATTTTAGAAGAGAAAGAAAACTTTTGGAAGTGGGCATTATCCAGAAATGAATCAGATGGTTTGGGTGGAATTGATGGATACTGTTTGTTCAGTGTTGGACATAGCAGAGACTTCATAAGTAAATACATGTGGAAGGGTGACAGGAATGCAGAGAGCACATTTTATTTTAATCTACTCCTTCTTATTACTTCTCATAAAGATAAGCTAACAAAGACAGGCATAAGTAGAATATGAAATTATTTCAATTAAGTGAAATCTGCTTTTGTTTGCTCATATATTTGTGTGTTTTTGTTTTTATATAATGTCAGATGAGTGGATTGTTTTGATTTTTAAATTTATCTTATTTTTTATTGAAATTCAGTTCACATACCATATAATCTGCCCATTTAAAGTATACAATTGTGTGGTGTTCAGTATATTTACAGAGTTGTGCAACCATCACTACAATCAATTTTAAAACATTTCCATCACCCCAAAAAATGCCATACCCTTTAGCCATCACTCCCCATTCCCCCTTCTTCCATTCACCCCTGACAATCACTAATCTACTTTCTGTATCTGTAGTTTTGTCTATTCTAGACACTTCATATATATGGAATCACACCATATGTGGTCTTTGGGACTTAGCCTATTTTATTAAATGAAATTGATCATTACCTATTTAAACCACTACCCTAGCCATTTAGGCAATATAGATAACATCGTTAATCAACATTAAAAAATAATATCTACAATAAATCCCTTCAATGACAGAGTATATATTCTAGCAAACTCTGTGCCCTCAGGCCCTATTCTGGAAACATACTAATTAGTCACTCCTTTGTTGACTGCTGAATTAATAAAAATAATGATTGCACATTTGCAAAATGCTCTAAGTTTCCAAGGCTTATTTTTATTTGACCCTCACAAAACACAACAGAATGACTATTATTATTATAATTATTATTTTACTAAGCAAGTAGAGTCCAGAAAGGTTCAGTGATTTACATAAGAACAGAAGTCACTCAGTGGTAGAGCCAGAATTTAATTATAATCATCATGTCTCAAAACTTTGTCTTGTGGACCAAAAATTCTGAATGTAATTGACTTGGAGACTCATAAAAGGGACATTACCTTAAGATCTTGCCCAGACTGTTTTTCAAAGGGATATGCCATTCATACTATTTATAGCCACTCATAATGGCATATTAATTTTATCACCACATGGAGCTCTTATTGATTGGTGAATCACTGAGCTCTGGGTTGCAATGGAGTCAGAGGCTGTATCTGGGTTTGGCAGAAATGAGTGTCTGAATTAGTGATACTGTTTGTGGATATGAGAGTAAAAAGTGAATGTGGGCTCTGATGTATTTGCCACCACTATGATAAGGTATTGTCGTCTGAAGAAGACACATATAAAGGATAGTTTAGTTTTAACTTAGCTATGTAATACATTATCACCTGTGCCCATGTGAGTGTGGCATTTAATAGAGGATTAAAAGATCACAACACAATAGTCGTTGGCTCTTTAGGGAGACAAAAACACTATAAATAATTCACAAGGAGGAATTTCCTATGCTATAAAACCTACTCATTCAAAAAATGTTGATTGACCACAGATTACCCAATAATGTTATTTTTCCAGTTTCAATGATGATAAATAACATTTTATTGAACATTTTTGTATATAAAACTTTATTGGCATTTTAGAATTTTTCCTTTAGGCTAGATTATTTTGTAATAGCAACTTGATACATAGGAAAATGCTTTTCAAAAAGCTTTTATGTTAAAGTACAATAAATGATATAATGGAAAGAATTAAATCAACAGAATAAGCTAAAAAGTATATAGTTTATTTGTGGCAAATATATGAAAACATATCTGTATGGAGAGGGCTGTACAATGTAGGAAGCAATAAATTATGCCCTCGAGTGGAGGCTTATGCTATCTATATGCTTTGCATAACTCCAAAATTCATATGTTGAAACCTAACCCCAAAGTCATGGTATCTGGGGTTGGGGCCTTTGGGAGGTGATTACTGCCCTTATAAAAGAGACTCCAGAGGTCTTGTCCCTTCCATCACTTGGGGATCTGGAAAATATAGCTATCTATGAACCAGAAAGTGAGCTCTTACTAAACATAGAATTTGCTGATTCCTTGATTTGGACTCCCCAGACTCCAGAACTGTGAGAAATAAATTTCTGTCATTTATAAGCCACAAAGTCTGTGGCATTTTTGTTATAGAGGCCCGAATGGACTGCATGTCTGTCTACTTAAAGATTCAGCCACAAATGAGAAGCTCAGATCCAGTTTCTCAGATTTCTCTCTGTTCTCAGCTGTTTTGGATAGCCTATGAGTCTGCTAACCTAGCTTATGGGGTTTAAGTAAGAGGTTCAGGTGGGTGGTGGTGGGGAACATATTTGGCAGATTCCTGAGTTTTCTGTGAGAATGGATAAATTGAAGTTCACCCAAGGTCCATCTCTAAACTACATTTGTGCTGCTTTAAAGCTGTGTCATAACACATACATGCACACACACACACACACACACCACTTTTAAATGATACACAGTTAATTGTTTGATGACTTGCAGTTGCACATGACTCCAACTGACAATAAGTGCTATAGATACAGAAGGGCAAGTCAGAGAGAGGCTTAATTCCAGAATGTTACAACTGGATGATTGAGTGTAATAAAGACAATAGGGAGCAATAAAAGTAAAATCCATGGAAAATACAGAAAACTGTAAGATCTAGAATAACTGTTTCTAAATCTCAAAATCCTAAAAAGGGCAATGGTAGGAATAGTAATAGTAAAGTGGTGGCAGTACTAGGACCTAGCACAGGATGATCTGAGAAATTTTCATGGGTTAGAAATTCTCTAACCATATGAAGTTGAGTACCTCTCTTGAATCTGAGCAATAATTACTTTATTTAACAGATGAAACTATTCTCTACCTTTCCCTAAGTCAGAGAGTTCTTTTAGAAACTTAAGGTTGGTTAAATTGCCCTGTCAGCTATGAAGTGAACACTAAATATTTAGGACTGTTGCACTGGTTTTATAGTCTATATTATTGGAAAGTTTTGAAATTTGGATGACTTAACCATCAGTACACTTTGCTAGGTCTCCAAGCCCTTATCCCTCTCTTCCTCTCCACCTTTGTCTCCCTATTATCCCTATACACACATAATTACCCACCCATATTACATGACTTACATACACTCAACAGTGCCATAGTTGTGTCCATCTCTGGAATTCCCTTTCCTTGTTGCCATTCCAGCTAACTCCTAATTTTCTTTGAAGATACAATTCAAATATCTACTAATCTGTGAAATCTTCTCTGACTCATTGAACAAATTATAACAATTTCTTTTTTGTGCCCCTATCCTACCTTATACATACATATATCTATTACCCATTCTATAAAGGAGTATTCATCATTATATGATAATTTATCTTTCCTAGCTTGTAAGATGATTAAAGAAATGTCCATGTCTTATTTATACAAGTGAATAAATGCCAATGAACAAATTAAAGAATACATAAGTAAAATTGAATACATAAGTAAAAATAATGTTAAACTCTGGCCTATTTTTCTGATCACAGATTAGCAACTCTTTATACCTTCTCCCCATCTCCCTCAATTTTACTGTTGTGATAACCAAATTTATTTGTAATGAAAAAAAATTAAATCATGGAACTTTGTAACAAACGAGAATTGTTCAGAACATAACTGTTTTTATTCTCTCTGGATAAAGTCTGGTGACATGCCTGCAGCCAAATGTAATAAACTCTAAAATCTTTAAGAGTCTGTTCATATGTGTCCTAGACCAAGAAGCTCTCTTCTTCATGATGCAATTGATATTGCAAACTGACTTAAGGATTTTTTTTGCGTAAGTGCTAAGATAAGACTGTTCCTTCTGTTGGGATGCCTGGGTGGCTCAGTTGGTTAAGCATCTGCCTTTGGCTCAGGTCATGATCCCAGGGTCCTGGGATTGAGTCCTGATCGGCTCCCTGCTCAGCGGGAAGCCTGCTTCTCCCTGTGCCTGCCACTACCCCCTGCTTGTGCTCTCTCTCTCTTTCTCTCTCTGACAAATAAATAAAAAATCTTAAAAAAAAAAAAAAAAGACTGTTTCTTCTGTTGGGGCCAGGTTGTAGAATTGTTAAATCACATTTGCCTTCCTACCTATTTATACTGTTTTACCTTTTTTTTTTTCTTTTTCCAAATTTCTCATTATTGACTCAAGCTTATACCAGTTCTTGCTGGCTATTGACTCCCAATACCTCTCTTAATCTCAGCAGTGCCCATTCTAGAGATGTCCAGAAGATTGCAGTCATGTCCATGTACTTGTCTATAGCAGTTCTATTGGCAAAACCAACTCCTCTGTGGGTATAGATTCATGTATGTAGGCCAACCTGAAAGATTTATCTAATATAACTAACTATGCTCATTTTGCTTTCAGGATCACCAAACAGCCTGCTGATTTTGACTTGTCTTCCATTCTTATGTTTTCCTGCATAGGAGAGTGCTGTAGACATGCAAATGTGAGTAGTGTCATCCATATGACCTATTTTAATTTTTTGTGTTAGAATTCTGGCTTAATGACTGAGCAAAAGTGGAAGCTGATTCAAAAAGGTAATGGATATAGACTGTTTAACCTGAACAAAATAAGATATATTCATGTGGAATCCCTTGAGCCTAAATGCAGGTTTCAGGTTTCAGAAACTCAGTGTACAGAGAACCAACACACAATGATCTGGCAGTCCTCCCATTAGCACAAACTGGCTATTAATATTTTCTTTGTAAAGATCAGAAAACTGAGGGAGGAGCAAGATGGTGGAGGAGTTGGAGACCTAAATTGCGTCTGGTCCCAGGAATTCAGCTAATTAGTTAACAAACCATTCAGAACACCTACAAACTCAACAGGAGATCAAAGAAAAGAATAACAGCAATTCTATGAACAGAAAAGTGACCACTTTCTGGAAGGTGGGATGTGCGGAGAAGTGAATCTGAGGTGATATACGGGAAGATAGACCTCGGGGGGAGGGAGCCTCCATCAGCCAGCTACTGGCAAGCGATAGAGCAGCAGAGCACAAAATCAGAACTTTTAGAAGTCTACTCCACTGAGGGACATCACTCCAGTGGCTAAGTGGGGAGTGGAACCCTCACTGGGACAGTGTGGTCTCAGGACCCTCAAGGTCACAGAAAGACCAGGGGTGCCTGAGTGTGGCAGAGCTCCCAAGTCTCAGAATGAGGAAGCCAGCTACAAAGACAGAGCCGAGGAGTGAGCTCTCAGCTCAGGGTTGCCATAAACCATGATCCGTGGCACAGTCGGGCCACTACTCTTTGAGGAGGGACCCAACAAGCGTCAGATCCAGGGAGACTCCCATTCCTTCCCCAGGAAAATCAGCACGGGAGCCCACTGCAGGAATCTGCTGGGTTTGGAGACTCCAAATAGGGTCGTGTGCCAGAGATAGAAACACTTGGTCACGGGCTCAGTGACATTGGGTGCAGCCGGAGACCAGGGAGACAGGAGTAATTGATTGCTTTTCTCTGAGGGCACACTGAAGATTACGGCCCCAAGCTCTCAGCTCCTCCAGGGCTAGAGATTGGGAGGCCACCATTTTCCTTCTCATCATCTAAAGCTGCGTGGAAAGCCTTTATGGAAAAAAAGCCACATAGAGCAAACCCAAGCAGACTACTTAGCCTGGCCCCTGGCAAGAGCAGGGCAATTTAGCCTCAGGCAAAGACATTTGAGAATCACTGCAACAGGCCCCTCCCCCAGAAGATAAGCAAGAACATCCAGCCAAGACGAAGTTTACTAATCAATGAGAACTGCAAAACTCCAGCGCTAGGGGAATGTAGCACATAGAATTCATGGCTTTTTTCCCATGATTCTTTAGTCATTCAAAGTTAATTTTTTAATTTTCTTTATTTTTTCTTTTTCTATTTTTTTTAATTTTCTTCTTTCTTGTTTCAACATCTTATCAATTCCTTTTTTTAAAGTCTTTTTTAATTTTCATTGTTACAATCACATTTTATCCCTTCATTGTATTTAACCTTATTTTTTTTAAGATTTTATTTATTTATTTTGGCAGAGAGAGAGAGACAGTGAGAGAGGGAACACAAGCAGGGGGAGCGGGAAAGGGAGAAGCAGGATTCCCACTGAGCAGAGAGCCCAGACGTGGGGCTCGATCCCAGGACCCTGGGATCATGACCCTAGCCGAAGGCAGACACTTAACAACTGAGCCACCCAGGCGGCCCTAGCCTTATTTTTTGTGTATAAATATATATAAGTTTTTCTTTCTTTAAAATTTTGGGATACAGTTTCTTCTAACAGACCAAAATATACGCTAAATCTAGTGTATGGCTTTGTTCTAGTCTCCCGCCCGATCACATTCTCTCCAAGTTTTTTTTTTCTTTCCTTTTTCAACCAACTTCTTATCAATTCCTTTCTTAAAATCTTTTATAATTTTCATCTTTACAGTCATATTCCATCCCTTCGTCATATTTACCGTTATTTTTGTACATATATAAGTTTTTCTTTCTTTAAAATTTTGGGAGGCAGTTTCTTCTAACAGACCAAAATATGCCCAAAATCTAGTGTGTGGCTCTGATCTATTCACCAGCCTGATCATATTCTTTTTTTCTTTCCCTTTCTTTTCCCCCCAGTTTCAGATCTCTTCTGCTTTGTTTAGTGTATACTTTTCTGGGGTTGTTGTTACCCTGTTAGCATTTAGTTCTATCATTCATCTATTCTCCTCTGGACAAAATGACAAGATGGAAAACTCATCTCAAAAAAAAGAACAAGAGGCAGTACCAACTGCCAGGGACTTAATCAATACGGACATTAGTAAGATGTTAGAACTAGAGTTCAGAATGACGATTATAAAGATACTAGCTGGCTTGAAAAAAGCATGGAAGATATTAGAGAATCCCTTTCTAGAGAAATAAAAGAACTAAAATCTAACCAAGTTGAAATCAAAAAGGCTATTAATGAAGTGCAATCAAAAATGGAAACTTGAACTGCCAGGATAAATGAGGCAGAAGAGTGAATTAGTGATATAGAAGACCAAATGATGGAGAATAAAGAAGCTGAGAAAAAGAGAGATAAACAACTACTGGATCATGAGGGGAGAATTTGAGAGATAAGTGATACGATAAAACGAAACAATATTAGAATAATTGGGATCCCAGAAGAAGAAGAAAGAGAGAGGGGGGCAGAAGGTATATTGGAGCAAATTATAGCAGAGAACTTCCCTAATTTGGGGAAAGAAACAGGCATCAAAAACCAGGAGACACAGAGAACCCCCCTCAAAAACAATAAATTAGGTCAACACCCTGACATCTAATAGTAAAACTTACGAGTCTCAGAGATAAAGAGAAAATCCTGAAAGCAGCTCGGGACAAGAGGTCTGTAACCTACAATGGTAGAAACATTATATTGGCAACAGACCTATCCACAGAGACCTGGCAGGCCACAAAGGACTGGCATGATATATTCAGAGTACTAAATGAGAAAAATATGCAGCCAAGAATACTAATCCAGCTAGGTTGTCACTGAAAATAGAAGGAGAGATAAAAAGCTTCCAGGACAAACAAAAACTAAAAGAATTTGCAAACACAAACCAGCCCTACAAGAAATATTGAACGGGGCTCTCTAAGCAAAGAGAGAGCCTTAAAGTAACATAGACCAGAAAGGAACACAGACAATATACCAGTAACAGTCACCTTACAGGCAATACAATAGCAGTAATTTCATATCTTTCAGTAGTTACCCTGAATGTAAATGGGCTAAATGCCCCAATCAAAAGACAGAGGCTATCAGATTGGATAAAAAAAACAAGACCCATCAATATGCTGTCTGCAAGAGACTCATTTTAGACCCAAAGACACCCCCAGATTGAAAGTGAGGGGGTGGAAAACCATTTACCATGCTAATGGACATCAAAAGAAAGCTGGGGTGGCAATCTTTATATCACACAAATTAGATTTTAAACCAAAGACTACAATAAGAGATGAGGAAGGACACTATATCGTACTTAAAGGGTCTATCCAACAAGATCTAACAATTGTAAATATCTGTGCCCCTAACATGGGAGCAGCCAATTATATAAGCCAATTAATAACAAAATCAAAGAAACACAACAACAATAATACAATAATAGTAGAGGACTTTAACACCCCTCTCACTGAAATGGACAAATCATCTAAGCAAAAGAGCAACAAGGAAATAAAGGCTTTAAATGACACACCAGACCAGATGGACTTCACAGATGTATTTGGAACATTCCATCCCAAAGCAACAGAATACACATTCTTCTCTATAGCACATGGAACATTCTCCAGAATAGATCACATCCTGGGTCACAAATCAGGTCTCAACTGGTTCCAAAAGATTGGGATCATTCCCTGCATATTTTTGGACCACAAAGCTTTGAAACCAGAACTCAATCACATAGGAAAGTTGGAAAGAACTCAAATACCTGGAGGCTAAAGAGCATCCTACTAAAGAATGAACGGGTCAACCAGGAAATTAAAGAATTAAAAATTCATGGAAACAAATGAAAACACAACTGTTCAAAATCTTTGGGATGCAGCAAAGGTGGAAAGTATATAGCAATACAAGCCTTTCTCAAGAAACAAGAAAGGTCTCAAATACACAACCTGACCTTACACCTAAAGGAGCTGGAGAAAGAACAGCAAATAAAGCCTAAACCCAGCAGCGGAAGAGAAATAATAAAGATCAGAGCAGAAATCAATGAAATAGAAACCAAAAGAACAGTAGAACAGATCAATGAAACTAGGAGCTGGTTCTTTGAAAGGATTAATAAGAGTGATAAACCCCTGGCCAGACTTATCAAAAAGAAAAGAGAAAGGACCCAAATCAACAAAATCATGAATGAAAGAGGAGAGATTACAACCAACACCAAAGAAATACAAACAATTATAAGAACATATTATAAGCAACTGAATGCCAGCAAATTAGATAACCTGGAGGAAATGGATGCATTCCTAGAGATGTATCAACTACCAAAAATGAACCAGGAAGAAATAGAAAACCTGAACAGACTTAAAACCACTAAGGAAATTGAAGCAGTCATCAAAAATTCCCAAAAAACAAAAGCCCAGGGCCAGATGGCTTCCCAGGGGAATTCTACCAAACATTTAAAGAATTAATACCTATGCTTCTGAAACTGTTCCAAAAAATAGAAATGGAAGGAAAACCTCAAAACCATTTCATGAGGCCAGCATTACCTTGATGCCAAAACCAGACAAAGACCCTATCAAAAAGGAGAATTACAGACCAATATCCCAGATGAACATGGATGCAAAAATTCTCACCAAAATACTAGCCAATAAGATCCAACAGTACATTAAAAGGATTATTCACCATGACCAAGGGGGATTTATTCCTGGGCTGCAAGGTTGGTTCAATATCCACAAATCAATATTGTGATACAATACATTAATAAAAGAAAGAACAAGAACCATATGATACTCTCAATAGATACAGAAAAAGCATTGACAAAGTACAGCATCCTTTCTTGATTAAAACTCTTCACACCAACAACAAGACAGAAGAAAGAGAAATTAAGGAGTTGATCCCATTTACAATTTCACCAAAAACCGTAAGATAAGAAAATTAGACAGCCACATGCAGAAGAATGAAACTGGACCATTTCCTTATACCACACACAAAAATAGACTCAGAATGAATGAAAGACCTAAATGTGAGACAGGAATCCATCAAATTTTTGAGGAGAACACAGGCAGCAACCTCTTCGACCTCAGCCGCAGCAACTTCTTACTAGAACATCACCAAGGGCAAGGGAAGCAAGGGCAAAAATAACTATTGGGACTTCATCAAGATAAAAAGCTTTTGCGCAGCAAAGGAAACAGTCAACAAAACCAAAAGATGACTGGCAGAATGGGAGAAGGTATTTGCAAATGACATATCAGATAAAGGGCTAGTATCCAAAATCTATCAAGATCTTATCAAACTCAAACCCTAAGAACAAACAATCCAATCAAGAAATGAGCAGAAGACATGAACAAACATTTCTGCAAAGAAGACATCCAAATGGCCAACAGACACATGGAAAAGTGTTCAACATCACTCAGCATCAGGGAAATCCAAATCAAAACGGCAATAAGATACCACCTCACACCAGTAAGAGTAGCTAAAATTAACAAGTCAGGAAATGACAGATGTTGGCGGGGAGCAGAGAAAGGGGAACCCTCCTACAATGTTGGTGGGAATGCAAGCTGGTGCAGCCACTCTGGAAAACAGTATGGAGGTTCCTCAAAAACTTGAAAATAGAACTACCACATGACCCAGCAATTGCACTACTAGGTATTTATCCCAAAGATACAAATGTAGTGATCCGAAGGGGTACGTGCACCCCAATGTTCATAGCAGCAACCACCTCACAGGACTATTGTAAGGAGTAAATGGGGGTACAAATATGGTAGATGCTCAATGAATGTGAAATCTCTTCTGACTTTATAAACACCTTTAAAACCACTATTTTCCTCATCTATCACCATTTGTATTCCCACAATGAGAAAAAATTAATATCTCTATTTTGCTTAGCCCTACACTCTCTAGATCCATCCAAGTTGTTGAAAATGACAAGATTTTATTCCTTTTAATGGCTGAATAATATTCCATTATATATATATATATATATATATATATACCATTTCATCTTTATCCATTCATCTCTTGGGGACACTTGGGCTGTTTCCATAATTTGGCCATTGTAAATAACACTGCAATGAATATATAGGTACATATATCATATGACTTTACTCATATGTGGAATTTAAGAGACAAAACAAATGAATAAAGGGTAAAAAGAGACAAACAAAAAGCCAGACTCAACTATAGAGAACAAATTGGTAGTTACCAGGAGGGAGGTGGATGTGGGGAATGGGTGAAATAGGTGAAGAGGATTAAGATTACATTTATCATGATGAGCACTGAGTAATATATAGAATTGTTGAATCACTATATGGTACACCTGAAATTAATATAACATTTTATATTAACTACACTGGAATTAAAATTTAAAAATTAATATCTCAATATTAAATGAACTTGCCTAAGCAAGGCTAAAAGACAGGATTTGAAAATACTTTATAACACTTTCTATACAACTATGTGAGTAGAAATAGAAGGATAGCAAATTCGCAAATTCGAACAGATTCAAAATTGTAATAGATGTAGGCTGATAATGTAGGCCTTTCTAAATGAAGAGATGTTCTTAGGCTCCACTGAGCCTAAAGACTGGTTAGAGTCTTAAAACACAAGAAACACTTAATAATGATCTGGGAACCCTTCCATTGGGTACACAGTGGCTATTAGTATTCTTTTTTCCCCTCATTGATGAGAAAACAGGCTCCAGCAGTCCTGAGTTTCCCATAGCTAAAAAAGGTCAGAAAGCTAATTTGAACCCAGGATTCTAATTCCAAGTCAAACATTGGTTCCAAGATGTTGTAACTTTATAAATCAATTTAATTCCCTATATTTCTACTCCTGCATGAGAGTTTTAAGTTTCCCCATTTAATAAGAGGAAAATAGCCATCCTTTATTATAGAAATTAAGGAGCAGAATGGAGACATGAATCCAACCCTTGTATACCTTCCACATAATCTCTCCTAGAGATTTGCCAGTTAAAAATCAAATGGTCAGTGCATCACTGCTTGCCTAGAGTGCAAGTGACTCCAAATGCAAACTCTATCTAATAGGCATTTTGAATGCTCTTTGTCAAGAAATCTTGTTTTCCAGAACATAATTGCTTTGTTCAATCAAAGTGTCTCCACTGCTGAGGATTGGAGACCTCATAATTTAGTTTCTAGCAAAGCAATTCTGCCCCAAGTGGAGAAACTTGCCTGATTTAAATGAATATCAACAAAAATGATGATTTTACACTTTTCAGGAAAACAACAGTCCCAAAAGCTCTGTGTGTTTCCAGGAACCTTACCAGAGGCTAACAGATTTATGGTCTCATTATTGCCTGAAGCAATAACTCTTCCAATAGGTAATTTTTATGCTGTGGGACCACAAAACATATGGGGATAAATGTTCTTGAATAAAGGAACTGGCTGTCAGGGTTTTTCAAATACAGCAGTTACTAAAACAAGAGATTTTCACAAAGAAATGAGCTTCTCTTCTCCTTAGTTTCTTACCTGTGTTCCACCATTAACCTCATCAGAAACATTTGTCTTTTTAAGTAGTGAAAAATGTCATATGAGGAATTAGGAAACATTAATATAATCCTGATACCATATCCAATTAGTATTTTAATAATATTATATAAAATTTTGATTATAATATTATACATTATTTTAATAATATGTATTAATGTTAATGATCTATATTACTTCAGTTAATGATAATTCCCATCCATTTGATGTCTTTTCTATTCCTGGTCTCAAACAAGACTCAATGGTCCACTGAAGAGAATTTATAGGAAATGGGTTTTCTTTCATCAGTGGATGCATTTATTTATTTATTTTAAAAATTTTTAAAGATTTTATTTATTTATTTGAGAGAGAGAGAGAGAGCACAAGTGAGGGGGAGGGGCAAAGGGAAAGGGAGAAGCAGATTCCCTGCTGAGCAGGGAGACTGAAGTGGGGTTTGATCCCAGGATCCTGGGATCATTACCTGAGCCGAAAGCAGACACTTAACTGACTGAGCCACCCAGGCGCCCCTATCTGTGGATGTATTTAAACAGAGATTTGAATGGCCATACATGAGCATGGTTTTGGAATTGAAATATTGAAGATTTTAAAATGGATTGATGTATTAGATAGGGGATGGTACTACATATCATAGAATGTTAGTGACCCATGAAAACTAAGGATTAAAAAAAAATTAGGGACCCATGAAAATTAAGGACTTAAAATGAAGGAAACAAACCTTTGTCAAACATTTGTTTCATGCTAGGCATTTTGCCAGTGGCTTAAAATTTCCCCCAATATATAAATAAGAAATCTGAGAATTTGAATAGGAATAGGTCAGAATTGAAGGTTGGAACAAAATCTACCTAATTTTAAAGAATTTTTTTAACAGTTTAAGCACAGTGTATTTTCCAAGAAGTGAAACACATGGCTTTTCCCATATGCTTCTACATGTTAGTTTTTTTTTTTTTTAAAGATTTTATGTATTTATTTGACAGAGACACAGCGAGAGAGGGATCACAAGCAGGGGGAGAGGGAGAGGGAGAAGCAGGCTTCCCTTCGAGCAGGGAGCCCGATGCAGGGCCCGATCCCAGGACCCTGGGACCACAACCCGAGCTGAAGGCAGACGCTTAATGACTCAGCCACCCAGGCGCCCCTACATGTTAGTTTTGAAGCATTTACATCTTAATGACAAGAAGATGTTACTTGAAGGAAAGTACAGTTTGTACTTTCTTGTTAAGTTTTTATTTAAATTCCAGTTAGTTAACATACAGTGTAATATTAGTTTCAGGTGTATAATATAACAATTCAGTACTTCCATATAACACCTAGGGCTCATCACAAGTGCAATACTTAATCCCCATCACCTATATAACCCATACCCCACCCAAACCATTCTAGTAACCATCAGTTTGTTCTCTACATTTAAGTCTATTTCTTGGTTTGCCTCTCTTTCTCTTTTTTCATCCTTTGCTCATTTGTTTTATTTTTCAAACTCCATATATGAGTGAATCATATGGTATTTGTCTCTGACAGATGAACTTATTTCACTTAGCATGATACTCTCTAATGCTATCCCTGTTGTTGCAAATAGCAAGATTTCATCCTTTCTTATGGCTGAATAATATTCCATTGTGTACACACACACACACACACACACACACACACACACACACACACCACTTCTTTATCCATTCATCAGTCGATGGACACTTGGACCATTTCCATAATTTGGCTATTGTATAATGCTGCTATAAATATTAGGGTGTATGCACCAGTTTGAATTGCTATTTTTGTACTCTTTGGGTAAATACCTAGTAGTACAACTGCTGGGTCATAGGGTACTTCTATTTTTAACTTTTTGAGAAACCTCCATACTGTTTTCCAGCTTGCATTCCCACCAACAGTGCACATCTTTGCCAACACCTGTTGTTTCTTGTGTTGTTGATTTTAGCCATTTCTGACAGATGTGAGGTGATATCTCACTGTAGTTTTGATTTGCATTTCCATAATCATGAGTGATGTTGAGCATTTTTTCATGTGTCTGTTATCCATCTGTATGTCTCCTTTGGAAAAATGTCTGTTCATGTCTTCTGCCCATTTCTTGTTTGGATTATTCATTTTTGGGGTGTTGAGTTTTATAAGTTCTTTATATATTTCAGATATTAACCATTTATCAGATATGGCATTTGTAAATATCTTCTCCCATTCAATAGGTTGCATTTTAGTTTTGTTGATTATATACTTTACTTTTATTTGATGAAGTCCCAACATTTATTTTTGCTTTTGTTTCCCTTGTTTCAGGAGACATATGTACTAAGAAGTTGCTATGGCCAGTGTCAAAGAAGATACTGGCTGTATTCTCTTCTAGGATTTTGATGGTTTCCTGTCTCACATTTGGGTCTTTCATCCATTTTGAATATACTTTTTGTGTGTGGTATAAGAAAGCCCATTCTTTTGCATGTGGCTGTCCTGTTTTCCAACACCATTTGTTGAAGAGATGTTCTTTTTCCCATTGGATATTCTTTCCTGTTTTGTCAAAGATTAATTGACCATACAATTGTGGGGTTGTTTCTGGGTTTTCTATTCTGTTCCATTGATCTATATGTCTACTTCTTTGCCAGTACCGTACTCTTTTGATTACTATAGCATTGTAATACAACTTGAAGTCCAGAATTGTGATGCTTCCAGCTTTGCTTTGCTTTTTCAAGTTTTCTTTGGCTATTAAGAGACTTTTGTGCTTCCATACAAATTTTAGGATTGTTAGTTCTAGCTCTGTGAAAAATGCTGGTGGTATTTTGATAGGCATTGCACTGAATGTGTAGATTGCTTTGGGTAATATAGACATTTTCACAATATTTGTACTTCCAATCCATATGCATGGACTGTCTTTCTATTTCTTTGTGTCATCTACAATTTCTTTCATCAGTGTTTCATGGTTTTCGGAGTTCAGGCCTTTCACTTCTTTGGTTAGGTTTACTCTAAGATATTTTATTGTTTTTGGTGCATTTGTAAATGGGATGGATTCCTTAATTTCTCTTTCTGCTGCTTCATTATTGGTGTATAGAAATGCAACAGATTTCTGTACATTGATTTTGTACCCTTTGACTATATTGAATTCATTTATCAATTCTAGCAGTTTTTGGTGGAGTCTTTCACTTCTATATAGGGTATCATGTCATGTGGAAGTAGTGAAAGTTTTACTTCTTCCTTGCCAGTTTGGATGCCTCTTATTTCCTTTTCTTGCCTGATTTCTGTGTCTAGGGCTTCTGGTAATATGTTAAATGGTGGTGAGAGTGGACATCCCTGTCTTGTTAATGACCAGAGAGGAAAATATCTCAGTTTTCCGCATTGAGGATGATGTTAGCTGTGGATTTTTCATAGATAGTCTTTATTATGTTGAGGTATATACTCTCTAAGCCTAACTTTGTTGAGTTTTTTTATCGTGAATGGATGTTGTACTTTGTCAAATGCTTTTCTTGCATATATTGAAATGATCATATGGTTCTTATCCTTTCTTTTATTAATCTGGTTATTGCAGAAATTGATTTGCAAATGTTGAATCACCCTTGCAACCCAGGAATAAATCTTATTTCATTATGGTGAATGATTTTTTTAAATACATTGTTGGATTTCATTTGCTAGAATTTTATTGAGAATTTTTGCATCTGTATTCATCAGAAATATCAGCCTGTAATTCTCTTTTTTTAGTAGTGTCTTTATCTGGTTTTGGTATCAGGGTAATGCTGGCCTCATACAAGGAATCTGGAAGTTTTCCTTCTCTTTCTAATTTTTAGAATAGTTTGAGAAGAATAGGTATTAATTCTTCCTTAAACATTTGGTAGAATTCTCCTGTGAAGCCATTTGGCCCCGAACTTTTGTTTGTTGGGCGTTTTTTGAGTATCAATTCAATTGCTTTGCAGGTTATCAGTTTAAGTTTTCTATTTCTTCCTTTTTCAGTTTTGCTATTTTATTTATTTCTAGGAATTTGTCCATTTCTTCCAGGTTGACCAATTTGTTGGCATATAGTTTTTCATAATATTCTTTTATAAGTGTTTGCATTTCTGTGGTGTTGGTTGTTATTTCTCCTCCCTCATTTGTGATTTTATTTATTTGGGTGCTTTCTCTTTTCTTTTTGATAAATCTGGCTAGAGAATTATCAATTTTATTATTTTTTTCAAAGAGCCATCTCCTCATTTCATTGATCTGTTCTACTGTGTTTTTAGTTTCTAAATCATTTATTTCTGCTCTAATCTTTATTATTTCCTTCCTTCTGCTAACCTTAGGATTCATTTGTGGTTCTTTTTCTAGCTCCTTTAGGTGTGGGGTTGGGTTATGTATTTGAGAATTTTTCTTGCTTCTTGAGAAAGGCATGTATTGCTATATACTTCCCTCTTACAACCAGTTTTGATGAGTCCCACTGTGTTTTCATTTTCATTTGTTTCCATGTAGTTTTTTTTTATTTCTTTTTGATTTCCTGGTTGACCAATTCATTGTTTAGTTGCATGTTATTTAGTTACCATATATTTGTGGTCTTTCCAGATTTTTTCTTCTGTTTGACTTCTGGTTTCATAGCATTGTGGTCAGAAAATATGCATGGTATGACTTCGATTTTCTTGAATTTGTTGAGGCTTGTTTTGTGCCTAATATGTGATCTATTCTGGAGAATGTTCCATGTGCATCTGAAAAGAATGTGTATTCTGTTGTCTTAGAATGGAATGTTCCAAATATATCTGTTAAGTCCATCTGGTCTAGTGGGTCATTCAAAGCCTTTCTTTCCTTGTTTATTTTCTGTTTAGGTGATCTGTCAATTGCTGTATATGGTATGTTAAAGTCCCCTACTATTATTGAGTTATTATCGATTAGTTCCTTTTTGTTTGTTATATATTTGGGTGCTTCCACGTTGAGTACATAAATATTTACAATTGTTATGTCTTTTTGTTGGATTGTATTCTTCATGATTACATAGTGCACTTCTTTGTCTCTTGTTACAGTCTTTGTTTTAAAGTGTGGTTTGTCTAAATATTGCTACTCCAGCTTTCTTTTCATATCCATTTGTGTGATCAATGTTTCTCCACCCCCTCACTTTCAATCTGCAGGTGTCTTTAGGTCTATAAGAAGTCCCTTGTAGGCAGCATAGAGATGGGTCTTGGTTGTTGTTGTTGTTTATCCATCTGACATCCTATATCTTTTTTTTTTTTTTTTTTTTTAAAGATTTTATTTATTTATTTGAGAGAGAGAGAATGAGAGAGAGAGAACACCTGAGAGGGGATAGGGTCAGAGGACGAAGCAGACTCCCTGCCGAGCAGGAAGCCCGATGCGGGACTCGATCCAGGGACTCCAGGATCATGACCTGAGCCGAAGGCAGTCGCTTAACCAACTGAGCCACCCAGGCGCCCTGACATCCTATATCTTTTGATTGGAACATTTAATTCATTTACATTCAAAGTAATTATTGATAGATATGTTTTTATTGCAATTTTATTACTTGTTTTTTCATTCTTTCCAGAGATTTTCTCTCATCCTATCTTGTCTTTGTCACTTTTGCACTTTGCACCATTCAGCACTTTGAATGTATCATGCCACTTTCTTCCGGCTTGTCAAGTTTCTGTTGAGAAATCTCTAGCTAACCTTATGAGTTTTCCCTTATAAGTTAAGGACTTCTTTTCTCTTACTGCTTTTAAGATTTTTTCTTTATCACTATATTTTGCAGATTTAATTACAATATGTGTTGGTATTGGCCTGCTTTTGTTGATTTTGATGGGAGTTCTCTTTGCCTCTTGGATCTGGATGTCTGTTTCCTCCCCCAGATTAGGGATGTTTTCAGCTATTATTTCTTCAAATAAATTTTCTGTCCCTTTTTCACTCTTTCTTCTTCTGGGACTCCTACAATAAAAATACTATTACATTTGATGCAGTCACTAAGTTTTCTGAGTCTATTCTCATGTTGCATAATTCTTCTTTCTCTCCTTTGTTCAGCTTCATTATTCTCCATCATTTTGTTTTCTAGGTCACTAATTCATTCCTCTGCTTCTTCTGGCTGTTGTTCATTGCATCAGGCCCGTTTCCAATCTCATTTATTATGCTCTTCATCTCTGATTTATTCTTTTTTATCTATCTCTGTAATAAGGTCCCCCTGATGTCTTTTATTCTTTTCTCAAGCCCAAGGAGCATCTTTATGACTGTTACTTTAAATTCTTCATCAGGCATGTTAGTTATATCTGTTTTGCATGGATCTCTGGCTATGTTCTTTCATTCAAGATAAATTCCTCCGTCTGCATTTTGTCTAAGTCTCTGCCTTCTATGTGTCAGAAATGCCAGTTATGTCTCCTGTTCCTGAAAGTAAGGCCTTATGAAGAAGAGATTATGTAGTGCCCAGGTCCTGACACTTCAGGGAGTGTCTCCAGTATGTGCTGCATGTGTTCTGCTATTGTGTTCTGTCTGCTTTATCCTTCAGGCCAGTGGTCTGCAGAGGATCTCTTTGCCTACTGTGAGCAATGCTTAGTGCCTGGCCTGAATGTGGTAAGTTTTAACTAGGTATGCTCTGGTCTACTTGTAAAATGAGACCCAACATGCACTCCACCAGAACCGCAGCCCTGCATAACTCTCTGGTCAGGAGACGTGCTGTGGGCAGGCATTTGTGCTGGTCTGTTTACAGAAGAGCCTGCAGCACTGGGACTGAGGCGTTTGCCTGAGAAGGGCAGTCCTGCCAGAGCACAGAGGGGTGGAGCTTGGTGTAAGCAAGTTAGGCAGCCAGTGTTGGTGCTGTCCCACTTTCCCCTAGTGGCTCCCCACTGTGTGCCCCAGGTGTTCTTCAGATCACTGTTCCATGCTATCTGCTCCTAAGTTGTTTGCCTGCCTTCTCTCCAAGAGCAGTGCAGTTCCCTCCTGGCTCTATCCTAGCCAATCCTGATGACCTTTAAAACTCCATGCTTTAAGTCCCTCTGGTTGAAAGACCTCACAAAATTCAGCCCCTTTTTTTTCTAAGCCAATGGCTTTGGGGAAACCTTCTCCTTATGGGTTCCTCTGTGTCCTCCTCTCACTCTTGCCCTTCTCAGTGACCACAGCTCCTTCTCTTCCCCAGTACCATGGCCCATTTCTCCCCTAAACCATGTCTCCAAACTTCCTACCTTCTTCAGTGTGGCCTCTTTTCTCCCTTCAGTTGTAGAGTTTGTTCTGCCAGTCTTCAGATCAATTTCTAGGGTATTTAGAATGATTTGACAATTATCTAGTTGTGTTCATGGGACAAGATGAGCCTAGGGTCCTCCTACTCTGCTTCCATTTTCCTCTCTATAATTTTAAAGAATTTTTTAAGTGCAATTACCTAATCCTGAATAATTTCAATAATCAACAACAACAACAAAAACCCTTACAGTTTGCCTACATTTGATTTTAATAAGAGAAAGGGAATGGAAGATTTAGTTGCCAAACAACAAAAATTATCCATAAATTCACTTTAGGTTACATTACACAATTGTCAATATCTAAGAGTAGTTTTCCCAACACTGATTCTTTTCAATCCCTCTGTATCACATCACCCTGTTTCATTGACCTCACGCACTTACCACCAAACAAAATTCTCTTTTTCTTTATTTTGCTACACATTCACTATTGTCACCCTACCTCTACCTGGTTACTCCAAGAAAAGTGTGCAAGACATGACAATAGGTCCCAAAATGAAATAGTTTAGGCTAAGCTCCACATCACCAAACTAAAACTTAACTTAATTACAGTTTCAGCTCTCCCAAAAATGGAATTTTAAACCAATCAAGAATCACCTGATCAGCATTTGTTAGGTAATCTAATTGATAAACTCCCACCATCCCCTATAAGGAAAGGAAACCTGTAATAACCAATTTGCTTTTCACATAGTGCAAGCACTTATTCCTATTCCCTTCTACTTATAAAATCTCTTGCATGTATAGTTCCTTTTTTAAAAAAGATTTTATTTATTTATTTGACAGAGATAGAGACAGGGAGAGAGGGAACACAAGAAAGGGGAGTGTGAGGGGGAGAAGCAGGCTTCCTGCTGAGCAGGGAGCCCAATGCAGGGCTCAATCGGAGCCAAAGACAGACACTTAATGGCTGAGCATCCCTTGCCTGTACAGTTGTTTGGAACTCCATTCTATCTACTAGATTAGATGCTCCCAGTATCACTGAATAAAGCCAATACAATCTTTAAAATTTACTCAGTTGAATTTTGTTTTTTAACACAAGCAGTCTTCTCTGTTCACTACAATATCTGCAACACCAAAAACAGTTCCTTGCACAGAGTGGCACCCCAAGGAATATCTGCTGAATTGGAGGAAGGCTTATCATAACAGCAATAATATAGGTTTTCCATGTAAATGTGTGAGTCTATAAAAAAGGCAGTATTTCACAGTGGAACAAAGAAGGCCTATTTAAAGTCAGACGGTTCACTCAGCATCTCTAAACCCATTACCTAATTTAATCTTCACAACTTCAGTGTAAGGTAGACAGTTGTCATTCTGAGTTTAAGGAAGGCAATAAGACACCTAAAGAATTAGAATGAATTTTACAAAAATACATAGGAAAAATGAAACTAAGACTCTTATTTTGAGTTTGAGGGATAGGATGGTCATTTTTATTTATTGTTTTCTACAGTGAACAAAACAAATTTGCATGGAGGGGACTAAAAATACAACAAGCAGACATACAAACAAAAAAAAATATGAAGGAAATCGTGAGAGTAGTCAAACTATACGGAAGAGTACATTTTAGGGGGTATTAAAAGTGAGGAAAAAAGTGAGAATGAGTAGCAAAGTAGTGATGGCTAATGGAGAATTGCATATGTTATGTATATAGGGATAAAGTAATTAAATTTAATATTATGTATGTATTGATTGATTGAATGATCACCAGTAGGAGTTTCTGAGTTGGGAATGTTGGCACCTGTCTTACTTTGTACCTTTATAGGGTAAATTCAATCTGCTAAATAATAGGAACTGAACCAATCAAACTTTTTTTCTATATTAAATTTGGTATGTTGTAGTATTATATATATGTGTACACATGTATTGAAAAGCACTGACAGATTGTTTTAGGATTTTGTACATTCAGCCCCAAACTACAAAACTACTAATTCCCAAATATGGGACATACTTTTGAAAGTCCTCCATACAGTACTTAACAAAAATTTTGATCATCAAATAAAATATAAAGAGAATGGAAAAGAAAAATAATTAGTCCAAGGAAATTAAACAAAAACAATTTGGAAAAATACAGAATTATTTGCAAGAAAGAGAAAAATAATGTCTTCTAGTATTTTCAACATACAGAGATTAGATATCATATGTTTATACATATACATACATACACATATATACATATGTATATGAGCGTGTGTGAGACCATATAGTGGCATTTTTTACTATGAATGCTATCATGCATGCTAGTCATAGGAAGATATTAGATCAGGAGCTTGATACTGGTTGAACTCAGTATTGAACAATTAGGAAATCTAAGGAACCTATATTGTTTTGAATATATAATAATGCAATTTATGTGTGTATATTTTTGTATGTATATATGTATATACATATATACGCGTGTATATATATGTATGTGGATTGATATATAGAGAGAAACCTACAACATGGGCAGGCAGGATGCTATGGTTAGATATACTGAGATATACCACCCTATAGGACATTCTAGATTCCTAATGGAAAACTGGTCTGTAAAATTAGAAATGAAATAAAGTGTCAAGTTTCCATGATAAAAGACTGTACAAAAAGAGCAGGGGCACAAAAGCAGGAGTGATTTATGTTGTCTGTTTTGCCAGTATGCAAATAGCCAGTTAGAATAATCATTATATCAGCTTAGAAAACGAGGACAATTATATTTTTTCTCCACTATTTAATTAATTCTTGTTCTATGTTACTTTTGAATGCTCAAAAGGTCCCATCTATTTTTGTCAGTTTTAAGGTACAATTCACATCAATAAAATTCGATGATTTTGAGTGTAAAATTCGAGTTTGGCAAATGAGTACAACGGTGGTATACAACACAAACAAGATACTGAACATTTCTACTGCCCCCAAAATTCTCTCATGCCCCACCTTTTTACTGAGATATAATTGACATTTAAATTATATTAGTTTCAGATGTAGCATAATTCAATAGAACAATTATATTATGTTTATGAAATATATTTGAATGTGGTCCAGATCAGCTTTCGGCCAGGTAAAGAATGTTGTATTCTCCAACAGAGCAATTCAAAAAACAGAGTTTCTAAACCTGTAGTATCAGTAACTTTCTGGAGGCAAAAATCAAATTACAATGCTGATAGAATCTATGAGAAAGCTAATTGCTAAAAATTAACTCCAAGAACACACACACACATTTGAAATTGCATCACTATAATCTAATTATTTTAATAGAAGCTAAACCAATTATACATAATTACTTACAACCTCGAGGTTAAAAATATTGATGCAAAACTCTGCAGCTGTATAAATGCACTAGTATAATGTTTTAATTATATCCATGCACCCATTTAAATTAGATAATTCCATTTAATCCATAAAGCAGTTAGTTTTGTATTTGAGTCCAAATTATATGATCCCATTTATTAAAAAAATTTAAAACAAGAGCAACTATTGACAAAATAAGGTTGTGATTGAGAACACTCCAATATATTCAAATTTATTTAAATTCAACTTAATCACTTCAATGAAGGAAAAAAGTCAAGCTGGTTGACATCATGTAGAAAAGCAAAACAAAATCTTGTTGATTGACAGAATTATTTCTGAGGTAAAAATAGCTATATTTTGGTGAAAACATTTAAAGGTTCTGATTTTCATATTTAATGGCTAATTTAGCATGTAAGAAGAGCATAGATTACATTAAGCATCTAAGTTATAGTCAACTAATAAATATACTAGTTTTTTCTGAAAATATGAGTATTTATCTGATAATCCCAGCATTTCATAACTTATTGAAAAATAATAGACCTTGCACTCTATATTGTGAAGCACTTCTAACTATATATTGTAATAACTTGGTTTTGCCATGAGTCAATGTCTGGAGTGAGGCATACAACCTCCAAATGATTACCCTTCAAATACGCTGAGCCTTGGTTTCCTCACCTAAATGATCAGGCATTCCAGAAACTTTTCCATAAATTTCTCAGGGACTTAGCACCTGTTTGATTCATCTGTTCCAAGGAAACTAAACCAGGGGGATACAGGGAATTCCAGGATGTACTCTGCTTTCCAGCTTCATGATTTTTCCTTGTCGGTATCTCAAAGACCCTTCCTGCCCCTGGCCCCAAGTTAGGAATGAATCCAAACATTTGAAAACAGGGTTGAGCAGAGGATTAGAACCAGTGCCAAAAAAGCAATATATCCAAAATCTCATTCTTGTGTAAGGGCATATTATGTTACTGTTTGAAATATAATGCTGTTTCTTCCCTTCTCCTTTGATTTCTATCAACAAACGTAAGATTAGAGAACAGATTCCATATGAAATAATAATTCTAGGTTTACTATAAAATGGGGCCAGCCTAAACTACCTAAATTATGAGAACCACAGCAAATGTTTAGTGAGAAATAAAGATTTCTATGAAATATGTGAAAGAAAAAAATTAAAAAACATATTTTTGCCTCAACAAAAAAATCCCCAAGTTTTAAGAAAGTATGAAATTTTCAACTCAAATACACATGAAGCTATCATAAAATATACCAGGATATGCTGAAACCTCCTTTGCCTCAAATTCTAAGCACCCTGTTTTCTACACCTAGCATAACCATTTAATTTATCTCTCTAACCAGGATAGTTTATATAAGAAGTTTGATAAAGTTTATATTTTATTCATAAGCTATTTTGACAACTATTTTTTCTAAAGTTAAAAAGAATATATTCATAATTAAAGCAAAGTATATTTTTATAAAATACTTGTATTGAATATCTAAATAATACCAGTCACATAAAAATAATTATTTAGAAATATATTCATATAATTTAATTATTATCTTAGGTCTTTTTTTTTTTATGAAATAAATATTCTCTATGGAACATTCTCCAGGATAGATTGTATGTTAGGCCACAAAACAAGTCTCAATAAATTTAAGAAGACTGATGTAGTGTTCCATGATTCATTGTTTGTGTATCAAAAATTAATGATGTAATGTATGGTGAGTAACATAACATAATAAACGAAAAAAATGCAAAAAACAAAAACAAAAAAAAAACAAAACTTAAGAAGACTGAAGTCATATCATACATCTTTTCTGACCACAACGGCATGAAACTAGAAATCAATTACAAGAAAAGGACTGGGAGAAGCACAAAACACATGGAGGCTAAACAACATGCTACTGAGCAACCAATGAATAAATTAAAAAAATCAAAGAGAAACTAAAAAAACACATGGAGACAAATGAAAAGGAAAACACAACATTCCAAAATCTGTGGGGCACAGAAGAAGCAATTCTAAGGGGGAAATTTATGGCAATATAGGCTTACCTTAAGAAACAAGAAAATCTCAAATAAACAATGTAACCTTAGACCTAAAGCAACTATAAAAAAACAAAGAGTTAGTAGATGGAAAGAAATAATAGAGATCAGAGTGGGAGAGAATGGGGAATTTAAAAAAAAAGAAATAAAACCAAGAGCTGGTTCTTTGAAAAGATAAACAAAATTGATAAACTTTTATCCAGACTCATCAAGAAAAAAGGATAGATGTACAAAATAGATAAAATCAGAAATGAAAGGGGAGAAGTAACAATTGACACCACAGAAATACAAAGGATTATAAATAATCTACTCTGGTATACCAATAAATAGGACAACCTAGAAGTGGAAAATTACTAGAAACATACAATCTTCCAAAACTGAATCAGGAAAAAATAGAAAATCTGAACAGACAAGTTACTAGTAACAAAGTTGAATCAATAATCAAATACTCTCAAAAACCAAAAGTCCAGGGCCAGACGGATCCATAGGTAAATTCCACCAAGCATTTTAAAAAGAGCTAATACCTATTCTCAAACTAGTCCAAAAAATAGAAGAGGACAGAAATCTTCCAAATTCGTTCTATGAGGCCATCATTACCCTGATACCAAAACCAGACAATGACACTACAAAAAAAGAAAACTACAGGCCAGTAGCCCTGATGAACAAAGAGGCAAAAATTCTCAACAAAATATTAGGAACCTGCATTCAACAATACATTGAAAGTATAATTCACCATGGTCAAGTGGGATTTATTCCAGGCACACAAGGATGGTTCAATATCCACAAATCAATCAAAGTGATATACAACATTAACAAAATGAAGGATAAAAATCATATGATCATCTCAACAGATGCAGCAAAGGCATGTGACAAAATCTAATATCCATTTATGATAAAAAAAATCTCAACAAAGAGGGTTCAGATGGAGCATACTTAAACATAAAAAGGGTATTTTTTAACAAAACAGTCTTAGTAGTTGAAATTGTGTCATAAAATTCCCTGCAATTTTCTTTAACATTGTATTTTATGGTTATAATCTTTTAACTTATTTATCTTAATATTGATGTTTAAATATTAATATAACGTTATATTTACATAATATTTATATATTCATATAATATAAATATAACAATTTTAATTGAGAAATAGTCTCCTATGGGTGTTGAGTTATATAGTCAATTTAAAGCAAATTCTGCTAAATGTTTTAATTTTAAAATTTTGCTAATTGAAATATATAAATATATTAGCTCAAATATATTCATAGCTATTGTCTTTTTGCATTCATTTAAAAACTCTTTTTATACCATTGTATTTATAAGAAAAAAAGTCATCATGTACAGATTCCTTGTTTCTAATTGTTTTTAATGTTTGGACAATTTTTCTTTCTCTCTTTCTCTTTCTTTCCTTCCTTCCTTCCTTCCTTCTTTCTTCCTTTTTTATTTTTTTTAAGATTTTATTTATTTATTTGGCAGAGAGAGACACAGCAAGAGAGGGAACCACAAGCAGGGGGAGTGGGAGAGGGAGAAGCAGGCCCCCCCCCACCGAGCAGGGATCCCAATGCGGGGCCACCCAGGCACCTCTCTTTCTTTTTTTAGAGGGGGAGAGAGGTGGGGGCAGGGAGCTGCAAAGGAAAAGGGAGAGAATCTTAAGCGGGCTCTATGTCCAGTGCAGAGCCCGATGCTGGGCTTGATCTCACAACCCTGAGATCATGACCTGAACTGAAATCAAGAGTCAGACACTTAACTGGCTGAGCCACCCAGGTACCCCAGTATACTGCCAAATTTATAGGCTATGAAATTGTAGATGTTTTCATCTTTATTCCATTCTGGTCAAGAGAAAAAACATATACAATTAGGATATCCAATTTAAAAAAAAGAAAACTTCTTCCTCTCAAGTTTATATATTCCAAACACCATTATAAAATTGTCCTTGTACACTTATAATTGTTCAACAACTAGTTCAAATTTTTCAGTTCCTCCCTTGCTCTTATACAGATCAACTTCATGTGTTTCCCTTTGCAATCTGTCTTCAATAAATGCAATTCGCCAAAAGCTTTCAAAGCTAAAGCTTGGGGTCTCCATCCATTTAATATTTAATTAAAGATCCTCAAACAATTTTGTTCAAAATACAAACAAAATCAAGACCTCTAATTACTTTTATTTATTGGTAAAGAGCAGCAAAGAGATATTTTGTACATTCAGACCATGTTCAAGTATTTTTTCTAGTCCATATCAGTTTTGACATTAAAATTTTGAAATTATTGTTTAGGTGTAAACATATTTTTAACTTGACATCTCCAGTTTACACTTTTGTAAATATGTAATTAGATAAAATTAATGAATTATTTATGCCCAACACCAATTACGAGCACATATCTATTCCTTAATATTTCTTTAAAATTTATTTTTTAAGTATTAGTGTTAATAATAATTAACTCATAATCACTGTTGTGCACTAACACCAATTTGAGCACATATCTATTCCTTAAAGTTTCTTTATTTAATAATTTAATAATTTAGTGACCTACAGAATCTAGTCTCCAGATTTTCTAATTTAGTAGTTCAGTGATGCTCAAATGAGTTTCCATATTAAACATAACTGCAAAAAAATAAATAATTTTACCTTCATGTTTAACTGTTTATCCAAAATTACAGAAAATTCAAAATAATATCAGCTGTTTTACTTTTAATGGAATGAACTTTCAAAACTTTATATTAATTCTACAATTAGAGGAAAATTTGAACCACTACTAAAAACAAATTAATTGATTTTCTAGAAGCCTTGGATGTGACTGATATAAAACTGACCTCCTTTTCAGCTATGTGTGAAGGTCTTCTGTAAGTAGAATCAATGCATTACCAGCTATTTCTGCACTTTACACATATCTACAAGACTATTGGAAACAAAAGTGAGCAAAATTAATTTAGCAAAACAATCATCTAAGGTCACTGAACGCCATGCTTGAGAGAGTGATGTATAAAGGCAACTTTTGCTGTTGCCTGTATTAAACTGATGCCTTCAAGCTTGATCTTCTAAAGTAAAAACAAACTGTTTTTAGTAGATGTTAATGTTTCTCCAGCAGTGATATGTCTTCTGGCTCTCATGTGGTTGTTGCTATTACTTCAAGCCCCATGGTAGATATTCAGAACCCAAAACTACTTAGTTCAAGTTATACTTCATTATCAGCTTTCTTGCGAAATTCTAGGTTTTATAAATTCTTATATATATTATTTTGCCCTTTTTAAAAGCTCATTACTACTAAAAAATTTTAATTTAAAATGCAACAGCATTAGCAAATAATAAAATAGTTATATGCTGTTCAATAAATGACAAAACCACTGTGACAGGAACATCTAGATAAACCCCTATTCCCTCTATGGCAACACTGCTCAATTTTCTGCACATATTTAACATTTATTAACCTGAATTTCCCCACATTCCTCACTTAAGCTACCAATGGGCAGTCTGGCAGCCTTGTGGCTTTGACACTCCATGACCCTAGCCATTACATGTTTATTAAAGGCAACACTATCAAATACCACTAACTGAGAGCAGAAGGACTTAGTTGGCTCTGGCGGCTACCTTCTCAATGTGCACCATTTTTTATCACCCATAGCTCTGCATACTGTCCTTTACAGTTACCCTGTGTCTGAAAATGGTCAGGGAAAGAAAGGTTATTTTGAGTCATCTTTTACATTTAATCCTGTGTTAGGGTGAGAACTCTGTATTCTGCCTATGTTTCTCATACATCATTATATGAGATCATAGCAGAGTCCTGAACTCTCAAGGGGAAGACTACTGAATCCATCCTGGGTCATCTTAATGCAATCGTTATGGTGACACTTTATTGAAATAAATAAGATCAGAGAAAAATGCTAAGCTGAACAGGCTATCCAATAACAGGCATAAAATGGGGCTGTCCTATATAACTAGGACTTTTATCACTCTACCTGAATAACAGTATTCAGTCCTAAGTGTTTATAATGATTTTATGTGTGTTAGTCCTATATTAACCAGAGTTGAAGTTTTTCTAAGAGATTTTTTTTTAAAGATTTTATTTATTTATTTGACAGAGAGAGAGAGAGACAGTGAGAGAGGGAACACAAGCAGGGGGAGTGGGAGAGGGAGAAGCAAGGAGCCTGATGTGGGGCTTGATCCCAGGACCCTGGGATCATGACCTGAGCCAAAGGCAGACACTTAATGACTGAGCCACCCAGGCACCCCAATATTTTACATTTCTAAGAATATTTCTTGTTCTGTCATTATTCCTTTTCAATAGCAGCATATTCTTGGGTTTTTTTTTTATTATTATGTTATGTTAATCACCATACATTACATCATTAGTTTTTGATGTAGTGTTCCACGATTCATTGTTTGCATATAACACCCAGTGCTCCATGGAGAACGTGCCCTCTTTAATACCCATCACCAGGTTAACCCATCCTCCCACTCCCCTCCCCTCTAGAACCCTCAGTTTGTTTTTCAGAGTCCATCATCTCTCATGGTTCATCTCCCCCTCATATTTCCCCCCCTTCATTCTTTCCCTCCTGCTATCTTAAAGACAGTTTGGCATACAGTTAATAGTATAAGCTCTAGAGTCAGATCCTTGCATCCAAATTCCAGCTCCATGACCTCCTAGCTGGGTAACCCAGGATCAATTATTTTAACCACTTTCTGCTCCATTAACCACATCTATACTCAGGGGAGTATTAACCTTAAGCTTTGTTATGAGGATTGAATAATATATGAAAGTACTTAGAATAATACCTAATAAGTAGTAAGTAAGCACTGAAAAAATGTTAGCTATTATCATCACCATACTATATTGAAATGATCAGTTCATATTGGCCTCCTCCATTAAATCATAAGCGCCTCAAGGATAGAGTTTATCTTATTAATTTTTGCTGGGATAGCATCTAGCTGGGGTAAGTATATAGTGGGCATTTAATAAATATATGTTGAAAAGATTTGAATAATCATGTGCTACTTCTCTTGCAGCACTTAACCTACTGAGTAATGGTTGTTTAATTTTTTGAACTCCACTACACAGTCAGCATCATGACAAAAGTATTCATGTTCAATTCATCTTATATACCTGTATTACATATCTATCTCTATCTCTCTATATACTTGTATACATATCAGGGCCTCGATTAATGCTTAGTGAAAGATGAAAGAGTTCTAGCTTGCCACCTTCCAGATGAATGATATTTGGAAAGTCATTTCTTTTTTTGCAGCCTGGTTTCTTCACTTACAAAACATTAGTTCTGGGCGCCTGGGTGGCTCAGTCATTAAGCGTCTGCCTTTGGCTTAGGTCATGATCCCAGGATCCTGGGATCGAGTCCCACATCAGGCTCCCTGCTCAGCGGGAAGCCTGCTTCTCCCTCCCCCACTCCCCCTGCTTGTGTTCCCTCTCTCGCTGTGTCTCTCTCTGTCAAATAAATAAATAAAATCTTTAAAAAAAAAAAAAACATTAGTTCTGTGAGGGATGGTTTGGGATAGAGAGAGAAGGGAGGAAAAAGAACTACACTGGTCTATTTTAATAGAGTAGGGCAGCATGTTTCTTTTTTTTTTTTAATTTTTTTATTATGTTAATCCCCATACATTACATCATTAGTTTTAGATGTAGTGTTCCATGATTCATTGTTTGTGCATAACACCCAGTGCTCCATGCAGAATGGGGCAGCATGTTTCTAAGCATGCCCACAGACCAGTGGCTCCTCTTCATGGAGCCATTGGCTTTCTAGAATAATAAAAAGCTGAAGTTAGAGATATTGTTCAGACACTTGTCCTTGACATTGCTTTATTCCCTTGGAGGAAAGTGTGATCTTCTTGATCCCTAAATTGTTTATGAACCAGGACAGCCTGAGATTTGTACACATTCCCATAAGCTGAAATTCAACATTAATTGGTTAAGTTCTTCAAGAAAGGTAACACCGATTCAGAGAATTAAAAATTGTGGCCCAGAAATAAGTGAGCTTTCAGACCTCAGAAGACTGTGCCATGTTTAGACAGTGTCACAGGAAGCACCTCTACCATCCCAGGCCTCCTCTACCTGCCTAAGGACCAAGAGAAGCTATGCTGAAATATGCAAGTAGGCTTTCATTATATGTGCACATCACTTTTCTGATAAGTTTCTGTATTCTTGGTAAAATTCAGGAAGCTAAGAGTGCAGAATGTTTGTATATAATATATTCTTTAAAAGTTTCCTTTGTCAAATACATTTTGGAAATCCAAATTTCAGCAAGCGTAAAAAAAAGTTCATGTGTATGTTTAACTGCAGGAAAATGTAAAACCTTTATTATGCTAATATGTGTTGTGAATCTCTAATAAGGAAATAGAATTTGCAGCATGTGCCAAACTTATCTGATCACAGAAAATTTTGTGGCCTGATGTAATATGAAATGTACTATGGGAAAACTGAGCTAATCAAGAGACAATCAGAGCCTGAACCACAGTTTTTATAAGCATTTAAATTATGTTAAGAAAAGTTAGAGCTAAATTTCCTCCCCATACTGTAGGATTTAGTTTTGTCAAGTTACATTTAGATCTTTTAAAATCTATTTAGATACTGCATAGATACTATGCAGTTCCTTTTTGACAGATACCCACAGAAGCATACATATACATATGCATATGTATATATTCTTATAAATGATTATAAGAAATTTAGAAAAATAATAGAGTTGATTGGGGAAAAAGTATTTCATATTCTTCCTTTTAAATATAACTCCAGTTATACATCTTTGTACTTCTTAAGAATAAGAATAAAACGAATTTAAATATTTGATTTTAATGGTGGTATAATATCCCAATCCTGCAATTAACATTTGAGCCAAAAGCTCAATATCTCACATTATTTTTCTGGGGTATGTTTCAGTGAGGGAATCGCTGAGAACAAAATGTTTGAAAACATGACTTCTGATACATGTGATTTTGTGATTTTACATGAGGAAAGAAGGGTGCAAGTGCTGAAATGTAATTGCAAAGGAAATTAACTTGGAACATTCATAGCCACAAAGTCTGTTGTGTAGTATTACTACATTAATTATTATCATTATATATATATATACACATATATATAATATGTTACACATTATTTATTATCATTATCATTAATAACACCAAGTTCTTAAATATATTAGCAACTCTTTTATACATCTTACATTTATTATCTTCATGAAACTGAGATAATTACTATCATTCTCATTTTAAAGATTAGGATTTGAAGCACAGAGATGTTAAGTAATTTTTTCAAAGTCACTCAGCTAGCCAGGAGCAGAGTTCAGATACAAATCCAGCTAGTCAAACTTCAGAACTCTTTTTCTAAATCATTGCTCCTGCCTCAACTATAGAAAACTTCCCTGTTGTTTGCTTGTTTTTCATTTTGCCTACTTTTCAAAATTAAAGAACATTAAAAATAAACTTTTTCATCACTTAGATATTTCTAGAATGTATTTTAATTTAGGTACTAAGAACATTTGTTAGTTCAATATAAATATAAAGAAAAGACTGTATGATGGTGAAGATTTCATAAATGATTTTTTTCTACTTTAATCCTATTAAGATGTTTTTCCTTTGACATCAATTATGAGAATAATTTTAGCAAAAATAATAATAACTACTAACAATCAGATACACAAGGTTTCTAGTGAAAATATCATTTCAATATGGATCAGGGAAGGTGGGCCTTCAAGGTTTCACTCTTGACTAGAAAAAAAAAAGCTTCTCTTTGAGAATTTTATTTAACTATTGCTGCTTCTACTATGTTGTCCTTAGAAAAAGGAGAAATTTCTTTAGTTTCCTTTTTTTCCCTACTATATGGAACTTATTCCTGTGATTCTGTGATGGTATCTCAGGAAGTCCATGAACAATGAAACATTTTCTGCCAATAAAGAACCAAACTGCCTAAAGGAATTCACAGATTTTCATCTATATTGTATAGAGGATAACATATAAGATTTTGTTTTAATAAGAAGAAATCTACTGTCTAAAAACTTCTAACACATGTCATAGGATGTTTGTACCTGAAAATAAAGATGCATGTGAAATTTATTTATAATTCCTTACAGCATTTAGTGTAACACAGTGTCTTGCACATAGCAGTACTTAAATACAAAATCAATGAAGAAAGGAGTTACTTATGGGCATGAAAACTATATCAACTGTTGGCTTTTTGTGTCATACTTGATACATTCCCAAATTTGTTCCTCCTCAATTTCACTTCTGGTCAGTCACTGGAGTCATAATCCTGTAACAAATAAGACCCCTCCACTTTTGTCCACTTACTATTTAAAAGGCTAGGAGGGCAAAGCTCATTTATAGTAAGATGATTTGCTTGAGATTTAGAACACTCAAGCTTTGGTCCCAGTTTATTACATACTTTAGAGAATTCATTTAACTTCTAGGAGTGCTGGTTTCCTCATGTGTTCAATTAGAAGAATAATATATTCTTAGTAAATCAAATAGTATACCAAAAATAGTACACTGTTTATCAAAGATTGCTTTGAGATACCCACTGAAATAAGTTAAAGTGTTTTAAAATGTGTAAGGTGCTAGGAAAATGTAAATAATTGTTATGACAAAAACCTGAAACTAATTGCTCAGCACTTTGCTTGGATCTTTCCTAATTTCCTCTGTTCTCCAGCTATTTTATTTTTGTACATATATGACATTTAAAACTAATAACCCAAATAATTAACAGCCATGAAATGACAACAATAATTGTCATGACCTGGCTAACATAGATTGCTTACCATTTAACAAGCTTTGGCCTAGGTTTCCATTCAATTCTTACAAGAATTGAGTGAGATAGATCCTAATACCATCTGCATAATACAGAGAGGGAAGTTGAAGCCTAGAGAGGCTCAGCAACTTGTCCAAAGACAAAGAGTTACTATGTGTGGAGCTCATATTCAAAATGGAATATGTCCATTTGATTAACCAATTTGCTACCACACCCTCTTCCAGCACATCTGAATATATATTTTTCTTTATCCTTTTCTCTGCGACTGCTAATATAAAAGTGCTGGGTGTGAAAGCTTCTAAGACCTCTTCATCTGAGAAAATGAGAAGCCAGAGAAAAATGAAAATTAGGTCACAAATTTAATATAAAACAGAGGTCAGATTTGAAAGGCCTTATCTATTGAATAGCAGCAGTTTAAATAGCTTGGAAGTCCCTTCTCACACAGAATAATCTCTGCAAATTCAATTCAGTTACATCAATGTGATTATGAACTATGTAATGACTTATGGAAATTTAAATTTAAGAGCAAACAGATTGATTTGTGCTCTGTTGACCAGAGCCTATTCTGTAGAGACAGGCACAAATTTTATTTTTATGTAAATTACCTCAAATGCAGTTCTTTCTCCTAAATTATATAAAACTGGCATTTGCCCATGTACATTATTTCCTGGGCAGCAGGAACCTTGGCTGGCACCTGAAAGCCCAATGTAAATCCAAATGTGGATGTGAGGTAAAGGTATTAGGGACAGAAGTGGTTTCCATTTTCAATACCAGAAATTGACAAATGCAGTGAGGTTTGATGTCCATTTAGTGTGATTTAATAGAAAAATTTGGAATTAGAATCAGAAAGAGCTGGGTTCAGATTCAATCTGGATGACTTTTTGCTCTTGGGCAAGTTGGCCTCTCTTACTTACAGTGTCCATATCTTTTTCATTCTTTTAACAAACATTTACTGAGGGTGCCTGGGTGGCTCAGTTGGTTAAGCGACTGCCTTTGGCTCAGGTCATGGTCCCGGAGTCCTGGGATCGAGTCCCACATCGGGCTCCCGGCTCAGCGGGGAGCCTGCTTCTCCCTCTGACCCTCTCCCCTGTCATGCTGTTCCTCTCTCTCTCTCTCAAATAAATAAATAAAAAAAAATCTTTAAAAAAAAAAAAAAACATTTACTGAGAACCTCCTATAAGCTAGTCACTTGGATAAGACTCTGGAGATGAGCAATCCCTTGGTAAAGTCATTCACATTGTAAAGACAGGATAGAAATAAATGCAAAAGAGGTCACAATTTCTGCAATACTGAAATAAGATAATGATGGGGGTGAAGGAAGATGGGCCATTTTGAAGTCATCAGGTTCACCTTGGTAGGATAGGCTTCTGAGAGAAGATAATGTTTGAGAAATACACCTTTATGTATGGTAAATAAGTGTAATTATATGCACTTAGCAGGGCCATTACTGGGCATAAATGCAATAATATGTATAAGGACTGATCCTAATGATCTACATCTAATTGCTAGTTTTTATATTATTGTACAAGTGTAAAACTAGGAATTAAGTCTTACTTTCCAAAATCTATTTTTCTGCTGTGTTTAAATTAAATTTTGCTAAGATCACAGACCTATGTTGTGCCCATAAATGATGTTCACTAGCCTAAAACCCCCATAAATGGCACAGGAGCATTCAGGACACTTTATCCCAAATCAAAACATGCTTTTCATCCCTATCGATATAAATGCAGTCAAGGCATTCATATTCTACCTCACACACACACACACACAGAAACACACACAAGCAAGTACCTGAGTTACATAAGGGTGTAAGAACCTGCCCATATACTCTTGGCTAAATTATACATACTTCACCCCCCTTGCTCCCAACCAATCCACAGGTCCTTTGCCTCAGCCACAGTTTTGTTTTGTTTTCATTCTGTTTCAGTCTCTGTTTTGCAACATGTCTGGATCATTACATCTAAAGCCATTTGTGCTGAATTCCACAGGATATAAATAATTTATGAAAAGTAGTTATATTTTAAAAGACACGTGAATATTACTGTAGTTTAAAAGAAGTAGCCCCAGGGGGTGGAGCAAGATGGTGGAGGAGTAGGAGACCTGGATTTCATCTGGTCTCAGGAATTCAGCTGGATAGGGATCAAACCATTCTGAACACCTACAAACTCAACAAGAGATCGAAGAAAAGGATAGCAACAACTCTGAACAGAAAAGCGACCACTTTCTGGAAGGTAGGACATGCGGAGAAGTGAATCTGAGGCAATATTCGGGAGGATAGAGGGCGGGGAAGGGGGCCTCTGTTGGCCGCTTCTGGCAAGTGATGGAGCCCTGGAACACAAAATCGGAACTTGTAGAAGTCGGCTCTGCTGAGGGACATCGCTCCAGTGGTTAAGTGGGGGGTGGAACCCTCATGGGACAGTGTGGTCTCAGGACCCTCGGGATCACAGAAAGGCCGGGGGTGCCTGAGTGTGGCAGAGCTCCCAGGTATCAGAGCAGGGAAGCCGGCTGCAGAGACAGAGCCGAGGCGTGGGCTCTCAGCTCAGGGTTGTCATAAACCGTGATCTGGAGCACAGTCGGGCCACTGCTCCTCGAGCAGGGACCCAACAAGTGGCAGATCCGGGAGACTGCCATACCTCCCCCAGTGGTAGTGGTGTGGGAGCACACTACAGGGATCTGCTGGGTTTGGAGACTCCACACGGGGTCGTGTGCCAGAGATAGAAATGCTCAGTCACAGTCCGGGTGAGTATGGAGTGCAGCCAAAGACTGGGGAGACAGGAGTGATTGACTGCTTTTCTCTGCGGCCTCACTGAGGAGCGGGGAGCCGAATTCTGGGCTCCTCCGGGTCGGATATTGGGAGGCCAACATTTTCACTCTCAGCATCCAAAGCTATACCGAAAGCTTGCAGGGAACAAAGGCTCCTGAGAGCAAACCCGAGCAGATTACTTAGGCCGGACCAGGCAAGGGCAGGGCAATTCCGCCTCCAGCAAAGACACTTGGGAACCACGGCAAGAGGCCCCTTCCCCAGAAGATCAGCAAGAACAGCCAGGCAAGACCAAGTTTACCTATCAATGAGAATGGCAGAACTCCAGCGCTAGGGGAATAATGCACATAGAATCCATGCCTTTTTTACCATGATTCTTTAGTATTTCCAAGTTAATTTTTTTTAACTTTTTTTTTTAATTTTTCTTTTTCCCTTTTTCAACCAATATCTTATCAATCCCTTTTTTAAAAAACATTTTTATTTTTCATTTTTAGAGTCATATTCTATCCCTTCATAGTACCTTATTTTTGGCATATACATATAAGTTGTTCTCTCTTTAAAATTTTGAGATAGTTTCTTCTAACAGATCAAAATATACCCTAAATCTCTAGTGTATGGTTTTTTTCTCCTCTCCTGCCTGATCACATTCTCTCCCTTTCTTTTTTTAAATTCTCTTCTTTCTTTTTCAAACAATTTTTATCAATTCCTTTTATAAAATTTTTTGTAATTTTCATCTTTACAGTCATATTCCACTCCTTCATCATACCAACCCTTATTTTTGTACATATATAAGTTTTTCTTTCTTTATAATTTTGGGAGGAACTTTCTTCTAAAAGACCAAAATACACCCAAAATCTAGCATGTCACCCTGAGCTATGCACCAGCTTGATCATATTTGATCATATTCTGTTTTTTTTTTGTTTTGTTCTGTTTTTGTTTGTTTTTATTTTTTTCTTTTTCTTTTTTCTTTCTTTCCCTTTCTTTTACCCCGGCTTCAGGTCTTTTCTGATTTGTTTAGGGTATATTTTCTGGGGACATTGTTACCCTGTTAGCATTTTGTTCTTTCATTCATCTATTCTCCCCTGGACAAAATGACAAGATGGAAAAAGTCACCTCAACAAAAAGAACAAGAGGTAGTACCGACTGCCAGGGACCTACTCAATACGGACATTAGTACGATGTCGGATCTAGAGTTCAGAATTATCACTTTAAAGATACTAGCTGGGCTTGAAAAAAGCATGGAAGTTATTAGAAAAAGCCTTTTGAGAGAAATAAAAGAACTAAAATCTAACCAAGTCGAAATCAAAAAGGCTATTAATGAGGTGCAATCGAAAATCGGGTACTAACTGCTAGGATAAATGAGGCAGAAGAAAGAATCAGTGAGATAGAAGACCAAATGATGGAAAATAAAGAAGCTGAGAAAAAGAGAGATAAACAACTACTGGATCACGAGGGCAGAATTCGAGAGATAAGTGATACCATTAGACGAAACAACATTAGAATAATTGGGATCCCAGAAGAAGAAGAAAGAGAGAGGGGCAGAAGGTATATTGGAGCAAATTATAGCAGAGAACTTCCCTAATTTGGGGAAGGAAACAGGCATCAAAATCCAGGAAGCACAGAGAACCCCTCTCAAAATCAATAAAAATAGGTCAACACCCTGACAGCTAATAGTAAAACTTACAAGTCTCAGAGACAAAGAGAAAATCCTGAAAGCAGCTCGGGAGAAGAGATATATAACCTACAATGGTAGAAACATCAGATTGGCAACAGACCTATCCAGAGAGACCTGGGAGGCCACAAAGGATTGGCATGATATCTTCAGAGCACTAAACAAGAAAAATATGCACCCAAGAATACTATATCCAGCTAGGCTGTCATTGAAAATAGAAGGAGAGATAAAAAGCTTCCAGGACAAACAAAAACTAAAGGAATTTGCAAACACGAAACCAGCCCTACAAAAAATATTGAAAGGGGTCCTCTAAGCAAAGAGAGCCCAAAAGTAACATTGACCAGAAAGGAACACAAACAATATACAGTAACAGTCACTTTACAGGCAATACAATGACACTAAATTCCTATCTTTCAATAGTTACCCTGAATGTAAATGGGCTAAATGCCCCAATCAAAAGACACAAGCTATCAGATTGGATAAAAAAACAAGACCCATCGATATGCTGTCTGCAAGAGACTCATTTTAGACCCAAAGACACACCCAGATTGAAAGTGAGAGGGTGGAAAACAATTTACCATGCTAATGGACACCCAAAGAAAGCTGGGGTGGCAATTCTAATATCAGACAAATTAGATTTTAAACCAAAGGCAGTAATAAGAGATGAAGAAGGACACTATATCCTACTTAAAGGGTCTATCCAACAAGAAGATTTAACAATTGTAAATATCTATGCCCCTAACATGGGAGCAGCCAATTATATAAGGCAATTAATAACAAAAGCAAAGAAACACATTGACAAAAATACAATAATATTTTTTATTGGGGGGGACTTTAACACCCCCCTCACTGAAATGAACAGATCATCTAAGCAAAAGATCAACAAGGAAATAAAGACTTTAAATGACACACTGGACCAAATGGACTTCACAGACATATTCAGAACATTCCATCCCAAAGCAACGGAATACACATTCTTCTCTAGTGCCCATGGAACATTCTCCAGAATAGATCACAGCCTAGGTCATAAATCAGGTCTCAACCGGTACCAAAAGATTGGGATCATCCCCTGCATATTTTCAGACCACAATGCTTTGAAACTAGAACTCGATCACAAGACGAAAGTCGGAAAGAACTCAAATACATGGATGCTAAAGAGCGTCCTACTAAAGAATGAATGGGTCAACCAGGAAATTAAAGAAGAATTTTAAAAAATCATGGAAACCAATGAAAATGAAAACACAACTGTTCAAAATCTTTGGGATGCAGCAAAAGCAGTCCTAAGAGGAAAATATATAGCAATACAAGCCTTTCTCAAGAAACAAGAAAGGTCTCAAGTACACAACCTAACCCTACACCTAAAGGAGCTGGAGAAAGAACAGCAAATAAAGCCTAAATCCAGCAGGAGAAGAGAAATAATAAAGATCAGAGCAGAAATCAATGAAATAGAAACCAAAAGAACAATAGAACAGATCAACAAAACTAGGAGCTTGTTCTCTGAAAGAATTAACAAGATTGATAAACCCTTGGCCAAAGTTATCAATAAGAAAAGAGAAAGGACCCAAATCAACAAAATCATGAATGAAAGAGGAGAGATCACAACCAACACCAAAGAAATACAAACAATTATAAGAACATATTATGAGCAACTCTATGCCAGCAAATTAGATAATCTGGAGGAAATGGATGCGTTCCTAGAGATGTATCAACTACCAAACTGAAATAGGAAGAAAGAGAAAACCTCAACAGACCTATAACCACTAAGGAGATTGAAGCAGTCATCAAAAATCTCCCAATAAACAAAAGCCCAGGGCCAGATGGCTTCCCAGGGGAATTCTACCAAATATTTGAGGAAGAATTAATACCTATTCTTCTGAAACTGTTCCAAAAAATAGAAATGGAAGGAAAACTTCCAAACTCATTTTATGAGGCCACCATCACCTTGATTCCAAAACCAGACAAAGACCCCATCAAAAAGGAGAATGACAGAGCAATATCCTTGATGAACATGGATGCAAAAATTCTCACCAAAATACTAGCCAATAGGATCCAAGAGTACATTAAAAGGATTATTCACCACGACCAAGTGGGATTTATCCCTGGGCTGCAAGGTTGGTTCAACATCCACAAATCAGTCAGCGTGATACAATACATTATCAAAAGAAAGAACAAGAATCATATGATCCTCTCAATAGGTTCAGAAAAAGCATTTGACAAAGTACAGCATCCTTTCTTGATCAAAACTCTTCAGAGGATAGGCATAGAGGGTACATACCTCAATATCATAAAAGCCATCTATGAAAAACCCACAGCGAATATCATCCTCAATGGGGAAAAACTGAGAGCTTTCCCCCTAAGGTCAGGAACACGGCAGGGATGTCCACTATCACCACTGCTATTCAACATAGTATTAGAAGTCTTAGCCACAGCAATCAGACAACAAAAAGAAATCAAAGGCATCCAAATTGGCAAAGAAGAGTCAAACTCTCACTCTTTGCAGATGATATGATACTTTATGTGGAAAACCCAAAAGACTCCACCCCAAAACTGCTAGAACTCATACAGGAATTCACTAAAGTGGCAGGATAGAAAATGAATGCACAGAAATCAGTGGCATTCCTATACACCAACAACAAGACAGAAGAAAGAGAAATTCAGGAGTCAATCCCATTTACAATTGTACCCAAAACCATAAGATACCTAGGAATAAATCTAACCAAAGAGGCAAAGGAGCTGTACTCAGTAAACTATAAAATACTCATGAAAGTAATTGAGGAAGACACAAAGAAATGGAAAAACGTTCCATGCTCATGGATTGGAAGAACAAATATTGTGAAGATGTCAATGCTACTGAGAGCAATCTACACATTCAATGCAATCCCCATCAAAATACCATCCACTTTTTTCAAAGACATGGAACAAATAATCCTAAACTTTGTATGGAACCAGAAAAGACCCCTAATAGCCAGAGGAATGTTGAAAAAGAAAAGCAAAGCTGGCAGCATCACAATTCGTGACTTCCAGCTCTATCAGAAAGCTGTCATCATCAAGACAGTCTGGTACTGGCACAAAAACAGACACATAGTTCAATGGAACAGAATAGAGAGCCCAGAAATGGATTCTCAACTCTATGGTCAACTAATCTTTGACAAAGCAGGAAAGAATGTCCAATGGAAAAAAGACAGTCTCTTCAACAAATGGTGTTGGGAAAATTGGACAGCCACATGCAGAAGAATGAAACTGGACCATTTCCTTACACCACACACAAAAATAGACTCCAAATGGTTGAAAGACCTGAATGTGAGACAGGAGTCCATCAACATCCTAAAGGAGAACACAGGCAGCAACCTCTTCGACCTCAGCTGCAGCAACTTCTTCCTAGAAACATCACCAAAGGCAAGGGAAGCAAGGGCAAAAATGAACTATTGGGACTTCATCAAGATAAAAAGCTTTTACACAGCAAAAGAAACAGTCAACAAAACCAAAAGACAACCGACAGAAGGGGAGAAGATATTTGCAAATGACATATCAGATAAAGGGCTAGTATCCAAAATCTATAAAGAACTTATCAAACTCAACACCCAAAGAACAAATAATCCAATCAAGAAATGGGCAGGGCGCCTGGGTGGCTCAGTTGGTTAAGCGACTGCCTTCAGCTCAGGTCATGATCCTGGAGTCCCGGGATCGAGTCCCACATCAGGCTCCCTGCTCAGCGCGGGGTCTCTTCTCCCTCTGACCCTCCCCCCTCTCATGCTCTCTGTCTCTCATTCTCTCTCTCAAATAAATAAATAAAATCTTTAAAATAAAAAAAAAAAAAGGAAAGGAAATGAGCAGAAGACATGAACAGAAATTTTTCCAAAGAAGACATCCAAATGGCCAACAGACACATGAAAAAGTGCTCAACATCGCTCGGCATCAGGGAAATCCAAATCAAAACCTCAATGAGATACCACCTCACACCAGTCAGAATGGCTAAAATTAACAAGTCAGGAAACGATAGATGTTGGTGGGGATGCGGAGAAAGGGGAACCCCCCTACACTGTTGGTGGGAATGCTAGCTGTTGTATCCACTCTGGAAAACAGTATGGAGGTTCCTCAAAAAGTTTAAAATAGAGCTACCATAGGATCCAGCAATTGCACTACTGGGTATTTACCCCAAAGATACAAATGTAGGGATCCGAAGCGGTACATGCTCCCCGATGTTTATAGCAGCAATGTCCACAATAGCCAAACTGTGGAAAGAGCCAGGATGTCCATCGACAGAAGAATGGATAAAGAAGTGGTGGTATATATATACAATGGAATATTATGCAGCCATCAAAAGGAATGAGATCTTGCCATTTGCAATGACGTGGATGGAACTGGAGGGTGTTATGCTGAGCGAAATAAGTCAATCAGAGAAAGACATGTATTATATGACCTCACTGTTATGAGGAATTCTTAATCTCAGGAAACAAACTGAGGGTTGCTGGAGTGGGGGGTGGGGTGGGAGGGATGGGGTGGCTGGGTGATAGACACTGGGGAGGGTATGTGCTATGGTGAGAGCTGTGAATTGTGCAAGACTGTTGAATCACAGATCTGTACCTCTGAAACAAATAATGCAATATATGTTTAGAAAAAAAAAAAAAGAAGAAGAAGAAGATAGCAGGAGGGGAAGAATGAAGGAGGGGAAATCGGAGGGGGAGACGAACCATGAGAGACGATGGACTCTGAAAAACAAACTGAGGGTTCTAGAGGGGAGGGGGGGTGGGAGGATGGGTTAGCCTGGTGATGGGTATTAAAGAGGGCACGTTCTGCATGTAGCACTGAGTGTTATGCACAAACAATGAATCATGGAACACTACATCAAAAAGTAATGATGTAATGTATGGTGATTAACATAACAATAAAAATTTAAATAAATAAATAAACAAATAAAAATAAAAGAAATAGCCCCAGACTATACTTCTGACTTTAGACATCTTCCCAACCATTTCACATAAATGTATGACTCCACAAAATGTTCACAAACTAACACACCCATGTAACCAGCCCAAATCAAGACACAGAACATTCCCAGCAATTCCCCTATATCCTTTCTGGTCATTCCTACCCCTCCAAGGAAAACCACTGCCTGACTTCTAACATCACACGTCCAACCTGAAATTTCTAAAAAAATTAAGTTTCTGATATTTATAAGTCAGGAGATGTCCGCTTCTGTCATCTTTTGAGAAATGAGATCCAGAAACCCTAGGTGTGATCTCCCTTGAAGCAGTGGTCTGCTGATGGAGGAGCCATGTCTCTTTTAGGGGGAAAGTAGCTCCTCCAGGCCCTCTCCCTTTTGTCACCTGCCTGGCCCACTGGGATAAGAGCTTGTGACACTTCACCTTTTTCCATCCCTTTATACCAATATCAATGTCTTTGTATTTTTTACCAAAAATACTTTGTATTTTTTACAGAGCCTTTTGTACAACCACATGGTATTAAATAAACACATAAATAAATAAAAAAAGGAAAAAAAACCCAACAAGTCTCCAGGGTGCAGAGCAGGGAACTGTAGTACAGGAAGAGTAGGAAGAACCTATCCATGTGTCTGCCCCTACTGCTCCCTTCTTGTTCAGATATCAACATTTCTAGCTGTAAAAAGAGGAATAGCTGACAGGTTCCATCCAGTGGGGCCACTGGCAACCTCAGAAGCAAATCTGCCTCTCCCTGCCCGGGGATATAAGCCTTACTTTTTTTTTTTTTTTTTAATATCATTTCTGATATCTTTTACAATATTATATTTATGAGATTTTATCAATTTTGTTATATGGGGTAGTTTATTCATTCTCATTACTTGGTATTATTCCATTGTAAGAATGCACCAAAATCCTATTTATGAGTTCTATTAGTGGATATGTTATTTCCAGACTTTATTACAATTAATGCTACCATGAACATTTTGTGCATATATTTGGTACACATATATGCATTGTTGGAAATATACCTAGAAGTTGAATTGATGGGCTCTTGGATATACTTACAGTTAACTTTTGTAGAGGCAGACAACCAGTGTTCCAAAATGATACTACAATTTCACTAACTTACCAAGAGTGGATGAAAAGTTCAGAATTTCACTTGAAATAATTTCTTTGGAGAAAATCTGATGGAGAAAGGATTTAGTGAAGTCAATCTGGTGGTGAAAAGGGGTATGTGCAACACTGAATGGGTAAGGGAAGGAAACAGTGTTGTTAGACCTCAGCACATCTGTTACCACAGATCAGGAGATGGCCAAAAAGAGCAGGAATTATGGAGTGATTTAGCCACTGCTAAAACTGTGGCGCTGATTCAGGCCATGAGTGGGGTAAGATATGCTCTGCTTCTGTTTTGTCTTGCCCTCTGTTGATGATTCCCACTGGGTGAATCTGATAGAAGCCAAGAGACAGAGAAATAGTTCTAGAGGTCAGCCCTTCCACACAGCAGGAAAGAAAAGGACAGAGAGGACAGAGTATGAATCTAGAGTTAGCAAATGGAGGTTAACCTATACAACTCCTTTCCTCTCTTTCTAGAATTTTTTTTAGAAAATCTATTTTTTAAAAAGAGATATTATGGGTGCCAATGGTTTTCAGCTTTACTTGTCTTCAAGCCACCTGTCTCTGTGGAAGTTTAGTACCCTTCAACAAGTTGGCCATGTCTGTTAGAAAAATGAGGCTGCAAGTTGACTTAATGATACCAGTGGTATGTTACCACCTATAATGCATAATCATTTTTCAACATTTGACACAAAGTAATTAAAATATTATGGAGTAACAGGATCTGTCCTAATTTTCTCATTTATTATGAAATATTATTGGACAAAAGCAAGTAGATCATAGTAACTCATCAGTACAGGCAAGTGGTTTAATAGAAAATTCCAGATGAATAAAATATAACTCATTTTGCATGATGGAACGTAACTGGCACATTTGGCTGAGGTGACCAAATAATGATCCAAATCACTCTTTATTACGTACGCATCTTCGAATTGGTGCCTTTGCACATACAGAGTCCTTCTATTTAAAGCATATTTGCCCCTATTAGTGCCTATTGAAACCTTACCTATCCATCATTTTCAGGCTGTCTGAAATGAGATCTCAATGTAGACTTTTCTAATTTCCCTTCTAAAAGGAAGCTTTGCCCCTTAGGGATGCCTATAATATTGTGTCCTTTTTTTTTTTTTAATATCATTTTCCATCTTGTCAGTAATCCCATCCAATCAACCATACCTCTTTATTTAATACATCTTTTCCTATTTCTTGCCTCTTCTGTGGCCTAATTCCTCCCACACAATCTCTACCCTGCACTCTAGAAGATATTCCTAACTGGTCTTGATCTCTGCATTCACACCTATTTTCAACAGCAGACTGACTTTTCTAAAAACAGCAACAAAACAAATTCCAATCCAATCCAATCCAATAAAGCTTTCCTGCTGCAAATCGTTGTGACTTCTCATTGTCATAAAGGAACTTTAGAATGAGATTCAAAGCCTTTCAGTAGTCACCCCCACGTTCCCAGCCTCATCTCCTCCTACATTTCAGAAGTTCTTGAGCTCTACTGATGAAGCTACGTAAGCTCAATTGGTGAGGTTTTTTCATAGCCCCACACATTTGTTTTTCATGTTACCTTTACCTGGAACTCTCAGCCCACAACCACTCCCACACCCAGCTTGCTATCCTCATCGATCCCATTGCATCCTTCCAATTCAGGTCAAATATCATCTGCCTCATAAATCTTCTTGAATGCTCCCTTCCCCCTCCACATTTTCCCAATCTGTGTATAATTTGAGTATATGATCTCCTATTCTAAATTATGGAAAGCTGATAGATATTGAAGCCTCAAAAGTCAGAATAGTATTCCATTTTTTTTAGATCTGCAACACTTATCATATTGGCATTTATAAATGCTTACTGGGGGAAAATGAAATCAAATTGTAGTGGAATTTTATTTGCTCTGTTAAGTTTGTGACTTACACAGTTAATTCTTTAAAATGATATTTTTCAGTTATATATCTTCAGTCTGATTCATCTCGTTGTTATAATCTATGGTCATTAAAATAAGTGCAAAAATTATACTGGTTCATTGGTATATCTATATGACAAATATAGTACTTTTATAACAAAAATATTAATGATATTTTCTCTTCCCGAATCATCTAAACATTATATTGGCGCACAATTTTACTCTAAAAACCAGTTTACTATGGCAGTAGGGAGAGCCCAAGACTGAGACTTACTCATGAAATTATATTTTTTGACCTCCTATGTGCTTACAGGGCATCTAGTTAGATAATTAGGATACAGTACCAAATGAGGTAGACTAACGTAAAAGCCTCAAGGATACAGATGAGGAAACTGATAATAGTATAAGAAAACCACACACACACAAAATAACTTCGAAGTGTAATATTTCTAAGAAAATAAGCAGGGTGATGTAGAAAATAATGGGGGGAACTACTTTAATGGGGCTTATTAAAATAGTTGGTGAATGTATTCAACTGTAGTAAGAAAATGATTACTGCTCATCTTGAGATTAATGGCACATGGTTCTCATCTATGGAACCCATAATCTACTGAAAAAGATAAAATAAAAAGAATTTCACAAATAATCATTATTTGCAATTGAAGCTTTATTATACTTCCATGTTTAAAATCAATGACATTTTTATTACTATCTCCAATTTGAAAATTATGAATAAACTAAAAGGTCTAAATCACAGCCATCCTCAAACAAAGGGAAAAAATGGTAGATAAAGTGAAATGTACCTGACAACACATTCAGGTGCTTTACCCCATGTTACTTCATTTGTTTTCAAAATAATGCACAGTATTGGTAGTGGTATCCAAATAATTTTTTTTTTAAAGGAATGATTACTCAAAGAGGATAAGAGCCTTCTGTGGATCACACAGCTGTGTATCAGACACAAGATTTGAACACAACTCTGTCTAATCCAAGATCCTCCCTATTCAGCTGATATATTCTACCTCAAATAGAAAAATCCACAATTAAAAAAAAATAATTTATTTGTGGAATAAATAAAATATTTGGAATTCAAAATGTTCATTTTAGTTTCATCTAGCTTCATTTTTTTTAAGATTTTACTTATTCATTTGAGAGAGAGAGAGAGACAGAGCACAAGCAGGGGGAGAGGCAGGGAAAAAGGAAGAAGCAGACTCCCTGCTGAGCTGGGAGCCTGACATGGGGCTCAATCCCAGGACCTGGAGATCATGACCTGAGCCAAAGGCAGACACTTAACCATCTGAGCCACCCAGGAGTCCCTCATCTAGCTTCTATTAAGAGATTCAAATATATTAGAACATATAGCTCCTTAGACATAAAAATACTATAAGCTAAACATTATAGATGTACCTAAATTTTTCTTATAACAACCAACTAGATATTATTGTTATCATCCTCATTTAATTGAAAAAGAAACAACCCCAGATAAGTTGAAATGACTTGCCCAGGATCACACTGCCAGTATATGGCACAAGCCTCTAGACTCTAAAGGCACTGTTCTTTCTTCAATATGTTCTACTATAGGGTTTTTTTTATTGTGTAATATATTAATTTCTATCCATTCTAATTTATATTTTCAGGAACATATGTTTTTAAAAAATACATTCTTCAGTTATATAATTAGGTATAAAGTAATTTTCTTTTTATTTCTATTGTAAAGGAAGAGATCTTCAAACTCAAATAACAGTTGTTAGCCTTAAATATGCAATGATTTCCAAATTATGTCACAAAATGAGTTCAGCAACAAACACCCCTATGGTCATAACATTAATATAATCATAAAAATACCATTACATTAATTAGAACTTTGTAAATGCTGTAATTAAGATATTCAGTGACAGCTGTCTTTCCTGTCCCTGAGCGTTTACAAAAAATCTCCCAACACCACTTATTTCTGAACCATCATCTGCCTAGAGCTGGGAGAAGCCATCTGTTAGTATATTTGAAATGTTAAATGACAAAGGGGTTTCAAAACCATTATATCCCTTAGAATACTTTTTTGAGGAGAAAAAAAGAAGCACTCAACAACCATTTCTAAGTGATTTTTAGCTAGTCCTAGAAAGGGGAATACCTGGACTTATTTTTGATCTTGCATTAAATAGTGGAAACAGTCTGGAATTTGGAGTCAGGTAAATCTGACCTGATTGCTAACTGTGGGACCAAGAGAAAGGTAGTTAAGCTCTCTGAGCCTGTTTCCTCATCTTTATAATAGAGAAACATCATAAATGAGTACAGTCATGCCTATTTTTCATTACTGTTGAGAAAATAAAAGGATAAATTTATGTGTAATACCTTATACAATTTCTATGGAAGGCTAATTTTATTTCAAAATATCATAGAATTACTCTAAAGATGATATGCTGCTTGTCTTTTCCTAGCTATTTTAATGCAGCTTTGGGAAATACATTTATTTCAGTCCTGTAAACTACTTCACAGGTCAGACTATATTTATTTTTACTAAACCTAAAGGAAGCAGAGAGGATCTTAATATTTGATACAAAAGAGTTTGGGGCACTTAGGTGGCTCAGTCAGGTAAGCATTCGACTCAATTTCAGCTCACATCATGATCTCAGGGTTATGAGATAGAGCCCTGTAACTGGCTCATGTGCTGGGTGTGGAACCTGCTTAAGATTCTCTCTCTTGGGGCCCCTGGGTGGCTCAGTCATTAGGTGTCTGCCTTCGGCTCAGGTCATGATCCCAGGGTCCTGGGATCGAGCCCAACATCGGGCTCCCTGCTCGGCGGGAAGCCTGCTTCTCCCTCTCCCACTCCCCACTGCTTGTGTTCCCTCTCTCGCTGCCAATCTCTCTGTCAAATAAATAAATAAAATCTTAAAAAAAAAAAAAAGATTCTCTCTCTTCCTCTGCCCTCTTTCTCTAAAAAATATTAAAATAAAAAAAGTTCAATTTCAACTATAATCTATTACTCATTTGATTACAAGAAAATCACTTCACTGAACCTGAGGTCCAAAATGATGGAAAAATTAGTGATAACATGGCTTTATTGTTAGGAAAATAAATTACAGTAGCAATAATAATAGATCACATTTTCTCTTTTTTAACTCTCATCCTTTATGCTCTTTTTATTATTATTACTCTTGTTATTATGAGTTTGGATGAGTCAGCAATGCCCTTACCAGGTTAGCTTCTCTGTATGCCTTATTTCACAGCATATCAGTGAAGGAGGTCCTATCATTAAGACCATTTATGGAGATATAGGGACTAAGTTGTAGGTTAAGTGATTTAAGTTAAGCTCAGTGTCATACAGTTTGTAAGTGACAGAGCACTGAGAAAATTCCAAAACTAACTCAAACTTAAGTGCATGCTTTTAATTTTTTCTTTGCAACCCGCAAAATACCACCTATGTGGAAAATATTAGTTTTACAAGACAAGGAACCAATGATCTGATTAGCACCTTTTATCTCTGTCTGGTATAGAAAGGCATTTCCCATTGTTATGAAAAGTAGTAAAAATGTGAGTAAAACTTATTTTGTGTTTTACAAAAATTAACTAACTTAACCCTCCCAAAACAGTGAAATATTGTTATGTTCTTTATTTTACAGAAGAGATAACTGAGACAGAAGGGTGAATATTTTGCCCAAGGTCACACAGTAT